>NC_092874.1:199971366-200582199 GCF_028372415.1 Notamacropus eugenii | reverse complement strand
GTCAACAATCACTTTAATGAAACATTCCAATAGAGAGACCAACAGACAGGGCTTCCAACTGTGTGAGCATACATACATATGGCAGTACATATGTCACAGATGAATAGACAAATCCAGCTGTCTGACCATTGCATAGTTACCAGAGAGAGAGAAGCACCAATATGTGGGTTTTCAAAGCTGGGGGACCTAATCACAGGAACACTTTCCAAATGGTTGAGCCCCAAAACTAAACCTCACCTCAGAGTACTGAGAGAGGGAGAGGGAGAGGGAGAGGGAGAGGGAGAGGGAGGGAGGGAGGGAGGGAGGGAGGGAGGGAGGGAGGGGGAGAGGGAGAGGGAGAGGGAAAGGGAGAGAAAAGAATATAGAATTTGAGCTGACTCTTAAAGGAGGTGACGTTGTGTACTTGAAGTCGGTACCAGTTGAACACAACCCAGGGAGGTTTATACACAAGTTCTCGTCTTTGTTGGCTTCTCTGCCTCTTCTCGATAATTCTCTCTTCTCTGGATTTTTGTGACACTGATCTCTCCTGGTTCTACCTATTTGTTCCTTTTCAGTCTCCTTTACTGATCTTTTTTTCATATCATGCCATCTGACTGGGTTTTCTCCAAGGCTATCTTCTGGACCTTCTCTCTGTAAACTCTTGATCACCTCATCACTCCTTTGGGTTTAATTATAACCTGTATGCAGATTGCTCACAACGTTCTCTGCTCTCCTCCTCCTTCCCCTCTCTCCCTCCCCCTGTCTCTCTATGCCTATCTGTGTCTCCTTTTCTTCCTGTCTCTTCCTTTACTCCCCATAATTCCGTTTCCAGTTACAGTTGAACTTCTCACTAATCACAGCTACTATCTCACTTTAGGCCCTCTGCTTTTGAAGATAGTTTTGGTAAGTTTCTGATGTTGAAAAAGTCATAACTATGTGGTCAGCCTTCTGGAGATGAACTTCATTGCACTTTTAACTAGGACAGATTTTATACGGCAGGACAGACAGACATGCAATTTTGTCAATTGCTGAATCTGCACTAGAAGCTTTTCCAGCTTAAGCTCCTCTGATGTAGCTTTGATCACTTCCACAGCATGCTGTTACAACAGAGTGGGGCTTTAAAATACTCTTGTAAAATGTATAACTTTGAAGGAAACTGCTCAATTCTTTGTACTTTTTTTTGCCTTTGCTAATCATTTCTCCCCTTCTGAATCATGCCAGATATTTATAGCGTTCTTATTGAATTAGGAGTCCTGATCACCTGTCATGAAATCTCTGTAATAAAGAACCAAAAAAAATATGTGGTTGGAGGAGCAATTCAAGAGCAGATGTTTTTGTTTTTCTAGGCCGAATAGGTACCTCTTGTATGATTTGGTGCAGTATATCTTTGCTGTGGCTCACAGACCATACCTTCCATACTACATGCCACGTTTTGCCTATCAGTAAGTAAAATATTTGTTGGAATCCTCCTCTGAAAGGAAACTTAAGCAGGTAATGCTTACCTTTGCCATTTCTTTAAACAGTTTTTACATAGTCATGGTTAGTATTGTGTTTTTGCAGCTTTTCCCAGTTCCTCTTGAGTGAAAAAACAATAGGAAAGAGGATATTGAGGTGGTGTAGAAATGGATGACAATATGCACATTCAAATTTAACCAGTCATATAAGTTGAACAACTAAAATTGCAAGCCTTTAGAGTCTTTACTGTTGGTAGAGCCAATGGTTTTGAGTTCTGGAATGGTGTCTTTTTTCATGTTGGATATAAAACTGGAGGTGAGACTTCCTAGTTATTCTGTATACCCTTATAGCAACAGGCAGAAGAAATTAGTTCCTTCTCTTTGAGACAATTGCTTGGATGTGCCAAAACTTAGCGCATTATTTACAAAACGAAGAGATTCAGGAAACAAGTTTGAGTTATGTACAAAGGAAATAAAATAGATGCTTGTCAGGATTTCTTGCTTACCCTAGCCATGAAATAATTCTTGCTTTTCCCCATATTTTTCACATGCTGTAATTAAGATTGATTTAAAGACATCTGAGGAAAAGTCTTAATTCATATCAAATTGCTTAATACAGTAATTGGTGCTTAATAAATGCCTGTTGAGTTAATGAATGAATGTAGAGGAAAACTTCAATTTACATCAGTGACAAGCTCATTAATATCCATCAAAAAGAAGGGCTTTTTTCTGTCCTGGTTGCTTTTCCTTAGTCTTCATATCTTCCTTTCTTTTGAATTGTTTATTAGCTAAAGGCCATTGGAATAAGTAATATATATTCACATTTGCACAACCTCTAATATGGCATGACTACTTAGTAACTCTGACACAACAAATTCAGATGTTCCAAAGCTTAGGTTTGTGCCTTCTGTTTGAGTACTTGGTTTGATTTTATTTGAAAGGTTTTGTACGTTTTGTGGGGAAAATGTGGGTGAAGGGGGTGGTCAGCCTACCTGGAATGGAGTCAGTCAATAGATAAGCATTTATTAAATGTCTACTGTGCTCTAGACAGCATACAAAGCACTGGGATACGTTCGTATGCAAACATGAAACATTCTCTGCCTTCAGTAAACTTCTGCTTGTCAGGGAGTGGTAGAGAGAGCTTTCATCAAGACCAGGAGTTTCTGATCTCTTTTCTTTTGTCTCATGGATCCCTTTGGCGCTCTGTGGACCTCTTCTCAGAATGCTTTTCAGTGTACAAACTAAAATATATAATATTACAAAGGAGATAAACCATCAAAATATTATGAATTTTATTATGATATATCTAAAAATAAATTATTGACATTTAATAATTATTATTAGAATTAATATTAATAAACCAACCCATAGACTCCAAGGGCAAAACCTCTGATTGAGGCAGTTATAGGAATTGTTAGTGGAGCCTAGCTTAATATGCCCTTTCCGATAGCACAGGTAACATTGAGTTGGTCATTCTTACCTCAGCAAGAGGTAGAAATGGAGAGTAGAAGGTACACATGAGGCAGCAGGACATTTGGCAAGGTGCTGAGGCTCTGGTATTGGGTAAATGGTTACAGAGTATGCAGTGTGGGCTGGGCTGGCTAGATAGAGATATAGAGGACGGACTCACTTAAACTACCAGTTCAAGGCAGTGCTGCCCTAGAATGAATTCCCAAACTGAACTCATAGCTGGAAAGGACCTCAGAGGCCAGTTAATCCCATGCCCCTCATTTCACAAGTGAAGAAATTGTGTCCTCAGGACATTAAATAACACAGGTAATAAAGGTCACACCAAATGGGGTTTGAACCTGGTATGGAGAACTTTTTGCTTGTGTGATTGAAAAAAAGTCTTTTTAGACATTTGTGAAGTCCAGACTTTAACAGCCTCTCAATAGAATTCTTTTAGCTAGCTAAACTGATTTTGCACAGAGATACAGAGCATTCATGTACCTCCTGTTTGTTTCCAGATTGGTGGCAAGAATCTTTGAGATGAGTCCATTTGAACCCTGGACCACAAGGGACAAAATAGAGCGAGTAAGTATGCATCAACAACCGTCCTTGTTCTGTTGGACAGAGACCTGTAGAAATTGTTGACTCATACTCTTCTTACTTTATTTGAATCCTGGCTTAGTGCTATAGGAATTTTTGTTTAGATAGGACATTGTCCTCTCTCCTTACTTGCCTCATAGTGGTATCCCTGAGTCGGAGGATATAGAGTTTAGTTACTTAGTATAATTCCAAATTATTTTCCAGAACAGTTGGACCAATTCATAGCTACATCAATAGATATTTAATGTGTCTACTTTCTCAAAGCACCTCCACCATTTAGTATTTTTTTTTCCCCTTTACCAATCTTATGGATATGAGATGAAACCTCAGTGTTGTTTTCGTTGGCATTTCTTATTCCTAGTGACTTTGGAACATACTTTCTTAAAGTTGTCAGTAAAAGGAAACTGCTTATTCATAGCCTTTGACTACATATCTGGTAGGGTACTGATGTGTTTTATAAAGGTGATCTCTTTGGTAGATGTCACTGATCTACTTTTGATTTGAATTTTTAGGATCTCTTATGAGTATATTACCAAGTTTGCCTTTTAACATTAAATTTCAGGAAGCAAAAAAACACTCTAAGTTTCATGAAGTCAACTGAGTCTTGATAATGCTAACATTGGAGAAGTGTAGATAAACAGATTACCTACTGGGAATAAGGGTAGGCAATTTGATTACATCGACTGGTTTTCATAGATCTTTTGTGTTTTCTTATGTATTCAAAGATTCACATCACTGACAAGAAATTGCCTCACCTGCCCGGCTTAGAAGACCTTGGTGTCCAGGCCACTCCCTTAGAACTCAAAGCCATTGAAGTTCTTCGACGTCATCGCACTTACCGATGGTTGTCTGCTGAGCTGGAAGATACAAAGCCAGCCAAAACAGTCAACTTCTAATGTTCTCCAGGCAGCTTTGTGTGTTCATGTTGCTTAGGTCACCTCTCCAGATTATCTTCAGAGAATTCTGTGCCTGATGGAGCAGGTTCCTCAATTAAAGCTTATATGATTAATTTTAAAAGCATCAGCATCTTCATTCCTGGCTTACAGAATGTTTACAGAATTTTGAAAAATCATCTGATCCACCTATTTGCATTTTGAACTACTCCAAAGTCACTTCAGGCAGAGGAAAATGTCCCTCATGTGTAAAGATTTCCCTGAAAGGAGATTTCACTTACAGTCACTCATAACAGTCTTTAAAATATCATCCACTGCAGGTGGTACAGTGGGTGGAGTGCTGGACCTGGAGTCAGGAAAACCTGAGTTCAAATCAGGCCTTAGACATTTACTAGCTAAGTGACCCTGGACAAATCATTTGACCTTTATTTGCCTCAGCTTTCCTCAGCAGTCCTGAGTGTAGAACTGAAGTTAGCAAATCTCATTGCAGTTTAATTTTTTTTTCTCCAATCAAAACCCCATTGTTCTAGAACATAATGCTGTGTGAGCAAATTGCATCATCATCTTTCAGATTGTGTTGTTCGCTTAGATACAGGAAGCTTTATAAAGGAAGGTGCCTTGGATGTCTAAGCTCTATGCTTTCCTTTTAGTGTGTATTTAAAACACACAATCCTTTGCCACGTTGTCCATCCATGTTATTTCTGACAACCATTTAAACAGTAATTTAGTTTAAAACAAGCAACCTAAGGCATTATTCCTCCTTAATCAGACTGCAACTCAGTCAGTAATTGCCGTCTGTATAGTGGATCGTTTGTAAAAAATTTCTTTTGGTGGTGGATGTTTGTATCTAATAGATGTTTGTATCTAATATTAGTCTGAGCTAACTTGAATATAGGACTAAGTTAAATATAGGCAGAATGGTCATAGTTTCAAGTCTCAGTCCCAGAAAGCCCTTGAATGAATGGACCAGCCCGCCACTGTCTGATCACTTCAATCAACTCCTTTCAGTTCATAAGAAAGCCAGAAGGCAAACGTTAAGATTCTCTAAAGATCAAACCTTTAGGTACAATTCACTTCTGGTTTCTCCTCTCCCATAGCATTTCCCCTATTATAGAAGCAACATCTACTCCTACACAATCTAGCATTTTTTTAAATTTAATATTTTATTTTCTCCCAATTACATGTAAAAATAATTTTTAACATTCATTAAAAAATTTTTTTGAGTTCCGAATTCTCTCTCTCCTTTTCTTCCCACTTGAGAAGGTGAGCAGTTTGATATAAGTTATACATATGCAGTCAAGCAAAACATTTCCATGTTATTTGTGTTGTGAAAGAACATTTTTTTAAAAAAGTAAAAGAAAAAGTGCTTTGATCTGTGTTCAGATTCCATCACCAACTAGTATTTCTTTAAAAGGTGTTGAAGCTTTCCTTGATTCTTAACTGGCCTTGGGACTAAGGCTGGAACCATCAGCTTATCTTCCTAGTCATCTGAGTACAAAAGCCAGCAAACTCCTCCAGGATCTTTGCCAAGAACATCCCATACAGGATCATGAAGAATTGGACATGACACAATGACAAACTCCCTTTTGTTGTCTGTTAGGTGGTAGGGTATCATTTCTTCCTGAATTCTAAGTCAGGCCTGGCCTGGAACATTGGGTTTTAGTCAGCAGGATTAGATTAGAATGATATCAGAATAACCTTGTGGCTAACCTGGCTGACGCGGGGGAAGGGCAGTTCAGAAGGCAAGGGAGCGGGAGCCTTTTACTTTCTGGGTCCTATGCTCCTATCTCCAGATGTCAAGGGGCTCCTTAAGAAAGTAAACTTGTGGGTATTTAGCAGCGAGAGACAAATGTGTGTTCAGGATCTATAAAAAACCATACTCTGAAGGTGGTTTTTTTCCTTTATTTTTTATTTTTCTGTACTTAACAAACACCAGTTAATATGAACATTTAGATATTCAAAGAAGAATACACAAAAAAATGGAGAATCTTGACTATTAAAAAAGCAAAACAAAACCAACATGATGAATTGAGCATATTAGATTCAAACTGTCCTGCTTATGGCTCCAAACTTCCCTCTGTTTTTAAAATGGTTTTTAAAATGCTTCATTCCAATGAAACCTCGTTTCCAATTCAGTTCTCCCTCAAGTCTCTTTCTTATGTGTGTGTATTCACATAATTCTTGTGTGTCTTGGTACAATACTCTCAAAACGTATATTTTATAATTATTTGGAATGAAATTTTTCTATCACTGCTGGAATTTGTAGTGTGCAGAAAATCCGATAATTTATGTGGGCCTATATCCTGCTACTTGCTGATCTCAATTAATAGGACATCATATTTATGCATAGTAAACTAATTAAATGTTAGGTATTATGATTATTAAGGGAATACACGCCTGTACAATGCCTACTATGTGCTAGATATTCGAGTTAAATGCCTGTCTTCCTTCCTTCCTTCCTTCCTTCCTTCCTTCCTTCCTTCCTTCCTTCCTTCCTTCCTTCCTTCCTTCCTTCCTTCCTTCCTTCCTTCCTTCCTTCCTTCCTTCCTTCCTCTCTTCCTTCTTCCTTTCCTTCCTTCTGTGCCCCTCTGTCTCTTGACCATAGGATACATGGAAAAGAATAATTTGTTAAAATACTGGAACAATAGAAAAGTACTAAGTCATGAAATTTTAAATGCCAATCAGAGAAGTTTATCTTTGATCCTAGAAGAAATAGGGAATCATTAGAGTTTAGTAGGAAGGGAGGGACATGGTCAAACTTCGGCATCTGATTTTTTTTTTGTTTATTTATTTTTAATTTTCAGCATTCACTTCCCTAAGTTTTATATTTTCTCTCCCTTTCTCCCCCTTCCTTTCCTCCTCCCTCCCCAAGATGGCAGGCAATCAGATATAGGCTGTATATTCCAATTGCATTCCTATTAAACATTTCGCATTAGTCATGTTATGTAGAATTAGAACAAACAGGAGCAACCATGAGAAAGAAAAAGCATAACAAAAAAGAAAATAGTTTGCTTTGCTCTGCATTCAGACTCCATAGTGCTTTCTCTGGATGATGATGGCATTTCCCATCATGAGTCCTTTGGAATTGTTTTAGGTTCTTGTGTTGCTAAGAAGGGCTAAGTTTATCAAAGTCATCGCACACTGTGTCTTACTGTGTACAATGTTCTGGTTCTGCTCACTTCACTCAGCATCAGTTCATATAAATCTTTCCAGGTTTTTCTGATGTCTGTTTATTCATCATTTCTTATATTACAATAGTATTACATTATTTTTTTAAAAAATGAATTATTTTCAGAGTTCTACAATCTCTTCCATGTATCTTAGATTTCCCCCCCTCCCACTCTTCCCCTCTTCCCTCCTCACTCCCTCTCCAAGGCGGTGTGCAATCTTACATTCCTATTAAATACATTTTCACCTTAGTCATGTTAAACAGAAGAATTAAAATGAATGGGAGAAGCCACAAAACAAAGCAAAACAATACAAAAGAAAATGGTCTGCTTCATTCTGCCATCCATTTCCATAGTTCTTTCTCTGAATGTGGAAGGCTTTTTGCCTCAAAAGTCCACTGGGAATTTTTTAGGTCCTTGCATTGCTATGAAGGATTGAGTCTACCAGAAAAATTCCTCGCATACTGTGGTTGTTGCTGTGTACAAAATTCTTCTGGTTCTGCTCCTTTTACTCAGTATCAGTTCATATAAGTCTTTCCAGGCCTCTCTGAAGTCTTCCTGTGCATCATTTCTTACAGCACAATAGTATTCTATTACATTCATGTACCACAGCTTGTTCAACCATTCCCCAACTGATGGGCATCCCCTTGATTTCCAGTTCTTGGGCACCACAAAGAGAGCTGCTATAAATATTTTTGTACATGTGGGACCCTTTCCTATTTTTACGATCTCTTTGGGATACAGTCCTAGAAGCGATATTGCTGGGTATGCACATTTTTGTAGCCCTTTGGGCCTAGTTCCAAATTGGTTCCAGAATGGTTGGATGAGCTCACAGCTCCACCAACAATAAATTAGTGTTCCAACTATCCCACATCTTCTCCAACATTTATCATCTTCCTGTTTGGTCATGTTAGCCAATCTGTTAGATGTGAAGTGGTACCTCAGAGTTGTTTTGATTTGCATCTCTCATCAATAGTGATTTGGAGCATTTTTTCATATGACTATAGATAGCTTTAATTTCTTCCTCTGAAAACTGCCTGTTCATGTCCTTTGACAATTTGTCAGTTGGGGAATGACTTGTATTGTAAATTTGACTCAGTTCTCTATATATTTTAGAAATGAGGCCCTTGTTACAGACACTAGTCGCAAAAATTCTTTTCTAGTTTTCTGTTTCCCTTCTAATCTTGGTTGCATTGGGTATGGTTGTGCAAAAATTTTTCAATTTAATGTAATCAAAATTATCCATTTTGTACTTCATAATGTTCTCTATCTCTTGTTTCATCAAAAATTTCTCCATTCTCCATAAGTCTGACAAACATACTATTCCTTGCTCCTCTAATTTGTTTATAGTATCAATCTTTATACCTAGATCCATTTGGACTTTATTCTTGTGTATGGTGTCAGGTATTGGTCTATGCCCAGTTTCTGCCATACTGTTATCTAGTTTTCCCAGCAATTTTTGTCAAACAATGAGTTCTTATCCCAGAAACTGGGGTCCTTGGGTTTATCAAACAGTAGATTGCTATATCCATTGACTACTGTGTCTTGAGTTCCTAACATATTCCACTGGTCTACCCCTCTGTTTCTTAACCAGTACCAAGTAGTTTTGATGATTGCTGCTTTATAATACAATTTGAGATCTGGTAGGGCTAGGCCACCTTCCCTAGCATTTTTTTTTCATTAGTTCCCTTGATATTCTGGACCTTTTGTTCTTCCAGATGAATTTTGATACTACTTTTTTCTAGCTCTAGAAAATAATTTTCTGGTAGTTTGATTGGTATGGCACTGAATTAGTAAATTAATTTAGGTACAATTGTCATTTTTATTATATTGGTTGGCTCAGCCTACCCACGAGCAACTGATGTTTTTCCACTTACGTAGATATGACTTTATTTGTGCGAAAAGTGTTTTGGAATTGTGTTCATGTAGTCCCTTCGCATTACATTATTATACCAAAACTTGTTCAGCCATTCCCCAATTGATGGGCATCCCCTTAATTTCCAGTTCTTGGCCACCACAAAAAGAGCTGCTATAAATATTTTTGTACATGTGGGTCCTTTTCCCATTTTTATGATCCCTTTGGAATACAACCCTACACATGGTATTACTTGGTCAAAGGGTATGCACATTCTTCTAGTCCTTTGGGCATAGTTCCAAGTTGCTCTCCAGAATGGCTGGATCAGCTCACAGGTCCACCAACAATGAATTAATGTTAAAGCTTTCCCACATCTTTTCCAATGTTTATCATTTTCCTGTTTTGTCATTTTACCCAATCTGATAGGTGCGATGTGGTACCTCAGAATTGTTTTGATTTGCATCTCTTTAATCTATAGTGATTTAGAGCATTTTTTCATATGCCCATAGATAGCTTTCATTTCTTCTTCTGAAAACTGACAGCCAATTTTTTTTTTATTTAACTTTTAACATTTATTTTCACAACATTTTGGGTTACAAATTTTCTCCCCTTTTCTCCCCTCCCCCCCCCCAAACCCAAGCATTCTAATTGCCCCTGTGACCAATCTGCTCTCTCTTCTATCCTCCCTCTCTGCCCTTGTCTCCGTCTTCTCTTTTGTCCTGTAGGGCCAGATAGCTTTCTTGACCCCTTAATCTGTATTTCTTGTTACCCAGTGGTAAGAACATTACATTTGATCCTAACACTTTGAGTTCCAACTTCTTTAGCTCCCTCCCTCTCCACCCCTTCCCTTTGGAAGGCAAGCAATTCAATACAGGCCAAATCTGTGTAGTTTTGCAAAAGATTTCCATACTAGTTGTGTTGTATAGGACTAATTATATTTCCCTCCATCCTATCCTGACCCCCATTACTTCTATTCTCTTATGATCCTTTCCCTCCCCATGAGTGTCGACCTCGGATTGCATTCTCCTCCCCATGCCCTCCCCTCCATCTTCCCCCCCACCCTGCTTGTGCCCCTGTCCCCCACTCTCCTGTATTATGAGATAGGTTTTCCTATCAAAATGAGTGTGCATTTTATTCTTTCCTTTAGTGGAATGTGATGAGAGTAGACCTCATGGTTTTCTCTTGCCTCCCCTCTTTATCCCTCCACTAATAAGTCTTTTGCTTGCCTCTTTTATGAGAGATAATTTGCCCCATTCAACTTCTCCCTTTCTCCTCCCAATATTTCTCTCTCACTGCTTGATTTCATTTTTTTTTAAGATATGATCCCATCCTCTTCAATTCACTCTGTGCACTCTGTCTCTATGTATGTGTGCGTGTGTGCATGTGTGTGTGTGTGTACTCCAGTACCCAGATACTGAAATGTTTCAAGAGTTCCAAATATTGTCTTTCCATGTAGGAATGTAAACAGTTCAACTTTAGTAAGTCCCTTATGACTTCTCTTTGCTGTTCACCTTTTCATGGTTCTCTTCATTCTTGTGTTAGAAAGTCAAATTTTCTTTTCAGCTCTGGTCTTTTCATCAAGAAAATTTGAAAATCCTCTATTTCATTGAAAGACCATTTTTTCTCCTTAAGTATTATACTCAGTTTTGCTGGGTAGGTGATTCTTGGTTTTAGTCCTAGTTCCTTTGACTTCTGGAATATCCTATTCCATTCCCTTCGATCCCTTAATGTAGAGGGTGCTAGATCTTGTGTTATCCTGATTGTATTTCCACAATACTTGAATTGTTTCTTTCTAGCTGCTTGCAATATTTTCTCTTTCACCTGGGAACTCTGGAATTTGGCCACAATGTTCCTAGGAGTTTCTCTTTTTGGATCTCTTTCATGTGGTGTTCTGCGGATTCCTTGAATATTTATTTTGCCCTCTGGTTCTAGAATCTCAGGGCAGTTTTCCTTGATAATTTCATGGAAGATAATGTCTAGGCTCTTCTTTTGATCATGGTTTTCAGGTTGTCCCAGAATTTTTACATTGTCTCTCCTAATTCTATTTTTCAGGTCAGTTGCTTTTCCAATAAGATATTTCACATTATCTTCCATTTTTTGAATCTTCACGCTATGTTCTGTGATATCTGTCTTTCTCATAAAGTCCTTAGCGTCCATCTGTACCATTCCAGTTTTGAAAGATCTATTTTCTTCAGTGAGCTTTTGAATCTCCTTTTCCATTTGGCTAATTCTGCTTTTGAAAGCATTCTTCTCCTCATTGGCCTTTTGAACCTCTTTTGCCTATTGAGTTAGGCTAGTTTTCAAGGTGTTAATTTCTTCAACATTTTTTTGGTTCTCCTTTAGCAGGGAGCTGATCTGCCTTTCATGCTTCTCTTTCATCCCTCTCATTTCTCTTCCCAGTTTTTCCTCCACCTCTCCAACTTGACTTTCAAAATTCTTTTTGAGGTCTTCCATGGCCTGAGCCCATTGGGTGGGCTGGGACACAGAATCCTTGATTTCTGTGTCTTTGCCTGATGGTAAGCATTGTTCTTCCTCGTCAGAAAGGAAGGGAGGAGGTGTCTTTTCTCCGAGAAAGTACCCTTCAATAGTTTTATTTCTTTTCCCTTTTCTGGGCATTCTCCCCAGCCAGTGGCTTGACCTCTGAATATTCTCTTCACACCCACCTCGCCTCCTGGTCCTTCCAGCCAGCGTTTGGGGACTGAGATTCAAATGCTGCTTCCTGCCTTAGGGCTTTTGGCGGGGGCAGGGCTGCTATTCAGTGTGAGAATTAAGTTCAGCTGGTCAGGTCGGGGCAGGGCCGCCTCTCAGGCCCAGTTCCCTCAGGGGGCTTATGCACAGACCTTCCACAATGGATCCAGGCTCCTGCCCGCTTGGGGAGCCCCTGTCTGCAGCCGCCTCTCAGCTTCTATCTCCCGGGGGGGGCCCGAGCCATGGGGGCACCCCACTCCCCTCTCGACCTGTCAAAGAGACTCTCTCACCGACCCTCGTCACCTGTGGGTGGGGGGGCTTGTGCCGCCACTGGAGATCCCGTCCCTAAAGCCTGCTCGGTTCTGTACCTCTCGGAGCCGCGGCCCCTGCAGGTCTGGGCTGGGCTCCGCGTCTGCAGTGCGATGGACCTTTTGCGAGAGGTTTGCAGGTCCCTCTGTGGGTGGAGGGACCCTCATGGCCGCAGGATATCTCGTCCCCCTAGCCTGTTCGGATCTCCTCCTCACGGTGTCGCGGCCGCTGCAGGGCTGCACTCAGCTCCCAGTCCCGGCGCCCACTCCACAGCGCGAAGGACCCACCGCGAGAGGTTTGCAGGTCTCTCTGGAACAGAAATCTCCCTCGCTCCAATAATCCGTGGCGTCTGGGTGCAGAATTCACCGTGGGTTGGTCCCCTCTAGCCATTCTGTGGGTTGTGGGTTCGGAGCTATGTGTATGTGCGTCTTTCTACTCTGCCATCTTGCCTCCGCCCCCCAGCCAATTTTTTCAAAACATAGG
Source organism: Notamacropus eugenii (assembly GCF_028372415.1). NCBI lineage: Eukaryota > Metazoa > Chordata > Mammalia > Diprotodontia > Macropodidae > Notamacropus > Notamacropus eugenii. The sequence continues at coordinate 200,569,322 of NC_092874.1, read as the reverse complement.
TTAATATGTATTTAAACCATGTCATCCCCCTGTTCAATGAGCTCCAGAAGTGCACTAGTACCTCTAAGATCAGATATAAAGCCATCTCTTTGTCATGAAACCTCTTAATAATTTGACCCCTCTCTACTACCTTCCCAACTTTTTTATACCTTCCTCCACCTCATGCGCCCTGTGATCTAGCTTCACTGGTCTGTTTCTAGTTTCTTGAACGTGACACTCCATCTCCCCATCCCCATGTCTTTGTCTTTGCACTGACTCTCCCTCATGCCTGGAATACTCTGTTCCCTCACCTCCACCTTTTACTTTCCTTTAAAACTTAGGTCAAACATCTTCTTCAGGGGATTTTTCTAATCCCCCTAGTTTCTTTTTTCACATACTCAACTTCACTGAAATCTTCTGCGTACCTAGTTATTTACATGTCGTCTTCTTCATTACAGTGTGAGTTCCTTGAGGAGAGACTGTTTTTTTTGCTTTTCTTTGTGACCTCTATGCTTCGCATGATTCCTGTTACATAAAAAATACTTAATAAATGCTTATTGACTGATTGCTGTAGACTACGTGGAGGATAGATTAGAGTGGGGAGAGAATTGAAACAGGAAGACTTGCATTATTGCAGAGAAGCAGATCAGTGCAATATGACAAAGAAAAATAAGAAGTAATTGAACTTAATAACCCACTGTTTGATATCCCTATTTGGTAAGAATTGCTGGGAGCACAGGAATGTGGTCTGATAGAAAATAGGCTTGAACCAAAACTTGCACCATAATCCATGATAAATACAAAGTGTATTCATGACTTGAATATTAAAGATAATACTATTAAAAATTAGAAAAGAAGTAGATTATATACCTTATATTGCTATAGATAGCAAATATATTCTTAAAACAATGGATAGATGGAATTTCAAAAAGATGAAGTAGATAATTTCGATCACATGAAATTGAAAAGTTGCACAAACAAAATTAATAAATGTAGTATAAAGGAAGTGGTCAAACAGGGAGAAAAATCTTTGTGTCAAACTTTTGAAATAAGGATTTGATACTGAAGATAATAACATGTAGACAAAAGACATTCCCCAATAGATGTCAAAAGATGTGAACAAAGAATTCTGAGGAGAATTGCAAATTATTAACAACTACATATGAAAGGATGCTGCCAATCACTAATAAGAAGAGAAATGCATATCAAAACAGCAAATCGGCAGAGATGACAGAAGACAAGACAACTTTGGAGGAGTTGTGGGATGATAGGTACACAAATGCATTGGTAGAGCTATGAAGTAATGCAACGATTTTGGGAAGCAGTTTTGGAATATGCAGATAAGTGACAAATATCTATACCTGGACCAAAGATCTCTGGATCTTTTATTCAGAGATTCTGCTATTAATTGTATACCATAAGGAGGTCATTGATCTCTAATGTCCCTCCAACCTCTAAATTGCCTTGCAAAAATGTTAGAACAAACTTTAAATTGGAGAAAATAATTCCTATGGTTTGTTGTTGTGAGGATCAAATGATATGTTTCCAGACTTTAAGGCAGCCCCCCAAAATGTCAACTATTATTACACTTCTCTCTCCAACAAATGTTCAAAATCTAAAATGAAGCCTTTTGCTTCCAAGATAAGCTTTCATTACCACAGCACCAACTTAAAAGTAATACTCCTGTAGGGTCACAGAGATCCTCTTGATTGATTTTGAGCACAATTTGCTCTCATGTGGAGAACATGTAATCCCATGATGAGAACAGATTGGGCTGTGATCTCAGAGACAAAGAATAAGTAGGTACTATTTAATAAAAACCATGAACCAAGACCATGAAAGATTCAAGCAAGCCAGATCTTCAGGTCCTTCCTGATCTCTGGGAGTAGGTATCAAAATCTACATGATTTTAGGGGGAGGGAGAAGAGTCATGGGCAAATCTTTTCCTAACCAGTTTCCTAACTAATCTTTTCTGAGCATAAAGTCTGGTCCTTTCCATTGGAAGAAAAAAATATTACAACCAATTCTGATGTTTTAGAATTTTTATTTTTTCAATTAACAAGCATATTTTCTTCTCACAGTGCTCCCCTCCCCTGCCCATTGAACAAAAATTTAAAAAGGAATAAAAGAAAACTAGTTTCAGAGAAAACTAGGAAGAATGATATGAACTGATGTAATATTTAATCTTTGAGAAGGGTATCCCATATTTCTGTCCATCACCTTAACACCGCCGACCCCCACAGTGAACATTCTTATTCCTATTGCCTAGAAATGGTAGACTATTCTATTAAACTATGCTACTAAAACTAGGTAGAAAAGCAGTAAAAGGAAAGTTATAGGAGAAAATTACTTCCTGGTTTCTGTTGAATAAACTTCTGTTCATGTTTACAAATCTTCAAGCATCACCACATGTTTGAATTGAGGGTTTTGTTCTCCTTTCTTTCTGCCTTTCTCCCCAGTTGAGTGGATTATGATTCCAGAAAATGTTATGAAATCCCCTTTTGTGAAGAATGTCACATCCTGAAGTCAGGGAACATTCCTTTTTAATTTCTGGTTCCATTTTTTTGTGTGTGTGTTGCACAAATAAAGAAAGGCAAACATTATGTATGATGTTGGAAAAGAGGGCTTAAACTAAAACTTTTAATTTTTCCTGGTTCATTACTCACATCACATTCTCTAACTGTGAGTATTCCCCAAGGTTCTGTCCTGGGCTCCCTTCTCTATATTTTCAATCTCCTCTCACTTTCTTTAACTCTCTCTTCTCTTCTCTTTCTCTCTCTCTCTCTCTCTCTCTCTCTCTCTCTCTCTCTCTCTCTCTCTCTCTCTCTCTCTCTCTCTCTCCACCTTTCTCTCCTTCTTTTCTCTCATTCTTCCTTTCCCTTCCTCCACACTGTTCTTCTATCTCTGTCTCTTTCTCTCTCATCACATTAACTCCTATGGGTTTGACTATCACATCTATATAATTTATTTCCATATCTATATATTCAGCCCTAGTCCTTCTCTAAGTATCAGTTCCATGTCACCAATTGCCTTTGAAGGTACTTCCGTCCTGCTAATATCAAGTTTATCTCATCATTATCCTGGACTCCTCATTCTCCTCCACCTCACACATCCAATCAGTTGTCAAATCTTTTCAGTTTTACCTTCATAACATCTCTCACCTCAGACACTTGACAATCACTAATGTATGACCTTGGGGCAAGTCACTTAACCCCAATTGCCTCATCCTGGGTCATCTCCAGTCATCCTGATGAATATCTGGTCACTGGATTCAGATGGCTCTGGAGGAGAAGTGAGGCTGGTGACCTGCACAGCCCTCCCTCACTCAAAATAAAGTCAAGTGCAGGTCATGTCATCATTTCTCTGATGGCATGGTCTTCTTTGGCAATGAAGGACGAACATGCACATGCACACACAGCTACCACATGAGTTTAAATCTTCATCACTTCCCACCCATTCTAACAGCTTCCGAATTGAATCTTTCTTCCTCATGTCTCTCCCCAGTAGAGTTCATTCTACACACTGTGGCTGAAGTGATTTTTCTTAAGTACAGATCAGTTCACATGCAAATGAAGCCTAAAAGGAAAAGCTGATATAGAAGAGGGGGGACAATGGGTAGTGCAAGAACCTTACTCTCATTAGGAATGGGTAAAGAGGGAAATATACACGCATTTATGTACACATACATACACATATACATATACATACGGGGAAGAGATAAGAGAGGGACTCTTGGAGGGGTAGGTAGGTTAAGAAATAGGAGGGCAAAGTAGTGGGCAAAAGTAAAGCAGAGGAGTAAGGACGGATAGAGTAAATAGAGTGAGAAAGATGGTGAGGAAAAATAGGAAGGAGGAAAATAGACAAGTAATTATAGTTTAGAATGTAAATAGGATGAATTTACCCATAAAGCAGAAATGGATAGCAGATTAAAAATTTGAATTCAACATTATATTGCTTTCAGGAAACACTATAGAAATGAGAGACACTCACAAAGATAAAATAAAAGGCAAGAGTAGAATTATTATGTAAAATAAAGCAGAAGTAGTAATCATGATCTCAGACAAAGTTGAAACTAAAGTAGATTTAATCAAAAGAGGAAAATAGGGAAACTATGTGTTAGTAATACTATTTAATATTTTTAGATGATTTAAAATAACTAGATAGTATAAAATACCTGACAGTGAACCTGTCAAAACAGACATAGGAACTATATGAACATAAACATGAAACATTTTTTCTACAAATAAAGTCACATCTAAATAACTGAAGTAATGTTTATTGTTCATGGGGAGGTAAAGTCAACACAATAAAAATGACAATTTTACCTAACTAATCTATTTATTCAATGCCACTCCAATTAAATTATTAAAATTTTCTCTTACTGAGTTAGAAAAAAATAATGATAAAGTTCATTTGGAAGAACAAAAGGACAGGAATTTCAAAGAAATCAGGGGAAAAAAGATGTAAAGCAAGCAGATTCAGCAAGGTGACAGCATTGTTGAAGTGTAAAATGAATAACTTTGATTATTTTAAATTAAAATTTTTTTTCTGGTATAAATAAAATCAATATAATCTAGAATAGAAGAAATGCAGAAAATTGGAGGAAAAAACTTTTATAGACAATCTCTCAGATAGCATGTGATTGGGTTGGAATATCACTGTGCTGTAGGAAATGATGAGCTGGTCGATTGAGAAGAACATGGAAAGATGCTATTCACCTTTAGAGAAAGAGATGACAAGTAGAAATATGCATAGTATGATCTTACGTATATATGTATATCTTTGTAAATATCTATGTATGTGTGCATATATGCATACATATATGTATATATGCATATGTGTACGTGTGTGTATGTGTATATATATACATACATACATATATATTATATATATATATATATACACACATTTAATTATAGCCTTCTTTAGAGTGGAGAGGAAAGGGGGGAGGGAAGGAGAAAAAAGTAAAAAGTGCACAGCAGAGAACAAAAGAAAACCTACAAGAAAAAGAAAAGCTGGGTAGCTTTGAAAACAATGAGTAATATTTTTATATAGGTTTTCTTGAAATGGAATTTCATTGTTTTATATTGAATCCTCTCTTATGATCTATAGCAATATTCTTTTTTTCTTTTCTCATTTTGCATATGTTTTAAATAAATTTTTAAAATTTATCAAAAAAAAAGAAAATTTTTTTTTTAAAAGAGAGAGGCTAGTTGGAGAGAGTGACAAAAGATATAGTAACTTCAGGAGAAAGCTGGATTTCAATGAATGCCAGAATGTAGAAGGAATGTGAAAGGAAAAAATCTAGTGTAACATCAGAATCAAGGGTTCTAGATTATGGATGTTATTAGTATGGCTTCAAGAAAGAATGGACTGTTGGGAGATAGCTTAACTTTCATTCTGGAATCAAATAACTATTAACTGAGGAGACACTAAGAACAGAGATAAATGCCTAAGAGATCTTTCTTTAAAGATTCTTACCCATTAAGGAGAAAGAATTCAAAGAGTTATTTCCTGAGAGAACTAAGTTTAACTTTTATCTGTGGAGAAGATATGCTGTGCAGGTGATATCTGAAAAGAACTGAGAGACTGAGTGCCATCTTGTGAGAGCTGAATGGTGGGATCATGTTTCCAGTATTGAGAAGTCAGCAGTTATAACTGATGATTAAAGGTGACTAATTGTCGTCTTTCTCAATGGGATATGTTGTTGAAATGTTTAGATGTGCCTTTGTGTTTTTTGTTATATTGTTAATAAATTATGTAGGCAATATAAAAAAAAAGAAAATGTGTTTACGGATGAAATGAAGGTTCTGGATGAAAAAGTAGAAAAGAAATGAGCTGTGAAAAAATTGGAAAGAAAATTAACAGCTGGTCATAAAAGGTACAAAACCTTCCACAATTGACAAACTCCCTGAAAATTAGAGTGGACTTAACAGAAGCAAATGATTCTAGGAGACAAGAAGAAATATTAAAACAGTCAAAACCCTAAAAAATAGGAGAAAATATAAGACTTCTGTTAATAAAAATGATTGACCTGAGAAACAGATGGAGAGTTGATTTAAGAATCATTGGACTACCTGAGAGCCATGATTAAAGAAAGACGCTGGGGATCATGTTTTGAAAAATCAGAAAAGAGAACTGTTCATATCTTTTAGAACCAGAGGGCAAGGTGAAAATAGAAAGAATCTACCAGTCACCTTCTAAAACAAACCCCAAAATGAAAACTCCCAGGAATAGCATAGCCCAAATCCAGAGTTTTCAGTTCAAAGAAAAAAAAATACTTCAAGCAGCTGGAAAGAAAGAATATAACTACCAGGGAACCACAGTCAGGATCATACATGATTTAGCAGCCACTACCATAAAGGGGAAGAAAGTTTGTAATGTAATACTTCAGAAGATAAAGGATATTAGCTTACAGTCAAGAATAAATTATCCAGCAAAACTGAGTATAGTCCTATAAGGGAAAAAATGTACCTTTAATGAAATGGAAGACTTCCAAGTGTTCCTAATGAAAAGACCAGAGCTGTATAGAAACTTTGAAGTATAAAGAATGAAGTCAAGAGAAACATAATAAGATAAAACATTAATGAGCAATCATAAGGAACCAAACAAGGACAGATGGTTTATATTCAGATATGGAGATGTTATATGTGTCCTCTCTGAACCTCATCATCAAGGGTCATAGAGGGAGTCTAATTAGATATAAGATCTAGGGGTGGTTCTGTAATATCTTGATGATTTTAAAAAAAAATGGAAAGGCTGTGGAAGAGGAATACAATGAGTAGGGGAATGGAAGGGGAAGAAGTCTAGGGAAAATAATCCCACATAATCAGTGTGAATAAATAGAAATCTATGCAAATATTGAGGGAGGAGTATTGAGAGGGGCTGACATTTGAACTTCAGTCTCATCTAAACTGGTCAAAGGAGGGAAGAGTACACACACACACAGACACACATACACAGGTGGGTGCAGAAATATACATTTATTCAATAGGGAAATAGGAAGGACTAGAGGAAGAGTAGACTAAGGAGAAATTAATCCTAAGCAAAACAAGCTCTATGGATGTACAAAAATATAACATTGTTGTAAAGACAATCAACTTTGAAAGACAGTGCATCTTATCAACACAGGTTAGGAAACACATCATTTTGTTCCTATGAAGAAGGCTAAGCCTAGGCCATATGTGTTTTAACTAGTCATATATTTTGTCATTGGTTCTCTGGAATATGCACATTTCTTTTTGTAAATGTCAAACACCAACTGACCCAAAAGCCCACCAGCATCACCCCCACCCCAGGCCTCAGAGCAGCTGATTTCTAATCCAAAGAAAAACAGTCTAAAATAGAGGGAGTTATTGGAGCCAAATTGGAGAAAGACCTTGAATATAAGGATAAAGACTTTATCTGGTAGGCAATGGGAGCTATTACATATTTTTAGAGAAACATAAAAACCCAAGGCACAGCGTGGTTCACTGATTTGCCCAATGCTACCTCAAACATGTGAGTTGGAGTTAGGAGGAGATTTGGGAAGGCAGGTCAGAGATGGACTAGAACATGTGTCTTTACCTAGAATCCAGATTTGTACTTATTGGGTATAAGTTTTAGATGTTCTTCTTGTTGTTATTGTCTCTGTTTAGCTATCATTCTGTTTGTACTCTACATAATCCCTGTCACCTTCGATAATAATATTCCCTGTGTCTATGTTATTCTCCTATTAGTCTATAAAACTCCTTTGGGATAGAGACCACAGATTATCTAAACTTTTTATTTAACCCTTCCTTCCCTTCCCTTCTACACCCTCAGAATATTGTGTACATGGTAGGTGCTTAATAAATGTTTAATGTTCTTGTCAAAGTCATGCTACTTTGCCACAACTTGGTTAAAATGAAGGCAAAAATACAAGTGAATGAAGGAAATCTCACTGAAGCATATCCTTTATTGGGTCAAATTTCATTCAATTCCCATCTTGACTGAGTCAACATGATGTTTAGGTATAGGATCTGTGTAGGTCACTGTTTTCTGGGGGTTTCTTTTGCATTGTAGAAATCTCTAGATTCTTTTTTTACCTTATTTTTCCTATCTGTACATATACTGACCAGGTCTCACATTCCTGGCTACATTTCCATGTAGGCTCCCTGCTAAGATTAAAAAAAAAAAGCCTAGTCACTTGGATACATGGAATCTAATCTGATTTCTGAAGCCTTGTAAGGTATGTTTGACTGACCCAGTAGAGCTTGGGAATCCATTCAAGCATGTTCTAAAAAAGTGAAATCATCCGAAGAGCTTCACTGAGCAGGAAACACCTGGTTCTTTGGTGGTTCAATAAGGTAACACTTGACAAGACTGTACTTTTGCTGAAGAGACCCTGGAGAAGAACCCCATCTCTTTTTGATCTGTTCTTCCACTGCCTCCCCTCTGAGGGACAAGGGAGCTGAATTAGCAAGAGAAGATTATGAAGAAGATGTTGCTAGGGAGGTTTCTAAAATTCTTCTTCATAGGGCTGACCCTGTTCTTTGCCCTATACATCATCTTCTTCCTTTCTATCAAGGAGATTGTTAAAAAACTAAATATGCAGATAATAGGAAGTGAAGAGGAGACCTTTCTACCTATTTCCATAGAAAATTCAACAATGGAAAATCAATCTCGGTGGATGATATATGGTTTGGGTAGGTTTGAACCACTTTGAATCATAGACTATGGGAAAGAACCATAAAAGTGTATGTCTAGTATGTTCATGGTCATCATTTTTACTGAGAGCTTTGGCAGGAATGGCGCATGCTTTAAAATGTGTATGGATTTTTAGTCTCTAGTTGCTTAATTAAAAATTGCCCTATATGAAAATGTAACTTAACACAGCATCTGATGCATGATAGGCACATAACAAATGCTAGCAATTACTAATCAATCATTGAATGAGCATTTGTTATGTGCCTACCATATATCAGATGCTGTACTAAGTGCTGGAAATACAAAGAATGGCAAAAGACACCTTTTACTTTCAAGGATTCCCCAGTCTAATGGGGTAGACAAAATGAAAACAACTGTAAGAATAAGATATGAATTAGAATCAACAGGAGGAAGGTGTCACCATCAAGGAGCACCAAGAAAGACCTCTTATAAAAGGTAAAATTTTAGCTTGAGTTGAAAGGAAGCCAAGAAATGAAGATGAAGGGGGAGAGAATTCCAGGCATGGGGGCAGCCAGTTAAAACAATGCCTGGAGTCTGGAGATGGAGCATCTTATCTGAGGGACAGCAAGGAGTCCAGTGTCACTGAATTACAGAGAGTATGTGGCAGTTGGTGTGGAAAATAAGGTATAAAAAGATTAGAAAGTTAAGAGGGGGCAAGGCTATAAAGGACTTTGACAAACAGAATTTGATGTTTTTTTCTAGAAGTGATAGGGAACTACTGGAGCTTATGGAATAGAATATGTGGGAAGATTAAAAATGAGGTGTGGGACAAATCCATTGATCAATTCCTCGTTATTCACTGTGTGTACCAGGGGCAGCAAAGTCTGGGAATCATTCTCAAAATAACTCAAGTTGGGGGTCTAAGGAACACAAAACTAGTGGGAAAGGCACTTTTAGTAAAACAAAAACAGCAAAAGATCCTATTTTAATTGCCATTACACCTTAGGCTGTATTAAGAAGGGGTGTAGGGAAATGACTGAACTAGTTGTGGTATATGAATGTAAAGGAATACTGTTGATCTATAAGAAATGATGAGTAGACAGATTTCAGAAAAACCTGGAAAGACTTATGTGAACTGATGCTGAGTGAAGTGAGCAGAACCAGGAGAACATTGTACATAGTAATAACAACATTGTATGATAACCAACTTTGATAGACTTAGCTCTTCTCAGCAATACAATGTTCTGAGACAATTTCAAAAGACTCATGATGGAAAATGTTGTCCACACCCAGAGAAAAAAACTATGGTGTCTGAATGCAGATCAAAACATACTATTTTCTCTTTTTTAGTTTTTTTTCTTTCTCATGGTTTTCCCCTTTCCTTCTGATTCTTGCTTCACAACATGACTAATGTGGAAACATGTTGAGCTTTTTTTTTTTTTTAAAGAGGATGTGTAGTGCCCAGAACTATAGAGATGAAAGTTCCACTGCACTCTGCTCTGGTGTGATCATATCCACAATACTGTGTTCATTTTGGATTCCAGCACATTAGGAAAGACATTGGTAAGATAGAAAGATTCTAGCCAGGATGGTGAATAATGTTGAGATTATATCACATAAGAAAAGTTGAAGAAGCTGGCTTTATAGTATATGGAAGATAAGGTTTAGGAGGATTATAGAAGATATCACTCAAGTTGAGGCAGTTAAGTGGTGCAGTGGCCAGTGGGCTGGGCCTGGAGTCAGGAAGAACTAAATCCAAATTTGGTCTCAGACACTTACTAGCTCTAGTGTGACCCTGAGCAAGCCTCTTTTCCTTTGTTTACCTCAGTTTCCTCCATTATAAAATGGGGATCATAATAGTATCTACCATAATAGTACCTTCCAGAGTTGTAAATATCAAAGAGATAATATTTGTAAAATTATTAGCACATGGCAGATGCTATACAAATGCTAGTTATTTATTATTATTATCAACAAAGTATTTAGTAGGACACCAAGTGAATGAGAAATTAGACCTGTTCTTCTTGAGCTCAGGAGGTGGATCTAGGAGAAGTCATGATGATGCAAATTTAGTCTTGATATAAGGAAAAAATTCATAACAATTAGAGCTGTCTTAAAATGGAAAGAGGGTGGCTTAAGGGATATGGGGTTCCCCATGCTGGAGGGCTTTAAAAGCTTTTAAAGCCTGAGCTAAATGAACTCTTATTGACAGTTTACAGGCTACAAACTTACCTGAACATTCAGTCTAGGAAAAGGAAAGCGATTTCCTTGGCATCCTGGACTTGTAGCTCACCTTTCTGGACATGGTTTCTGGATCTTTGCACTCTCTAGTCAGAGTTCTTTGAATGTGTTTGCTTACCCACTGTTTTCATTTTGACTATACCTTGAGACATGGGCTTTCTGATCATTTCAAGATCCAGTTTTTCCCGTTTTCTGTTATCATTCTAATCTCATTGTCCTAGTTCTTTCAGATTGTCTACCATCCGCCATTTCTAATGCCTTATAGGTACCATGCACTTCGTTGTAGCCTGACCAAAACTGATTTAGATCTGTCAACTACCCAGCTCCTTGTATCTTGCTCCTACTTCTTGTTAGGGCCAAGTGGGCCATGAAAGAGTCTTGGGGACACAATGGTGCATTTGAAAAGGACCTGATCACTTATATGAACTGCAAAGGAGACAATATTAAAACCCACATTTTAAAAAGGGCATTTACGAGCTAGAGTGGATTCATATAAGAACTATCAGACTGATGAGAGGACAGGGCACTATGCTATATGATGATCAGTTGAAATAGTTTCACCTTCATCAGTTTAAGATAGTTTCATCTAGAGAACAAGAGATTTAGGGAGGATAAGATAAAAAGTTTTCAAGTATTTGAAGGCCTGTCAATGGAAAAAGGTCATTAGCCATGTTTTTCTTAGCCCTAGGAAGTACAACTAGGAGTTTTAGGGAACAGAAGTAGTGACAGGGAGGTATATTTTAGTTTGATATAAGGAAAACTGCCTAGCAATTTTACTGTTGCTGATCAGATGTTTTTTCAGTAATGTCCAACTCTTTATGACCTCATTTAGGTTTTTTTTTTTGGCAAAGAAACTGGAGTGGTTTGACACTTCCTTTTCCAACTCATTTTACAGATGATGAAACGGAGGCAAATAGGTTAAGTGACATGCTCAAGGTCAGACAGCTAGTAGGTGTTCAAGACTGGATGTGAGATTTGAACTCACAAAGATAAGTCTTCCTGAGTCCAGGCTGGGCACTCTATCCATTGCACTGCCTAGCTGTCCTTTCTTAACAAATATTTACGTGTGTATATATATAATTGTGGTTGTTATTATTCTTTTTGTAAACTTTATTTATATATTTTTAGTTTTCAGCATTCATTTCCACAAGATGTTGAGTTTCAAATTCTTTACCCATCTCTCCCCTCCCCTCCACCCCAAGACAACATGTATTCTGATTACCCCTTCCCTCAATCTGCCCTCCCTTCTATCACATCCCTCCCTTCCCTTATCCCCATCTTCTCTCTTTTCTTGTAGAGAAAGATAGATTTCTATACCCAATTATCTGTATTTCTTATTTCTCAGTTGCATGCAAAAACAGTTCTCAGCATTCATTCCTAAAACTTTGAGTTCCAACTACTCTCCCTTCTTTCCTCCCCACCCATCCCCACTGAGAAGGCAAGCTGCCAAGCCTAGAGGCCTGTATTGGGCTACCCGAGTCTTTCTTACCTGTCCCAGGTCTTCGGTTGGCCAAACTGGATAAACGTATGAGAGAAAGGTCGTTCCAGAGTCAAACAGGGGTTGAGCTTTATATCAGGGTCCGGGTTACAAATGCAGGGGGGTCTTCCTTAGGAGGAAGAGGGGGAGATTTCCTAAGGAGGCTAAGCTTAAGGGATTGGAAGTAGAAGTACAAGCGGGGAGAGAGGGGGAGGGGAGAGAGGAAAGAAAAGAAGCGGAGCCCTACTTTTCTCTTTGGCTCCACACGTGCTAAGAGAGAGCTTTCTGGCTTCCTCAATCCTACTTAATCTTCAGCCACACAGTTTGCATCTCAATACCATGCTGTTAGGTAACTAGGTGTGCTCCAATCCGGGACGACCTCGAGGGCAGGGAGACTCCACCCATCAGGTGTCTCCGGGGGAGAGGCGGAAATACCCGAGCTAGCCGAGCTAGCTCAGTCTGACCTTCTCGAACCCCCGCTGTTCATGGAGGGCCTCGTAAGACTCTAAGATTTAGAAGTTCCACTTTTACCTGCCCGAGACTGTCCACACGGAATTGAGCTTCCAGTCCCAACAGCAAGCAATTTGATAAAGTCCATACATGTATAGTCATGCAAAAGACTTCCATAATAGTCATGTTGTGAAAGACTAACTGTATTTCCCTACGTCCTATCTTGCCCCCCATTTATTCTATTCTCTCTTCTGACTTTGTTCCTCCCCAAAAGTAGTTACTTCTCATTGCTCCCTCCTCCCATTTTCTCTCCCTTCTATCATGCCCCCACAACTCTTATCCCCTTCTCTCTTACTTTCCTGTAGTGTAAGAGAGATTTTCATACCAAATTGAGTGTTCATGTTATTCCCTCCTTAAACCAAATGTGATGAAAGTAAGCCTCACTTTTTCCCTCTCACCTTCCCTCTCTTTTCCCCTACATTGCAAAAGCTTTTTCTTGCCTCTTTTATGAGGGATAATTTGTCCCATTCCATTTCTCCCTTTCTCTTCCCAATATATTCCCCTCTCACCTCTTAATTTTATTTTTTTAGATATCATCCTTTCCTGTTCAACTTACCCTGTGCCTCTCCTCTCTATATATGTATATAATCCTTCCAACTACCCAAATATTGAGGAAAGTTTCAAGACTTACAAATGTTATCTTTCCATGTAGGAATGTAAAGAGTTCACCTTTAGTAAGTCCCTTATGATTTCTCTTTCCTGTTTACCTTTTCATGCTTCTCTTGATTCTTGTGTTTGAAAGTCAAATTTTCTATTCAGCTTTGGTCTTTTCAACAAGAATGCTTGGAAGCCCTCTATTTCATTGAATGACAATTATTTTCCCCTGAAATATTATACTCAGTTTTACTGGGTAGGTGATTCTTGGTTTTAATCCTAGTTCCTTTGACTTCTGGAATATCATATTCGAAGTCCTTTGATTCCTTAATGTAGAAGTTCTTAGATCTTGTGCTATCCTGATTGTATTTCCACAATACTTGAATTGTTTCTTTCTGGCTGCTTGCAATATTTTCTCCTTGGCCTGGGAACTCTGGCCTTTGGCTACAATATTCCCAGGAGTTTTTCTTTTGGGATCTCTTTCAGGAAGTGGTCAGTGGATTCTTTCAATATTTATGTTGCCCTCTGGTTCTAGAATCTCAGGGCAATTTTCCTTGATAATTTCATGAAAGATGATGTCTAGGCTCTTTTTTTGATCATGGTTTTCAGGTAGTCCCATAATTTTAAATTGTCTCTCCTGTATCTATTTTCCAGGTCAGTTGTTTTCCCAACGAGATATTTCACATTTTCTTCAATTTTTTCATTCTTTTGGTTTTGTTTTGTAATTTCCTGGTTTGTCATAAAGTCATTAGCTTCCATCTACTCCATTCTAGTTTTTAAAGAACTATTTTTTTCAATGAGCTTTTGAATCTCCTTTTCCATTTGGCTAATTCTGCTTTCTAAAGCATTCTTCTCCTCCTTGGCTTTTTGGACCCCTTTTGCATTTAGATTAGTCTATTTTTAAAGGTGCTATTTTATTCAGCATTTTGGGGTCTCCTTTAGCAGACTGTTGACTCACTTTTCATGATTTTCTTGCATTGCTCTCATTTCTCTTCTCAATTTTTCCTCCACTTCTTGCTTGATTTTCAATGTCCTTTTTGAGTTCTTCCATGGCCTGAGACAATTGCATATTTGTTTAGGAAGTTTTGGCTGCAGAAGCCTTGACTTTGATGTCTTCCTCTGATGGTATGCATTGTTCTTCCTCATTCAAAAGGATGGAAGAAAATACCTGTTCACCAAGAAAGTAGCCTTTTATAGTCTTATTTTTCCCCTCTTTTGGGGGGCATTTCCCCAGCCAGTTACTTGACTTTTGAGTCCTTTGTCAAGTGGAGGGTATACTCTGGGGACCTATACATTCTCAGTTCCTCCAAGGTGGCACAATCAAGGGAGAGGAGTTTTCTTCTCTCCTGGTATGCTCCAGGCACTGGTCTGGGAGCAACCACAAGCACTCTTCTGCCCAGAATCTGTGAGTAGGATTCCCTGTCCAGAGCCTCCACCAGCTCCACCACCCAGTGCTCCTTCTCACCCCAGGACCACCACTCAGGGCTGAGATCAGCGGCTCAATTCTGCCAGCGTCTTTAGGCCAAGGGCTCCAAAAATGGATGCTGCTGCTCCCTCGGGCTGGGGCTAGGGAAAACCCTCCTCCCTTCTCACCAGGTGAAACAGCTTTCTCAATGATCTTTGAAGCTGTCTTTGGCATTTGTGGGTTGAGAAATCTGGGAACCACAGTTGCTACCCATGATTCTGTACCTTGAAGCCTGCTCCAGTCCTGTCCATGCTGCACCTCAGGGCTAGGCAGTTCTTGGTTCCAAGGCCAGAGCAATAAACCTTTCCTGTAGGCCTTCCAGGCTGCTTTGGGCTGGAAATCTCTTTCACTTTGTCATTTTGTGACTTCTGCTGCTCTAGAATTTGTTTAGAGTAGTTTTTTACAGGTATTTTATGGGCTATGGGAGGAGAGCTACAGCTGGTCTGTCTTTCTAATCCACCATCTTGGCTCCACCCCACATATATATGAAAAACATCATTTTATATAAGTATCTATATATGTATGTGTATATGCATAATACATATATAAAACACAATTTTATAATATGTATGTGTATGTATGTGTATGCATATATACATATATAAAACACATTTATATATATTTATATATACATATGGAGAGAGATGTCTGTATTACCTACCTCACAGGGTTATTATGAAGAAAACATTACATAAATATGTGGAGCTATTATTTTTATTTCCAACTTGGAGTGGTGGTGTGGCATCTTGACATTAATAGAATTTGACTTTGGATATCATGAATCTTGAAGGACTAGTAAGATTTCAACAGAAAGAGAGCTAAGAAGTAAGTAAGTATAAGCATGGCATGAACCAATGCATGCAGAAGGACACAAATTCATGGGAAGGTGAAATATATTCCGCCCTCAGATACAGTGGAGCTCTATATAGGGCAAGGTCACCAGGATTTTGGCCAGGGAAGACAATTTAGAGCAAGAGTGCTTAATCCCTTGCTGTGCCATAGACCCCTTTGCCCTTCTAGTGCAATCTATGGACCCCTTTTTAATGGTTTTAAACATTATGAACATATTTTTATTTTACATAAAATAACATAATTTCACTAAGGAAACCAATTTTATTGAAATGTTGCTGTGAAAATGTACTTAAGAACAAAGTAAAACAAGTTCATGTTTCTGTTGAAGCACTTTTTCAACCCCCTTCCTCCACTTCCCAGCTCTCCCCCAGGCTTCTGACTTTCTGTGACCACACTTTATTCAGCTTGCTTCTCTAGCATTGCTTCTTTCTCTAGTCAAGGCTGCATTCCAAGTGAGCTTCCTTTTGTCTTTGTCTAGCTGATTCATACTAACACTCTTTAGTGTGATTTTTTCTTGCCAGATAAAGGCTAGTGAGATACCTAATAGATTTCCTGCAAGGATCGCATACAAACAAGATAAGTTTTAATGGCAAAGTCGAGTGGAATGATTTGGAATATGGGTACTACTCATGGTTGGCAGGTTTGGGGATAGACACGGAAAGTTTTAAGGAATATTTCATTTCCTTTGGGGGCAAAAACCACTTACGTCTAGGAGAAAGTGGGATAGAGAGAAATATCTAACTGATTTTGGTTCACCTACATGTTTTGTTTTTCTCCCATTTAGTAGCTGAAAACTCCATGAAAAAGGCTATGTTACATCAAGACATAATAGAGGGAGAAGCTGTAAACAAGTCTCTAGTGAAGGTGAAGACTCAAGGGAACAATGTTTCAGCATTTGTGAAAGCCAGAAGACATAGAAAGCTCCAAAGGAAAATTTTCCCAGACTCAGCTCTTTTCCGACAGTGGGGTGATGGCCTGACCACGGCCCAGCAGATCCAGGCCTTTGTACTCTTCTCCCTGTATGGTTACAATGTTTACCTCAGTGACCACCTGTCCTTGAATCGATCCATTCCAGACACTCGATCTCTCAGGTACAGTGGAAATGGTGTTGGTCTACCCAACCTCAAGCAGCCTTTTTTTTTTTTTAAATTAGGGGCAAAATTTTTAAGGGAATAGAGAAAATGGTCTGAGGAAGAAGTAGAACGGTAGAAAGTTGACTCTGGTTATCCTGGTACTATTTTACTTTCTGTTTTAGAGAGGAGGAAATTAAGGTTTACACAAGTTCAATGACCAATTCAAAGTTCCAAAGCAAGTGGGAAATGTACAGAAAATTCATAAAGTGATACGGATTTTAGACTATGAGGTGATCTTTGAGATGATTGGTCCAATTTTCCCTCCCACTATTTCTACTTTCCATTTTATAGATAAGGTGGCAGTATCTCAGCTTTCTGTTCTTTAAGTCTTCTTAGAAGGTCCCCTTTGATATCTGACTCTATTTAAATCTTTGTTTCCCAGTTTTCCCTTTTCCTTTCCCCAGTCTTCCCTTCTCATTCTCCTATTCTTCCTTCCTCTCATTCCCACCCCAGCCTTCCCCTTTCTATTCTTTCAAAGCCCTACTAAAGTGCCCATCTTTTCTATGCAGTATTCCCTAATCCCCAAGGACTTCAAATCTTTCCTTTGTACTTATCACTCCTTCCTTATGTCAGTCAACAAGCCTTTTTAAAACACCTTTTATGTATTTGGCATTTTGTTAGGCTTACCTCATGGTCATTTATGTACATGTCTTATTTCTTCTACAGGGCCATAAACTACTTTAGGGAAGAGGCTGTGTCATTTCATTTCTATATTTCCAGTATTCCTCTTTCCCCAATCTCCCTACCCCCATAGAGCCTCACACGTAGTTGAGAAATATTTGTCAAAATAATTTGATGTAGGTCCTTGAGGAGCTTGAATGTCATCCTATAATTTCTGAGGAGTCTTTATAGTTTCTTGTTCTGAGGAATAAGATAATAAAAGCAATATTGCAGAAAGTTTAATTTGGTAATTTCATGCAAGATGGATTAGAAGTGACCTGAGGCAGAGAAATTAGTTGGTTAGTTATTGTCTTACTCTAGGGGTGAAGGTCTGAGAGCCTAAAGTAGGTAGGGCATTGGCAGAAGAAATGAAGAGGAAGGGACAGATTGAAGGAAAATTCATGAAGGCTTGATGAAGGGAGGGAGAAATCACAGATGTCTCTCTTTATGGTTTTAAATCTAAAGACTGGAAAAATGGTAGAACCACTAACAAAGTGGAGATCCAGGGAGTGGAGTCAATTCCAGGGGTTGGGAAGGGGAATTTCTAGTTTGAAAGATTTTGAATTTGAAGAGGTGGCAGGACATCCAATTGAAAATATCCACTGAAGTTCAAATAATCTTTGCCTTGTGGCCAGAGAGATTTATAATAGCAATATATATATAAATTCCTTGACTGTCACTGTTTTAATCTCCTACTCAGAAGTGCATAGAAATTGTCTTGTATGATTGAGGTACTGTTCACTCATGCCTTTAATTGAGGAGGATGAATGAGATGACTTTTGGAGATGCCTCTAAACTCTTCCCCAAATTATATAAACATCACAAGGTCTCTTACAGGTGCCTTGAAAAGAAGTATCCCCCACGACTTCCAACCCTCAGTGTTGTTATCACATTTATGGATGAAGCTCTGTCTATTTTGCAGCGAGCCATTACCAGTGTTATCCATAGGACCCCTTCTCACCTGTTGAAAGAGCTCATCCTAGTGGATGATTTTAGCTCAATGGGTAAGTGAAAATTGTCTTTGGAAAGGACTGGCACTAACTAATTAGAGTTAGCTAATAGAGAACACTGGGGAGGTAGAATGCTGGTGTAAATGTATGATAATAACTTGTTCAGTTTGGGCTCTTTTTAATGATTTCCCTTCTGTCTACTGGAAGGATCCACTTATAGAAGGGAAGAAATATTGAAGTGGTACTTGCCAATCAGGATTCCCAGGAAATGAGTGCAAATAGATCAAATTTAACATAATTATAAATGAATTATGCAGAATATTTGATTAGAAAATCAATAAATATAAGACAGAGGCAATATAAATTCTAGATAGTTTGTCTCAAAGTGAGGAGGACCTAGATTTCAAGTTTCATCTCCCACAACTAGTGACTGTGCCACCCTAGGAATGTTGCCTAACCTCTCAATGCTCTAGGCAACTCTCTATGGCTATAGGTTACAGAAAAAGTGCCAACCCTCATTGGTAGAGAGAGTTTCCTCAGTAGGCAGTTCCTTATACTAACGAAATCACAAATTTAGTCCTTATTGTTGTTCAGTCATTCATTCATATTTGACTGTTTGTGACCTGGTCTGTCCAAGTTCGCGTTCATTTCTTCTATTACACTATCTATCTCATCCCTCTGTCTTCCCCTTCTCCTTTTGTCTTCAATCTTTTCTAGCATCAGAGTTTTTTTCCCCAGTGAGTCTTAGTTTTTCCTTATGTGCCCAAAGCATTTGAGCTTCAGCTTCAGAATTTGTTTCTTCAATGAATAG
Source organism: Notamacropus eugenii (assembly GCF_028372415.1). Lineage (NCBI taxonomy): Eukaryota > Metazoa > Chordata > Mammalia > Diprotodontia > Macropodidae > Notamacropus > Notamacropus eugenii. Next base: position 200,550,022 of record NC_092874.1, on the reverse strand, counting down.
TCAGAGTTATGGGCAAGGAACTCTCAAAAGTCTTCCCTAGCACCACAATTTGAAAGCATAAATTCTGCAGTGCTCATCTTTCCTTATAGTTCAATTCTCATCGCTATATGTTGCTACTGGGAAAGCCATAGCTTTGACAACACAGACCTTTGCTGGTAAGGTGATGTCTTTGTTTTTTAGTATGCTGTCCAGATTTGCTATAGCTTTCCTTCCACAAGGCGAGTGTCTTTTAATTTGATAGCTGCAGTCACCATCTGCAGTGATCTTTGAGCCCAAGAATCTGACAGTTTCCATTTCTTCTCTCTCTATTTGTCAAGAAGTGATGGGAAAAGTTGTCAAGATCTTAGTTGTTTTTTATGTTAAGCTTTAAGCCATTCTCCCCTTTCTTCACCCTCAAGAAGAGGCTTCTTAATTCCTTTTCACTTTCTGCCATCAGAACAGTATCATCTGTATGTCTGAGATTGTTGATATTTCTTCCAGCAATCTTAATTCTGACTTTTGAGGACTTCCCACAACTTTTTTGTAATTCACAAAGTTGAAGGCTTTAATGCAGTGAATGAAGCAAAAGTAGATTTTTTTTCTGGAACTCCATTGCTTTCTCCATAATCCAGTAAATGTTGGCAATTTAGTCTCCAATTTCTCTGCCTCTTTGAAAGGCAGCCTTCACTTGTGGTAATTCTCAATTCACAAATTACTGACACTCACTTAGCTTAAAGAGTCTTAAGCATAACCTTGCTGGCATGTAAAGTGAGTGCAATGGTTCAGTAATTTGAGCATTCTTTGTCATTACCCTTCTTCAGAATTGGGACATAAAACTGACTTTCTCCAGTCCAGTGGCCACTGCTGAATTTTCTGAATTTCCTGGTATACTGAGTGCAATACTTATAGTATTTTAAATAGTTCAGCTGGAATTCCACCATCCCCACTAGCCTCATTGTTAGCAGTGCTTCCTAAGGCCCACTTGACTTCATTATCCAGGATTTATGGCTCTAGGTCAGCAACCATATTACTGAGGTTATCAGTGATATTAAGATCTTTCTGTAGTTCTTCTGTATATTTTTGCCACCTCTTTTTAATCTCTTCTACTTTGTTAAGACCCTATCATTTTTGTCTTTTATCATGGCCATTTTTTTCATGAAACATTCCCTTCCTATCTCCAATTTTCCTGAAGAAATCTCTTGTCTTTCCTGTTCTATTGTTTTCTTTTTATTTCTTTGCATTGTTCATTTAATAAAACCTTCTTGTCTCTCCTTGCGATTCTCTGAAATTCTACATTCTTTCCCTTTCCCATTCCCTTTTTGCTTTCCTTCTTTCCTCAGCTATTTGTAAAGGCTCATCAGGCAGTCATTTTGCTTTCATGCTCTTCTCTTTCTTTAGGATTTTTTTTATTGCTGCCTCCTATACAATATTGTGAACTTTGTTCATAGTTCTTCAGGCATACTCTCTACCAGATGGAATCCCTGAAGTCTATTCATTACTTCCACTGCATATTCACAAGGGATGTTCTTTAAGTCGCTTTCCCCTACTTTCTTCTATTTCAACCTGAATTTTGCAATAAGAAGCTCACGTTCTGAGTCTCAGTCAGTCCAAGTCTTGTTCAAACTGACTGTATAGACTTCTCCACCTTTGGCTTCAATCATTCTGATTTTAGTATTGATCATCTGATGATGCTCATGTGTAGAGTCACCTTTTGGGTTGTGGAAAAAGTGTTTGCTATGACTAGAGAGTTATCATGATAAAATCTGTTAATCTCTGCCCTGCTTCATTCTCTACTCCAAGGCCAAACTTGGCTGTTATTCCCATTATTTTTGATGCCTGCTTTAGCATTCCAATCCCCTATGATGGATGTGATACTTTCTTTTAAAGTTATTTCTAGAAGATGTTGTAGGTCTTCACAGAACTGATCAGCTTAAGCCTCTTCATCATCGGTGGATACAGCATAGACTTATAGTACTGTGATGTTGAGATCTTATCCTGTCCTTTTTGAGATTGTACTCCAGTATTGCTTTTCTCACCCTTTTATTAACTATAGGGGCTATGAATTCTCACACAGAATAGTAGATACAATGATACCCTAAATTAAATTCGCCTATTCCTATCCATTTAAAATCAATTGCTGACACCCAATTTATTGATTTTTCCATCTCCTGTTTGACTGCATCCAGTTTAGCATAGTTAATAGATGTTACATTCCAGTTTCCTATGCAATACTGATCCTTATAGCACCAGACTTTCCTTTAGTCATTAGATATATTTACAGCTGAACTTTGGCCTAGACACTTCATTCTTTCTGGTGCTATTTGTAGTTGTTCTCTACTCTTCCCTAGTAATATGTTGGACACCTTCTGAGCTGAGGGGCTTATCTTGCACTGTCATATTTTTTATGATTTGAATACTGCCCATGGGGTTTTTTTGGCAAAGACACCACAATGATTTGCCATTTCTATCTCCACTGGATCACCTTTTGTCAGAAACTCTCCACTATGACCTGTCTGTCTTGGTTCATCCTATATGGAATAGCTTAGAGTTTCATTGAGCTATTCAAAATCCTCCGCCATGACAGAATAGTGATCCAGGAGAGGGGTTTAGTCACTACTCCTAGTAAATTATCTATCTATCTATCTACCTCTCTTTCTCTCTCTCTCTCTCTCTCTCTCTCTCTTTCGACATAAAAAGTTAGGACTTTTATAGTTCTTTAAAGTTTGCAAAATACTTTAGATATTATCTTATTTGATCCTCACAACAGCTCTGTGAGGTAGATGACATGATTATTTCCATTTTACAGATGAGTAAAGTGAAGCTGAGAGTGGTTAAGTAACTTGTCTAAGTCACAGATCTAATAAATAGCCAAGGCAGAATTTCACTCAGATTTTCCTTATTCCAAATCCAATATACTACCTACTGTACCACCTAGATGCCTCAAACCCCCCCCCACAAGTTTTTAAACTATGGCCTATAACTAATCACTGTAGTTTTAGTTCCTCCACTAACTTATAAAATTCATGAATAGTCTGCAGTCCCAGTAAGTCTCTTAGTAATGCCTCTCATAGACAAGCAATCATTTATAGGCCATAACTACTTGAAAGGGGGAGATTCCATATCTTTAACTATAGGGAATAACACCCCAAGTTAAACCCAGATCAAAACCACTGTGGGTCCCATGGATTTGACCTCTTCTTTCTGAAATAAGAGTGAACAAGAACCTTTATACTCTGTTACAAGATGAGAGTTGATGGAGTGTCATTGAGCAGGGGAGAGTGTGGCACTATTCACACCTACGTAACAAAACCCACCTAAAATAAGGTGATGGAGTTACACATGCATACATATTATTTAGTGGCATGGTATCATGGGAATTAGCTTAGCTTGCACTATGTAGGTTGTATATACATGGCTGCATGGTATATGTATCATGGTTACATGAAAATCCTTCACTAGAATTATAATATTGCATCTAGAAACTCTGTAAGAATTGTGCTTGATTGACAGAGGACCTAAAGGAAGACTTAGACAAACAGATCCAGCTTTACAACCTCAAGTACCCTGGGCTACTGACACTGATACGTCACACCAAGAGGAAAGGGGTAGCCTCTACTCGCCAGTCTGGGTGTCAAGCGGCCACAGCAGATGTAGTGGTCTTCTTGGATGCTCATACTGAAGTGAATATCGATTGGTAAGATACTATGGGTTTGTTCACAAGGGAAAGAGAAGTCATTAGCTGTTATTCTCCTTCATGTGTAGGGCACGGTAGAGATGGAGGATAGCATTAAGTTCCTATTATTTCCACAATAAAATAAGGATATTTCTTGTCTTTTTCCTGCATGAAACTGGAACCTTCTACATGAGAATGACTCATAACCTCTGGACTTGTCTTGGAGTCAATCTTGAATTAAGAACACTTCTCTCAGAAAGAATTTTGGACTATAGCTACCCTGCCCCCAAATAATAACATATCATTAAGCAGTGGATAGTAGGACCTTTGTCTGACTGAACCTCCTGAATACACTGAATAAACAGAGAAGAGGAAAAAGCTATTTAATAAGGACTTGACATTATGTGATTTTAGAAGAAATTTCTAGCTGAGTACAAATGATGAAAAATGACATAAATTAAAAATATAATTTTAAACATATTCCTGAAATATTCCTGAAAAGACAATGAAGTTAGATCATGAACAGATAATCTAAGCTGAGTCTCCCATACAGGTACCAAATATACAGGTACTCTTTGGTTAAAGAGGAGAGCAGAAGATTGTTGTGGTCATTCCAGGGATGCTCTGCCACAAGGAAGAGAGTGAAAGGACAGTCAGTCAAGAAAGAGCTGAGAGGAAGTGGAAAGAACTGTGTGTCCTTAGTCTTACTCATATTTTGGGGGGCTCTAGTTGGGTAACATATAAGCACTTTCCTTCTTATTAATCCTCTAACTTGCAACTTCAGTACCCCTTGAGGACTAGAGACAACATTCTGCATTCCAATCTCTCTGTCTGATAGTGTTTCTGTTTTTAAAAAGTATAATTCAGTTTTGCAGCAGGCATATCCAACCCTGCAACAATAGAAAGCCACTTCTTCAATCAATCCAAATATGGTCATAAACTTAGAGTTGGAAGGGACCCTTAGAAGCCAGTGATCCCAACCTTTTCATTTTGCAGATGAGTAAACTGAATTTGAGAGATTAAGTGATTTACCCAGGGTCACACAGATAGTAAGTATGCAAAGTGGGATGTGAATCTGTTTCTTCCTGACTAAAAGTCAGGATGAATGTTGATTGAATGTTAATTCAATTCACTTCTCCAGATCTGGTCCACAAGTGCTTTTCCAAAATCTATTGTTTTTTTTTTCTGAGTCTGAATTGGAGAGGGATAAATCACTTGCACTTTATCTCAGGTAGCAGGAATATAGCTATTTGATGGTTGATAACTAAGATATTACCAATGATAGCCAAAAAGGAAAATGTTTCACACTTTGGATGATCTATTTAGAATTCATCATGATCTTCATGAGAAGACCCAATGTTATGGCAGAGGGTTCTTCAGGCATTCCTTGGTCCTGATCCAGACTCTTGACCTAAGGAACTCAGAAATTTCCTCCTGCATATTGGCAGCCTGGATATCCTGACCCACTACCCAGCACTGTATGGCAGGAGAAAGTACAAAAGTGGGAATTTAGGATATCTCTTATACTCTTTACTACACCTCACTGACATTTCCCACCAAACTGTCTCTCTTATATTCTTAGGGCAGAACCAATCTTAGCTAGGATTCAGGAAGACCACACTGTGATTGTGTCACCCATAATTGACAACATTCTTTTTGACACCTTGGAAGTTGACAAGTATCCATTGACATCCATTGGGTTTAGTTGGAGACTCTATGGCCGCTATGACTATCTGTCAGTCACCCTGAAAGATGACACTGTACCAATAAAGTAAGTATGGAGAGTGTGCAAAAGGAAAGTGTTCTCTGGGAGACAGAAATGCTAAGGTTGGGTTTGGGTTTTCCTTCTCATCACATGAGTGTCTGTTTATTGAGATGAATGTATACAGTGAATGACCAATGCTCCTCCAGTTATATGGGGCCTTCAAGATCACTTATAATCATGCTCACTGGCCTTGGGCAGGACTGACTCTAAACTGTTGTATTTTGCTTTTAAAGGTCTCCAAGATGTTGATTTTCTAGTTAGATTTTCTTGACCTCCTATTCCAAGTCTTGTTTCCCACACCTCACACCTAAACACCAACCTTCCCACTCCTTCATGGAGAAGCTAGTGACTCTTCTATTATGTGTTCATGCAGGAGTCCTGCCATCATGGGAGTCTTTGCTGCAAGCAGATTGTTCTTGGAGAAGATTGGGTTCCTGGATACTGGGATGCTGTTTTATGGAGGAGAAAATATAGAATTGAGTCTGAGGGTATATTTCTGCTGTTCTTTCAGATTCTGTTGTAACTTCGGTTCAACAGGGATCAGACTGTGATTTGATTTTCTCAAACAGTATTCTAAAATATGGATTTGGTTGGAGTTATAAGTAATCTATTTCATTAGCATATTTTTCTAATTTTAATTAAGAATTAGTTAGTTTTGATATTATTATATGGTATTTAAATTCTGGCTCTCCAAGTCTCCCTTTCTGCCTTTCATTATCCTTTAATTTTTTTTATTCTTCCGTATTCATTTTGTTATTTTATCTAGTTTTATAAATTATACCACTGATAACCTACTAATGCAGTATCTTTTGTACTGTAGGCACTTAAATGTTTGTTGAATTGAATTTAGGATCAAAGTATCATAGATTGAGATCTGAAAGGGATTTTTGAGGCCATCTAGTCCAAATACTTTCATTTTATACATGAGAAAAATAAGGAAGGCCTAGAGATCTTAAGTGACCATCAAGTGTGGAAATGAAGATGAGAGTTTGGAGATGGAGTTTTGAATCATTAGACTGCAAATCCTTTTTCTAAAACTAGGAAGGAGAAATTCCATATTGTCAGATCATCAAACATCTTTTAATTTCATTACTATAGTTGTTGTCTGCAATGATCTTTCAGTACAAGAATATAAAATCTGACACTACTTTCATTTCTTCCCCTTCTATTTGCCAGGAAACGATGGGAGCAATTGCCAAGATCTTAGTTGTTCTTTTGAATGTTAAGCTTCAAGTCAGCTTTTATACTCTCCTCTTTCACCCACATCAAGAGGCTTCTTAATTCCTCTTCACTTTCTCCCATCAGAGTGGTATCATCTACATATATGAGATTGTTGATATTTCTCTTGGCAACCTTAATTTCAGCTTTTGATTCATCTAATCTGGCATTTTGCCTGATGTACTCTGCATATAAGTTAAATAAATAAGGTGACAATATACAGCCTTGTCATGCTTCTTTTCAAATCTTAAAGCAGTCAGTTGTTCCATATTTGGCTCACATACAGGTCTGCCCAGGAGACAAGTGACATAATCTGGTATTCCCATCTCTTTGAGGACTTGCTACATTTTATTGTGATCTACATAATCAAAGACTTTAATGTAATCAATGAAGCAAAAGTAGATGTTTTTCTGGAACACTATTACTTTCTCTATAATCCAGCAAATGTTGCCAATTTAGTCTCTAGTTCTTCTGCCTCTCTGAAAAATTGCCTGTACTTCTGGTAACTCTTAGTTCAAATAGTGCTGGAGCTTAGCTTGCAGAATCTTAAGCATAACCTTGCTGACATGTGAAATGACTCCAACTATTTGAAAGTGTGAATATTCTTTGGCATTGCCCTTCTTTAGGATAAGTATGTAAACTGATCTTTTCTAATCCAGTGACCACTGTTGAATTTTCCAAAAATTTTAATATCATCTTTTAGAATTTTAAATAGTAAACTGGAATTCTATCACCTCCACTGGCCTCAGTTAGCAATGTTTCCTAAGGCCTACTTGACTTTATTCTCCAAGATTTATGGCTCTACATCAGTAACTACACCATAGTGGTTATCAGCGATGTTAAGATTTTTCTTGTATAGTTCTTTTGTGTGTTCTTGCCACCTCTTCTTAATTTCTTTTGTTAAATCTTTACCATTTTGGTCTTTTATCACGCCCATTTTTGCATGAATTTTTCCTTGATATCTCCAATTTTCCTGAAGAGATCTCTTGCCTTTGCCAGTATATTGTTTTCTTTTATTTCTTTGCATTATTCGTTTAAGAAAACCTTGATTTCTATTTGGCATTCTCTAGAATACTGCATTCAGTTGGGTATATATTTCCTTTTCTCCTCTCCTTTTTGCTTTTCTTCTTTCCTCAGCTATTTCTAAAGCCTTATCAGACAGTCCTTTTGCTTTGTTGCTTTTCTTTTTCTTTGGGATTTTTTTTGTTGCTGCCTCCTGTACAATATTGTGAACCCCTGCCTATAATTCTTGAGGTTCTCTATCTACTAGATTGAATCCCTTAAATCTGTTAATCACCTCCACTTCATAATTCACAAGATATAATCATACCTATATAGTCTGATGGTTTTTTCTTCTTCAATTTAAGTCTAAATTTTACAGCAAGCATCTCCTGCACATCCTGTTTTCTTGATCCAGAATATTGATCCAGATCTGTTGTTCTCTGCCTTTGGTTCAAGAGAGTTCTTACAGAGTTTGGGTACACTTCCCTAATGATATGTGTGTGTGTGTGTGTGTGTGTGTACATATGTGCATGTGATTACATTGACTGATGTTCAAACGGATTAGCATTGCTAGTGTCCTTCACAATCATCTCACATGACACATTGATATATGTGTATCCTAGATTGCCAGTACCTTATGATATTAGTCCTTAGACTAGAATTTATAGGAAAAAAGTAGATAAGAATTGCATGGAATGTAAAGGTGTGGGTGAGGTGAAATCAGTACCATTGGCAGAAGGTTCCACATGGATATGATTAGTCTATATCATAGTCTATATAAAGGCATACCTGCAAGGGAAGGCAAGAGGAATGGCTGTTTGAGTAAGACAGTACAGAGCCATTTCTTTTATCTCTTAAACACTTTCTCAGTAAGCCATGAGATAACTCATAATTTTTATATTTTTCCTTGGTACTGGGAGAGGTCAGCAGGTATCTTTTCTCTGATCAGTGAGGAAAGGTTTCCTGTAAGAGATTGGATTTCATGAGCTGGGTGAAAGATGGGGAAAAGATTTGTAGAGCAAGTTGTTCCAGAAAAGCATCACAGGCTTAAAGGTAAAATTTGAATGGAAACTTACATCTAAAACTTAAGTGTAGTTAAATGTAATCTTGTTTAGGACAATATATTTTGCAATTTACCAACCCTTATATGGATATATGTTCTTTTTTTTGCATGCAGGCGTGGCAGTGTGGAGGGAAAATAGAGATCTTACCATGTTCTCGAATTGCCCACCTTCAACGAGCCCATAAACCCTATTCTCTGATTATTTCACCTCTCATGAAACGCAACGCTCTTCGTGTGGCTGAAATCTGGATGGACAAGTACAAATACATGGTCTATTTAGCTTGGAATCTCCCTCTGGAGGTTTGTAGTGGAATTCAAAATAAGTAGGTAAAAGCAGAACAGTTGGGAGAATGGAAGGACATAAAGAAGACTTATGGGAGATACTTCCCCTCCCAGAGAGTCATCCCATAGAACAATGGATTTCACATTTATGTGTGACAAGGTACCAACCCTGGATCATCCCCAGGGTTATTAGGCAAGCCCTCTGTTCCCATGGATTATATCATGAAGGAGATCAGAAATTCAGGGTTTTGAACACATGTTCTCATGGAATATATTCTGCCATTGGCCATTATGATCTAGTCACCAGTATATGAGAATAGCTAATTCAGTTCAAGAATTACACTGTCCAGAAATAACAGCTGCCTGGTGCCTGTATTTGTACTTGAAAAGCTGCTTCTGGTCACTGGTTATATTCAGAAGTATGTGTATCAGTCAGGTAATGGGCTTAACCTGCTTGCTCTAAGGGCCACCCATCATATTCAGAGTACCATGAAGTAAAAACATTCCTCAGTGAAAAAGAAGAATTTGGAATGGAATCTGGTAGGGGGGAAAATTGAAATTGATAGGAGAGGTAGAAATTGCAATAAATAGTTGGAAATTCTGTGGTAAGTTAGCATTTTTAGGGAATGTATTTTTAAGTGCCCAACTTAAACTGAATTTTACTCTTTATTCAAAATTCCTTACACAGCCTAAGATATTGGTAATAGATAATAATTACCATATTGTTTGCCATTGTTCAGTCATGTCTGAGTCTTTGTGACCCCATTTGGGGTTTTCTGAGCAAAGATACTGGAGTGGTTTGCCATTTCCTTCTCAAGCTCATTTTACAGATGAGAAAACTGAAGCAAAGAGGGTGAAATGACTTGCCCAGGGTCACACAGCTAGTAAGTGCCTGAGGACAGATTTGAACTCAGGGAGATGAGTATTCCTAACTCCAGCCCTGCACTCTGTCTACTGTGCCACCTAGCTGCCAGCATGTTGTTTAAATATCATTTATTCAGTTGCCCCAGAAAATATTGGCATAATGGAAAAGCAATATACTCTCCCCCATGGGATGATCCTTCCTTTTCCTTCATTTTTTTTTGTGTATCATGGACTTCTTTGGAAATCTTGTGAAACCTATTGACTCCTCAGAATAATGTTTTTAAAATCATAAAATACACAAGATAATAAAGGAAATAATATGTTAAATCTTTATAAAAATATAAAGAAACCCACAAATTCATGGACCCCAAGTTAAGAACTTCTACTTTGTAGTGACCCAGTTTTTCAAGAGTGGTCACACCCAGAAATTCACATATGAGAAGGTAGAATTAACTTCGTCAATAGAATACATGGTGGTGGCCACTTTAAACAATTAGTTTTTATGGATGTCTTTTTTTTTTTATAGTTTTCTCCAGCATCCTTTCCTTCCCCCTCCCAAAGAGTCATCCCACATAACAAATAGAATTTCTCTTTTTTTGTCTTTAAATTTATTTATTTAAGTTTTCAACATCCATTTCCACAAAATTCTGGGTTCTTAATTTTCTCCCCATTTCTCCCCTCACCCCACCCCAAAACGCCAAGCATTCTAATTACCCCTATCACCAATCTGCCCTCCCTTCTAACATCCCTCCCTTCCCTTATCCCCCTCTTCTCTTTTGTCTTGTAGGGCAAGATAAATTTCTACACCCCATTACCTGTATTTCTCATTTCCTAATTGTATGCAAGAACAATAGTCAACAGTTGTTCCTAAAACTTTGAGTTCTAACTTCTCTTTCTCCCTCCCTCCCCACTCATCCCCTTTGGGAAAGCAAGCAATTCAATATAGGCCATATCTGTGTAGTTTTGCAAATGATTTCCATAATAGTAATTTTGTGTAAGACTAACTATATTTCCCTCCATCCTATCCTGCCCCCCCATTTCTTCTGCTCTCTCTTTTGACCCCATCCTTCCCCAAGAGTGTTGACTTCTAATTGCTCCCTCCTCCCATTGCCCTCCCTTCCTTCATCCACTTCAACCTGCTTATCCCCTTCTCCCCCACTTTCCTGTATCGTAAGATAGATTTTCATACCAAAATGAGTGTGCATTTTATTCCGTCCTTTAGTCTAATGTGATGAGAGTAAGCTTCATGTTTTTTCTCTCACCTCTCCACTTTTTCACTCCACTGAAAAGTCTTTTACTTGCCTCTTTTATGAGAGCTAATTTGCCCCATTCTATTTCTCCCTTTTTCCTCCCAATATATTTCTCTCTCACCCCTTAATTTCATTTTTTAAAGATGTGATCCCATCCTATTCAACTCACCCTGTGGTGTGTGTGTGTGTGTGTGTGTGTGTGTGTGTGTGTAATCCCACCAACTACCGAGATACTGAAAAGTTTCAGGAGTTACAAATATTGTCTTTCCATGTAGGAATGTAAATAATTCAACTTTAGTAAGTCCCTTATGATTTCTCTTTGCTGTTTATCTTTTCATGCTTCTCTTGATTCTTGTGTTTGAAAGTCAAATTTTCTTTTTTGCTCTGATCTTTTCATCAAGAATTCTTGAAAGTCCTCTATTTCACTGAAAGACCATTTTCCCCCCTGAAGTATTATACTCAGTTTTGCTGGGTAGGTGATTCTTGGTTTTAGTCCTAGTTCCTTTGACTTCTGGAATACTTTATACCATGCCCTTCTATCCCTTAATGTAGAAGCTGCTAGATTTTGTGTTATCCTGATTGTATTTCCATAGTACTTGAATTGTTTCTTTCTAGCTGCTTGCAATATTTTCTCCTTGACCTGGGAACTCTGGAATTTGGCCATAATGTTCCTAGGAGTTTCTCTTTTTGGATCTCTTTCAGGAGGTGATCAGTGGATTGTTTCAATATTTATTTTGCCCCCTGGTTCTAGAATGTCAGGGCAGTTTTCCTTGATAATTTCATGAAAGATGATGTCTAGGCTCTTTTTTTGATCATAGATTTCAGGTAGTCCCATAATTTTTAAATTGTCTCTCCTGGATCTGTTTTCCAGGTCAGTTGTTTTTCCAATGAGATATTTCACATGATCTTCCATTTTTTCATTCTTTTGGTTTTGTTTTGTGATTTCTTGGTTTCTCATAAAGTCATTGGCTTCCATCTGTTCCATTCTAATTTTGAAAGAACTATTTTCTTCAGTAAGCTTTTGAACCTCCTTTTCCATTTGGCTAATAATGCTTTTTAAAGCATTCTTCTCCTCATTGACTTTTTGGACCTCATTTGCCAGTTGAGTTAACCTATTTTTCAAGGTGTTATTTTCTTCAGCATTTTTTTGGGTCTCCTTTAGTAAAGTGTTGACCCACTTTTTATGCTTTTCTTGCATCTCTCTCATTTCTTTTCCCAGTTTTTCCTCCACCTCTCTAACTTGATTTTCAAAATCCTTTTTGAGCTCTTCCATGGCCTGAGCCCATTGAATATTAATTGTGGATGTTTGGGATACAGAAGCCTTGACTTTTATGTCTTTTCCTGATGGTAAGCATTGTTCTTTCTGATCTGAAAGGATGGGAGAAGATATCTGTTCACCAAGAAAGTAACCTTCTATAGTCTTATTTTTTTCCCTTTTTTGGGCATTTTCTCAACCAGTTACTTGACTTTTGGGTCCTTTGTCAAGAGTAGAGTATACTCTGGGACTCTGTAAGATCTCAATTCCTCCAAGGTGGCACAATCAAGCGTGTACACTGGTCTGAGAGTTGGAAGAGATTTTTGTGCCCAGAATCTTAGCAGTTTCCTCTCCATAGCCACCTGGCCTCCAGTTCTGCCAAGCCAGCACTGAGGGTTGATTTTTCAGTTAAGCTGTGGGGGCAGGGCCACCATTCAGTGTGAGATAAAGATCACTCCCTCAGGGCCTCTGTACAGGGCTGAGGTAAGAATGGGCTGCTCAGTGCCCCTGGGGTTTTACGATCCAACAATGGATGCAGGCTGCTGTAGGGGCTGCTGTGGGAACTGCTGGCTCCTGCCTGATGTGGCCTCTGTAGCCACTGCCTGAGGCCAGAGCTATGGAAAGGCCCTTCTCCCTTCCTGGCTAGCTGAAAAAACCCCGTCACTGACCTTTGGTGCCTGTGGGTTGAGGGATCTGCAAACTCGCTGCTGTTACTGTGACTGGAGATTCTGTCCCTGAGGGCTGTTCCTGAGCCGGGCAAGGCCAAGGCTGGGCTGGGTTCTGCTCTGTGTCTGGTGCAACAGACATTTCCCGTGGCCCTTTCAGGTCACCCTGGGCTGGAAATCTCCTCCACTCTGTTGTTCTCCACTTCTGCTGCTCCAAAATTTGTTGAGAGGCCCTCTCTACAGGTATTTTATGGGCTGTGGGGAGGACCCTGCATATATGTGTCTTTCTACTCTACCATCTTGGCTCCACACAAATAGAATGTCTTAAGGACAAAAAAGGAAAAAGAAAAAAAGAGGAAACAAATCAGCATAACTGATCTATATATTGAAAGTCTGATAATATGTGCAAGTGAGCAACCCTTTTGGACTTCTCTCCTTTGCAAAGGTGTGGTAATATCCTTTTTTCAATCTCTACTTGTTCTTTATAATTTTGTAGCATTTGCTTTTCTTTTTCTGTAGTTATTCTTTCAATTTATATGGTTTTCTTGATTCTGATTACTTTATTCTGTATCATTTCATGTAGATCTTTCCATTCTTCTGTATTCTGTATTCATCCTATTTGCCATTTCTGATAGCATAGTGATATCCCATTACATTCATGTACCACACTTTCTTTAGTCATTCCTCAATCAACCAGTACAGAAATTGTCATTTACAGAAGGATAATGATGAACAGTTCCTTAGTTCTTCTGGCTGACTACTTGATGTGTGTTTGCTAATTAGAAAAACAAAAACTGAGGTAAAAATCTGAACTAGTTTACCTGTAGCCTGAAATTCTCATGTCGAACTTCTTGGCTCCACAGTCATGATTTGCTTTCTTAAGCCTTTATAATGTCCAAGAAGACTGAATTGACTTGGCCATAAAATAATATCAATTCGTTCATCCATCCATTAAAAAAGCATTTGTTAAGCACTTAAGTGATGGTAAAGATAAACTAGGCACCGTGCTAAGCATAGGAAATGCAAGTAAAAATAGTCCCCATGCTTAAGAAGCTTATATTCTAATAGAGGAGATGACATGCACATAAAAAGTCAAATATGAGATATAAATACAGAGCACATAGAATATAAGCTTAGAGAGAAAGTCATTAGCAGCTGAGGTGGAGAGGGAACTGGGAAAAACCTCCTGTGGCATTTGAACTGAATATAGAAGGAATTCAGTTTCTAGAAGCAGATGTGAGGAAAGAAAGGTATCCAGGAATGGGGAAACATCCAGTAAAAATGCATGGGGATGGAAGAAGCATCATATAGAATAGTCTAGCTGACCTATAGAGTATGAGAAGAAGCAGAAAGTGGAAGGAGACTTGAAATTCAGAGAAGGACCAAATTGTGGAGAATTTAAATGCTGAACAGAAGTCTATATTTGATCCTTGATGTATCTGGATTTTATTGAGTGTGTGTGTGTGTGTGTGTGTGTGTGTATGTGTACATGAGTGTGTGTGATATGGTCATATCTGTGCTTTAGGAAAAATCACTGTGTTGTGAAAATATTTCTTAACTGATACTTCCACTCCAGCTCTGCTACATAGCATCTCATCTTGCCAGTACTCACATGTTCCACTTCCACATTTAGGAACTCCAGTATTCCTAATCTTTTATCATTACACCTCTTCTTATGCCTTCCTATTGATTGGAGTGTGGAGAGACTTGAGGCAGTAGTTCAAGTGATGAAGGCCTGAACTGGGGGGCAGCAGTTTGAGTGGAGAGAAGGAGATAGATCTGGGAGGTACTGTGGAGAAAGAAAGATTTGACAATGAATTGAATGTATTGGGTTGAGTGAGAGTTGGAGTGAGGAGTTGAGGATGGCATTGAAATTGCAAGATGATGCCCTTGAGAGCAATAAGGAAGTTCAGGAGAGGGAAGGGCTTTGGGAGAAAGATAGTGAGTTCTGTTTTGGACATGAAACTGCACATCTCTTATGCACAACTTGTTTCTTCAAATATTTTATCTCTCCCTATGCTTTCCTATTTTTAATCCATCCAATATTCTCCATTTTAACCATAACTTCCAATTCTTCCATCCCTCAGCACTTTCCCAAACTATTACCCTTGCTCTAACTATACTCTTCCCTGGGAAGATACTAGAAGGGACAGCAGATTTGGGGAAGGGATAATCAGAAGTTAAGAGATACAATAGACAGAGAGATTCTGGAAGTGGCAATGAGGAGTAAAGAATATTCTGTTTTCTCAGACTGATTGGGATAACCCTTACTGGAAAGGATGACCAAAGATGCTGTGTCATCTGGGTGGATCCAGGTCTTGGTGGGTACCAGAAGATGCAAAGAGTAAGAGAAGAAAGGTTTAAAATGAAAAGCAAAATTTGTTAATTGTGAATCTGAAATCCAGGATAAACTAGTTGCCTTTTTAAAACATGGGAGCAATATGCCCTCTAATCTTATTTAATCTTGAAAGAGATCCTGACCATTTCTTATGGAATGACATATAGAAAAATAGGCTTTTTCACAAGTTGAGAGGCATGAAATTTTACGGGCAATGTAGAGTGGCCTCTACAAAGCAGATCAGGCAAATATTCATGATGTCCAGTGAGTAGACACAGATTTCAAGGGTTCAAGGTACTGCTTCTCCTTTCTTTCTAGGAAAACTCCAGAATATGAATGTTATTGACACATCCCTGAACAAATTCTCACTTGCCCTCAGGAGTGACTATTAGTTCTGACAGTGATCAAGGAGTTAGATATTTGAAGTCACAAGTAGGTCCCTGAAACATTTGAGGGATGAAATAATAGTTATATTTCTTTGCAGAATCACGGAATAGATTTTGGAGAGGTGTCTTCCAGGATAGAACTCCGCAAGAAACTAAAGTGTAACAGTTTTGAGTGGTACCTCCAAAATGTTTATCCAAATCTGATGCCACTTAAGCACATTATTGGCTATGGAGCTGTGAGTACACAAGGTTCTCAGTAGTCTTTCTTCCTGGGTTCCTCTGTCATTTATTTTTCTCAATCATCTTTCTCAAGTTTCTTCTCAATTTTCATCACTCTTTTGCCCCAATAACCAGGATTTCCTTCATTTCACAAGTATACCATGCTCATGCATTTTACCTCTTGTTTTTACCCTAGGCCCCACTTTTCTCTTTTTGATGTTTCAATTGACCAGCATATTTGTTTAAGAAATACCAATCATCTGACTTTAAGCATATTTAGCTTCTCAAGAATAATATTAGGGGCTGGTGCTGGGGACAGGTTAAAGTTCCCAAGATGTGGGAGCACCCCAAACCAGTATCATTCTGTTACCTCCTTGTTTCTTTCTCAATACCCAGAAAATTGCCTCTGGACCCTCACATCTTTGCTTATTTTTAGCTAGATTTCATCTTCTGGTAATAAACAGTGTGAAAAGGCAAACCTTTGACAGATATTCTGCACTTCTTTCCTGTCTATATTGTCCATATTATGCTATAATGTCTATGCACTGTCTATGCTGACCGGGAGTGGCATATTTTATTCCTACAGATGAAAAATTCTGTGAATGAAAAGATCTGCATGGACCAGGGAATAATCCAAGGAAACAGTCCAGCCATGTATAATTGCAATGGGTTCAGACAACAGGTATTCTTCATAAATGGGCACCTCACCACAGGTTATAACCTATTATGGCTCAGCCCCTTGTAAGTCTTACTGGGTTTCATTGGGGTTTAGGGGATCTGGAGTTTGGTTTCTGGGGGGACATTCAGGATAAAGGAAATCAATTAATCAGTCAATATTTATTGTGTCATAGTATATATGTATATATGTGTGTATACATATACACACATATGTATGTGTGTATACATATATACATACATATATACATGTGTGCACACATAAGTATGTATGTATGTATGCTAGGTCCTGGGCTAGGTCCTGGGGATATAAATATAAAAGTGAAATAGACCCTGCCCTCAGGAAGTTTGCATGCTTCTTGGGAGGAACAGAAAATACCAGGAAGCAGTGGTTAGAGAAGGTAGTATTAGTCCAGTTAGTTACAGGCACTATAAGTGGAACTATATATAGTGCATTAGATTGTGATTCTCTTTTGAGTAGCAATGGTAATATTACTTGGATTATTGTTCCCTAAACAAGAGATGAAAAGTGAGGGAGGGGACAATATATGTGTTGCAATAGGGTATATATTAAGATGTTCGTATTGACATTTTTTTGTTTCTAGATGTTTGATTATATGAGATTGAGCAGCCAGCAAAATATAACAAATTGATAGAAGCATTGATTTACCCTCAGATCTGGTTCCCTCAGATCTGAGTTTTAAAGCTCAATATGTATGCTTTAACAGTAATGCTTTGTACAAAGTAAGCACTTAATAAGTTCTTAGTAAATAAATGAAGCTTTTCTCTAGATTCTCTCAGGAAATGGCCATGACAGAATGATTTTTAATAGTATTTTATTTCCCACCCCCCAGTTACATGTCAACAAAATTTTTTAGCATTCATTCTTACAAGATTTAGAGTTCCAAAGTTTTCTTCCTTTCTCCCTTTCCCTTTCTGAAAATGGTAGGCAGTTTGATATAATTTTTGAATGTACTATCATGTAAAAATATTTCCATATTAGTCACAGTTGTGAAAGAAGAAACAGATTTAAAACCACCGAGAAAGAATAAGGTAGGTGAAAAAAAATGCTTCTATCTGCATTCAGACTCCCTTAGTTCTTTATCTGGACATAGATAGCATATTCTTTCATGAGTCTTTTGTACTTGAATTGTTGTGTTGCTGAGAAGAACTGAGTCATTCATAGTTGATCATCACACAATGTTGCTGATACTGTGTACGATGTTTTCCTGGTTCTACTCATTTCACTTTGCATCAGTTTGTACAGGGAGTTTCTGAAACCTGCCTGTTCACCATTTCTTATTGCACAGTAGTATTCCATTACAACCATTTACCACAACTTGTTCAGCAGTTCCTCAGTTGGGCCATTTCCTGAATTTCCAATATTTTGCCACCATGAAAAGGGTTGCTAAAAATATTTTTGCACAAGTAGGTCCTTTTCCCTTTTTTATGATGTCTTTAGGATACAGACCTAGCAGTGATATTGCTGGATCAAAGGTATGCACAGTTTGATTGCCCTGTGGGCATAGTACCAAATTGCTCTCCAGAATGATTGGATCAATTCACAACTTCCCCAACAATGCATTAATGTTCCAGTTTCCCCATATCTTCTATTTATCATTTTCCCTTTTTGTCACATTAGCTTATCTGATAGGTGTGAGGTGATATCTCAAAGACGTTTTAATTTGCATTTCTCTAACAGAGGTGATTTAGAGGACTTCTCCATATGCCTATAGCTAGCTTTGATTTTTCATCAGAAAACTGCCTGTTCATATCCCTTTGACCATTTATTAATTGGGGAATGGCTTGTATTCTTGTAAATCTGACTCAGCATTCTATATACTTGAGAAATGAGGCTGTGAGGATTGTTTCCCAGCTTTCTGCTTTCCTGCTAATCTTGGTTACATTGGTTTTGTTTGTACAAAAGCTTTTGAATTTAATATATTCAAAATTGTGTATTTTACATTTTGTATTGCTCTCTCTCTCTTGTTTGGTCGTGACTTCTTTCCCTCTCCATAAATCTAACAGGTAAACTATTCCTTGCTCTTCTAATTTTCTTACAATCAGGGTCATATATGTCTAAATCATGTACTCATTTTGACCTTATCTTGGTATGTAGTGTGAGATGTTGCCTATTGTTTTCCAGTTTTCCTAGCAGTTTTTTGTCAAATAGTGAGTTCTTATCCTAAAAGCTGAGGTCTTTGGGTTTATCAAACATTAGGTTACTATGGCCATTGACTGCTGTGTTTTGTATACCTAATTTATTCCACTGATCCTCTACCATATTTTTTACCCAGTACCAGATTATTTTGATGATTACTGTTTTATAATATAGTTTGAGATCAGGTATTGCTAGGCCATATTTCTTTGCATTTTTAAAAATTAATTCCTTTGATAGTCTTGACTTTTTGTTCTTCCAGATGAAATTTTTTATTTTTTACTTTTCTTTATTTTTCTCTATAATTTTTTTTGGTAGTTTGATTGTTATGACACTGAATAGATAAATTTGACAGACTGGTCATTTTTATTATATTGGCTAGGCCAACCCATAAGCAATTCATATTTTTCTCAATTGTTTAGATTTGAATTTATTTGCATGAAAAGTGTTTTGTAATTTTGTTCATATGGTTCCTGGATTTGTGTTGGCAGATAGATTCCTAAACTTATATTGCAAGCAGTTATTTTCAACGGAATTTCTCTTTCTATTTTTTGCTGCTGAACTTTATTGGTCATATAAAGAAATGTTGATGATTTATCTGAATTTATCTTATATTCTGCAACTTTGCTCAAGTTGTTAATTATTTCAGGTAATTTTTTGTTTGGTGCTCTAAGGTCCTCTAAGTATACTGTCATATCTTCATTTTCTCATTGTTTATCCTAATTCTGTCAATTCCTTTTTCTTCTCTTATTGCTATAGCTAACATTTCTAGTACTGTATTGAATAATAGTGGTGATAATGGGCATCCTTGCTTCATCTTGATCTTTTTGGGAAGGCTTTTAGCTTATACTCATTACAGATAAGGTTTGCTGCTGGTTTTAGATAGAGACTACTTATTATTTTAAGGAAAGCTGCCTTTATTCCTATGCTTTATGAAATGGGAGCAGTATTTTGTCAAAAGCCTTTTCAGCATCTTTTGAGATAATGATACGATTTCTGTTGGTTTTGCTATTGATATGAACAATTATATTGATAATTTTCCTAATATTGAACCAACTCTGCATTCCTGATATAAATGTCATCTGGCCATAGTGTATAATCCTTGTGGTATATTGTTGTAATTGCCTTGTGAGTGTTTTGTTAAAAATTTTTTGCATCTATATTGATTAAGAAAATTGGTCCATAATTTTCTTTCTCTGTTTTATATTTTCCTTGTTTAGGTGTCAATTCTGTATTTGTATTGTAAAAGGAATTTGGTAGGACTTTTTCTTCACCTATTTTTCCAAATAGTTTGTGTAGTATTCCAAATAGTTTGTGTAGTATTGAAATTAATTGTTCTTTGAATGTTTGGTAGAATTCACTTGAGAACCCATCTGGTCCTGGGGATTTTTCCTAGGGAGTTCATTAATGACTTCTTTAATTTCTTTTTCTAATATGAGGTTATTTATGTATTTTATTTCCTGATCTGTTAATATAGGTAATTTATAGTTTTTGTAAGTATTCATCCATTTTGCTCAGATTGTCAGATTTATTGGCATATAATTGGGCAAAATATTTCCTAATGGTTACTTTAATTTCTTCTTCACTGATGGCAATTTCACCCTTTTCGTTTTTGATATTGGATATTTGGTTTTCTTTTTTAAAATTCAAATTAAGCAATGGCTTATTTATCTTATTTTTTAAAAATCAGCTTCTAGGCTTATTTATTAGCTCAATAGTGTTTTTTAACGTTCAGTCTTATTAACCTCACCTTTGATTTTCAGAATTTCCAATTTGGTGCTCAATTGGGAATTTTTAATTTGTTCTTTTTCTAGTTGTTTTTTTTAATTGCTTGCCCAATTTATTGATCTGTTAGTTTTCTATTTTGTTGATGTAAACATTTAGAGAAATAAAATTTCCCATAAGTGCTGCTTTGACTGTATCCCATAAATTTTGGTGTGATGGCTCATTGTTGGCATTCTCTTTAATGAAATTGATTATTTCTATGGTTTGTTTTTTGGCCCACTTATTTCCTAGGATTAGGTTGTTTAGTTTTGAATTAATTTTTAATCTGTATTTCAACTACCCTTTTTTGAATGTAATTTTTATTGCATTATGATGTGAAAAGAATGTATTTACTATTTCTGCCTTTTTACATTTTATGTTCAGACTTTTATGCCCTATTTCATGGTCAGTTTTTGTGTAGGTGTCATATGCTGCTGAGAAAAAGGTATATTCCTTTTTGTTCCCATTCAGTTTTCTCCAAAGGTCTGTCATATCTAATTTTTCTAATATTCTATTTACTTCTTTAATCTTTTTTCTTGTTTACTTTTTGGCTGGATTTATTGAGTTCTGAAAGGGGACAGTTGAGGTCTCCCTCTAGCACAGTTTTGCTGTCTATTTCTTCCTGTAGCTCACTTAAGATCTCCTTTAAGAATTTGGATGCTATAATATAGTCTTGATATTGCTTCTTTGTCTATGGTAACTTTTAGCAAGATGTAGCTTCCTTCCTTATCTCTTTTAATTAGACCTACTTTTGCTTTTACTTTGTCTGAGATCATGATTGCTACCACTGCTTTTTTACTTCAGGTGAAGCATAATAGATACTGCACCAGCCCCTTATCTTTGCTCTGTGTGTATCTCTCCTTTTCCAGTGTGTTTCTTGTAGACAATATATTGTAGGATTCTGTTTCTGATCCACTCTGTTATTCACTTCCATTTTATGGGAGAGTTCATCCCATTCAAATTATCTGTTTATGCTTCTGTTGGGTCTAGATATTGGAGGTCAATTTTGTTTTTATTTAGTTTCTGGTCTTCTCCTTATGAAAGCTTGAAATCCCTCTACTTCATTGAATTATCATTTTTTCCCTTGATGTATCATACTTAATTTTGCCAAGTAAGTGATTCTTGGTTGTAATTCTAGTTCCTTTGACTTCCAGAATACCATGTTCTATGACCTCTGGTCCTTTACAGCTGCAGTCATATATGATTCTGATTGTAACTCCTTGATATTTGAATTGTTTCTTTCTGGCCACTTGCATTTTTTCTTCTTCTTCCAGGACATCAGGTCAATTTTCCTTGATAATTTCTTTAAAAATGCTGTCCAAATCCTCCTTTTGATTATGGCTTTCATGTAGTCCAGTGATTCTGATATTGTCTCTCCTGGATCTATTTTCCAGGTCAGTTGTTTTTCTCATGAGGTAGTTTACATTTTCTTCCACTTTTTCACTTTTTTGATTTTATTTGATCAATTCTTGATGTCTCATAGAGTCATTAGTTTCCACTTCCTCAATTCTAACTTTTAAGGTATTGTTTTCCTTAGTTAGCTTTTATACCTTCTTTTCCATTTGGCCAATTCTACTCTTCAAGGAGTTGTTTTCTTCAGTGGATTTTTGGATCTCTTTTTCCATTTGGCCAACTGTACTTTTAAAGCAGTTTTCAAGTTGTTGACTCTTTTTTATGCTTCTCTTATTTCACCTTCATTCTTTTCCCAGTTTTATTTCTACCTCTCTTATATGATTTTTAAGCTCCTTTTTGAGCTCTTCCAAAAGTTCTTTCCAGGCTTGAGATGACTTACTGTTTTAATTTGGGGATTTGCCCATAGATTTTGTTGTCCTCTTCTGAGTTTGTGTCTTCCCTATCACTATAATAACTTTCTATGGTCAGATTCTTTGTTGATGTTTTTTGCTTATCTGTTTTTCTTTTGGCCTTTTTCCTTTCTTTTGAATTTGATCTTGGCTCACAGGGTAGAAGGGGCTCTGTCTCAGGCTTCTTGTGCCAGTGGATATAAACCTTGGCTGTTTACCTGGTGCTACACGGATGTTGTCCTGAGTCCCACAGGGGACCCTCATGTCTTGTGCTTTGTTGAGTGTGTGAGGTGGGGGCATGGCTGGCACTGCTGGAGGGATCAGGTAGCTTACCTAGATCTGAGCTGGGGTCGTAGTGGTGGTGATTGGCATGTGCTGGGCTTGGTGTGTTTTTTCTGTTTTTCCCTGGGGTTACACTGAAGTCCATGGAGGTCTGGTGTCTGGAGGATGCCTGTTTTCCCTGGGTTGTGCTGAAGCATGTGGAGGTCCAGCTGCTGCAAGATACCTGCTCACCTTGGGCAACACTAAAACAGATGGAGGTCTGGTCTACTTTCTTGTCAAACTGTTTGCTTGGGACTATATGGTGGTTCTTGGAGCTGTTATGCTAAAGCACATGGCAGAGAGAGGTCCTGGTGTTGGTGTGAGGTGGAACTTGCTGGGACACTTCCAGTCCTGGACTGCCCTTGCCTTTTACCTGAGTGAGTTGGATCTTTCTTGTCTGTCCCCTAAGTCTGGACTAAAAGACTTCTGTACCCCATCTTTCCACTGGCTCTACTAGTCCAGAATTTGTACTGGGGTGCTACTTGATGGTGATTTGGAAGTGAATATTGGAGAACTATAGCGATTTGCTGCTTCCTCTGCTATCTTGGCTTTCAAAAGTCAGCCCCATAGAATGATTTTGTCAGATCCATGGCAGAATGAAATGTGAACTAAACGTTAGTGGCCACGATTCCATGTCAGTGAAATAAGAAATTATAGGGGAGTGAAGTTGAAAGAAGCTGGGGTAGCCAATTGGGCTGGTAGCTTGATCTGTTCTCTCCTCAGACTCCTTGCCTCTTTTACAAGTTCCAGCATTTGACATTAATCACATTTCACTTTCTCCATATCATTACAATGGTTGTTATCTAGATACCTAAGAATTGATCAAAATCCTTTCTTCTCATCTTGTGCATTCCTCACACTTCTCACTCCTATTTCTCCTTCTTCCTCTGACTGCCTATATTTGATCAGTTCACTTTTTGCCTTCCCTAAAAGGGGAAAGGGAAAGTCAAGTCCTTTCTGTCTAGAGAAGCATATAGATCGAAAGAAGCAAGAAAGCAAGAATTTCAGTGTGAGCACAAGGTCTCCAGGAAGATTGAAAGGGCACAGATCAAGAGCATAGATGGAAGGAGTTATCAAAGTTGATGCCATTGTAGCTAGGACCTCATGCTCAGGTTTCTGTACTTCGCATTTCAGCCTGTTTAACTTAAGGAATATTTTATTCTTTCCTATCAGAGATGTTGGAACTCTGGTGTAGTAAGAATGCCCAGGCTCCTCTCATATGTTTCCTCTTTTCCGGGGGAATCAGCTGGGACTTAGTGGTATAAGGTAGACTGTGAGAGGAGCCCAGGATGGAATAGGCAAATGTATTGTGGCTTCCTAAGAGTAACCTCTGAATTCTTTGTCCAGATTGGGTGCTTTCTGTTGAAGGGCAGACATCTAATAGTGTCTATCTTCTGTTTTTTTTCAGTTTGTATACTACCACTTGACTGGAGAACTCTATGTTGGACAGCTATATGCAGAAACGTACTCAAGTGATCTATGCCTGGCAGATCCCGGAGAAGGGTGGAAGCCAGAATTAGTGTCATGTCAAGAAGCAACAATGAAAAGACTGAACATGTATTGGGATTTTAAGCAAGTAATTAAAATATTGTCTTATTTGCATGCTCGGACAAGAAGTTTGGATTTAATACGTAGGACATAAATTATTGATGACTTTTAAGCAGTTTTTGAGTGACATGATGAAATCCAGGGTTTGGGGAGAATAATCAGGTATGTATAGCTTGGATTGAAAAAATAAAATAATGGGGGGTGGGGTATGTGTTTGGAAATAGAAGGCTGTTTAAGTAATCTAGACATGAGAGGAGAAGGAGTTTGAATAGGGAGAGAGCAGTAGGAATGTTTTCTTTGAAATAAAATTTTATTGATATTTTGTTTTTTTATATTACCAAAGTTTTCTGTAGTATCACCCCTACTCCCAGAAAACCATCTCATATAATAACAAATAGTATTTTTAAGAAGAAAAAAAGAAAAAGAGGAATACATTTGCATAACCAATGAATACATTAAAGAAAACGCATGCAATACTTGTGAACCTCCCACATTTACAAAGGAGTGGGTGAGGAGTGCTCACTAATATTTCTTCTTTTAAGTTATGCTAGATCTTTATAATTTTGCAACATTCACTTTTGAACGTGTATAAGAGTGTGTGCGTGCGATTTTTTCCACTCACAAGGAATGTGTTTTGAAGACATTTCAAAGGAAGGCTTATGACAGACAACAGGAACTAGACCAAACCAAGGAGGAGAAATTTGACGTGTTGTCACTAAAAACCCCTGATTTTTGGTGTAAAAACTTAATTTTCCTAGGTGGAACCATTTTTTTTCAATTCTGTCAAATTATTCGTGGTCCCATTTCCTTCTCCTGTTTATTTTACTGATGAGGAAATTGAGGTAAACAGGGTTAAGTGATTTGCCCAGGGTCACCCAGCTAGGAATTCTGAGACCAGACTCAGGAGGATGAATCTGCCTGACTCCAGGCCTGGCGCTCTATCCACTATGCCATGTAGATGCCCCAATTGCCTAAGAATAGATCAATTCAATCCAACAAATAAATTGCATACTATTTAGTGCTCCTTTCTCAATTATCTCAGCCTCTGGCTCATTATTTTCCTCTCTTTTCCAACTCCTGACATTGCACTTAAAGATTTCAACATTTGTGTAAATACTTTTTGAAATTCCCTAATCTCCCAGTTCCTCAGTCTCCCCAAATCCTATGACCTGTTCTTATGCTCCATCTCAGATACACATAGGGATGATCACATTCCAGATCTCAAAGACTCTGACATTTCTCCATTCTCTCCATTCTCTCTCTCCCCCTACATTTCACCCCTCCTAAGTGTGTCCACCACTTTTATTGATGATTTCACATCCTCCTACCTCTACTCTGACTTCACCTTCCCATCTGCCCCTCAGTCTTGACCTCAGAGTAAATCAGTTCAAATCCACATTGTCCTATATTCTTAAATTTCTTGCCTTCCTATACTATTACTACTCATCTGTTGCCAAACCCCAAGCCTGAATTTCTCTTGAGTATCTGCCATCTCTATCTGTACAGTTAAACAGAGATGGAAAAAGTAAAAAACAACCAAACAACCAAACAAAACCCCCCAAAACTACGCTGATTGGGTTGACTTCACTTATATTTTCTAACTTCAGTCAGGTAACTCCACATTGCAGAAAGGCAACTTTTTTATTACTCCCTAATTTATTCCCTGTCTCACTTTACACAGAAACTATTCAAAACCTTTTCTTCTTCCCTCAAACCTCCCCCACCTCCTCAATCCCTGTTTTTCAGCTGAGGATCCTATCTTTTACTTTTTTAAGGAGACACCCCTTCCTAATGTGCACCTATCTGCTGCATTTGACTAGAAACATTTCTCTTCTCTCTGTACTTCCTCATCATTTCCCATGAGTTTAATTATCATCTTTGTACAGATGACTCTATATGTTAAATGCTAGTTTTTCTTTATTCCCACATCGGTGGCTCAGAAGGGATGGCTCATCAATATCCCAAATTCAGCATATTCAAAACTGAGTGTTATCTTGCTTCTCAGACCTTCCCTTCTTCCCAACTTCAATATTTCTGTTGAAACTCATCATTCTTCCAGTCTATTAGAGTCATAACCTCTTCTTTCTTTTCCATTCTTCACACTCTGTCACCCCACATAGACATTCAGTTGCCAGATTGTAACATTTCTACCTCCATAGCATTTCTCATCTAAACTATTCTCTCTAAACCAAATAATTATCATCTTAGTTTAGGCCCCCATCACCATTCACCTAGACCAGGGATGGGGAACCTGCAGCCTCAAGGCCACATGTGGCCTTCTAGATCCTTGAAAGCAGCCTTTTGACTGAGTCCAAGTTACAGAACAAATCCTTTTATTAAGGGGATTTGTTCTGTGAAGCTTAGATTCAGTCAAAGGGCCATACTTGAGGCCACATGAGGTCTTGAGGCCACAGGTTCACCACCCCTGACCTATACTATTGAAACATACTACTAATTGATCTCCATACCTCAAGTCTCTACATATTATGTTCTAATTCCCTATACAGGTTTCAACATAATTTCTCTTAATTGCAGAGCTGACCATGTCACTCTCATATTCAACCAACTCGAGTGGTTGCCTCTAGGATAAAATATAAACTTTTCTACTGAGTTCTTAAAGTATTCTACAACCTGGCCTTAATCTATCTTTCTTACATCTATATCTATACACAAACACAAGCACACACACACACACACACACACATATCCTCTTATTATACTCTGCATATCTTCCAAGGTGACCTTCTCTCTATTTCTAACACATTGTCTTTGATCACCCAACTGTGTACCTTTGTAGTAGCTGTCCTCCACATCTGAAATGTAGTTCCTCCTCCTCTTTCCTTCTTTTTTTAATCTTTTTTTATTGGAAAACTTTTTATTGTAGCTGGAGTGGGATAGCTGGACACAGTTTAGATGATTCCATTTTGTTGGCAACATCTAAAGCATTATAATCTGGAGCAAGTTAGACCTAGGCTTTCTCTCCCTCAGGCCCGATCAGTGTGTTGACATTGGCCACATCGATGTCATACAGCTTCTTTCCCGCCTGCTTGATGCTTGTTGACCTTGATGTCCACAATGAAGACTAGGATATTGTCTTCAATCTTCTTCATAAAAGACTCAGTGGTCAAGGGGAACTTAATGATGGTGTGATGATCAAGCTTGCTTGCTTCTCCGAGGGGTACTTTTCTGAGGGTATTTGGGGTGCTTTCAAAGTCTTAGTGTCTTGGGTCACAGGAAGGTGGGGAATATTTGGATCTTCTTTTTGTGGCTATGGACACCCTTCAACACCTCCTTCTTGGCCTTCAGGGCCTTGGACTTGGCTTCTGTCTTGGGGGGAGGGACAACGGCTTCCTTCTTTGTCATCTTGGGGGAAAGGCCCTCCTCTTCTTTTTTCAAGAACTCAGGTACCACCTTCTACATGAAGCCTTTCCCAACAACTTGTCCCCTTCTTCCCTCCTTTCCTATCTATCTAGTATTTCACTACTTTGTATTTCTTCTATTTATGTTTATCCTATATATAATTACAAATATATGTACAATATAACAAACCTATGAACACATGTAATACAATAAACTTATACATACACACAGTGTGTAATATATATTCAAATAGAAAAGACAATAGATCCATACACTCACACATATTTATTGTTTTCATTTGAATGTAAACTCCTAGGTAAGAATAATTTCATTCAGCCGCTACACTTGCCCATTTGCAGTTCCTTCAATAAATATTTCATCCATTTCTTATCTCTGTGCTTTTGCCCTGACTGTTCCTCATGTTTGAAATGTCTTCCTCCCTTACCTCTGTCTCTTAGTTCCCCCAGCTTCCTTAGAGAATCAGCTCAAACTCCACCTTCTGCAGGAGTCCTTCTCTAGTCATAGTGCCTTCCTCTCTGGGATTCCCTTCATCCACTCTCTATATTTCTCATCTTGTCTAGTTGTTTGAATGTGATAACTCTCATTAGAATGTCTGTTCCTTGAAAGAAGGGACTCTTATTTGCCTTTTGTTATATCTCCAGTGCATAGCACTTAATAAAAGTGTGTTGACTAACTAAGCTACATGGGGGAATCGAGTCATCTTCAAGAAGTGTCTTCTCAGCCTCCTTCAGAGGATCACAGGTAGAATGATGGGACTGGGGCAGAATCAAAGAGACTGCTTATCTGAAGATTCAGAATCAGGTTGGACTAAGGTTAAAATTTTAAGCCAGCATTTTTGTCTCCCATCCATCCCTTTGGAAAATCTATACACTAGAAGTTTGTGACCCACTAGAGACTCACAGCGAATTCATGGGGAATTTGTTTGCGTATGCATTTGTTGTCTTCTCCATTTGAATGTGTGTGTATATATATTTATGTGTGTGTATATATATATATATATATATATATATATATATATATACACACACATTAATATATATAATATATGTCATTATATATATAATGTATATATATACACCCAGAGAGTATATATGTATATATATACATACACACACATTTTACACACGTGTGTATGTATATGTTTATTGTGATACAAATGTATAAGGGCTCGTTATAGTGTGCATACATGTGTAATTATATAGAATAAACACAAATAGAAGAAATACAAAATAGTTAAATACAAGATAGATAGGGAAGGAAGGGATAAGTTGTTGGGATCAGGAAAGGCTTCATGTAGAAGGTGGTACCTGGGCTCTTGAAGAAAAAAGGGAAGGAACTACATTCCAGATGTGGAAGACAGCTACTACAAAGGCACACAGCTGGGAGAGGGAAGATGATGTTAGAAACAGAGAAAAGGTCACCTTGGAAAGCCTGCATAGTATAAGAAGGGGATACGTGTGTGTGTGCGCACGCGCAGGCATGCTTGTGTGTATAGATATAGATATAAGAAAGATAGCTTAAGGTCAGGTTGTAGAATGGTTTAAGAACTCAGTAGAAAAGTTCATATTTTATCCTAGAGGTAACCACTCGAGTTGACTGAATATGGGAATGACATGGTCAGCTCTGCAATTAAGAGAAATTATGTTGAAATCTGTTATAGCGGATTAGACCATAGTATGTAGAGACTTGAGGCATGAAGATCAATTAGTAGTACTGCATTTCCTTTAAAGTAACACCTTAGGGAGTGTGAGAGTCTCTTGTAAGCACAGGTCTAGTCATACTAGTGACTATGGATATGAGAAAAGGAGAGTTAGAGATACCACGACATGAAGACATGACTATTTCAATGCTGTTGCCTCTTGTCTCTTCTTATCCAGGGATCCTCAATCACCAACAGGGATACCAATCGGTGCTTAGAAGTCAGTAAGCATTCCTCAGGTTCCCATATCCTTATCCTCCAGAAATGCACAGGACAAAGATGGACTATCCAACATACTGTCAGAAATTGGGGGATCTCAGGAGGCCTCAGTAAGAATGGAACTGGCAGGTGACAAAATGAGGGACACTGGATCTATGGATACATAACCTTTCAATGAGAAGACTGCTCTCAAACTTTTTCTGAGAAGGATGCTATCTTATATATTTGAATAAAAGTGTTAGCACCAGCATAATAAAAAATGAATGTCATGGTGGTAAATAGGAACATGGAAGAAGTACAACTTAGAATGGGAATTAGGGAAAGAGGTTGAGGAGAGGGGGGAGGGTCAAGAAAATGCAGTTCTGCTTGGTTTCATGTCAGTCTAAAGATCACCATTGCAGTCCATTTCACAGATGGTTAGAAATTTATCGAAAGGTAACCTTCTGTAAGATTATTGCTTTGGTTGAGGAAGGGGAGCTATCAAAGAAGAGTGTAAAAGCTACTCTTTGGGTTTTTCTAGGGGGATTGAGTTCACATGTGCTGTATTTGCCTTCTCTGTTTCCTTTATGCCTTTCTCTTGGCCCACGTACTCAGACTCCTGGATCAGTCTTTGTTCCATGTGAAAGATTGGATCTTTTAACTTTTTTGTCAGAAATCAAGAGGACCCCTAAAGAAACATCAGTTTTTTCCTGGTTTCAGCAAACTTTAAATTCAGTAGCTGTCCTCTCTTCTTTATGGAAATGTGTCTGGTCAGCAGGTCATCAGGGCAAGGCATGGCTACTTGCATAGTCTCAGGTACCCATCAAGTCCAAGAGGCACCAACCCTATGTAGGTAGAACTTTTGTGCCCTTAGATAACCAGGAAGCAGGGGTCAAACAGGTCCCTAGGAATTCTTTGCCTTGTTTTAGAGAAAACTAATTCTTGTCACAGGTAGGTAGGAACCGGTATGTAACCATAACCCATGTGTGGGGAGACACTGGTAGATGTTTGTCTTATGGGAAACAGAAAGTTTTTAGGTCTATATTTTATACAACAAAAAATTTACAGTAACTAAAACTTTCCCAAAATAAAATGGACTGCTTTGGGAATTGGTGGGTTTTTTTTTATTAGAGATGCTATCAAGCAAATGATGGACAATGGCTTGTCATGTATGTTATAGAATAGATTCTTTCTTATTCAGGTACAGGTTAGATAAGATAGCATCGAGGTCCTTAGCAATCTTGGAATCATATTATTCTGGTTGGCCTTCATAGCTTTTACCAAACTAGACATTCAGCTGGTAGCATCTACCTGATTTCTAGGCATTCTAGTTTCCAAAAAAAATCTAATTGGCCTCTCTAGGTCTGATCTTGGAACACCTGTGCCAAAACCTTAAGAGGATTGTATCAGAAAATAGACTTTCTTTTGTTCCCTTCCCCTTTCCTATTCCCAAAGAAAGATGGAAGCCTGTACATCTGCAACAGTGGTTGACATGAAAATGTGCTCTTCAATTAAGAGTAAATGTTCCTTTTCCTCTGAGGACAAGGATGATGCTGTAAATATAAATGACCCATTGTACTACAGGTACTAATGGCATAAAATTTACTTTTGCCCTTGTGAAATTGAGAGAAGGGGGCACACAAAAAAGGAATGTTTTTTAGTGAATTCTCTCCAAGAGACTCAATCAAGGTTAAATAGAGGGAGTGTTGCTATGCCTTTAGAACTCAAGAGTTCTCTGCTTATCTTTTTTTTAATTTGGTGTCAATTTATTTGTTCCCATAATTCTTCCATAACACCATCTCCTTGTCTCAGTCAAATTCAAGAGTAACTGAAACAGAATCCAAAAAATTGGGAAAAATTTAGATGTTCTCAAGGGTCAGGTTTAGGATATAGGAATCAGGAAACTCACAAAAAATGAACTCCTCTTGAGGTTCAGTGAAGAAGCTCTTTTTTATGAACTTATAAACCTTATCTCCTTCTTCACTGGTACTAACATGACTATATGGTCAGATATACACCAGACATTATACCTCCTCTCCCTGTCATATCTATCAATAACTCCTGTGACTTAGCCTGTTAGTAAATTTAGAAAGTCCAGGACATTTTAGTACTGCAAAGACGTCTTTATCAGCAAATGGTGGATTGTCTGGAGAAGAGGAAGGAGAAGGAAAAGGAAGAGACTAAGTATTTAGATAGAGCCACAACGTGCCAGACACTGCTTTATACTGTTATTTATGAATACCATCCCATTTGATCCTCACACACAGTAACTCTGTGATTTGGGTACTATTATTATCCCCATTTTACAGTTGAGGAAACTGAGCCAAACAGATGTCAAATGGCTTGCCCAGGGTTGGACAGTAACTTGATACCTAGAGGATGAAGGGTATCTCTTCCATTACTGATATGCTATATGATTCTAGGTAAATTACCCTCCAGTTTTGGGCTTCATCTTTTTCACTTGGCCAATAATAATAGAAATAGCAACTACAACAATTTATATTTACATAGTTCTATAAAGCTTGTACAGCAATTTACAAAAATCTCATTTTGTCCTCACAACAACTCTAGGGAAGTGGATGCTAACTATTATCCTCACTTTGTAAATGAGGAAATGGAGGCAGACAGAAATCAAGTAACTTGTTCAGGATCACACAGTTAGTAATTGTCTGAGGTCTGGATTTGAGTCTTACTGACTCCAGGTCCAGGGCTCCATCCACCTATCTGTGAAGATAGTTAAGTGCATGGAGTTTCTCAGAGAAAGGCACCACAGACACATTTTTTCCCCTGCAACTTCTAAGTACCAACCCACTGAAGAGTTGTGTCTAAAAATTTTAGTTCTGAGAAGTCTAGAATTCAAAGCTGTGCTCCCATAAGTAGCAATTCCTAGTGGGAAAGGGTTGGAATGAGAATATATTCTATGGGAGAAGGAATTTTGATATCTATTAAGGAATTGCTGTAAACTCAGAGATGTGATTGACCCCTGTTCCACTGAGAATCTTCCTGATCATCTAAGGGCATAAAAAAATCCCACCAGATGGAATTGGTGCTTCTAGGATTTATTGGGTACTTGAGACCACCTGCTTCCCACATATTTCCATAAGGAGGAAAGTGAGACCTTGTACCTACCAAAGCTATAAGGACCAATGCACCTTTTTAGAGTATCTTTGCTGAGTTAGGGCAAAACTGTTCAAGGTTTGAGGAGTGCCTCATTTTATCCCTAAATCAAACCCGAACTAGCTAGAGAGCTAGCATTAGGCCCACCTCTTATACTCCGATGCCTTCTCTATGAGATCTCAGACTCTGGATTAGTAGAAATAATGGGTTCATTAGATGACAAATCTAGCTCTACTACTGCTGCAGCTTCTAACTAAATTCTACCTTAGATAAAGCTTTCAAATTCACAGGAAACTTGTGGTATATCAATAGGCTCCAAAAAGAACATTCTATTGAATTCAGGAACACTCTAGAAGTGGAGAGAGACAAGGAGCTTTGGGTGTGACTCCTGAAACATGGCATTGATAGGAGACAAATGATGCTAGCCTATGAGCATGATAACAGGACTGTACTACAGCAACTAGAAGTAATGGACTTTCAGCCCCACTCAAGTCTAAAGTATCCTGAGTGTCCCCTAAAGAATCCCACCTTCAATTCCCTGGAATATGGGGGATCATTACACACTGGCACCCAGGCTACTGTTATTACCAGTGGGTCACCAGTTTCCAGGGAGGGGCTTAGAAGGAAGACCATTGAGACAAGGGGGAATCATGAGCAGCTTTTGGGAGTTGGTACCTGTATGGCACCAATGGCATGCTGTGTGCAGTGCCAAAGGGAAATCCCTGGCGATGTCTGAGCCAACTTTTATAGTTAGCACTGAACAATATTGGGTCCATCTTACTAATGTCTTTTTCTCTATTCTGGTGGCTGCATGTAGTCAGTCACTTTCATCACCATCCTTCCCCAGTCTATCTAATACTGATACAATCTAGTGGGCTGAGACCAAAAAAAGAGGCCCCATTTTCTGAGGGCATTGATGTCCACCATAATATTAATGATATAATGTTGACCAAGCCAGACGAGGCCACAGTGACAGAGGTTCTAGGTAGGAGGGTGGCCCATAAGAAGGAAAAAGGAGAGGAGATCAACCCTAAGAAAATCCAGGACCTAGAATGCCCAGTCTAGTTTTGGGAAATAATGCGGATGGCGTGAACACAAGTAGTTCCAGACACAGCCCAGAACAAAGTACAGAAACTCACTTCTCTATAGTCTAAAAGAAAAGCCTCTGGCTTTTTGGATTTCAAGTTTCAAAGAACCAAAATTCCCCATATGGATGTCCTAATGGTCCCTATTTACTATATCACCTGTAAATCTATCTCTGTCAAGTGGGACCTAGAACATATTTTAGTCTTGGAAGACCTAATTTGGTCTGTTGAGGGCTGCCCAGCAGTTTCTCTCCTTGGGATTTTATGATAAGACTCAGTGAGATCCATGTTTTTTTGAGTTCTGTTCATATAGACTAGGCTAAAGGGAACCTTTGGCAAGAGTGCCCATATCAAATAATTTTTAGTCTCCTGGAGCTGCAAGCTCCCCCAAAGCAACCGCTGACTTTGGAAAAGCAGTTGCTCATCTGTTAACTGGGTCCTATTTGCTATCAAATGGATGATACAGGATCATACCATCATCCTTTACCCTTTGCCAAGAGTTGCCTATTAAGTGTAGGGTGATACAAGATAGTACTTCTAACAAAATTGGTAGAGCCCAGGATGGGCAGGCCCTCTATTTTGGAGTTTTTATTATTTTTTTAGTGGGGCAATCAGGGTTAAATGACTTGCCCAGGGTCACACTGGTGGAATCCTAATAAAACAGCTTCCAGCCCCAATATTCTAACTTCCTTATAGGACCCATTGAACAGCAGACCTGCTGCCCCTACCTAGCCATTCACTCCACCCTCCTCAATACCTTAACTTCTTTATATAGGCCTCACTGCTCATTAGAATAACAGGTGTGTCCATGAGCTCATATTTCTCCCAGAACAGCAGGCATGTCCATGTGATGGGATCCCAGGGATCCCCACACTCATTCCTCATATTTCCCATAGAAATAACAGGGGTGTCCATGCACTCAACCACAACCACATCCATCTAGTCTCAGACAAGACCACAATTTCAGCCAATCAGAAAGCAGCACCATCAGGATGCCCAAGCAGGATATAGACCCCAAAACAACAGAAGGGACTCTCCCTAAGTAGACACCTGCTCAGTAATAGTAAAGAACTGACCTAGAGTGAATTTATGACAGAGAAGCTTATTATAATATCATTATCATACATGCATACTCCCCAAACAGTTTTTCTGTATGCATCGTGGGTACTTGCATGCACAGTTCCACTATGGTTGGGACTCCTTCCCTATTATCTAATCCCTTAACAAACCACTCCTGTCTTTTTAATATTCATAATTGCTGTTACATAATTGTATCTTTACCCTATAAAAATACATCTTGCTTTCTCTGAAGTTACTGGTTCCTCTTAGAACTTAGCCTACTTTATGAGAGGCATCAATCCCAGTAAATGCCTGTACTTGGATTAGAAGTGGTCTGACTTTGAATTCTTTTGAATTCTTTGAGATGGTTCCACCACAACATATCTTGAAAGTGCAACAACACAGCTAGTATGTGTCATGTCTAAGGCCACATTTGAACTCAGGTCCTCCTGACTCCAGAGTCTACTGTACCACCTAGCTGCCCCAGAAGCCTCTATTATTAAATAAGAAGGGCATATTCAAAAACTTGCTCATCCAGGACCATCAGGCATTAGTGTCCTTCAACAAACAGTTTGTGATTTTACCAAAGACTGAGGCCTCCGGTCCTAGCTGATTCTTGGGTTGTGGCTTTGGGTCTGTCTAATTGCTCTGGGGTCTCAAGGAAACAGGACTAGATAATCAAGGGCTTTCCCTTTTGGAGTCAAGACTAATAGAGAAATTTTTCCAGTGTCTCCCATGGCATGTTATTTGTGGTGCACATCAGCAGCGGTAAGTGTCTGCTCATTCCCTCTGCTGAATTAAACAACTAGGCTGATGTTTAAAGAATGAAAAAGACTGGGGGTAGTTGGATCTATTGCTAGTTTGTTCGTGCGGCCATGGTTCCATATCGTGCTAGACACAATACCATATAGTTCTTCTAAATAAGAACAAGGTAGATTCTTCTACTTAGCAGGGCTCCTCATGCAAGTTGGAGTACTCCCATTCCCTGTGTGGCTCTTGACCTGCCTCTAGCTGACAAGTTGGCCTTCTTCCTTCACCTTAGGGTAAGAGATTTATCTCTGCTAAAGAGAAGCATTGGCATCATGCCTCTGAATATCTAAGTTGTGTGCTGTCTCCTAGGGTCCATGTTGGGGATGAATTAAGGCAACTTGAGGAAAAAGTGGGAGGGGTCTCTGGTCCAGTGGTTTGGTGAATCTGACCTCCCAGGAACACTTCATCTGATAAGGACAGACTGTTTTTAGATATGCTTTCATTTAACTCTCTCTAGTCCTTACTTATTCTGTCCATAACAAAGAGTTCCTTAGACCTTGAGATCTTTGCATGCCTCCCTCCTGTCCCACGCCTTCACTATAGATGATCCTGTCTAGAATGAGTATTGGTGCCTGTGCCAGAAGTGTCATTGTGGCCCTGATATCCCTGATGCTCCTGCTCATCACCATTGCTGTTTTCATGGGAAGTTCACTGTGAATTGTCCCCCAAATCTCCTGTTTTTCCCTTTCCTTCTCTTCCATTCCCAGGTGGAGATAAAGACTGTGAACCAGAAACTAAACTTATTTTTGTTTTGTTTTCTTAAACTGAAAATTTTATTTTTATCTCTCTTCCTCTTCCTTATCCCAAATGGTAAGTAACATATAGACATAGCCAAGTAAAACAAATTCTCATACTGTCTATATCCATTGATGTTTCTCATTCTGCATATTAGACCATCACCTCTGTATCAGGAGGTGGGCAGCATTCTTCATCATTGGTCTTCTGTAATCATGGTGATCATTGTGGGATCCGAGTTCTTAATTTCTTAAAAATTATTTGCTTTTACAATATTTTGCTTCCTGGAGGAAAAAGGTCACTGATGTGTGGTCTGGATTCAGAGCAGACATTACTCTTTCAGTACTGCCTATGCCAGGCTCCTTGCATCCCTGAGGTCTTGATTGTCCAGTAGGTGCCCTAGGACCATTAAAGTGGTGGAAATTCTAAAAGAATTTTAACAGTGGTAAAAATTAATTAAACATTTATACATTACTTAGGAGCCTATATACACTTTACATATATTATAACATTTGATGCTCCCACTAACTGTGAAATAGATGCTATTATCTTTATTTTAGATGAAGAAATTGAAATAGATAGAGATGAAATGGCTTGTCTTTACAACTGGTAAGTGCTTGAAGTAGAATCTGAACTCAAATTTTCCAGACAATAAATCCAGCAGACTTGCCACCAAGGGACAGACTGTGATAGGAGCCATATTTGCCAAGGTCACTGCCAAATAGGCTGCGCTACTTTTTCTAAAGCTCTATTCCATACAATTTAGGTTATATTTTCTTAAAAAAAACAACAAAGCTGTCCTTTAGAACTAACTGGTTAGGGGACCAAGCCTTAACTTGAACTTGAACCACTCATGTAGCTTCCTGGTATTCAAGTACAAATGTCAGTAACTGAAGAGTCAGGAACAATTTCCTTGTTAGTGGCAGGCTACTATAACAAACGTAGAGGCAGGGAAGCTGTTCCCAATTGAATCAATGCTGGATTTTTGCTGAATATCCCTTAGCTTTGGCTAAGTAAATTTCCTTTTGTTAGACTATCTAAAAATATCTCATTTTATTATATATCTTGAATGTAATATATATCTACATATATATATATATACACACATACACACACATATATACATACTTACTCCTTACCAAGGCTATCCCCTCTACTGCTTTGAGTGATCCCATTCTATCCCATCTCCTCCAATAGATTACTTCCTCTCTTATCCCCATGGTATCACTTATTTTCAGTCTCTCCCTGTCTATTAGTCCATTCCTTTCTGTCTATTTACATGACCATGTCTTCCTCATCCTAAAAAATCTCTCACTTGATCTTTCCATTCCCACTAATATCTTCTGTCTCTTTTGTCCTTTGTAGCTACACTTCTTCAAAAGGCCACCTAGAACAGGTGCCTCCACTTTGTCTCTTCCAACTTCGTTCTTAACCTTTATAATCTGACTTCTGATATTATCATTCCATCAAAATTGCTCTCTCTAAGATTAGTAATGAACTCTTAGTTGCCAAATCCAATGACCTTTATTCTAACTTCATTTTCATTGACCTCTCTGCAGCTTTTGATACTTGATCCTTGATACTCTCTTCTCTTTACGTTTTTGGGATGCTACTTTCTCCTAGTTTTCCTCCTAAATATTTGACAGCTCATCTTCTGTCAGGATCCTCTTTCAGATTCCACCCTCTAACTGTAAGTGTCCTTTTGGGTTCTGTCCTGGATCCTCTTCTCTTTTCCTTCTATACTACTTCATTTGGTAATCTCATCAGATCCCATGGATCTGCTGATGGTTCCTCAAATCTACCTATCTTGCCCCAAACTTTTTGCTGACCTCCAATCTTGCATCTCCAATTGCCTTTCAGACATCTCAAACTTTATGTCTACCAGACATCTTTTTAAAAAATAATATTTTATTTTCCCCCAATTACATGTAAAAACAATTTTTAACATTTGTGAATATCAGGTGATGATGACAATTTGATTGAAATATTAAACCCACTACTGAAAATCGTCAGACACATGGTCAGCAGTGCCCCCGGTTGTGACCCTGGCAATAACCTTTTGAGGTAGATCCTTTCTATACTTCCATTATCCCTCATTTTATAGAGGAGGAAGTTGATATTTAGAGAGGTTGTGAATTGTCTATAGTCACATAACTAGTGAGAATTACGAAGGACTTGAATTCAGGTCTTCCTTTTCATTATACCACAAGAGGAACAAGTCAATTAAGACAATTTCCCTGAATCTGATCTTGCCTCTACCATTTACTAGTCATTGATTCTATCCAAGTCTTAATTTCTTCATCTACAGAATGGAAAGGGGCAGCTAGGTGGTACAGCAGATGGAGCACCAGTGCAGGAGTCAGGAGGACCTGAGTTCAAATCTCACCTCAGACACTTGACACTCACTAACTGTGTGACCTTGGGCAAGTTACTTAACCCCTCCCTCATCCTGGGTCATCTCCAGTCATCCTGATGAATATCTGGTCACTGGATTCAGATGGCTCTGGAGGAGAAGTGAGGCTGGTGACCTGCACAGCCCTCCCTCACTCAAAACAAAGTCAAGTGCAAGTCATGTCATTATTTCTCTGATGGCATGGTCTTCGGCAATGAAGGATGAACACACACAGAGTGGAAATCATGATAAAGATTTTGATAAATTCATATGATTATTGTGGGTATTATAAGAGATAGTATATGGAAGTTTTTTGAAAACTGTATAGTATACAAAGACAAATTACAACAAGTACTATGATAACGATGGCTATTACCAT
Organism: Notamacropus eugenii; assembly: GCF_028372415.1. Taxonomy (NCBI): domain Eukaryota; kingdom Metazoa; phylum Chordata; class Mammalia; order Diprotodontia; family Macropodidae; genus Notamacropus; species Notamacropus eugenii. The sequence goes on along the minus strand of NC_092874.1, from coordinate 200,510,940 downwards.
TACCACTACTACCACTGTTACTACTGTTGCTACTGCAGCTGCTGCTAGTACTACTACAACATAAAACACAATAACCACACCTAGGGTTTAGGTTTGACACATCATGGCTAATGAAAATATGGTAATAAAGGTGAGTCCCATGGAAAATTATTAAATAACCAAGGCTAACTTTATATAATGCTTGGTACAGTAACTCTTAAAGTCTGAGATGCAATATTTTCAGTCCTTTATAATTTTCACAGGGAAATTAGATCCCTAGAGGGAGTTCAACCCTGAAATTGGGAAATTGTTTTGTAGAGCTTACAGAATTTACAATTGTAGAAAATACAGTTCACTAAAAGGTTTTTGTGTTTTTTTTTAAAAGTACATTTTCCATAAAATATTAAAATCCTTAAAATTGACATTAAACATCATGAAAATCATTATTTAATTTATGTTCGTAAAGGAACTGGTCATCTATCCAGGCAAAAGTTCTATAGATCATGAGGATTTCTCAGGAAGTGGACTGCATGGGGTTGACAAGAAGGAGAAGATAGGACAGGACCTTTGTCCCAGTGAAGACATGTATGATCTGAAAACTGAAAACCATGAGTCTAAAATGGAGGTTGGCAATCTTTCAGAAGTGGTTTGCCAAATCATCTTCAACCTGAGGGAATCACACAGTACATACTGTCCTGGATGTCCCCTGAAAACAAGAACCTTCTTGAAGTCTCAGACACACATGGGAAGAAAAAGATTCAGGAACAGCAAATCATTGTAGCTCCATGAGTCTGTTGCAGTCAAAGTTAAACCTGACTAGTCTATGCTTCCCAGAACTTGTTCCCTCTGCACAAGCAGTATTGAAACAATTGAAGAGAACATCAAAACTCACGATTTTAATAGTTTCTCACCACTAAATTCATTAGCGACATGTCGCTTCAGTATACTTTGGAATACTGAGGTCCCAGTGTACTAGTGTAGTGGCTACACCTAGTTCTTTATCATAGGGCTTAAGCCACATTGTCTATGATTGAGCCAACCCAAATAACAAGTCATTATCCCAGTGCCATAGGTACCCTTAGTGTTTTCCATCTATATGGTCTCACAGCTGCCTTAACTACTAACTATGCAAACAGGCAGGGTCAGGGAAATAATTTCTTCTCAATGAATGATCCAATGAATAATCTTTACTTTCTTCACTTTTCCAGGAAGTGGAGAGAAATATCAGGGTCTTGAACATAATAGGTGTTTAATAGATATTTATTGCATTGAATTGGAGAAAGTAAAATATCAGGAGTTCTTTGTATAATAGGAGAAATGCAGCTTAGTATATTTATAGAGATTGTTGTTGTTTAATCATTTCTGTCATGTTCAACCCTTTGTGAACCCATTTGGGGTTTTCTTGGCAAGGGTACTGGAGTGGTTTGCCATTTCCTTCTCTAGTTCATTGTATAGATGAGGAAACTGAGGAAAAAGGGTTAAGTGACTCACCCAGGGTCACATAGCTAGTAAATAAGTCTAGTAAGTATCTGAGGCCATATTTGTGCCCAGATCCTTCTGATTCCATGGCCAGGACTCTATCCATGGTGCCACCTAGCTGTCCCATATTTATACAGGAAGTGGTAAGAGCTACATAATTGAACTTCCACTTTAAAAAAGGTATAAAAATGGCCTATAACTGAATCAATCAATACTAATGCAACTTGTAAGCAGCAGAGGGGAAAATGAACTTATATTTTTAAAAATGGTAACTAACTCTATGGCAGGGTTGGGGGGGACAGAAGAAAAAGGGGAAAATGTTACATGATAACTTTATTATGTATTTAAAAGGAATAGCAAGTTGTACATAATAGATGTGCAGTTTCATGTACAATCCTCTTTTTTCCTAATCTACTATATTATGGAAATGCTTGTTTTATTTCTTAAGTTAAAAATAAAATTAAAAAAAATTAAATGATACATAAATGTGGTCTATATGCAAGACTATACACGCTTTACCAGGCTATGGCATGGATGTGACTTTTACTTGCCTGCAGGTATGACAGTGTGGGAGCAAGACCTCATGAAGCCTTACCCTGCTTCCAGTTTGTTCATCTTGAGCAAGCCCACAAACTTTATGCCTCAGATCTGAGGTCAGCAGTGAAGTGCAATGCTCTTCCTGTTGGGGGAATATAGATGGATGAATACAAGCCTATGGTCTATTATACCTGCAATCTGGCTATAGAGGTGTGGCAGGGCTTTCAAGAAAAGGAAAAAAAAATGAGAAGTAGAAGGGCACATAGAAAAGAGTCCAACTCAGCCCCAATCACAGCATTAGCAAACCAGCATGGTTCCCCACCCTTGGTCTAACCATTTCCTTCTCCACAAATCTGAATAAGTGGTACCATGATGGAAGTCACTGATTAAGTCTTCTGAGCAGACTCAATCATGGTACATAGAGGGACACATCTTCATTCCACTGCTATAAATTTTCGTTTTTCTTATTCAAGTCAAAACTAGGTTCCTTTCATCATTGGTCTTACCAATCTGTTCTAGAGATACCCAAGTCTACACGAGGGCCTTTAACATATTTGAAAATAGACATCATGTCTTCCCTTAGTCTTCCTGGTCTTAATCATTCATAGTTCATTGGTATCTCTTGTCTCTGAATTTAGATTGGCCATCTCCAGCTGTCCTCATCCATGTCTGGCCATTGGACCCAGATGGTTCTGGAGGAGAAAGTGAAGCTGGTGACTTTCCACAGTCCTTCCTTACTAAAATCCAATTGAATTGTAAGTCATGTCATCATATTCTTGATGTCACGTTCTTCTTCAAGAATGAAGGACAAACCACAATCTGTGAGTAGCTCGAATTACCCCAGTGGGACCCAGTCGAACAGTTCCAGTTGGGCAACTCACTTCATTCTGTCCTTTCTCTCCTCTCCGCTTTACCCCTATATGTGATATCAATTCCTTACTGGAAGGTGTTCTGCCAAAAGAAGGTAAATTTTCATAGCTCAAACCTACATATTTACTTGGGATTTACAGGATTTCCCTTCTTGAAGACCATGCCTTAAACCCAATTCACTCTGGCTCTCATTGAATGGACTATAGGTCCCTGCCCAAGCATCACTTAATGGTTATTTTTTGGGTCCTCCTGTCCTCAGATTGATAATAAATAGTAATTTTTTTCTCTTTTGGCCAGCAAGCTTGAGTGCCATCTCCATCCAGTTGCATTTGTTTTTACTGTTACTATTAAAGGGGACATTCTGTGACTTATCTCTTAAATAGGCTTATTCACTGAATGGGCATTGCCTCACTCAAAATGAGAATTTGAATCTTGGCTTAAAAAGGTCAAGGTCTCCAATTGCATCTTGAGTTATCTCCATTCATCCTGATCCATATCTAGCTTCTGGACCCAGATGACTTGGGAGGAGAAAATGGGGATGGTGATTTTCCACAGCCTTCCCTCCCTCAAATCCAATTCAATTATCAGTCACGTCATCATCTTACTGAGGTCAAGATCCTCTTCCAAAATGAAGGACAAACCACAATCACAACTCTTAATTTATCAATGTCCCTCTTAATATGTAGTATCCATAATTCAATATAGTCCTCTGGACAGGGTCCCTTCAGCTCAGAGTTGAATGGGACTATTAACCTCTGTGATTTAACCAGTATTATCTACTACTATAGCTTTACCTATGCTCAGCTCAAACTGACATCTTTTCCCAAGGCACTGCTCTAAACCCCTCTTTTCCTTCCCTGAATAACAGCATCCATAGAGCAATTGCAATTCTGCAGGGACTGGGCTGGAACTCAGAGTTTCCTGGCTAAGGCATCTCCACCCTCCCTGCACCAGGCTCCTTGTCCCACAGGAATCATTGCCCTCCCTTCCTGAAGGGAGAAGCAGAGGAAAGAGGAACCTAGACTGCGTTTGCCCCAGGGCGTCCATCAGCCATCAGAGCACCAACATAGTAATGGTTTTTAGTCTGGACTTCACAGAATTATTCATGACTGGAAGACGCTCGGGAGGTTATCGAGACCCAAGTCTTCATTGTACAGAAGGAGAAACTGAGGCTCGGAGAGGAAGTGCTTTGCCCATCTTCACAAAGCGAAACAACAGAGCGGGTCCTGGATTCCACTTTCGAACCCAAGTCGTCCCCATCCAGATGCCCCTCCTTCCCCTTGGATCTCACCTCGCCCCCATCCCCGCCCCGCTCCGCGCCATCCTGTCACAGCCCGAGGCTCCAAAGAACCTCCCGCACGAGAAGCAGCCAGTTGTCGGATCAGCCCCGCTCGCGATCTTGAGCGGTGGACGCCTTCCGCGGAGAACTAACGGACCTGGCACATGCACGCACACCAAGGCTTATCTTTACCGTTGGCCATGCGTGTGACCCCCCCGCAACTGGCGAACGCATGCGCACTTCGGTCCCCCTCGCGGCGTTGCTACGGCTACAGCCATCTCATTTATCACTGTTGCTTGAGTTGGACTCACTTCACTTGGAGCCTCTGGCCGTAGAAGTTTTCCGTGGCGGAGGCAAGGGTCGGGAGAAGGCTGAGACATCAAGGGAGAACTCCTCGTGAGTTCCCCCGGCCATCTCTGAGACCCACAGCCAGGATGCAGAGGATTTTAAACCTCTTTAGGAGGAGAGTTCGGGGCACAGCTCCCTCCTCCTTCTCCAGGAGGGACAGCGGGGTCCTACCCTTCCGCCCGGATACTGGTTACATCATCAAAATCAAGGACCTCCGGGAGATCCACAAAGCTGCCGCTTTCGGGGACGTGGCTAAGGTGCAACAGCTGCTGCTGCTGGGAAAGGCCGGTGTTAACGATCCGGATGAAAAGCGCAGGTGAGAGGGTGGTGGGGGAGAGAGAAGGGAAGGCCCCCAGGAACAGCCTCAGACACCCCCTCCCCCCTCCCTCTAAGCCTTGGCCAAGCTCTTCCCTTCAGCACCTGGGACAGCGCAGGGTCGGGCTCTGACTCCTGGAGATTGGATCCGAAGTCCTGACAGCTGGCGTCCCCTCATCCTCCTTCCTAGAAAACTCTGTTCTAGTGAAATGTTGTCTTGAACCTTTCGGTTGTGCCCGACTCTCTGTGAAGGCGTTTGGGGGATTTCCTTGGTACAGATACTGGAGTGGTTTGCCGTTTCCTTCTCCAGCTCCTTTTACAGATGAGCAAATTGAGGCAAACAGGGCTAAGTGACTTGCCCGGGGCCACACAACTAATAATTGTCTAAGGCTAGATTTGAACTCAGGAAGATGAATCTTACTGACTCCAGGCCCAGCACTCCTATTCTCTGGGCCACCTAGCTGCCCCATCTGGAGAAATATGGCCGCGATATGTGGAGTGTAAAAGAATCAAGGCAGAAAAATGATTTCTGTTTTTATTAATCATGTTCTATATGTGTCAGGCACCCAGATAACCACAACAGATAGAAAGAAATCTGGGGGTTGTCCCTGCTTTCTCAGAGGTCATCCTAATGGGTATGGTAATCTGCAAGGGAGACTGAGGAGAGAATCAGATACTTAGGAGGAGAACCAGGTAAGAGTAGTGTTACAAAACCCAGAGAGTAGGATATCAAGGAGAAAAGGGTTCTAGTTTGAAAAGGGTTCAGAGAGGTCAAGTAGGATGAGAATTGAGAAAAGACCATTAGATTGGTCAGTTAAGGGAGCATTCATATCTTTGGAGAGTTTGGAAACCAGTGTTAAAAGAAAGGGCCCAGAGAGGAAGTGGAGACACATGTTGTCGATGATCCTCTTATAGCATTTAGGCACAAAGGGCAAGAGAAATGTGGAATGAGAGTGAGGACAGATTGCTGAAGTGAAGGTGTTTTTGGGAAGGAGGGAGGAATCATGGACATGTTTGTAGGCAAGCAGGAAAGTAGCCAGTAGGCAGGGAAAGATTGAAGAAAAGCAAGAATAGAAAAGAGAGAGGGAGCTATGTGCTGGAGGAGAAAAGATAGAATGGGATCACTTGTACTTATAGAAACATTTTCATGGGCAAGGAGAAGGGCTACTTCTTCATGTGACTTGGATGAAGGAGGAGATAGTGACAGAAGGCATTTGGATGATGTTAGATGAGAAGAAGGGGGGACTGGGAGATCTCAGGTAATGGCCTCAATTGTTTTCAGCAAAATATGAGGCCAGATTTTTAGCTGAGGAAGTGCAGAGTGAAACATAGGAGGTTTGAGGAGGGATGAAAAGGTTTGGAAGAGCTACTGTGGTAAGTGTAAGGTGACTTTTTTTCATGTGTAGTCTATAGAATCAGTTTCCTTACTCTCTCAGCATGCCTAATATAGCCGTCTGATTAAATGTGTATATTCAAGTTTCTCATGGGATATGGACTGGATATGTGGTGTCATTGGTATAGGGAATTCCCTTTACATTGCAGGCCAGTATCTTCTCAGCAAGTTAGAATCTTAGAAAATTGCTTAGAATCCTGAGAGGTCACACTGCCAGTGTGAATCAGAGGTAGATCTTGCCAACATCAAGGCTAGCTTTCTATCTACCATACTATGCTGCCTTTCTGGAGTTTATTCAGCCACATATGCAAGGGGATCTTTAAACATGAGTCACTGAAATTATCCATAGGGAAGTTAAGTTCATGACCTCTTTACACCTTGGCAGATGATCAGCCAGAGGCAGCTAGGTGAATCAATGGATAGAATGGTAGGCCCGGAGTCAGGAAGACTCATCTGTGTGAGTTCAAATCTGGCCTCAGACATTGATTAACTATGTGACCCTGGGCAAGTCATTCAATCCCATTTGCCTCAGTTCCCTCATCAGTAAAATGAGCTGGAGAAGGAAATGGCAAACCATGCCAATATCATTGTCAAGAAAACCCCAAATAGGGTTCACTAAGAGTTAAACATAAAAACTGAACAACACAGCTGATCTTTTAGATTTACTGTTGATGAACAATTCATCTTCCTTTGACCAACCTGGTGATATATCTTTATGAGCTTAGTTAGGTTGGTCTGTGGACAGCAGACATACCAGGCTCTTACCTTGCCAGCATGGTAGAGCTACCAAAGCTTGCACCCTGCTAGGATAGCCTTTAGCCACTCAGAGCCCTTTCACCTCTCCAATGCTGCATTGCAGTAAGGCTTTAGTGGAGAATGCACACACATGTGCATATGTGCTTGTCAAAATACACAACATACAAATTTGAAAAATGTTTTTTCTGTGGCAGCTGCCTTACTCAATACTTTGTAATTATGGATACTCTTAGTGGAAAGAAGTTGTTAATAAACTTAACAGCCGGCAAGGTGATGCACACCTATCATCCCAGCTGCCAATGAGGCTGAGGCTGACAGATCTCTTGGACTCATGAGTTCTGAGCTGCAATGGGCTATGCCAGTAAGATGTCTGCACTAAGTCTGGCATCAATATGGTGAGTCTCAAGATATAAGGGACTATCAAGTTGTCCATGGAGAGGTGAACCACTTGGGGTCAGAAACTGAGCAAAGTTCTCATGTCAGTCTCTAGTGAAATCTTAATCTACCTGCTCTTTGTCCCCCAGGCACTTTTGTTCATCATATCCAGTAATAAGAGCTAATACACATTGTAGATTTCTTTGGGTAGCAATAATGGCCACTTATATTTATTTTCACAGTGATTTACAGTTCAGTCATAATAATAATTTTTATTTTTATGTTTTTTGTTAGAACTTCTTTATGTTAGAACTACAGTACAAAATAATAGTACAATTTTGACTTTTGTAATTATGAAGCAATCACATGGCTCTCTCATTTCCATAGGACACCGCTTCACCTGGCTTGTGCTCATGGATATCCAGATGTTGTATCCCTGTTAATAGAGAAAAAATGCAAACTAAATCCATGTGACAATGAATATCAAACACCTTTAATGAAGGTATGCACTAGTTAACCATGCTGGTCTATGTAATACATTTTGATTTCTCTCTTTGATTAAGAAAATATGATTTACTCACTTATTTAAATATCATTAATGATGTTTTAGTATGCTAAATTTTTCTTAGAGTACTTATTATCTCTTTCTCTACATTATATTGACAGGCAATCCAGTGTCAGCAGGAGGAATGTGCAGCTATCCTGCTGGAACATGGTGCAGACCCTGGTGTTATAGATACCTATCACAACACTGCACTTCACTATGCTGCCTGTGCACATAACACAAAGATAGCAGCAAGGCTGTTTAGATACAATGTAGAAATGGAAGCAAAAAACAAGGTAGAAGCCCACTTCTTGCTTAATAAAGTATTTTATGAGCTAAAATGTGTAAATCAGGTAATATCCAATTCACATATTTATAATTCATATATTCTTAAAAGCATTTCTTTAATGAAAATAACTGGAAACAATTCTGTAGTCAAAGTTCATTGTCCTTTGGAATTTTTTGATGGCAAGGGGGAACAGAGGAGGACATTTCATTCACATTGGACCTCCCAGTGTAGAACTTCCCTCTAGTGCTTTCGACCAGCGCCTGCTCTGAGATTTAATCTTAGAGTAGGGATTCTTAACCTGGGATCTATTAATTTAAAAAAAAATCAACATGTACTTTATTTCAAAGTCATTGTCTTCCTTTGCATTCTTTATATTTTATGTATTTAAAAGCATTATTCTGAAAAGGTGCCCATGACACACAAAAAAGTTAAGATACCCTGACTGAGGGACTGTTCTGGAATGCTGAAATGTCAAGTGACTTCCCAGTGTCACTCAGCCAGTATCGGTATGTCAGCAGCAGGCCTTGAATCAGCATCTTACTGACTTTGAGGCTAGCTGTCTATGACTCATTGCATCATAGCTGTCTTGCCAGAATTTTCTTTGCATGCTATGTTAGGTCTTCTCCCCAGAATGCAATGGTGCCATCAAATATTTGCCTACAATGCTTTTCTACATATAGACCTTTACTTGTGATAACACAACATTAATTTGTCATGTAGAAATGCCATAATGTTTTAAAAACTAACCTTTAAAAATTTGTTCCTATTAAGCATAAAACTACACAGAATTTTCACAAGAACAAATTCTTGTGTGTATGTAGGTTTGTTTTTTTCTATTTCCGAAACACTATACCATTTCCTTTCTAGAGTTACTGAGGAACACCTGATTTTTAAGAAAAGGTTTAACTCTTAGTTACTGCTACTTGAGAGAGAAAACAAAATAAATTATAAATTAGAAAGGTTAGGAAGGGAGGGAAAATGTCAAGAGAATGACTTTCTTCCAGATTTAACCACGTCAAGGTAAGATTTTCTTGAGTTCTGAGGTTGTACATACTTCAGGGGAAAGGGTAAAGAGAACTAGGCAACTTTAAAACTGTCCAGAATATAGTTTTAGCTTGGCAGGGTACTGGGGAGATAACATTGGCTGCATGTAGACAATAATTGGTCATGACATAAAGATAGGAAGAAAGGAGGATACTCCTCAAATAATATGAAACAGTTTCTTACAAATCCTGGGTCTCTATGTCCTGATCACAAATTAATCGCTGAAAGAAATCCCAGAGGCTATCCAGTTTCATTCTGTCATTTTACATATGGGGAAACTAAGGCCCAGAGAAGTGAAATAATTTACTTAGGATCACACAGAAATTATCTAACAGGAGCAGGATTTATGCCCTGCTCTTCTCCTCCAAAGTTCCATTGTACCATACTTCCTTAGCATGTCATTAGCAAGTCCACAGGATGTTCACAAAATGCCTTAGACTGAATTGTATGTAAATATTTCTTGCATACTGTAACAATATCTTTAATGTGATTTTGCAGGAAGGCTTTACACCACTTTTGCTTGCAGTTATAGAAAATGATCGAGATATGGTAGATCTTTTATTAAAAAATGGAGCAAATGTGAATGTCTTGGATAGTTTTGACAGGTACAGTAATTAAAGCTCTAAAGAAACAAAAAGGGAAAAGTTTCTTGAGGAATAAGAACAACTTAAATCATGGAGCTCTTAGTGATCAACAGTAATTGCAATTGACCATCATTGTGAATGGGTGAAAATGATGAAAACATCAACTATGAAAAGAAAAACTATTATGTATGACTGCAACAGAGAAAGCAATTCATGTGGGCATGTCATCCAGTGTGAATTGGTGATTTCTATTTGCAGTTTTCCCTATCTGATTTTAAGTTACTGACGATCATCACATAGAAGTTTTGTGCACTAGTGATGCAATTGATGGTTTATATGAAATAATCTTCATGTCACCCATGAGAATTGAAGTGTGTAATTTTTGCTCCTTCTTCCTTTGATAACTCTTAAGAATATGTGCATTAACAAATACAAATCAATACAAGAATAGTATGAATGACTTTGATGGTTCCATGATCTTATCATGCCACTGGTTCAGATTTAAATTTTGCCATAAATTTTTCCTAGAGGATCCAAGAAAGACACTGAAACTTTCTCCTGGTTCTTTTGATATTTGAGGCTGAGTAAAGCACTATGTTCTCTTGATTTTCTCTCTCTTTTTTTTCTTTTTCAATTTAATTATTTATTTTTAGTTTTCAACTTTCCCTTTTTTAAGATTTTGAGTTCAAAAATTTTTTCCTTCCCTGCCCTTCCCCTTTCCCAGGACAGTATATAACCTGATATAGGCTGTCCATGTACAATCATGCTAAACCTATTTCTACATTAGTCATGTTGTGATAGAAGAATTAGAATAAAAGAGAAAAATCCAAAGACAGAAAAAGCAAAAAAAGAGAAAATAATATGCTTCAATCTCCTGTCAGACTGCATAGTTCTTTCTCTGGATGTGAATAACATTTTCTGTCATGAGCCTTTTTTTCCAGTTTTCCCAGCACATCCTTAAGGAGTTTTTGGGTTTATCATACAGTAGATTACTGTAGTCATTGACTATGGTGTCTTTGATACCTAATCTATTCCACAGATCCACCACTCTGTTTCTTAGCCAGTACCAAGTAGTTTTGATGATTGCTGCTTTATACAATTCAGTTTTAGATCTAGTAGAGCTAGGCCAGCTTCAGTTGCATTACTTTTCATTAATTCCCTTGATATTCTGGACCTTTTGTTCTTCCAGTTGCATTTTATTTTTTTATCTCTGTAAAATAATGTTTGGTAGTTTGATTGCTATGCCACTGAGTAAGTAAATTAATGTTGGTAGAATGGTCATTTTTATCATATTAACTTGGTCTACCTGTGAGGAACTGACATTTTTCCATTTATTTAGATCTGACTTTGTTTGTGTGAAAAGTGTTTTGTAATTATGTTCGTATCATTGGTTGGTTTATATATTTTATATTGTCATAATTCTCTTGGATCACTTTTATTTCTTTTCCTACTTTTCCTTCTAGCTCTCTTATATTTAAGTTCCTTTCTAAGCTCTTCTATGAGCTCTTTCTGGGATTGAGAACACATCTCCTTTTTCTTTGGGGTTTTGCCTATAAGTGTTTTGAAATTGTCCTCTGAATTTTTTTCTCCATATTCTCTGTGACCACAATAACTTTCTATGGTCAGATTTTTAAAATTATGCTTTTTTTGCTCATCTTTTTTGGTTTTTTTTCTTTCTTTTCAGTGTCAATGTCTTTTCAATTTGAGCTGTGCTCACAGTGTGGAAGCCTGTTTCAGGCTTCTTGTGGGAGGGTTTACAGGTCCTGACTGTTTACCTGGTGCTGCACTGATGTTTTACTGAGGCCCATGGGGGACCCTCTTATTTGGAGCTGTGCTAAGAGAGTAGGAGTGGGAATCGCTGGCACTGCTGTAGTTAGGAGGTGTCTGGCAGTTTACCTGATCCTAACTTGAGGTTCTAATGCTGATGTCTGGCATGTGCTAAAGCTGGTGGAGTGTTTTTGCATTTCCCCAGGGATACACTGAAGCATTGGCATTGTAGTCACTGGGGGATGACTGTTTGCTTAAGCACCTGTAGGGATGGAGCCTACCTGTTTGCCTGGGGCTCCACTGAGGCTTGTGGGTTCTCAGAGCTGAAGTCTGCTATTCCCCTGGCCATTCTGAGGCACATGGGTGGTCCTGCTGTTGGCGATGCCCTGTTCTACCATGCTGTGGCTCACCACCTACCACTGCTTTGCTGAGGTGTGGCTTGCTGCTGGCCTACTGGGATGCTTCCTGTCCTGGACTGTGCTCCCTTTTACCCAAGTGAGAAAGATCTTTCCTGCCAACTTTCCAAATTTCTTGGGCTCAAAGATTGTTTCACCCCATATTTTTGCTGGTTGTGCTGTTCCAGGATTTGTTTTTGGGCACTATTTTATGGTTGTTTGGAGGTGAATATGGGAGAGTTATGGCAATTTACTGCTTATTCCACCATATTGGTCCCCAGAATTAAATATTACTTTAAAAAAACTCATATTTTAAAACATATGATAATGTTAACTACTAATACCAGAGTTGATGACTCCATCCATTTCAATCTTTCTCATAATCCTTCATTTCCCACCCAAATATAATTCACTGCTTCCTTTTGGGTTTCTCTTATGTTTGCTATTGAGAGTTTGGATCAGAGAAAAAGGTTTAAACAGAATGAACATTTTTACTAGCTAGAAAGAGCTTATTGACCCTTCAAAATACCTTTTAAATACCCATGATTTCATCAGTGAGGATACTTCTTCAACAGTTTCAGCCTTTGCCAGAGTCAGCCTGTTGTATTGGTTATCACTAAGTAGTCAAGGGACAGCAAACCTCTATCTGACATTACTGCTATTGCTACAGTAGTGCCTTAGTCAGAAAGTCTGTGAATCATTCAGCATACAAACTCGGTATTTCAGAAGATTTGTGTTATCATCATTGTGGATATTCTCTCTACCAGTGCAGCTCATAGTCACACTAACTCTTAATCAACTGCCTTCATGAGTTAATGGGCCTTCCTCAAATCAAGTGGTGCTTGCTTTCTGGACTAACTTAGACTCATCCTTAAACAACAGAATTCATTGCTATATTCATGTTTAAAGACTTTCATGTTTGTTAAGACATAAAATAAGTTGTTCTGGATTAGCCTTTGACAACCAAGGGTCAGTTCCACATTCTGAAGTGGCATTGGAATAGTTGCCAAGTTTATTTCTAATCCAATCATTTTCAAAGACTCTCCACTTGACTTTGAAGGCTAGTGGACAAGTGGAAACTCTGTGTATAGTCCCTCTGAAAGTTCTTTACTGTTGTACACATGTGGCTTTGACACCCTCTCTTCTTCTCTGTCATAAAGCTTTAAATTTGACAGTCCCTGCTAAAACTCTATGGGACCAAAAAAACCCCTCTCATTCTTATCTTTCATTCTGGTCTTAATTGCCATTTTTCATGCTGCACATAAGCAATAAAAGTACTCATATCCATCACTAAGTGTTCATGTTCCACATGCATATTAACTCTTATAGGAGATACTCCCCTATTAAAACATATCAAGAAACATCTAATTACACGTGACTAGTTTAAATTTTTAAATGTGAATAGTTTCTTTGTTATTCTAGAACGCCTCTGATGATTGCTGCCAGTTGTGAACCAAGAGGTGTGGTCAACCTTCTTCTTCAATATGATATTGATCTCTCTCGTAAAGATAAAAATGGACGGAAAGCTGAAGACTTTGCAGTTTTCACTGGTCATTCTATGTAAGTACTAACATTATAATTCTAGTTATTTTTATATAATTGCATTTCAAATAATTTTTTCTCTATACAACTGAGACTGCCTGTGACTTTCATAGTTGCATAATATAGCAAGCATCTGGCAAGCATACTTCAAGGCACTAAGAAGAAATTGTGCAAATGGTCAAGTTAGGTCATCCAAGTCCAGGAAGACATAAACAAGAGATAGCCTGCAAAGTAGAGTCAGGTAATCCGAGATCAGAATTTTCAGAAGTAATAATGATGATGATGATAGCTGCCATTTTTATAATTCTTTAAGGTTTTCCAATGTTTTACGTACATTTTATTATCTGATCTTCATAAAAGTTCTGTAATTTACTTATAAGGTCTGATTTAGAGAAGTGGGTATTTTTTGTTTGTTTTTTAGCCTTTGCTGACACCTGTCAATTATAATAGACGAAAAGCGAGTTTTAGGAAAAAATCACGCTATGTCTTAGATGCTTGCAAATAAATGAGTGTTAACTAAAAAATAAATCATAAATATTAATAGTCAACATCAGAATTTACAGAATGGCAGTTTGATATAGGGGAAAGAGTGCTTGATTTGGAGTCAGAGGGACCAGAGGAGAAATCATACCTCTCACTACATGTGTAACGCTGGATAATTTACCTTATCAGGGACCTAAATTACTTAATCTGTAAAATGAAGAGATTGGATTAGATGACCTAAAGCTCTGAACCTACAATTCATTCTATATTACTGTGACTCAGAGTACAGGTGTATTAAGTCATGGTTAAATGATTAGTTATACTCTACAGATTGGGCAATAATCTGATTATTTAAAGTTTGAGATATGCAGAAACTTGGTGCATATAATTTTATCTTGGTTGATGTAGAAATATTATATTTTATATTTTATTTTATACGTAGTAATTACCTACTAATTGAAAACTATGAAAAACAGAAGAAACTTAACCAGCTCATTTCATCCCAAATCAGCAGTACAGGGAGTGCTTCTGATCCAAAATTTACTTTGCATATATCTGATGAGGACCAAGAAGGTAGGACTGACAAATCCAAAGAAATAGTTAATTTAAATAAAATAATGAAAGATCAGTCTTAAAATTCATATATGCACACATATATATGTATATTCTCTTTTATACTTTAAAAGGTAGAAATTGGTTTATTATTATTTAATTTATTATTTTATTTATTACATATTATTTATTTTATTATTACTAATTATTTATTATTTACTTAATTATCCTTGTAGTTCACTATCCTGAAACTGTTTATTAAAAACAGCCTCAAGATCTTTTGTGTTAATATTTTCTATTTTATCCAAAAATTTCTTCAAATAGGTTAAAATAACATTTTTCACATTTCTCCATTATTCTAAATGTATTTAACCAAATCATTAGAAAAGCTTTGAACACTTTGAACACTCACAAGCAGTGACATACACACACACACACACACACACACACACACACACACACACACACAGATGGCCTGATCTAATATTTGGACATATAAAGATAGAACAGTAAAACAACTGGAGAGCAAAGCCCTCTTCCATTTTTGGAACTCTGTGTAAATCACTTATCCAAGCTTTGGAAATGTATACATTTTAAATATTTCCAAAATTCTTTAATATTCATAAAGCTTTCACTTCAGAGATACCACAGAGGATACAAAAGCCACAGGAATTAGGTGGACCAGGTACCAGACAAATGAAAGGTAATGCATTTATGTTCCTAGATTTTTATTAGATATTTGCATATGTGCCCACCTCCAACATGACTCTAGAAAGACTTTCCAGTCTCTTGATTGAGGCAGTCAAACTTTCAATGAGAGGAGATTTTCTGAGTTAGCTCCTAATAATTAATCCTGCCACCTGGGCCATTTGGAAACTTAATGACCAGGACTTGTAATAATAAGTTCATCCCACATTTATGAGACTTCTTTTTCAAATCAATTTATCCATTACCTTGTGAGAAAAGTTTCTGTTTACTCTCATTTGAATGGGGATGAAAGTGAGGAGATGAAAGCTTAGATAACTTGAACATGATAACAGAGCAAAAAGGAAAGTGTTGTTATGTACTTTTAACTATGGTATATTACACTATATATATGAAAGAGATGAGCTATGTAAACTCTTCCATAAAAGAAATGAAAAATCACAATGGCAGAAGAAACAGTATTTAATTTTAAGTATATCAATACATCTTGGGTAATACCATGAACTAGGAATGACAAATGCAAACAAGTTATTCTTCTCAAATGAGACGGTGCTGTAGTGTAAATAGAGAAGGCAGGCAGGATTTAGGACCATCTGGTCTAGTCTTGGCTCTTCCACTAAGTAGCTCCTTCAACACTGAATTTCAGTTTCATTTTGTTTCCATTTACAAATATGAAATAAAGGATTTGGAATGCCCTTTGAAATTCTATCCCTTCTAAAGTACTGTGTTTCTGTGCTAATTCATTTTTTAGTATCCTTGAAGTAATTTTTTTATTTTGACCATGAATAATAAGACTAGTCAATTGCAATAGTTTTGTTCATCATCTTTCCTCATAAAATATTTTATATCATATAAATATTAGTCTATAGAATGACAACTCCCCATTTAGGTGCATTTTATAAATTCAAACACTTCTGTGACTAGTCTCCATAAATGTATGAAAAGCTTTAATTCATTATTTGTAAATCCCTTAGGTCATCAATACTGCTTCACTGCATTGCAGTGAATAAATAAGTCCAAGAAAAGAACCTAAATGCTGCTATCAAAAGAGCCTTCAGCTTCTAAGCTGGAATTGTGACCTACATGGTTACCACTTTCACAGTCTCTTTAGCTTAAGGCTGAAGATAGAGTGCTATGTGCCCGGTAGTTAGAAAATAGTCTATTATACTTTATATTTTAAATTAAGAGAAGCAGGCACACTCTGTAGAAAAGACACAGATCAATATCTGAGAAACTGGGTTCAAATCTCACCCCTTATACTCCCTGTGTGAATGTGAACAACTCACTTGACATTCCTAAGCTGCATTTTTCTCACCTCTAAAATAATGGCATTGAACTATATATGCTCTGATATCCCTTCTCCCTTAAGCTTTATGTGTCTGTTATTTTATTGAAAAAAAAAAGAATAAGATCAGCAGTTAAATGAAAAGTGGAATATTTTAGCACCTACATGCATGGTTAGGAAAGTTTGAAATTTATTGAAGTGAATACGATATAGTCATTATAGTTGTTTACTTCTTAAACTTTTTTCTAAATTTTATCCTCCTTTTTTAATACCTGTAGTAACTTACATTCAAATAGTGTTTTAATGTTTTGATCTTTTTCTATTTTTTTCTTAGTGGTATTTTTTCCAGTTACGTGTAAAGATAGTTTTCAACATTCAGTTTTGTAAAATTTTGAATTCCAAATTTTTCTCCCTCCCTCACTTCCCTCCCCTCTCTCTTTATTAACATTTTCTCTATAATTTTGCATCAATATTATTAGGGAAAGTGGTCTATAATTTTCTTTATCTATTTTTGACTCTTTCTGGTTTAGGTATCAGCACCATATTTGTGTCATAAAAAGAATTTGATAGGACTCCTTCACCTGTTTTTTCCAAATAGTATATATAGTATTGGAATTAATTTTTTTTTAAATGTTTGGTACAATTCACTTGCAAATCCATCTGGCCCTGGAGATTTTTTCTTAGGGAGTTCATTGATGGTTTGTTCAATTTCTTTCTCTAAAATGGGATTATTTAAGTATTTTTATTTCTCTTCTATTAATCTGGGCAATGCATATATTTGTAAGTGTTCATCCATTTCACGAAGAGTGTCAGACTTATTGGCATATAGTTGAGCAAAATAGTGCCTAATTCTTGCTGTAATTTCTTTTTTATTGGTGGTGCATTCACCCTTTTCATTTTTGACACTGGTAATAGGTTTTTCTTGTTTCTTATTTAATCAAGATAACCAGAGTTTTATCTATGTTATTGGTCTTTTCTAAAACCAATCTTAGTTTTATTTATTCATTCAATGGTTTTCTTATTTTCAGTTTTATTAATCATTCTTTTGATTTTCAGAATTTCTAATTTGGTATATATTTGGGGATTTTTAATTTGGTTTATTTTCTATCTTTTTTAGTTGCATGCCCAATTCATTGATCTCCTCTTTCTCTATTTTCTTCATTGTAAAGGATGTAGAGATATAACATTTCCCCTAAGAATTTCTTTGATTTCATCCCCATATGTTTTGGTGTGTTTTCTCATTATTGTCATTTTAAAAATAAGAATATTGATAATTTCTATGACTTTCTGTTTGACCAACTCATTTCTAATGTCATTTGCTTACACTTACCAGAGTCTAATTTTTGAGACCTTTTCTTCAGTTACCTTTTGTGACTCCTTTTCCATTTGGCCATTTCGGCTTTTAAAAGAGTTGTTTTCTTTAGTGACTTTTTTTCCTTTTGCTCAATTCTATTTTTTTAATCAAAAATACTTACACACTATTAGTGCTGTAAAGAAAAATTATAACCAAATGGGAAAACTTTGAGAATGAAGAAACAAAAAAAAGAAGAAAATTGTATCTTTCTATCTGCATAGTTCTTTTCTCTGGTTTTGGATAGCATTTTCCAACATGAGTCTTTTGGAATTGTCTTAGATACTTGTATTGCTGAGAAGAATTAAATCTATTACAGTTTGTCATCATATAAATTTGCTGTTACTGTATACAATGTTCTCTTATTTCTGTTCACTTCACTCAGCATCAGTTTGTGTAAGTCTTTACAAGTTTTTCTCAAGTCTACCTGCTCATCAATTCTTATAGAAAAATAGTATTCCTTAGATTTGTACACCACAGTTGGTTCAGCCATTGCCAATTGAGGGCATCCCCTCAATTTCCAATTCTTGCCATCACAAAAAGAGTTGCTATAAATATTTTTATTCACCTATAATTTCCCATTTTTATGGCCTATGTTACAATTTTGGAGTAAAGGAAGTAAGGGAGTGGAGAAAGATAATAGTGCTCTATGAAATTGAGGAGGGAAAGAACATGAAAAAGGGTATTGGTTGAAGAAGGAAGGCTTTATAGCTCTGATGCCCCCTCAACTGAGTCAGTTGGGTATCACAGAAGGCTTTAGAGCAAGAGGATGGCCTGGTTAAGTGCCTTAAGAAGATTGCTTGATGCCTTTGTATAGAATGGACCAGAGTAGTTAGGAACCATAGATGAGAAGACCAGTTAGTAATTTATTGCAAAAATAATTTTCAATATTCATATTTCTTTTTTCTTCCCTTTCTCCCCACTTGTCTTACAGATTTATTTGAAGAATTACATTTAGATGATACAGATCTCATTGATGGTATTGTACTTTTTCTCCTTTATACAAATATGAGAATAAATGAATTTTTAAAAATCACACCTAATATAAGATTTATATATTGATATATTATATATTTCTATATTATATTTATATATATATACATATATATAATATGTTACATGTAGTCTTCAGGTTTTTACAATTCTGTTTTGAACACCATATATCAAGTTGTACTTTTATGCTTCCTGGCTTTTTTTCTGTATTGCATGAGGGCACATAAATTTAATTATGTATATATTCTCCCAATTCAAGTTAATAACCGTTAAGCAATTATTATGTATCATGTGCATCTCAAATGTCTGCTGTGTTACTGAGAGAAACAAAGATAAAAACAAACAGTCCTTTGCCTCAAGTAATTTACTTTCCATGAAGGGATACAACAAACTATGTCTGGAGTAAAGGAGGTAAAGGAGAAGGATAATTGTGTTTTAGGAAAATTGAGTTGGGCAGAGGATGAAAAAGGATAATGGTTGAGGAAGGAAGATTTCATAACTCTGATGCTCCCTGAATTGAGGCAGTAGGATGTCACAGAAAGTTTTACAGCAAGAGAATTGCCAGGTAAGTGCCTTAGAAGATGACTTGTTGGCTTTGTGTAGAAGGGACCAGAGAAGGTAGGAAGCTGAGAGGAGATCAGTTAGTAATTTATTGCACAAATTCAGGCAAAAGTTTGTGAAATAGGAGGGTGAATTTAGGAATGAAAAAACTGGAAAGGATGACAGATGTTATGGAGGTAGGATCAATAGGACTTAGCAACTTTTGGATATGTGTGTCTACACACACTCTCTCTATATAATTTGGATGAGAGAAGTATTAAAAATACAGACCCAGATGACTGAGAAGATGGCCTGTTTTTAACAAAGATAATCATTATTAAAGGACTGATGACTTCAGAGATAGAGGTGAGAAGAAATGAAATGATGAGTTCAGGTTTGTTCATGTTGAATTTGAAGGTCCAGGAGGACAAACTGAGGCTGACAGGTCCAGGAGCCAGTCCTAAAATGTGCTGTCCAGAACTGCGCACAGTATTCAGGTATGGTCTGATCAAAGCAGAGGTCAGCCAGACTGATATCTCCCTTGCTCTGAACATTTCATCTATGTTAATGAAATCTAAAATTGCTCTAACCCTTATGGTTGCTGTATTGATTCATACTGAGCACATAGTTTAATGAATTGCAAGAAATTTAGACAAAAATTTATCTACCCATACTACTCGTATCTTGTGCTTTAACTTGTATTTGTCATTTTGTCCACAAAGATGACATGAAGGAATTTGCCAAATGTTTTGCTGAAATTCAGGTAAACTATAACAAGAAAAATCCTGTGGTCAGTCAGTCTAGGAACCATGTCATTATGTGAAGAAAGTCTGTTATAACCTGTTCTGACCACATCCCAATGAAATTATGAGAGTAGAAAACAAATACTATCCAGGAAGATTATCTCTGAGGCACAGGACATTAGCAGTGTCTGAGACTATGTAAGGTCAAGAAAGATGAAGACTGAGAAGAAGGCTGTAAGATTTAGAAGTTAAGAAGCCATTGATAACCTGGGAGTAAGCACTTTTGTTACTGTTAGGCCAAAGCCATACAAAAGGATTTGTGGAGTGAATATAAAAAACTTTAGTAACTAGACAGTGAAAATAGCAAAGGATGGAAGAAAATTTCAAGACCCAGAAAATGAAATATTTATTGTAAATGCCGGTGTTTGTCCCTTTCACACATCACTGTCCTTTATTTGCACTTTTTGAATGTAGTATAAAAGTAGTCATATCATATTTGAAAAGGGAACACTTAATTTCTATAAACTGTTATTTTCATGGTAGATTTGTAATGCATATAGACAGTTAAAAGATTAAGCTTCAAGAAGTTAGATTATTCATTAAAAAAGCTTATCTTCTAGTCAAATGAAAGTAGTTCATATTTTAAAAAATTATGCAACTGTGCTTAGTAAATTTTTTAAAATGCATTCATTGAAGGGATCATAATTGTAAATATATTCTGTGGAAAAATATTTTGGCACTATGGATAGGGAGCTGGCCTCAAAACCAAAGAGACACGGTTTCAAGTCTCAGACTGGCTAGGTGACCCTGGGCTAGTCACTTAACCTCTAAGTACCCTAGGAAACTCTCTAAGACTATAAGTTGCAGAGATGGTACCAGCCTACATTATTAGAGGGGAGATTCTCATACTGAGATTTCTCTATCAATAAGTCACAGGTTAAAAATCAGAGGTTCAGAGTCTATTTCCTAACCCTAAGTAATTTGAAAAGTCAAAGGTACATGTTAAAGAAAAGCCTTTCCTGAAACATTTTACTAAGAAATTCTTTGGGACTACACATAGAGATAAATCTTGATGAAGGAGTAAGAGTTGGTAATCCTACAAAGAGAGGATAGGCTGAAAAAAAGGGAGAAACTGTTGCTGGGATTGTTTTTCCATATGTTACATAAGAGATAAAATACATGATGCATAAATTAACAAAATCAAGTCGAAAAGCTTGGTAGTAATTTGAGTGACATCCCCTGATAAAATTAAATAATAAATCAAGTGAACAATACTGAGGTGGTATTTAACTCCACTGTTTCCTTTTCAGATGTCTCTGCCATTAGTTCTCAGAAAAAGGAGAGTTCCAGACGTTCCAAGGATCTGACTTTTAATGTGGCCCTCCCTTGGCAGTCACTGCCAGTGACCAACAACCAGTCAGGATCTACAGAGTGGAGAGCCCTTCCTTTCCAAGAAGATGAAGAAGCTGGCGCTGGAAGTGGCCCTGAGAATGTGTTCGGGATTGGGATTCCAAGAGCCAAACCAGTCCCTCAGAAACAGTGTGAACAACAGCTTCCTCTCAAAATAGAAGGTAAAGACAGTAATGAAGAAGCCTGTACAGTTAACATGATGACGTTTCCATGGGTCAATTGTTTGGTCAAATTGTTACATTCCAATCTTTATTAGAAGAGGGAAACAAAATGAATGATAAAGTCATGCTATGACAAAATTCATTTCTTGTTTCTCTTCTCATGCAGGCTAGAATCTAGCAGGTGTCTTTTGAACAGGTATTTTTATTTTCTCCTTTAATCAGTGTAGCATATTCCACAAGCCTTGAAAGGCAGTAGCTTAGACCTTTGTGATAAATTAGTCTTCTCTGGGATAACTGTGATTTGCTACTTCACTTCTTTAGTATTTAACAACATTAGGCTTACATAGATTTACATTCACATAAAAAATTCATCTAGGAATGTTTTTTTCCTCTCATTTTGGATTATTTATAGCTGTCATCCCCAAAGCTTAAATATAAATGAGTTACCATTTCCCAGATACGAAATGACCTAGTTAGTTGATTATAAGACTGATAAATTCTAGTACACAAGATGGCTGCCAGCATAGATTCACTCTTGATCTGGTGAGACAGGAAGACAGCTCAGAGGGGTTAATACTCTTACTTTATTCTAGTGTGACGTTTTCAAAGGTAGTCGCCAGCAATGAGAGCAATGCTTCCTACAAAATAACCTAACACCCTTCTTGTAAAGGCTTGGGAGAAAGGGGGGCAAGTACCCCTATATCTCAACATGTCAGTCAAGACAAGCACAGCTTTTGTGCTTCCCTATCAAAATCAGAGGTGAGATTCAAGGCTGAATGAGGCCCTGGTGAGGCAAACACACATACTTCACACACACACACACACACACACACACACACACAGCATTCTTGTTTGTGCATTCAACCCTAAGGGTTCCCCACTCACTGACCAGTGCCCACCTGCTTTATGGGGCATGAAACAAAGAAGGGGTATTGTCAGCAATAACCTCCAATTTTACATTACATGATCCCTATATCTCACTGCACAGTCGCAGTGGATACTTACAATTTTAGCATAAATGTTTATATTATTTATTGTATAATGTGGTATAAGTGTGGTGGAGATGTTTTGAACCTTAATCATGAGAACTCGTATCTTCTGCCTTTGAACAAGAGATTGTTATACTGTGGATTCTGGGAAACTAAACTCTAAGAAAAGAATCACAAAAATCCACCTTACACATATTGATGCTTTCTAATAATCGTTTTTATGAAATTGGTTAGAATGGAATACAGTTATTATACCAGGGAATATCTTTTTAATTCTATCATTAGAAGTTCCATAAATGAAAATCACTGTGTCATATTCAGGTTTAAATGTTTATGTTGATTTTGTTTCAGTAGATTTGTTTGACCTGTGGCAAAAGCAGTTATCTCTTCCTAATCTTTAGAAGTTATGTTAATCTTTTCATTTCTGTGAATTTCTCTCCATGCAATCATACTCTGTCTACCTCTGAGGTAACTGAAAGTTTTACAATGAATATCCCATCACCTGCTGGAGTATTATCTGCATATCTTGCTATCATATTTCTTGGTTAAATCAGAGTAGCATAGAGTTATTTAATGACAGAGATCTCATTTACTTTGACTTCCATTTGCAATATAGCATCAAGGAAGAGGACTTTTTTCCTACTTCTTTTGAGACAGTCCTTGCCAGTGGTTTCCCATATTAAGAATTAAGTTTTGTTTTCTCTGTCTTTTGAGATAATCAGATTGATTTTGTCTTTTTTAAAAACAATTTTGTCCTCTCACTGCCTGAGTCATGATTCATTTTCTCTGAATTTAGTTCAGAAATTCATCTGTCCCATAAAGAGTTAAATTTAGAAATCCAGTTCTCTTGTTAATCACTTTTCTCTTCTGCTGGTCAGTTTCAGGAATCCCAGTGCACTCAATTTCATTTTAATGAGTTTGTTATACAGATGTCTTCCTATGATACAAGTTCATGTCACACAGTTCTTTTTAGTGTTACAGACTAGCCTTGTAATTCCATTGGGTTGAATTAACTCCCTTGACCAGGGCAGGTTAGTACCCTCTGTGAAACTAATGGTCCTGGGAGGACTGTCTAGAGCAGTGAAAGGGTAAATGGTTTGTTAATAGTCACAGAGGCAATATCACAATCACAGGTGGGACTGAAGCTCAGGCCTTCCTCATTCCAGGGTGAGCTCTCTATCCATCTGTCCAACTTCATTTGTCTCTCTGATCCCTTGAATTGGAAAGTGTCAGTTATTCTTTCCCTGTGTCTATCAGGTAAAATGCAAACTGAAGAAAATGTGTAGTAAACTTCATCGTTAAAAAAAAAGCAACTTACATATCTGCTTACTAAAGCTGTCATCAATGTTCAGACACTTGTAACTGTTGACAAGAGATTCCATAACCTGATGATAATAAATCATGACCAAAGAGTAGGCTACAGGAAGTCAGAAGCATAGATAGTAGTATATGGCCTCATTGGAACCTAGAAGAGAAAGCAATCAAAGATCCCTTTGCTTCCATAAATTTGAGTGAGGGTATGATGGCTCAGTCCATAATAGGAGTTTTTATTCCTTACTTTCATCCAGATATATGTTTGTCCTCCCTAAATTCATTTATTTAGGCATCGACGAGGCTTTGTGTTCTCTTCATTCTTGGCAACTTTTGGCTCACTGTTTTGCATCGAGTTACATAGTCTAAGGACGTTAAAACAAGGTGGTCATAGGATAAAGTACAAAGTTAAAGAGGGAAATCCCAGTAGTTCAACAGAGTAACTCACCTGCCTGCAAATGTTTGAAAGATGAAGGAGTGCTGCTTGCTAAGGACCTTGACAGTCTGCCTCTAACCAGTCTGTGAATTCTAATTCTTCCTGCTCATCTTCACTCTCATTTTCAAGCCAAACTGTTCTATCACTTAGTCTACATATTGTTCTGCCTTGTGTTCCCTCCATTTGTCCCTTCAGGCTATTTGTTGACCTCTCTCTTCCTTCAGAAACTTTGTGAGGTGTAATCTCCAGGAAATTTTCCTGCATTTTACTAGTCTTCCTGATGATTGTTTCCCATTATATTGATTTGTTGGTTGCTTTTAAAGGTATACTTGTTATAAAGATTATGAACTAATGTTACAGAGCACCTACTACTATTACATAGATGAAAATGCAGTCCTTCCCAAAGTTTACTAAACATAGACCCAAGAGTCATTGTTCTTTTAGAACTTTTCAAAAAGAGGTACTTAGAAGAAATATTCAATAAAAACCAAAATAATTATATGTTCACTTAGCTCATGAGTTCATTTTTCTAGACACTAGTGTAGATGCTGTGGAAATTGAGCCCTAATTCCCCCCCCCCCCTTTTCTGAGCTATGGACAGTCTTCTTTATTCATCTCTGAGGGGGAAAATCATCTCCCTATTACCAGGCTTTGAATGATATCCAGACAGAATAGACCCATAGGGACAAGCATTGCTGACCTCTCACAGCATAAACTATCCCTCTCTTCTGGAAATTAAAGACATGTTTCAGTTGTCAGTAGCAATTGGAGGGTATTCTTCCTCAATCTGAAAATGCTGCCAACATGGGTGTCCTTTGTTCTCAAAGAGGAGCAAATTGACATCACTATGCTAGAGTCCAGATTCAATGTGTCTGACTGTGGCTTATCACACCAGTAGTAGCTTTTAATGCTCTCCCACATGTCAGGTACAAATACTGTGTGTGAACATTTTCGGTGAATATCCATATTTGAGCATTCCACATTTCCTTTGAGCTGTCTCAATTCTGCTTTGTTCATAGAGCACAACACCTTCTCTGATGAGGGCATGCAATGATTACAGGTCCTGTGCCAATATCTACCAAAATTCTTAAGGGAGACCTTGAAAGTGTTCCTTTATTCCTTCTTCCAACCACCATGTGAACACTTCCCCTTTGTGAGTTCTTCATAAAATTTTTTTTTTTGGCTAGCATAAGTTTTGCATTTAATATAACCAGCCCATTGGAGTTTGAGAGTTTGAATGCTTGCAGTTCAGCTCCAAGTAAGGACCTCAGTGTCTGGAAACTTATTTCTATCCTGCTAGATGATCTTCAGAATCTTACTAAGAGAATTTAAATGGAAGTGATTCGGTTACCTGGCATGGGGCTGGCATACTTTCCAGGTTTCAGAGGCATACTAATACCTCTTCTCTCCCACAATTTCCTTTGTAGCCTCCCAAGCACTGAGCTAGTTCTGCCAATGCCTGTGTCAACCTCCTTATGAAGGCTATGCTGCTGTTTAAGTTGCAGCAAGAGGAAGACAGAGAAAAAGGCTATCAGATTTAGCAGTGAAGATACCATTGATAATGTGGGGGTCAGCAGTTTCAGTAGAGTCTTAGACCCAAAGGCAGATAAAAGGGTATGAGGAGTGAATATAAATAACTCTAGTATTTAGAAAGAGAAAAGGAGGAAAGATATTGAATAGTAATAACTTGAAGGGAATGTCATGACTAAATGAAGGATCAGAAAAACTTTGAAAACCTAGAAATTAAATGTTGATTGTATATTCTGGTATTTTGATCACTTTCATACATCATTGTCCTTTCATTGGACTTTTTAAGCCTAGTATGAAAATAGTCTTCTCATATTTTGAAAGGGAATACTTAAACTCTATGAACTTATTTTCATGCTAAATTTATAATGCATATTGAAAGGTAAAAGATTGGGATGGAGCCAAAATATTGGAGTAGAAAGAGGCATATACTCTAGCACTTCCCCCACAACCCACAAAATACTTGTAAAAAAATGACTCTCAATGAATTCTAGAGCAGCAAAAGCCACAGAACAACAGAGTGAAAGAGGTTTCCAGCCAACAGAGTGAAAGAGGTAACCTGAAAGGCTGACTGGAAAGGTCTATCTCAAGGGACACTGAGCAGAGTGGAACACAACCTTGGTCCCACAGCACTGGGAGGAGCAGGACCTGAACAGACCTCTGGGGGAGAATTCCCAGCAGGGAGGGTAACAGATCCCTTAACCCACAAGCGACAAAGAAAGCTCCAAAGGTCAGCATGGGAGGGCTTTCCCAGCTGGGTGAGAGAGGAATGGGGCTCCCACAGCACTGGCCTCAGGCAGTGGCAGAGGTGGTACCAGCAGTGAGAAGCAGGCAGCTAGGGTGGCTGAGGAAGCAGCCTAGGCCCATTGTCCAGGCAGCTCAGCTTAAAGACTCTGGAGGAACTGAGCACCTGATCTGCATCTTAGCCCTCAGTGGATGCCCTTCCCCAACCCAAAGCCCAGGGGAATCAAGCAGCTGAGTGGAATTTCAGACTTGTACTGGGGAGAAGAGAAGCACTGGGACCCTCCTCTTGACAAAGCATTCAGAAGTCAAGTAACTAGTTGGGAAAATGCCCAAAAAAGGGAAAAAAATAAGGCCATAGAAGGTTACTTTCTTGGTGAACTAGTTTCTCATTCCAATCTTTCATATGAGGAAAAAGAAAGCATACTGTCAGAGGAAGTAAAGACCTCTGCCTCCATTACCCCCAAAATAAATATGAAATGGGCTCAGGCCACAGAAGAGCTTGAGGAGGGTGACAGAAGCCTGCTAAAGGAAAACCAAAAAAAATATTGAGGAAAATAACACCTTTAAAAAGAGTCTAACTCAATTGGAAAAAGAGGTCCAAAAAGCCAATGAGGAGAAGAAGGCTTTAGAAAGCAGAGTTAGCCAAATGGAAAAGGAAGTTCAAAAGATCATTGAACAAAATAGTTCTTTAAAAAAGAGAATTGAGTTCAGGGAAGTTAATGACTATGAGATAAAACAAGGAGTGAGAAAACAAACCAAAAGTTTGAAAAAAATAGAAGTTAATGTGAAAAATCTCATAGGAAAAACAATTGACCTGGAAAATTGATCCAGGAGAGACAATTTAATTTAGAACTACCTGAAAGCCATGATCAAAAAAAGAACCTAGACTTTATCTTCCATGAAATTATCAAGGATAACTTCCCTGCTATTCTAGAACCACAGGGCAAAATAAATATTGAAGGAATCCACTAATCACCTCCTGAAAGAGACCCGTAAAGAGAAACTCCTAGGAAGATTGTGGTGAAATTTCAGAGTTAAGGAGAAAAGACTGCAAGCAGCTAGAATGAAACAATTCAAATATTGTGGAAATACAATCAGGATAACACATTATCTGGCAGCTTCTTCATTAAGGGATCAAAAGTCTTGGAACAGGATATTCCAGAAGTCAAAGGAACTGGGATTAAAACCAGGAATCATCTACCTAGCAAAACAGTATAATACTTCAAAGGAATAAATGGTCATTCAATGATATAGAGGGCTCTCAACCATTCATGATGAAAAGACTAGAACTGAATAGAAAATTTGACTTACAAACACAAGAATCAAGAGAAGCATGAAAAGGTAAACAGAAAAGAGAAATCATAAAAGACTTTCTAAAGCTGAACTGTTTACATTCCTACATGGAAAGATAATATTTGTAACTCTTGAGACTCTTCTCAACATTTAGGTAGCTGGAAGAATTGTACACACACACATACACACACACAAACACACACACATATAGACAGAGAGTACAGCTTGAGTTGAATCAGAAGAGATGATATCAAAAAAATAATAAAATAAAAATTAAGGGATGAGGGAGGAAAATACTGGGAGGAGAGAGAGAAATGGAATGGAGCAGGCTATAACTCATAAAAGAGATAGACAAAATCCTGTTCAAAGGAGGAGAAAAGGGAGAAGATGAGAAGGGGAAAGTGAAGCTTACTCTCTTCACATGTGGCTTAAGGAGGGAATAACATGCTCACTAAATTTGGTATGAAAATCTATCTTACACTACAGGAAAGCAGGGGAGGAGTGGACAAGTGGGGTGAGGGGCATGATAGAAGGGAGGGGAAATGGGGGAAGGGAGTAACTAGAAGTTACTAGAAATTACTCTTGGGAAAGGACAGAGTCAAATGAAAGAATTAAAAAGGGGGTAATATAGTTAGTATTACACAACATGGCTATTATGGAAGTCTTTTGCAAAATGATACATATATAGCCAGTATTAAATCATTTGCCTTCTCAATGGGGATGGGTAGGGAGAGAGGGAGGGAGAGAAGTTGGATTTCAAAATATTAGAAATGAATGTTGAGAATTATTATTGCATAAAACAGGGAAAAAAGAAACACAGGTAATGGGGTATAGAAATTTATCTTGCCACACAAGAATAGAGAGAAGATGGGGATGATAAAAGGGAGGGTACATTGAGGGAAGGGGTAATCAGAATGCAAGGTATTATGGGGAAGAGAGAGGGGAGAGATGGGGAGAAAAATTGGAACTCAAAATTTTGTGGAAATGAGTGTTGAAATCTAAAACTAAATTTAAAAAGGGAAAGAAAAAACAAAAAACAAAAAAAGTTAAAAGATTAATCATTAAGAAGTTAGATTATTTTAAAAAAGCTATCTTCTCAGTTAATTAAAGTAGTTCAAATATTACTAAATTGTTGGGACTATACTTAGAGCAAATGGGAGTTCGTTAAAAAAAAAATTAAGTGCACTTTCAATTGTGAGCACTTTCTGTGGAAAAATGTTTTAACGTGGTGGATAGAGATCTGGCCTCAAAGCCACAACCACATAGTTTCAAGTGTCATCTCTGACACATCCTGACTAGGTGACCCTAGGCAAAATGCTTAACCTCTGTGCTCTAGGAAACTCTCTCAGAGGATAAGTTGCAGAGAAGGTGCCAGCCTCCATTAATCGAGGGGAGTTTCCTCACTTGAGAGTTAGGTTAAAAATAATATGTTCAGAGTCTATTTCCTTACCCTAAGTAATTTGAAAAGTCAGATGTACATATTATGTTTAAAAGGTTATCCTAAAAGAAAAGCCTTTCCTGAAGCATGTTACTAAGAAATTCTTTGGGGCTACACATGGAGATAAATCATGATGAGGGAGTAAGAGCTGGTAATACTAGAAGGAGAGGACAGGCTGAAAAAAAGAAATTGTTACTGGAATTGTTTTTTCACACATTACATAAGAGATGAAATACATGATGCATAAATTAACAATCAAGTCAATAAGCTTGGCAGTAATTTGAGTGACATCCCATGATAAATTAAGCTAACATATCAGACAAAACTGAGGTGGTATTTAACTCCACTATTTCCTTTTCAGATGCATCTGCCATTAGTTCTTGGAAAAGGGAGAGTTCCAGACATTCTAAGGATTTGACTTTTAATGCAAAGCATCCTTGCCAGTCACTGCCAGTGACCAACAACAAATCAGAATCCACAGAGTTGAGCATCATTCCTTTCCAAGAAGAGGAAGAATCTGGAGCTAGAAGTGGCACTGAGAATGCCTTCAGGGTTGTGACTCCAGGAGCCAAACCAGGCCTTCAGAAAGAGCATGAACCACAGCTCCCTCTCAAAATAGAAGGTAAAAAGGCTAATGTGGAAGCCTGTACAGTTAACATTTTGAATTTTCCATGGGTCGATTGTTTGCTCAGATTGTTACATTCCAATCTTTATTAGAGGAGATAAGCAAAATAAATGATGAAGTCATGCAATGACAAAAATTCGTTTTTGGTTTCTCCTCTCATGCAGGCTAAAATCTAGCAGCTGTTTTTTGAACAGATATTTTTATTTTCTCCTTTAACCAGTGTAACATATTCCACAAGGACTGAAAGGCCATCACTTAGACCTTTGTGATAAATTAGTCTTCTCCGGGATAGCTGTGATTTGGAACTTCACTTTTTTTAGTGCTTAACAAGATAAACCAGTAGGCTTATACAGATATATATACACACAAAAAAACCCATCTATGAATGTTTTTTTTCTCTCATTTTGGATTATTTATAGCTATCTTCCCCGAAGCTTAAATGTAATTGATTTACCTTTTCTCAGATTTGAAATGACCTAGTTAGTTGATTATAAGACTGGTTGTCTTATATAACAGAGGATGTCTGCTAGCATAGATTCACTCTTGATTTAGTGAGACAGAAAGACAGGTTAATACCCTTACTTTTTTCTAGTGTGATGTTTTTAAAGGGAGTTGCCAGCAATGGGAGCACCCTTCCTATAACATTCCCTAATCACTATTCTCGCAGGGCCTTGGGGGAGGGGGAGGCAAGTACCCCTACATCTCAGCATGTCAGTCAAGACAAGTACAGCATTTGTGCTCCCCTGTCAAAATCAGAGGTGAGATTCAAGCCTCAGTGAGACCTGGGTGAGGTCAATACACCCTCTTCACACATACACAGCATTCTTGTTTGTGTATTCAACCCTGATGATTCCCTACTCGCTGACCAGTGCCCACCTGCTTTATAGGGTATCAGACAAAGAAGGGATATTGCCAGACATAGTCTCCAATTTTACATTACATGATCCCCGTCTCTCACTGTACAGTCGCAGTGTATACTTTCAATTTTAGCACAAATGTTTATATTATTTATAAATAATATAATGTGGTATAAGTGTGGTAAAGTTGTTTTGAACCTTAATCATGAGAACTCATATGTACTGCCCTGGAACAAGAAATTGTTATTGCTATCGATGCTGGGAAACTAAACTCTAAGAAAAGAATCACAAAAACCCACCTAACACACATTGATGCTTTCCAGTAATTATTTCCATAAAATTGATTAGAATGAAATACAATTATCATACCAGGGAATATATTTTTAATTCTGTCATTAGAAGCTCCATAAATGAAAATCACTGTGTCATATTCAGGTTTAAATGTTTATGTTGATTTTGTTTCAATAGATTTGTTTGACCTGTGGCAAAAGCAGTTATCTCCTCCTAATCTTCAGAAGTTCTGCTAATCTTTTCATTTCTGTAAATTTCTCTCCATGCAATCAAACTCTGTGTACCTCTGAGGTAACTGGAAGTTTCACAGTGAATTTCACATCACCTGCTGGAGTATTATCTGCATATCTTGCTGTCATGTTTCTTGGCTTAATCAGAGTAGCTTATTCAGTTACTTAATGATAGAAATCTCGTTTACTTTGACTTCCCTTTGTAATATGGCATCAAGAAAGAGGACTTTTTTCCTACTTCTTTTGAGACAGTCCTTGCCAGTGGTTTCCCATATTAAGAGTTAAGTTTTGTTCTCTCTGTCTTTTGAGTTAACCAGATTGATTTTGTCTTTTTTAAAAGAATTTTGTCCTCTCACTGCCTGAGTCATGATTCTTTGTCTCTGAATTTAGTTCAGAGATTCATCTCTCCTGTAATGAGTTACATTTAGAAATCCAGTCGTCTTGTAAATCACTTTTGTATTCTGGCAGTCAGTTTCAGGAATCACAGTGAGCTCAATTTCATTTTAATGAGTTTGTTATACAGATGTCTTCCCTATAATACAAGTCCATGTCACACAGTTCTTTTTAGTGTTAGAGTCTGGCCTTGTAATTCCATTGAGATGAATTAACTCCCTTGATCACG
Source organism: Notamacropus eugenii (assembly GCF_028372415.1). Classification (NCBI taxonomy): domain Eukaryota; kingdom Metazoa; phylum Chordata; class Mammalia; order Diprotodontia; family Macropodidae; genus Notamacropus; species Notamacropus eugenii. The sequence continues at coordinate 200,478,858 of NC_092874.1, read as the reverse complement.
GCAAGTTACTACCTTCTGTGAAACTAAAGGTCTCAGAGGACTGACTAGAGGTTAGTGGTTTGTTAAAAGTCACACAGGCAATATCAAAATCACAAGTGGGACTGAAGCTTAGACCTTCCTCATTCCAGGGTCAGCTCTCCACCCACCTGTTAAACTTCATTTGTCTCTCTGATCCCCTGTCTCTGAAACTGTCAATTATTGATTCCCTATGTCTACCAGATAAAAAGCAAACTGAAGAAAATTTGTAATAAATTTCATCTTTAAAAATGGAAATTACATATCTGGTTAGTAAAGACTGTTAATAGTGAGATACTTGTAACTTTTGACAAGAGATTCCATAACCTAATGACAATAAATCATGACTAAAGAGTAGGCAACAGGAAGTCAGAAACATAGATAGTAATATATGGCTTCAGTGGAGCCTGGAAGAGAAAGCAACCAAAGATTCCTTTGCTCCCATAAATGTGAGGGAGGGTATGAGGGCTCAGTCCTTATTGGGAGGTTTTATTCCTTACCTTCATCCAGATACATGTTTGCCCTCCTGAAATTCATTTCTTTAAGAATCGATGATGCTTTCTGTTTTCTTCATTCTTGGCAACTTTTGGCTCACTGTCTTGCATGTGGGCATCGAATTACATAGTCTAGGGATGTTAAAACGAGGTGGCCATAGGATAAAGTAGAAAGTTGAAGAAGAAAATCCCAGTAGTCCAGCAGAGTAACTCATCTGCCTGCAAATGTTTGAAAGATGAAGGAGTGCCACCTACTAAGGACCTTGACAGTCAGGCTCTAACCAGCCTTAATTCATCCTACTCCTCTTCACTCTCATTTTCAAGCCAAACTGTTCTGTTACTTAGTCTGCATATTGTCCTGCCCTGTGTTCCCTCCATGTGTCCCTTCAGGCCATTTGTTGAAGTCTCTCTTCCTTCAGAAATTTTGTGAGGTGTGAACTCCAGGAAACTTTCCTGCATTTTACTAGTCTTACTGACAATCATTTCCGATTGTATTGATTTGTTGGTTGCTTTTAAAAGTATACTTGTTATAAAGATTATGAACTAATTTTACAGGGTACCTGCTACTGTGTGTTTGTGTTCGTCCTTCGTTGCTGAAGAAGCCCATGCCATCAGAGAAATAATGACATGACTTGCACTTGACTTTGTTTTTGAGTGAGGGAGACCTGTTCAGATCACCAGCCTCACTTCTCTTCCAGAGCCATCTCAATTCAGTGACCAGATATTCATCAGAATGACTGGAGATGACTCAGAATGAGGCAATTGGGGTTATGTGACTTGTCCAAGGTCATACAGCTAGTCTCCTACTACTACATAGATGAAAATGCAATCGTTCCCAAGGTTTAGAAAACTTAGACCCAAGATCATTGTTCTTTTAGAACATTTCAAGAAGAGAAACATAGAACAAATATTCAATAAAAACCAAAAGAATCATATGTTCAGTTACCCCAAGGATCCATGAGTTCATTGGTGTAGACAGTAGTGCAGATGCTGTGGGAACTGAGCCCTGATTCGCCTCCCTCTCTTTTCTGAGTTAGGTTCAGTCTTCTTTATTCATTTCTGAGGAGGAAAATCATCTCCCTCTTGTCAGGTTTTGAATGATATCCACACAGTATATATACATAAGGACAAGCATTGCTTGCCTCTCAGAGCATAAGCTATCCCTCTCTCCTAGAAATTAAAGACGTGTTTCAGTTGTCAGTAGCAATTGGAGTGTTTTCTTCCTCAATCTGAAAATACTGCCAACATGAGTGTCCTTTGTTCTCAACGAGGAGGAAATTGACATCACTATGCTAGAGTCAAGATTCAATATGTCTGATTGTGGTTGATCACACCAATAGTAACTTTTAGTGCTCTACCACCTGTCAGGAACAAATAGTGCATGTGTACTTTTGGGGTGGACTCTCCAAATTTGGGCATCCAACATTTCCTTTGAGCTGTCTCAATTCTGCTTTGTTCATAGAACACAACATCTTCTCTGATGTGTGCACACCATGATGACTGGTCCTGTGCAAGTGTTTCCCCTGTCACACAGTTCCAAAATTCTTTTTTTATGGTCCCAATTTTAAATAATTTTATTCTCCAGAACAAGAATTGCATTTCCACTTGTTTACAGTACTGATAAAGTGCAATGTTGTTCATTTCTCTCCCTCTGCACCCATTCAAGTATTTAGAACGCTCAGATTGACACAGTAGCTTAAATATTACTTTTTAACTGCTACTGCCTTAGCTACAAATTTTGAGTCCTTCAATTTTTGGAAGGCTGTGTGGAATGATCTTTCTTCTGTTATTTAGTCCACCTCTTCAATGGTGTGTCTGAAAGAAGCCCCTCCACATGGTGTTGCTCCACCCACTGGGAATCCAACAGGCCTGCCTCCTGGCATGCCCCCTGCACTCTGGTGCAGCTTAGTAACAATGGGGTTGCAGAGCTTCCCCAGTTCTTTCTGCTGATGCTCAGATTCTTCCATCTCAGCAGTCTGGTTCTTATCCAGCCAGTTGATTATTTCATTTCCTTTGTCAAGGATCTTCTGTTTGTCTTTATCATCAATTTTGCCTTGCAGTTTTTCATCCTCCATGGTAGCCTTCATGTTGAAAGCATAAGATTGAAGAGAATTCTTGGAAGACAACTTGTCTCTCTGCTTTTCATCCTCAGGCTTGTATTTCTCAGCCTCCTGGACCATATGCTCAATGTCTTCCTTGTTTAGACGTCCTTTATCATTGGGGATGGTGATCTTGTTCTCCTTGTCTGTGTCTTATACACAGCAGAAACATTGAGAATGCCATTTGCATCAGTGCCAAATATTACTTCAATCTGAGGAACATCTCTGGGTGCTGGGGGGATTTCTGTGAGTTCTAATTTGGCAAGCAGTTTGTTATCTTTTGCCATTGCTCTCTCACCTTCGTAAACCTGAATAAGCACATCAGGCTGGTTGTCCAAATATTTGGTAAAAGTCTGTGTCTATCTGGTGGGGATGGTGGTATTATGTTTGATCAGGACAGTCATAGCTCCACCAGCAGTTTCAATTTCAAGGGTAAGAGGAGTGACATCCAACAGCAACAAGTCCTGGAGACTTGTCTGCAGACAAAATGTGAGCCTAGACAACTGCACCATAAGCAACAGCCTCATCAGGATTGATACTCTTGTTGAGCTCCTTGCCATTGAAGAAGTCTTGCAGAAACTTCTGGATTTTGGAGATTCGAGTGGAACCACCCACCCAGATGATGTCATGAAACTGTGATTTATCTAGCTTGGCATCTCTTAAGGCCAGTGTGCCATGGAAAAGGTCAGCATTCAGTTCTTTGAAAGAGGCTCAGGTGATTGATGTATAGAACTTGATACCTTCATAGAGGGAGTCAATCTCAATACTGGCCTGGGGAGTAGAAGAGAGGTTGTGTTGTGCATGTTCATAAGCAGTGTGAAGATGATGAACAGCCTTCTTGTTCTCACTGATATCCTTCTTGAGCTTTTGCTTGAATTTGGCAATGAAATGGTTGACTATTCACTTGTCAAAGTTCTACCCACCCAAGTGGATGTCCTTAGCCATGGACTGGACCTCAAAAATGCCATCTTCCATGGTAAGAATGGAGACATCAAAAATATGACCTCTAAGGTCAAAGATCAACACGTTTCTCTCAGCACCACCCTTTTTGTCCAAGCCATAAGCAGTAGCAGCAGCAGTTGGCTCAATGATGATTTGGAGCCCACAAAGAGCAGTGATGGTTCCAGCATCTTTAGGGGCCTGACATTGTGAAGCAGTAAAATAGGCTGCTACTGTGACTATGGCATTTGTGAGAGGCTTCCCAAGGTAAGCTTCAGCAATCTCTTTCATCTTAGTCAAGACCATAGAAGATATTTTTTTTTGGATAGAAACTTTTGATCTCCCCTTTCTACTCCACATGGACCTTAGGGCAGCCTGCATGATTCACCACTGTAAAAGGCCAGTGCTTCATGTCTGACTGTACAACTGCATCATCACATATGCAAGATGTTTGGAATCATAAACTGCGTTTTTGGGGTTCATTGAAACTTGATTCTTTGCAGCGTCATGGATTAAATGTTCTGTGTTGGTGAAGGTGACATAGCTGGAGGTGGTCCTGTTTCCTTGGTCATTAGCAATGATGTCCACTTTCCCATGTTGGAAGACTCCCACAGAACAGTAAGTGGTGCCAAGATCAATGTCAATTGCGGGTCCTTTCGACATGGTTGCTGGGGAGTTGAGGTTCATAACTGATCACTGTGGAGAAAGAAGGACTGCTGCTGCGCTGAGTAGACAATTCCAACATTCTTAAGAGAGACCTTAAGAGTGTTCCTTTATTGCTTCTTCTAACCATCATGTGAACAGTTGCCCTTCATGAGTTCTTCAGAAAATAGTCTTTATGGCTAACATAAGTTTTGCATTCAATATGAGCAGGCCATTGGAGTTGAAGATTTTGAATGCTTGGCAGTTCAGTTCTGAGTGAGGACCTCAGTCTCTGGAACCATATGCTATCCTGTGAGATGATCTTCAGAATCTTCCTAAGAAAATTCAAATGGAAACCATTCAGTTATCTGGCATGGTGCTAGTATAGTGTTCAGGTTTCAGAGGCATTCCACAGTCCAATACCTGTTCTGTCCCATAATTTCCTTTGTAGCCTCCCATGCACTGAGCTAGCTCTGCCAGTGCCTGTGTCAACCTCCTTATGAAGGCTATGCTGTTGTTTAAGGTGCAGCAAGAGGAAGACAGAGAAAAAAGCTGTCATATTTAGCAGTGGAAATACCATTGATAATGTGGGAGCCAGCAGTTTCAGAAGAGTCTTAGACCCAAAGCAGATAAAAGTGTATGAGGAGTGAATATAAACAACTCCATTATTTAGAGAGTGAAAAAGAGGAAAGATATTGGAGAATAATAACTTGAAGGGATTCCATGACTAAATGAAGTATCAGTGAAACTTTAAAGACCAGAAATTAAATGTTGATTGTATATTCTGGTGTTTCTATCACTTTCATACATCATTTTCCTTTTGATGCACTTTTTGAGTCTAGTATAAAAGTAGTCTTGTCATATTTTAAAGGGAATACTTAAACTCAATAAACTTATTTTCATGCTAAATATATAATACCAATTGAAAGTTAAAAGATTAATCATTAAGAAGTTAGAGTATTCTTAAACAAGCTATCTCCTCTTTTAATTAATGTAGTTGAAATGTTACAAAATTTTTGCGAAAATACTTAGAGGAAATAGGAGCTTGTTAAAATAAAAGTGAATGGATCCTAATTGTGACCATTTTCTGTGGAAAAATATTTTAACATAGTGGATAGACTTCTGGCCTCAAAGCCAAAACGATATGGTTTCAAGTGTCATCCCTGACACATCCTGGCTAGGTGACCCTGGGAAATTGCTTAACCTCCATGTGCTCTAGGAAACTCTCTCAGAGGATAAGTTGCAGTGAAGGTGCCAGCTTCCATTAATGGAGTGGCGTTTCCTCAGCTGACGGTTCTCTGTGAATAAATCACAGGTTAAAAATCATAAGTTCAGAGTGTATTTCCTAACCCTAAGCAATTTGAAAAGTCAGATGTGCATGTTATGTTCAAAAGGTTATCTGAAAAGAAAAGCCTTTTCTGAAGCATGTTACTAGGAAATTCTTTGGGACTACACATGGAGATAAATCATGATGAGGGAGTAAGAGCTGGTAATCCTAGAAGGAGAGGATAGACTAAAAAAAGAAAGAAATCATTGTTGGAATTGTTTTTGCACATGTTACATTAGAGATAAAATACATGATGTATAAATGAACAAAATCAAATCAAAAAGCTTGGCAGAAATTTGAGTCATATCCCATGATAAATTAAAGTAATATGTCAGGTGGGCAAAACTGATGTGGTCTTTAACTGCACTATTTCCTTTTCAGATGCATCTGATATTAGCTCTTGGAAAACGGAGAGTTCCAGACCTTCTAAGGATTTGACTTTTAATGAAAAGCATCCTTGTCAGTCACTGCCAGTGAATGACAACCTATTAGAATCCATAGAGATTAGGGTCATTCCTTTCCAAGAAGAGGAAGAAGCTGGAGCTCAATGTGGCTCTGAGAATGCATTCAGGGTTGTGACTCCAGGAGCCAAACCAGGCCCTCAGAAACAATGTGAACCACAGCTCATTCTCAAAATGGAAGGTAAAGAGGCTAATGTGGAAGCCTGTACAGTTAATATTTTGAATTGTGCATGGGTCAATTGTTTGCTGAAATTATTACATTCTAATATTAGAAGAGGTAAACAAAATAAATGATAAAGTCATGCAATGACAAAATTCATTTCTTGTTTCTCTTCTCATGCAGGCTAGAATCTAGTTGATGTCTTTTGATCAGGTATTTTTATTTTCTCCTTCAACCATTGTAACATATTCCACAGACCTTGAAAGGCAGTATATTAGACCTTTGTCATAAATTAGTCTTCTCTGGGATAACTGTGATTTACTACTTCCCTTTTTTTGTATTTAACAAGTTAAACCAGTAGGCTTATATAGATTTGTATTCAAACAAAAAATCCCCCATCTATGAATGTTTTTTCGCTCATTTTGGATTATTTATAGCTATCTTCCCCAAATCTTACATGTAATTCATTTACCTTTTCTCAGATGTGAAATGTCCTAGTTAGTTGATTATAAATACTTGTAAATACTAGCACACAGGATGGCTGCTAGCATAGATTCACTCGATCTGGTGAGATAGGAAGACAACCCAGAGGGGTTAATACTCTTACTTTATACTATTGTGATATTTCGAAAGTGTGTTGCCAGCAATAGGAGCACTACTGCCTTTAACATTCCCTAATCATCATCCTTGTAGAGGCTGGGGAGAAAGGGGGGCAAGTACCCTTACATCTCGATGTGTCATCAAGACAAGCACAGCTTTTGTGCTTCCCTATCAAAATCAGAGGTGAGATTCAAGCCTCAGTGGGCCCGGGTGAGGCAAACACACATTCTTCACACACACACACACACACACACACACACACACACACACACACACAGCATTCTAGTTTGTGCATTCAACCCAAAGGATTTCCCACTCACTGACCAGTGCCCACCTGCTTTATGGGGCATGAAACAAAGAAGGGATATTGCCAGCAAAAGCCTCCAGTTTTACATTACATGATACCTGGATCTCACTGCACAGTCACAGTGGATACTTACAATTTTAGCACAAATGTTTATATTATCTACTGTATAATGTGGAACAAATGTGGTGGACATGTTTTGAATCTTAATCACGAGAAATCATATCTCCTGCCTGGGAACAAGAGATTGTTATCACTATATATGTTGGGAAACTAAACTCTAAGAAAAGCTTCACAGAAATTGACCTTCCACACATTGATGCTTTCCAGTAATTGTTTTCATGAAATTGGTTAGAATGGAATACAGTTATCATACCAAGGAATATCTTTTTAATTCTATCATTAGAAGCTCCATAAATGAAGCTCATTGTGTCAGAATTCAGGTTTAAATGTTTATGTTGATTTTCTTTCAGTAGATTTGGTTGACATGTGGCAAAAGCAGTTATCTCCTCCTAACCTTTTGAAGTTCTAATAATCTTTTCATTTCTGTGAATTTCTCTCCATGCAATGATACTCTGCCTACCTCTGAGGTAACTGAAAGTTTTGCAGTGGATTTCCCATCACCTGCTGGAGTATTATCTGCATATCTTGCTGTCATGTTTCTTGGCTTAATCAGAGTAATTTATAGAGTTATTTAGTGATAGAGCTCTCATTTACTTTGACTTCCCTTTGCAACATGGCATCAAGAAAGAGGACTTTTTTCCTACTTCTTTTGAGACAGTCCTTGTCAGTGGTTTCACATATTAAGAGTTAGGTATTGTTCTCTCTGTTTTTTGAGATAATGAGTTTGATTTTGTGTTTTTTTTAAAAGAATTTTGTCCTCTCACTGCCTGAATCATGATTGTTTATCTCTGAATTTCCTCCTGTAATGAGTTAAATTTAGAAATCCAGTTCTCTTGTTAATCACTTTTGTGTTCTGGTGGTCAGTTTCAGGAAGTCCAGTGGGCTCAATTTCATTTTAATGAGTTTGTTACACAGATGTTTTCCCTATAATACAAGTCCATGTCACACAATTCTTTTTAGTGCTAGAGACTAGCCTTGTAATTCCACTGGAATGAATTAACTCCCTTGATCTGGGCCGGTTACTACCTTCTCTGAAATTGAGGGTCTCAGAGAACTGACTAGAGCACTTAAAGGGTAAGTGGTTTGTTAAAAGTCACACAGGCAATATCAAAATCACAGGTGGAACTGAAGCTCAGGCCTTCCTCATTCTAGGGGCAGCTCTCCACCCACCTCTCAAACTTCATTTGTCTCTCTGATCACCTGTATGTGAAACTGTCGGTTATTGATTCCCTGTGTCTATCAGAGAAAAAGCAAACTAAAAAAAATGTGTAATAAGCTTCATCTTTAAAAAGGGATCTTACATATCTGCTTACAAAAGGCTGTTAATGTTCAGCCTTCTAACTTTTGAGAAGATATTTCATAACCTAATGACAATAAATCGTGACTAAAAAGTAGGCAACAGGAAGTCAGAAACATAGATAGTAGTATATGGTTTCAGTGGAGCCTGCAAGAGAAAGTAACCAAAGGTCCCTTTGCTTCCATAAATTTGAGGGAGGGTATGAAGATCTCAGTCTATAATGCAAGTTTTTATTCCTCACTTTCATCCAGATTCATGTTTACTCTCCTGAAATTCATTTATTCAGGCATTGACAAAGCTTTTTGTTCTCTGAATTCTTGGCAACTTTGGGATTACTTTGTTGCATCGAGTTTCATAGTCTAAGTATGTTAAAACGAGGTGGCCATAGGATAAAGTAGAAAGTTAAAGAAGGAAATCCCAATAGTTCAGCAGAGTAACTCAACTGCCTGCAAATGTTTGAAAGATGAAGGAGTGCCACCTACTAAGGACTTTGACAGTCAGGCTCTAACCAGCCTTAATTCATCCTACTCCTCTTCACTCTCATTTTCAAACCAAACTGTTCTGTTACTTAGTCTGCATATTGTCCTGCCCTGTGTTCCCTCCATGTGTCCCTTCAGGCCATTTGTTGAACTCTCACTTCTTTCAGAAACTTTGTGAGGTGTAAAGTCCAGGGAGCTGTCCTGCATTTTAGTAGCCTTCCTGACAATTTTTGCCATTATATTGATTTGTTATTTGCTTTTAAAGGTATACTTGTTATAAGGATTATGATCTAATGTTACAGAACACCTCCTCCTGAATACATGAAAATGCAATCCTTCCCAAGGTTGACTAAACTTAGGCCCAAGAGTCATTGTTGTTTCAGAACTTTTCAAAGAGAGAAACATAGAAGAAATATTCATTAGAAACCTAAAGGATTATATGTTCAGTTACTCCAAGGATCCATGAGTTCATTGGTCTAGACAGTAGCGTAGATGCTGTGAAAACTGAGACAGATTGAGACCTAATTCTCCTCCCTCTATTTTCTGAGTTATGTACAAGTCTGCTTTATTCAGTTCTGAGGGGAAAATCATCTCCCTATGATCGGGCTTTGAATGATATCCACACAGGATATACCCATAGGGACGAGCATTACTGACCTCTCACAACATAAGGTATCCCTGTCTCCTGAAAATTAAAGACGTGTTTCAGTTGTCAGTAGCAATTCGAGTGTTTTCTTCCTCAATCTGAAAATGCTGCCAGCCTGTGTCCTTTTTTCTCAAAGAGGAACAAATTTACATCACTATGCTAAAGTCAAGATGCAATGTGTCTGATTGTGGTTGATCACACCAATAGTAGCTTTTAACCCTCTACCACAAGTCAGGCACAAATAGTATGTGTGGACTTTTGGGGTGGACACTCCAAATTTGGGTATCCAGCATTTCCTTTGAGCTGTCTTAATTCTGCTTTGTTCATAGAGCACAACACCTTCTCTGATATGTGCACACCATGATGACTGGTCCTGTGCCAGTGTCTCTCTTGTCACACAATTAGTTCCAAAATTCTTTTATTTATGGTCCCAGTTTTAAATGGTTTTTATTCTCCAGGGCAAGGATTGCATTTCCACTTGTTTACAGAACTGATAAAGTGCAATGTTGTTCACTTCTTTCCTTCTGCACACATTCAAGTATTCACAATGCCCAGAGTGACATAGTAGCTTAAATGTTGTTTTTCAACTGCTGCTGCCTTGGCTACAAATTTTGAATCCTTCAATTTTTGGAAGGCTGTGTGGAATGCTTTTTCTTCTGTTGTTTAGTCCACCTCTTCAGTGGTGTGTCCAGGAAAAGCTCCTCCAGATGGGGCTGCTCCACCCCCTGAGAATCCACCAGGCATGCCTCCTGGCATGTCCCCTGCACTCTGGTGCAGCTTAGTAATGATGGGGTTGCAAATCTTCTCCAGTATTTTCTGCTGATGCTGACCATCTCAGCAGTCTGGTTCTTATCAGACAGTTGATTATTTCATTTCCTTTGTTAAGGATCTTCTGTTTGTCTTCATCACCAATTTTGCCTTGCACTTTTTCATCCATGGTAGCCCTCATGTTGAAAGCATAAGATTGAAGAGAATTCTTGGAAGACAACTTGTCTCTCTGCTTCTCATCCTCAGACTTGTATTTCTCAGCCTCCTGGAACCATATGTTCAATATCTTCCTTGTTTAGACATCCTTTATCATTGGGGATGGTGTTCTTGTTCTCCTTGCCTATGCTCTTATACACAGCAGAAACACTGAGAATGCCATTTGCATCAATGTCAAATATTACTTCAATATGAGGAACAGCTCTGGGTGATGGAGGGATTTCTGTGAGTTCTAATTTGTCAAGCAGTTTTTTATCCTTTGTCATTTCTCTCACCTTCATAAACCTGAATAAGCACATCAGGCTGGTTGTCCAAAGAGGTGGTAAAGGTCTGTGTCTGCTTGGTGGGGATGATGGTATTATGTTTGATCAGAACAGTTATAACTCTACCAGCAGTTTCAATTTCAAGGGAAAGAGGAGTGACATTGAACAGCAACAAGTTCTGGAGACTTGTTTCCAGACAAAATGTCATCCTGGACAACAGTGCCATAAGTAACAGCCTCATCAGAATTGATACTCTTGTTGTGCTCCTTGCCATTAAAGAAGTCTTCCAGAAACTTCTGGATTTTGGGGATTCCAGTGGAAGCACCCACCCGGATGATGCAGTGAATCTGTGATTTATCTAGCTTGGCATCTCTTAAGGCCAGTGTGCCATGGAAAAGATCAGCATTCAGTTCTTTGAAATAGGCTCAAGTGACTGATGTATAGAACTTGATGCCTTCATAGAGGGAGTCAATCTCAATACTGGCCTGGGTACTAGAAGAGAGGATGTGTTTTGCATGTTCACAAGCAGTGTGAAGACGATGAGCAGCCTTCTTGTTCTCACTGATATCCTTCTTGTTCTTTCACTTGAATTCGGCAATGAAAAGTTGACTGTTCGGTTGACAAAGTCCTCCCCATCCAAGTGGTTGTCCCTGGCCATGGACTTGACCTCAGAGATGCCATCTTCCATGGTAAGAATGGAGACTTCAGAAGTACTACCTCTAAGGTCAAAGATCAACACCTTTCTCTCAGCACCAACTTTTCTGTCCAATCCATAAGCAGTAGCAGCAGCAGTTGACTCAATGATGATTTGGAGCATATGAGAAGCAGCGATGGTTCCAGCATCTTCAGGGGCCAACAATGTGAATCAGTGAAATAGGCTGGTACTGTGACTATGGCATTTGTCCCAAGGTAAGCTTCAGCAATCTCTTTCATCTTGATCAAGACCATAGAACATACTTCTTCTGTATAGAAACTTTTGGTCTCCCATTTGTGCTTCCCTGGGACCTAAGTCTAGCTCCATCATTCATCACCATAAAAGACCAGTCCTTTGTTTCTGACTGTACAACTGCATCATCAAATCTGCTACCAAATCAAATATTTGGCATCAAAGACTGTATTGTTGGGATTCATTGCAACTTGATTCTTTGCAGTGTCACGGAATAAATGTCTGTGTTGGTGAAGGTGACATAACTGGGGGTGGTCCTGTTTCCTTGGTCATTAGCAATGATGTCCACTTTCCCATGTTGGAAGACTCCCACAGAGGTGCCAAGATCAATGCCAACTGCGGGTCCCTTTGACATGGTTGCTGTGAAGTCCAGGTTCATAGCTGACCACTGTAGAGAAAGAAGGGCTACTGCTGTGCTGAGTAGACGGTTCCAACATTCTTAAGAGATACATTGAGAGTGTTCCTTTATTGCTTCCTCTAACCACCATGTGAACAGTTGCCCTTTGTAACTTCTTCATAAAATAGTCTTTTTGGCTAGCATAAGTTTTGCATTCAACATGAACAGCCCATTGCAGTTGGAGAGTTTGAATGCTTGGCAGTTCAGTTCCAAGTAAGGACCTCAGTCTCTGGAATCATGTGCTCTCCTGCGAGATGATCTTCAGAATCTTCCTAAGAAATTTCAAATGGAAACCATTCAGTTACCTGGCATGATGCTGGTATAGTGTTCAGGTTTCAGAGACATACCACAGTCTAATGCCACTTCTCTCCCATAATTTCCTTTGTAGCCTCCCAAACACTGAGGTAGCTCTGCCGATGCCTTTATCAACTTCATTATCAGGGCTATGCTGCTGTATAAGGTGCAGTAAGAGGAAGACAGAGAAAAAGACTATCAAATTTAGCAGTGAATATACCATTGATAATGTGGGAGCCAGAAGTGTCAGTGGAGTCTTAGACCCAAAGCCAGATAAAAGGGTATGAGGAGTGAATATAAATAATTCTACTGTTTAGAGAGTGAAAAGGAGGAAAGATATTGGATAATAATAACATGAAGGGATGCCATGACTAAATGAGGTATCAGAGAAATTTTAAAGACTCAGAAATTAAACGTTGATTGTATATTCTGGTGTTCTGTCACTTTCATACATCATTTTCCTTTTGATGCACTTTTTGAGTCTAGTATAAAAGTAGTCTTGTCATATTTTAAAAAGGAGTACTTAAATTCAATAAACTGTTATTTTAATGCCAAATTTATAATGTATATTGAAAGTTAAAAGATTAAGCTTTAAGAAGTTAGAGTATTCTCAAAAAAGCTATCTTCTCAATTAATGTAGATCAAATGTTACAAAATTTTTTGACTATACTTATAGTAAATAGGAGTTCATTAAAAAAAAGTGAACAGATCCAAATTGTGAGCATTTTCTGTGGAAAAATACTTTAACATGGTGGATAGAGATCTAGCCTCAAAGCCACAATGGCATGGTTTCAAGTGTCATCTCTGATACATCCTGGCTAGGTGACTTTGGGCAAATTGCTTAATCTCTATGTGCTCTAGGAAACTCAGAGTATAAGTTGCAGAGAAGGTGCCAGCCTCATTAATCTAGGGGAGTTTCCTCACCTGAGAGTTCTCTATCAATAAATCACAGGTTGAAAATCATAGGTTCTGAGTCTATTTCCCAACCGCAAGTAATTTGAAAACTTAGAAGTACATATTATATTTAAAAGCTTATCCCCAAAGAAATGCCCTTCCTGAAGTATCTTTCTAAGAAATTCTTTGGGACTACACATGGAGATAAATCTTGATGAGGGAGTAAGAGCTGGTAATCTTAGAAAGAGAGGATAGACTGAAAAAAAGAAAGAAATCGTTATTGGGATTGTTTTTGCACATATTATATAAGAAATAAAATACATGATGCATAAATTAACAAAATCACGTCAAAAAGCTTGGCAGTAATTTGATTGACATCCCATGATAAATTAAACTAATATGCCAGGTGAACAAAACTGATGTGGTATTTAACTCTGCTATTTGCTTTTCAGATGAATCTGACATTAGTTCTTGGAAAACGGAGAGTTCTAGACATTCTAAGGATTTGACTTTTAAAGCAAAGCATCCTTGCCAGTCACTGTCAGTGACCAACAACCAATCAGGATCCAGAGAATTGAGCGTCATTCCTTTCCAAGAAGAGGAAGCAGCCTCTGGAAGTGGCCCTGAAAATGCCTTCAGTGTTTTCACTCCAGGAACCAAACCAGGTCCTCAGAAACAACATGAACCACAGCGCCCTCTCAAAATCGAAGGTAAAAAGGCTAATGTAGAAACTGGTACAGTTAACATTTTGAATTTTCCATGGGTCTATTGTTTGCTCACATTGTTAAATTCCAATCTTAATTGCAAGAAGTAAAGAAAATAAGTGATAAAGTCATGAAATGAGAAAATTTATTTCTGGATTCTCCTCTCCTGCAGGCTAGAATCTCGCAGGTGTCTTTTGAACAGGTATTTTTATTTTCTCCTTTAATCAGTGTAACATATTCAAGAAGCACTGAAAGTCAGTAGCTTAGACCTTTGTGATAAATTAGTGTTCTCTGGGATAACTGTGATTTGCTACTTCACTTTTTTAGTATTTAACAAGTTAAACCAGTAGGCTTATGTACATTTGTATTCACATAAAAAAAACCTATCTATGAATGATTTTTTTCATTTTTGATTATTTCTAGCTATCTTCCCCAAAGCATACATGTAATTGATTTACCTTTTCCCAGATATGAAATGACCTAGTTTGTTGATTATAAGACTGATAAATACTTGCACACAGAATGGCTGGTGGCATAGATTCACTTTTGATCTGGTGAAACAGGAAGACAGCCCACAGAGGTTAATATGCTTACATTATTCTAGTCTAATATTTTGAAAGGAAGTTGCCAGCAACAAGAGCACCGTTTCCTTCAACATTCCCTAATCACCCTTCTTGTAGAGACTGGGGAGAAAGGTGGGCAAATACCCTTACATGTCGACATATGAGTCAACACACACACACACACACACACAGAGCATTCTCGTTTGTACATTCAACCCTAAGGATTCCCCATTCACTGACAAGTGTCCACCTTCTTTATGGGGCATCAAACAAAGAATGGGTATTGCCAGTAATAGCCTCCAATTTTACATTACATGATCCCTTGATTTCACTGCACAGCCCCAGTGGATACTTACAATTTTAGCACAAATGTTTTTATTATTTATTGTATAATGTGGTATAAGTGTGGTTGGCATGTTTTGAACCTTAATCATGAGAACTCATATCTACTGCCTGGGAAGAAAAGATTGTTATCACTATGGATGCTGGGATTCTAAACTCTAAGAAAAGATTCACAAAAATTCACCTAACAAACATTGATGCTTTCCCATGATTGTTTCCATGAAATTGGTTAGAATGGAATATAGTTATCATATCAGGGAATATCTTTTTAATTCTATCATTAGAAACTCCATAAATGAAGCTCATTGTGTTATATTCAGGTTTGAATGGTTATGTTGATTTTCTTTCAGTAGATTTGGTTGACATGTGGCAAAAGCAGTTATCTCCTCCTAACCTTTTGAAGTTCTTCTAATCTTTTCATTTCTGTGAATTTCTCTCCATGCAGTCATACTCTGTCCACCTCTGAGATAACTGAAAGTTTTGCAGTGGATTTCCCATCACCTGCTGGAGTATTATCTGCATACCTTGCTGTCATGTTTCTTGGCTTAATCAGAGTAATTTATAATTTGGTGATAGAGCTCTCATTTACTTTGACTTCCCTTTGTAATATGGCATCAAGAAAGAGGACTTCTTTCCTACTTCTTTTGAGACAGTCCTTGTCAGTGGTTTCACATATTAAGAGTTAGGTATTGTTCTCTCTGTTTTTTGAGATAATGAGTTTGATTTTGTCTTCTTTTAAAAGAATTTTGTCCTCTGCCTGAGTCATGATTCTTTGTCTCTGAATTTAGTTCAGAGTTTCATCCATCCTGTAGTGAGTTAAATTTAGAAATCCAGTTCTCTTGTTATCACTTTTGTATTCTGGTGGTCAGTTTCAGGAAGTCCAGTGAGCTCAATTTCATTTTAATGAGTTTGTTGCACAGATGTTTTCCCTATAATACAAGTCCATGTCACACAATTCTTTTTGGTCTTAGAGCCTATCCTTGCAATTCCATTGGGATGAATTAATACCCATGATCAGGGCAGGTTAATACCTTCTGTGAAACTAAGGGTCTCAGAGAACTGACTAGAGCACTTAAAGGGTAAGTGGTTTGTTAAAAGTCACACAGGCAATATCAAAATCACAGGTGGGACTGAAGCTCAGGCCTTCCTCATTCCTTACCACACACCTGTGAAACTTCATTTGTCTCTCTGATTCCCTCTCTCTGCAACTATCGGTTATTGATTCACTGATTTATCTATTAGATAAAAAGCAAACTGAAGAAAGTGTGTAATAAACTTCATCTTTAAAAAGGGAACTTACATATCTGCTTACTAAAGGCTGTTAATGTTCAGGCACTTGTAACTTTTGACAAGAGATTCCAGAACCTGATGACAATAAATCGTGACTAAAGAGTAGGCAACAGGAAGTCAGAAACATAGTAGTATTGACTTCAGTGGAGCCTGGAAGAGAAAGCAACCAAAGATCCCTTTGCTTCCATAAATGTGAGGGAGGTTTTATTCCTTACTTTCATGCAGATACATGTTTGCCCTCCTGCAGTTCATTTATTCAGGCATCAGCGAGGCTTTTTGTTCTCTGAATTCTTGGCACCTTTTGGCTTATTTTCTTGCATCGAGTTACATAGTCTAAGGATGTTAAAATGATGTGGCCATAGGATATTGTAGAAAGTTAAAGAAGGAAATCCCAATAGTTCAGCAGAGTAACTCAACTGCCTGCAAATGTTTGAGAAATAAAGGAGTGCTGCCTATCTTGGCAGTCAGACTCTAACTAGCTTTAATTCATCCTGCTCATGTTCACTCTCATTTTCAAGCCAAACTGTTCTATCACTTAATCTACATATTGTCGTGCCCTGTGTTCCCTCCATGTGTCCCTTCAGGTCATTTGTTGAACTCTCTCTTTGTGAGGTTTATAGTCCAGGGAACTTTCCTGCATTTTAGTAGCCTTCCTGACAATTTTTTGCCATTATATTGATTTGTTAATTGCTTTTAAAGGTATACTTGTTATAAAGATTATGAACTAATGTTACAGAACAACTGCTCCTGAATACATGAAAATGCAGTCCTTCCCAAGGTTTACTTAACTTAGACGCAAGGGTCATTGTTGTTTCAGAACTTTTCAAAGAGGGAAACATAGAAAAAGTATTCAATAGAAACCAAAAGAATTATATGTTCAATTACCCCAAGGACCCATGAATTCATTGGTCTAGACACTAGTGTAAATGCTGTGAAAACTGAGACAGATTAAGCCCTAATTCCCCTCCCCCTCTTTTCTGAGTTATATACAGTATTCTTTATTCATTTCTGAGGGGGAAAATCATGTCCCTATTGTTGGGCTTTGAATGATATCTACACAGGATATACCCATAGGGACAAGCATAGCTGAACTCTCGCAGCACAAGCTATCCCTCTTCTGGAAATTAAAGACGTGTTTCAGTTGTCAGTAGCAATTGGAGTGTTTTCTTCCTCAATCTGAAAATGCTGCCAGCATGAGTGTCCTTTGTTCTGAAAGAGGAGCAAACTGACTTCACTATGCTAGAGTCCAGATTCAATGTGTCTGACTGTGGTTGATCACAGCAATAGTAGCTTTTAACCCTCTACCAAAAGTCAGGCACAAATAGTATGTGTGGACTTTTGGGGTGGACACTCTAAATTTGGGCATCCTGTGTTTCCTTGGAGCTGTCTTAATTCTGCTTTATTATAGAGCATAACACCTTCTGTGATGTGTGCACGCAATGATGATCAGTCCTGTGCCAG
The DNA here is from genome assembly GCF_028372415.1 of Notamacropus eugenii. Taxonomy (NCBI): domain Eukaryota; kingdom Metazoa; phylum Chordata; class Mammalia; order Diprotodontia; family Macropodidae; genus Notamacropus; species Notamacropus eugenii. The sequence continues at coordinate 200,461,134 of NC_092874.1, read as the reverse complement.
TGTTTCCCCTGTCACACAGTCAGTTCCAAAATTCTTTTATTTATGGTCCCAATTTCAAATAGTTCTTAGTCTCCAGGACAAGAATTGCATTTCCATTTGTTTACAGTACTGATAAAGTGCAATGTTGTTCACTTCTTTCCTTCTGCACACGTTCAAGTATTCACAATGCCCAGATTGACATAGTAGCTTAAATGTTGTTTTTCAACAGCTACTGCCTTGGCTACAAATTTTGAGTCCTTCAATTTTTGGAAGGCTGTGGGAATGCTCTTTCTTCTGTTGTTTAGTCCACCTCTTCAGTGGTGTGTCCAGGAAAAGCCCCTCCAGATGTGGCTGCTCCATCCCCTGGGAATCCAACAGGCCTGCCTCCTGGCATGCCCCCTGCACTCTGGTGCAGCTTAGTAACAATGGGGTTGCAGAGCTTCTTCTGCTGATGCTCAGATTCTTCCATCTCAGCAGTCTGGTTCTTATCAGACAGTTGATTATTTCATTTCCTTTGTCAAGGATCTTCTGTTTGTCTTTATCATCAATTTTGCCTTGCAGTTTTTCATCCTCCATGGTAGCCTTCATGTTGAAAGCATAAGATTGAAGAGAATTCTTGGAAGACAACTTGTCTCTCTTCTTCTCTTCCTCAGGCTTGTATTTCTCAGCCTCCTGGACCACACACTTAATGTCTTTGTTGCTCAGACGTTCTTTATCGTTGGGGATGGTGATCTTGTTCTCCTTGTCTGTGTCTTATACACAGCAGAAACATTGAGAATGCCATTTGCATCAGTGTCAAATATTACTTCAATCTGAGGAACATCTCTGGGTGCTGGGGGGATTTCTGTGAGTTCAAATTTGATAAGCAGTTTGTTATCCTTTGTCATTGCTCTCTCACCTTCATAAACATGAATAAGCACATCAGGCTGGTTGTCCAAATATTTGGTAAAAGTCTGTGTCTATCTGGTGGGGATGGTGGTATTATGTTTGATCAGGACAGTCATAGCTCCACCAGCAGTTTCAATTTCAAAGGAAAGAGAAGTGACATCCAACAGCAACAAGTCCTGGAGACTTGTCTGCAGACAAAATGTGAGCCTAGACAACTGCACCATAAGCAACAGCCTCATCAGGATTGATACTCTTGTTGAGCTCCTTGCCATTGAAGAAGTCTTGCAGAAACTTCTGGATTTTGGGGATTCAAGTGGAACCACCCATCCGGATGATGTCATGAAACTGTGATTTATCTAGCTTGGCATCTCTTAAGGCCAGTGTGCCATGGAAAAGGTCAGAATTCAGTTCTTTGAAAGAGGCTCAGGTGATTGATGTATAGAACTTGATACCTTCATAGAGGGAGTCAATTTTAATACTGGCCTGGGGAGTAGAAGAGAGGATGTGTTATGCATGTTCACAAGCAGTGTGAAGATGATGAACAGCTTTCTTGTTCTCACTGATATCCTTCTTGAGCTTTTGCTTGAATTTGGCAATGAAATGGTTGACTATTCACTTGTCAAAGTTCTTCCCACCCAAGTGGATGTCCTTAGCCATGGACTGGACCTCAAAGATGCCATCTTCCATGGTAAGAATGGAGACATCAAAAATATGACCTCTAAGGTCAAAGATCAACACGTTTCTCTCAGCACCACCCTTTTTGTCCAAGCCATAAGCCGAAGCAGCAGCAGTTGGCTCAATTGTGATTTGCAGCACATGAAGAGCAGCAATGGTTCCAGCATCTTTAGGGGCCTGACATTGTGAATCAGTGAAATAGGCTGGTACTGTGATTATGGCATTTGTGACAGGCTTCCCAAGGTAAGCTTCAGCAATCTCTTTCATTTTAGTCAAGACCATAGAAGATACTTTTTTGGGATAGAAACTTTTGATCTCCCCTTTCTACTCCACTTGGACTTTAGGTCAGCCTGCATTATTCATCACTGTAAAAGTCCAGTGCTTCATGTCTGTCTGTACAACTGCATCGTCAAATCTGTAATCAATCAGACGTTTGGCATCAAAAACTGTGTTGGTGGGTTTCATTGCAACTTGATTCTTTGCGGTGTGACTGATTAAATGTTCTGTGTTGGTGAAGGTGACATAGCTGGGGGTGGTCCTGTTTCCTTGGTCATTAGCAATGATGTCCACTTTTCCACATTGGAAGACTCCCATAGAGGAGTAAGTGGTGCCAAGATCAATGCTAATTGCGGGTCCCTTCAACATGGTTGCTGTGTAGTCAAGCTGTGGAGAAAGAAAGGCTGCTGCTGTGCTGAATAGAAAATTCCAACATTCTTAAGAGAGACCTTAAGAGTGTTCCTTTATTGCTTCTTCTAACCACCATGTGAACCGTTGCCCTTTGTGACTTCTTCAGAAAATAGTTTCTATGGCTAGCACAAGTTTTGCATTCAATATGAGCAGACCATAGGAGTTGAAGAGTTTGAATGCTTGGCAGTTCAGTTCCCAGTAAGGATCTCAGTCTTTGGAGGCATATGCTGTCCTGTGAGATGATCTTCAGAATCTTCCTAAGAAAATTCAAATGGAAACCATTCAGTTACCTGGCATGGTGTTCAGGTTTCAGAGGCATACCACAGTCTAATACCTCTTCTGTCCCATAATTTCTTTGTAACCTCCCAAGCACTGAGCTAGCTCTGCCAATACCTGTATCAGCCTCATTATCAGGGCTATACTGCTGTGTAAGTTGCAGCAAGGGGAAGACAGGGAAAAAAGCTATCATATTTAGCAGTGAAGATACCATTGATAATGTGGAAGTCAGCAGTTTCAATAGAGTCTTAGACCCAAAGGTAGATAAAAGGGTATGAGGAGTGAATATAAATAACTCTAGTATTTAACACAAATAACTCTAGTACTTAGAGAGTGAAAAAGAGGAAAGATTTTGGATAATAATAACTTGAAGGGGTGCCATGACTAAATGAAGTATCAGAGAAACTTTATAGACTCAGAAATTAAATATTGATTGTATATTCTGCTGTTTCTATCACTTTCATATATAATTGTCCTTTCCATGCACTTTTTGAGTCTAGTATAAAAGTAGTCTTGTCATATATTAAAAGGGAACACTTAAACTCAATAAACTGTTATTTTCATGCAAAATTTATAATGTATATTTAAAGTTAAAAGATTCATCTTTAAGAAGTTAGAATATTCTCAAAAAAAGCTATCTTCTCTTTTAATTAATGTAGTTCAAATATTACAAAATTTTTGTATCTATGCTTAGAGCAATCAGAAGTTTGTTTAAAAAAAGTGAACAAATCCAAATTGTGGGCATTTTCTGTGGAAAAATATTTTAACATGGTGGATAGAGATCTGGTCTCAAAGCCACAAAGACATGGCTTCAAGTGTCATCTCTGACACATCCTGCCTGGGTGACCCTGGGCAAATTGCTTAACCTCTATGTGCTCTAGGAAACTCTCTCAGAGAATAAGTTGTTGAGAAGGTGCCTACCTCCATTAATTGAAGGGAGTTTCCTCACCTGAGAGTTCTCTGTCAATAAATCACAGGTTAAAAACCGTAAATAATTTGAAAAGTTAGATGTACATATGATATTCAAAAGCTTATCCCAAAAGAAAAGCCTTTCCTGAAGCATCTTATTAAAAATTCTTTGTGGCTACACATGGAGATAAGTCTTGATGACAGGGTAAGAGCAGGTAATCCTAGAAAGAGAGGATAGGCTGAAAAAAAGAAAGAAATCATTAATTGGGATTGTTTTTGAACACATTATATAAGAGATAAAATACATGATGCATAAATTAACAAAATCAAGTCAAAAAGCTTGGCAGTAATTTAGTGACATCCCATGATAAATTAAACTAATATGTCAGGTGGACAAAACTGATGTGGTCTTTAACCGCACTATTTCCTTTTCAGATGCATCTGGCATTAGTTCTTGGAAAACGGAGAGTTCCAGACACTCTAAGGATTTGACTTTTAATGTCAACCATCCTCGTCAGTCACTGCCAGAGACCAACAACAAATCAGGATCCACAGAGCTGAGAGTCACTCCTTTCCAAGAAGATGAAACAACAGGAGATGGAAGTGGTCCAGAGGATGCGTTCAGGGTTGTGATTCCAAGAGCCAAACCAGGCCCTCAGGAAGAGTGTGAACCACAGCTCCCTCTCAAAATAGAAGGTAAAAAAGGCTAATGTGGAAGCCTGTACAGTTAATATTTTGAATTTTCCATAGGTCAGTTGTTTACTCAAATTGTTATATTCCAATCTTTATTAGAAGAGGTAAGCAAAATAAATGATGTAATCATGCAATGACAAAATTTGTTTTTGGTTTCTCCTCTCATACAGCGTAGAACATATCAGGTGTCTTTTGAACAAGTAATTTTATTTTCGCCTTTAATCAGTGTAACACATTCCATAAGCACTGGAAGGCAATAACTTAGACCTTTCTGATAAATTAGTGTTTTCAGGGATAACTGTGATTTGCTACTTCACTTTTTTAGTATTTAACAAGGTAAACCAGTAGGCTTATATAGATTTGTAGTTACAAACACACACACACACACACACACACACACACACACAAAATCCATATATGAATGGTTTTTTTCTCTCATTTTGGATTATTCGTAGTTATCTTCCCCCAAACTGAAATGTAATAGAATTACCTTTTCCCAGATATAAAATGACCTAGTTTGTTTATTATAACACTGGTAAATACTAGCACACAAGATGGCTGCTAGCATAGATTCATTCTTTATCTGGTGAGATAGGAAGACAGCCCAGAGGGGATAATACTCTTACTTTGTACTAGTGTGATGTTTTCAAAGGGAATTGCCAGCACCAAGAGCACTACTTCCTCCAATATTCCCTAATCACCCATCTTGTAGAGGCTGGGAGAAAGGGGGGGAAGTACATTCAACATGCAGTCAACACAGTCACAGTTTTGTGCTCCCCTGTCAAAATCAGAGGTGAGATTCAAGTCTCAGTGGGCCCGGGTGAGGCAAACACACATTCTTCACACACACACACACACACACATACACACACACACACACACAGAGATCATTCTAGTTTGTGCATTCAACCCAAAGGATTCCCCACTCACTGACCAGTGCCCACCTTCTTTATGGGGCATCAAACAAGGAAGGGGTATTGCCAGCAATAGCCTCCAATTTTACATTACATGATCCCTGGATTTCACTGCATAGTGGCAGTGGATACTTACAATTTTAGCACAAATGTTCATATTGTTTATTGCATAATGTGGTGTAAGTGTGGTGGACATGTTTTTAACCTTAATCATGAGAAATCATATCTCCTGTCTAGGAACAAGAGATTGTTATCACTATTGATGCTGGGAAACTAAAGTCTAAGAAATGAGTCACAAAAATCCACCTTACACATATTGATGTTTTCCAATTACTGTTTCTGTGAAATTGGTTAGAATGGAATACAGTTATCATACCAGGCAATCTGTTTTTTATTCAATCATTAGAAGCTCCATAAATGAAACTCGTTGTGTCATATTCAGGTTTAAATGTTTATGTTGATTTTGTTTCAATAGATTTATTTGAAATGTGGCAAAAGCAGTTATCTCTTCCTAATCTTTAGAATTTGTGTTAAGCTTTTTATTTTTGTGAATTTCTCTCCATGCAATCATACTCTGTCTACCTCTGAGGTAAATGGAAGTTTTACAGTGAGTTTCACCTCACCTGCTGGAGTGTTATCTGCATATCTTGCTATCATATTTCTTGGTTTAATCAGAGTAGCTTATAGAGTTACTTAATGATGGAGCTCTCATTTACTTTGATTTCCCTTTGCAATATGGCATCAAGAAAGAGAACTTTTTTCCTACTTGTTTTGAGATAGTCCTTGCCAGTGGTTTTACATGTTAAGATTTACGTGTTGTTCTCTCTGTCTTTTGAGATAATCAGATTGATTTTGTCTTTTTTTAAAAGAATTGTGTCCTCTCACTGCCTGAGTCATGATTTTTTGTCTCTGAATTTAGTTTGGAGATTCATCTGTCCTGTAATGAGTTAAATTTCAAAATCCAATTCTCTTGTTACTCACTTTTCTATTCTGGTGGTCAGTTTCAGGAATCCCAGTGAAGTCAATTTCATTTTAATGAGTTTGTTACACTGATGTCTTCCCTATTGTCATACACCTTCCACACAATTCTTTTTAGTGTTAGAGACTAGCCTTGTAATTCCAATGGATTGAATTAACTCCTTTGACCAGGGCAGGTTAGTACCCTCTGTGAAACTAATGGTCCTGGGAGGACTGTCTAGAGCAGTGAAAGGGTAAGTGGTTTGTTAATAGTCACACAGGCAATATCACAATCACAGGTGGGACTGAAGCTCAGGCCTTCCTCCTTTCAGGGTCAGCTCTCTACCCGCCTGGAAAAATTCCTTTGTCTCTCTGATCCCCTGTCTCTGAAAGTGTTGGTTATTGATTCCCTGTGTCTATCAGGTAAAATGCAAACTGAAGAAAATATGTAATAAACTTCATCGTTAAAAAAACACACACACATATCTGCTTACTAAAGGCTGTCAATGTTCAGACACTTGTAACTTTTGACAAGAGATTCCATAACCTGATGACAACAAATCGTGACTAAAGAGTAGGCAACAGGAAGTCAGAGACATAGATAGTACTATAAGGCTTCAGTGGAACCTGGAAGAGAAAGCAGCCAAAGATCCCTTTGCTTCCATAAATTTGAGGGAGGGTATGAGGCCTCAGTCCATATTGGGAGGTTTTTTCCTTACTTTCATCCAGGTACTTGTTTGTCCTCCCTAAATTAATTTATTCAGGAATTGACGATGCTTTTTTTCTCTTCATTCTTGGCACTTTTGGCTTACTTTCCTGAATGTTGGCATTGAATTACATAGTCTAAGGATGATAAAACAAGGGGGCCATAGGATAAAATACAAACTTAAAACAAAGAAGCTCCCAGTTGTTCAGCAAGGTAAATGTTTGAGGTATAAAGGAGTGCTGCCTGTTAAGGACCTCGGCAGTCAGATTCTAACCAGCCTCAATTCATCCTGCTTGTCTTCACTCTCATTTTCAAGCCAAATTGTTCTATCACTTAGTCTGCATGTTATCCTGCCCTGTTTTACCTCTATGTGTCCTTTCAGGCTATTTGTTGACCTCTCTCTTCCTTCAGAAACTTTATGAGGTGTGAACTCCAGGGAACTTTCCTGCATTTTACTAGTCTTCCTGACAATTGTTTCCCATTATATTGATTTGTTGGTTGGTTTTAAAGGTATACTTCTTATAAAGATTATGAACTAATGTTCCAGAACACCTCCTACTGCATACATGAAAATGCAGTCCTTCCCTAGGTTTCTTAAACTTAGGCCCAAGAGTCATTGTTGTTTCAGAAATTTTCAATGACAGAAACATTCAACAGAAACCAAAAGAATTATATGTTCACTTACCCCAAAGATACATGAGTTCATTGGTCTAGACACTAGTGTAGATACTGTGGAGGCTGAGACAGATTGAGCCCTTATTCCCCTCCTCCTGTCTTCTGAGTTATGTGGAGTCTTCTTCATTTCTGAGAAGGAAAATCATCTCCCTATTGTCAGGCTTTGAATGACATCCACACAGGATATACTCATTGGGACAAGCATTGCTGACCTCTTGCAGCACAAGCTATCCCTCTCTCCTGGAAATTAAAGATGTGTCTCAGTTGTCAGTAGCAATTGGAGTGTTTTCTTCCTCAATCTGAAAATGCTGCCAGCATGAGTGTCCTTTGTTCTCAAAGAGGAGCAAATTGACATCACTATGTTAGTCAAGATTCAATGTTTCAGACTGTGACTGATTACACCAATAATAGCTTTAGTGTTCTACCACACATCAGGCAGAAATAGTCCCTGTGAACATTTTGGGTGGATATTCCATATTTGGACATCCCACATTTCCTTTGAGCTGTCCCAGTTCTGCTTTGTTCATAGGGCACAGTAACTTCTCTGATGAGGGCACGCAATGATTACGGGTCCTGTGCCAGTGTCTCCCAAAATTCTTAAGAGAGATCTTAGAGTGTTCTTTTATTGGTTCTTCTAACCACCATGTAAACACTTGCCCTTTGTGAGTTCTTCATAAAATAGTCTTTTTGCCTAGCATAAGTTTTGCACTCAATATGACCAGCCCATTGGAGATGGAGAGTTTGAATTCTTGGCAGTTCAGCTCTGAGTAAGGACCTTAGTGTCTGGAAACTTATTCTATCCTGCTAGATGATCTTCAGAATCTTCCTAAGAAAATTCAAATGGAAGCGATTCAGTTACCTGGCATGGGGCTGGCATACTTTTCAGGTTTCAGAGGCATGCTAATACCTCTTCTCTCCCACAATTTCCTTTGTAGCCTCCCAAGCACTGAGCTAGCTCTGGCAATGCCTGTGTCAACCTCCTTATGAAGGCTATGCTGCTGTTTAAGGTGCAGCAAGAGGAAGACGGAGAAAAAGGCTATCAGTTTTAGCAGTGAATATACCATTGATAATATGGGAGTCAGCAGTTTCAGTAGAGTCTTAGACCCAAAGCCAGATAAAAGGGTTTGAGGAGTGAATATAAATAACGCTAGTATTTAGAGAGTGAAAAGGAGGAAAGATATTGAATAATAATAACTTGAAGGGATTCCATGACAAAATGAAGTATCAGAGAAACTTTAAAGGCTCAGAAATTAAATGTTGATTGTATATTCTGGTGTTTCTATCACTTTCATACATCATTGTCCTTCAGTTGCAGTTTTTGAGTCTAGTATAAAAATAGTCTTTCCATATTTTAAAAGGGAATACTTAAACTCTATAAACCGTTATTTTCATGCTAAATTTATAATGCATATTGAAAGTTAAAAGATTAATCTTTAAGATGTTAGATTATTCTTAAAACTATTTTCTCAGTTAATTAACGTAGTTCAAAGGTTGCAAAATTTTTTGACTATACTTATAGCAAATGGAAGTTCATTAAAAAAAATAAAGTAAGTGAAAGAATCCTGATTGTGAGCATTTTCTGTGGAAAAATATTTTAACATGGTGGATAGAGATCTGGCCTCAAAGCCACAAAGCCATGGTTTCAAGTGTCATCTCTGACACATCCTGGCTAGGTGACCCTGGGCAAATTGCTTAACCTCCATGTGCTCTAGGAAACTCTCTCAGAGTATATGTTGCAGAGAAGATGCCAGACTCCATTCACTGAGGGGAGTTTCCTCACCTGAGAGTTCTCTATCAATAAATCACAGGTTAAAAATCGTGTTCAGAGTCTATTTCCTAACCCTAAGTAATTTGAAAAGTCAGATGTACATGTTATATTTAAGAGGTTATCCCAAAAGAAAAGCCTTTTCTGAAGTATCTTACTAAGAAATTCTTTGGGGCTACACATGGAGATAAATCTTGGTGAGAGAATAAGAGCGTAATCCTAGAAAGAGAGGACAGGCTGAAAAAAAAGAAAGAAATCATTATTGGAATTGTTTTTGGACACATTACATAAGAGATAAAATACATGATGCATAAATTAACAAAATCAAGTCGAAAAGCTTGGCAGTAATTTAGTGACATCCCATGATAAATTAAACTAATATGTCAGGTGGACGAAACTGATGTGGTCTTTAACCCTACTATTTGCTTTTCAGATGCATCTGACATTAGTTCTTGGGAAACGGAAAGTTCCAGACATTCTAAGGATTTGACTTCTAATGTGACTCATCCTTTCCAGCCACTGCCAGTGACCAAAAACCAGTCAGTATCCACAGACTTTAGAGTCATTCCTTTCCAAGAAGCTGAAGGAGCTGGTGCTGGAAGTGGCCCTGAGCATATGTTCAGTATTGGTATTCCAGGAGCAAAATCAGTCCGTCGGAAGCAGTTTAAACCACAGCTCCCTCTCAAAATTGAAGGTAAAGATGGTAATTAAGAAGCCTGTACAGTTAACACTGTGAATTTTACATGGGTCAAGTGTTTGCTCACATTGTTACATTACAATCTTTATTGGTAGAGGTAAGTAAAATAAATGATAAAGTCATGTGATGACATGCTGCCTATAATTTTACAGGTGACTGTTTAGCAGGTATTTTGTTGTTCTCTTTTGAGTAATGTAACATACTCCACAAGCATGGAAAGGGGGTACCTTAGACCTACATGAAAAATTAGTGTTCTCCTGTCTAATTAGCTGTGATTTGCTACTTCATTATTTTTAGTGGTAAATTCCCAAATCCATTAGGTTTTATATAGATATATATTCACATATAAAATCCACCTATGAATGAGGTTTTTTCTCTCTTCTTGAATTAGTTATACCTCTCTTTCACAAAGCTAAATATAATCGATTTTCCTTTTCCCAAATATTAAATGATCTAGTTAATTGCTGCTTCCCAGTAATTGATTCCAGGAAATTCGTTAAGATAGAATAAGGTTACTGTGCCAGGGAATATCTTTGAAATACTATTATTAGATGCTCTATAAATTAAAAGAAATTTTCTCATATTCAGCTTTAAATGTTTATGTTGGTTTTATTTTAATAGACTCGTTTGAACTGTGACATATGCAGTTATTTCTTTCTACTCTTTAAAAGTTCTGTGAATCTTTTTAGCTCTGGAAATTGCTCCCCATGTCTAGCTCTGAGGCACCTGAGAGTTGTACAGTGACTTTCAAATTAACTGCTGGAGTATTATCTGCGTATCTTGTTTCCTTGGTTTTAGCTTGCTCAGAAAATGTTATTGAGTGTCTTTATGATACAGATCTCATTTACTTTTACTACCCTATGCAACATGGCATCAAGGAAGAAGGCTTTTTTTCCCATTATTTTGAGACAGTCCTGACCAGTGGTTTCACATATTAAGATTTAGGTTTTGTTCTCTCTGTCTTTTGAAATAATCAAATGGATTTTGTTGTTTTTATTTGTTTATTTTGTCTACTCACTGTGTATGTCATGATTCTTTGTCTCTGAACTTAGATCAGAAATTCCTTGGTCCTGTAATGAGTTAAATTTAGAAATCTAGTTGTCCTGGGGATCACTTTTCTGTTCCTGTATGAAGGTAATCTTCTAGACTTAAAGGAGGCATATGGACATATGGGAGTCTGGTCTAGTGTCTTTATACCACCAAGCTATCCTTCCAGAATGTCTGACTTGTTATCTAAAGAAATCAGATCCACTGTCTCTGACCCTGTAGGTAGACTCAAGCCATGAATATTTCTTAGTCACAAGAGGGAAAGAAGGGGTTGTTGCTAGTGGTTTGTTCCAGTCAGTCACATTGTCCTCCTCTCCAGGATGCTGTGTGCTCATTGTTTTCCCACCCTGCTTTTTGTTTTGTACCTGTTCCTGTTTTTTGTTGTCCTATACTTCCCCAAATTTCATGTAGGCTAGTAATCCTATCTCATGGTCTTTGGTTATTGAGAAAGACAAGTGACCCAATTAATTAGTAAACTCCTGACTTAACTAGTAGATTGATCGTGCGTGACCATTGTCTCTTAGTTTACCTTTAGTTTTGAAATGTAAAGGTTTCATCTAGATTAAATATATAAATCTATCTTTACAACTTCCTGTGATTGGGTATGAAATGAGCATCTCACTGGAAATGTAAAATGTAGCAGTAGATTGAGATTATAAAATAATTTGATGAATGCATAATTAATAGAAATTTCTTACATTTATTCCTTATTTTAAAAGAGATTATAATAGATAAATTATAGCTGTCATAACTGCCATTCCTGTTAATGGTGGAATTTTATTTATATAAGAAAAATAATTATAATAATATAAAATTTTACTTAAATATTAATATCAATTTAATATGATAATTGGAATTTAAAGGATCATCAGAGGAATGCCCAGAAAGTTTTGATAAAAGTGACCTGGAACAGGTATGTAAAAATGACATTCAAATTTCTGATATTTTAGTTTACTAAAAGTACCTTTCATGCTAGTTTTATTGGAAGTTTTTCAGAACTTAGTTTACTTTTAAATGCATTTAAATTAGTTTCAAAAATAAAGCATTTTTCAGTGAATAGATAGGACTCCTTTTTTTGCATGATAAAGTATAGGAATCTTTCATATGAAAATGGATACTTTTAGAAATAATCTCCCAGTGAAATGTGAACATGGTGAATGCTAGAAACCTAATGATATTGCCGGATTTTCCTTCATTTCTCCCTCTCTGTAAAATGAAGCCTATTTATAGTCAGTAAGAAATATTGTGGCTATTTGCGATAATTTTCATAAGGTTCCTAAATCATTTAGCTTCTAATTAGATAGGCGGCATAGTAGGTGGAGTCAAGAAGACCTGAGTTTGAATCCATCCTTGGACTCCTAGCTAACTGTATGATGCTGGACAAGCCACATAACATTTGTAAAATAATGATGAGTAATGCTCGTCTCACAGAATGGTTGTTAGGAGGCCATGAGATAATGTATATAAAGTGTTGTGAAAACCTTAAAGTGCTCATCAAATGTTAGCTATTGTTATTATTTTAAAATTTTTATTATTTTACCCTGCTGTTTAATGTTTTACAGGACAAAGTACAGATGAATGCAAATGATCGTGATGACCACATTCGGGCATCTGACATAGCTACAGAAGATGATGATTTACCTCCCTTAAACTGTAAGAATGTTTTGTTATTGATTGGACAACTTAGTGCTGACTGTGAAAGGAAGAATATTTTGAAATTTCCAGACAGAATAACAGTGTTAAACAGAACAAGAAGATAGCACTAAAATCCTATCCCATTGACTTATAGTAAAGTAGAAGTGATCCTAATCTCTGGCAGAGCTTGGCCAAAGTGAAAGGGATTATGTTGACTGCGGGGTAGTAAATTTCTCAGCCACCTTCTATTTGTTTCAATTCAAAAAGAGTTAGTAAGTACCTACTGTGTGGTAGATATACCAAGTTTAGATAAGTTTCCTCATTGAGTGTGCAGTCTAATAGGGGACATAGCCTACACAGATAACTCGAATATTAAAATATACATAAATGTTGGAGGAACACAGTCATATTGCTATATGAGGTTCAGTGTGGGAAAGAACCTTACCTATCAAGAATCAATAACCTATGTGTGAAGGTACCGTTTGAGTTGAGTTTTAAAGGATGGGTATAAATTCAGTAGGTACAGACCATGGAAGATGAAATGAACATTTCAAGCATGGAAAATCTGAGTAAAAAGGCAGAAAAATGACAGTGAAAAAATCCAATTTTGCTGGACAATATACAGCAATAAGAATTAAACAGGGAAAGGTAGATGATTACAAATTTGGAGAGGGCCTAGATTTTGTCTATAGACAAGTCCCTTGAACTTGGAGCTTCAGTTTCTTAATCTATTAAATATCATACTTCACAGGATTGTTGTAGGGGGATGTATTTTGTAAGCCTCTATGTGCTATATTACATAATGTGTGCTATTAATATTGCATGCTAGGATAGAGTATATGAATTTTATTTGCTTGATTGGTAATAGGAGAACCATTGAAGAGATTGACATGACTAGATGTATAAAGGTATCAGGCAGTGAGCTCTTTAGTGGAAAGAATAGTCAAAATATTAAAATCTTTCACAAAATGGATCAAAATGTCAACAATCTTGCAAATGTTCTGCCTAGTTTTTATAATTCTTCTGTCAGCATGGCATATAGGACAGTGTACTGGACACAATGCCATGAATAGCTAGGTTCAGATTCTGTCTTATACACCTACTAATTCTGTGAATCTTAGCAAGTCCTTTAACTTCTCTGTGCCTCAGTTTCTTCCTTTGCTTTGATTCTTTGAGCTTATCAATTCCCTTACTGTCAGCTTCACTTTGTGCTACAATCAATGTGTCTGCCTGTAGTAGCTGTGTTCTCTCTTGTTGCTTCAACACTGCTAAACACTGAAATATATGAAGACTTGAAAGTTACCAAGGGAAATCCACTAACCAAGTCTGCTCAATCTGTAATTGGATATAACGCATATGTCTAACTCCGGATTAGGTCTAAATTTCGTGACATATCTCTCTGAAGAACAAAGGGACAGCAGCTATTTTCCATAATGCTCAGAAGATTTTTTCACTTTGTTCTGGTGTTTCAGCTATATTTTATTTAACGTTACCAGAAGTTTGACCAATGAATACGTGAGGATAGATGTTATTGTATGAATGTTACATACTTGTGAATATTATAAGTCTCTAGAGAAGAAGCAGTGTTTATATACAACTGTTTAAAGTAATACATATTTATTGTACTTATAAAATAATTAAGTATATTTGCAATATGTGGATATTAAGCATATAATTCATTTTTCTTAATCTTATTTATCCCACTCAGAGTACATATGTGAATATTTACTTTTCACATATACTTTTCCCATATTATGAAGAATTATGAACTTTCAAATGTTTTTTATGAAGTAATGTGTAACTTAGAGATTCTTTTTAATTGTCCATAGTACCTACACGGAAATAGATTATTTTCACATTCAGTGTAAATCTGATGACAAAGTAATATTTTGCTATATTCATAGGATTTCTGTACATGGATATTATTTTGTAATGGCCAGAGTATTTGAATTCTAAGTATACTGCAACTGTCCTACAGATTTTAAAATACTCATGTTTTTACTGACGTGTTTTTCTCTGTACAGATCCTATTAGACGTTTGAAAATTGAGGATGCAGGCTTTAGATATGATAAATCAGTCAAACGTAAAAAAAGACATTGTATACTACTCACCAGAAAAGTTAAGAGTTTAGAAAACAAGGTTAATGAACTGCAGGAAGAATTATTACAAACAAGAGAAATGAAATCTCAGTTAGAGCATCAAAAAGCAGAATGGAAAAGAGAACTCTGTAGCATCAGGTATGCAACTCAAGATTTTCATAGAGCCTTGGAAGCTTTTCCCTTAACGGAGAAGAAATGTGACAGTGGATCTGAGGTTAGGAAAGAAAAAATGCCACCTCTTTAAAATAATACTGTGAATGAGCCCTACTTATTCATTTTTACTCCATGGACATCCATGAGTTACATTTTTAGTGAATTATCAAAACTATTGCAATTTTTTTTTCCAAATGAGGTAAAAAATCAAAACTGAATAATCAGTAGTAATGGGAAAAGGGAATGAATTTTATCTACATCCCCATCTACACTTTTTCCCAGAGTCATTCAAGTGCATCAAAACTCAGAGCTTTTGAAAAAGTCATTTCTTCTAGCTATAACCAATTTATGGAATTTCTCTTCATTGAATCAAAAAAGCAAAAACAGCAAAACAACTGTATGATGCATTTTTGATAGAAGTTTTATACCCTGGAAGAGCCTGGATAGAGAAAGGGATTCCCGTCTCATTTCTAACATAACCTGACTGTGAGCCTGTGCAAGCTATGTTAATTCTCAGTGCCACAGGTAACTCTCTAAACTCAAAATTGTAGAGCATTCAATCTGCAGCAATGAAGGGAGTTTCTTGACAGTGAGTTCCCTACATGGATCCAGTTCCCCCTAAATGAATATTCTTTTCCTTTAGTCATCCAGATGAGTGTATTTAAGTGGCACTATATTCCTTATTTCTACTGATCTGTCATTTAAAAATGGCCAATTTAATCTAGGTTTATACTGAACCAAGAGGAAATGAAGCAAGTGACTACAGAAATGCTATTTGAAAAAAATAGAGAACAGTTCAGAAGAGAAGAAGAACAGTTTAGCAAAGCAGTGGTGCTAACCCAGCGACTTGAGTGCACTCTCAGATCTCTGGAAGTTGAACTGAGAACAGGAAGAAATAATTTGGAACAGGTAGATTGGAATCTAAAGTCACTATTTCCATCTTTTCTTGTTAAGAATACTTATGGCTTCCCTGGAAGTGGGGAGATGCATACTGTAGTCTTTTGAATCCTGAAAATGGCTACGATTTTTATGCCTAGTGTAACTAAGTTGGATTCAATCATTTGCAAATATATACTCATAAATATGTAACAAAAAATGAAAAATTTCCCATATTTTAGCATTTGAATGTAAAAATTACAATCTAAATAGCAGTGGAAAAAGTCAAGTGGAGCTCGTACTTCTTAAAGTACGTCTCACAGTAGAGAATCAGCATGGTGTAGTGAATAGAGCTGGCCTCAAATCCAGGAAGACCTGAGTTCAAATGTTGCCATGGCCATTTCCTGACTGGGTGACCCTGGGCAGTCCATCTCATCTGACCCCAGGCCAGAGGTTTCAAATTCCCCAAAGCTTCCCACAAAACTCACTACTGGGGGATCTATTTAACACCACTGCTCTATCCTCAGCTTCTATAAGAATATAAGTTCCAGAGCACATTGGTAGATGGAGATTCCTTACCTGAAAATTCTCTAGGCCAATGAAATTGTAAATTCAGTCCCTTTTTCTGTATTACACTTGAGCACCCATCCTTCAGTCTTTCAGAATAGTTTATTGTTCTCTAGCATCTTTATCTTTCTCTTACTCGATTCTTATGTGATTAACATGATTCAAGTCTTTCTAAATGGAGGAAAGGCTAAGTCTTCCTTAGAGCACTGGACTGAACCTAAGATGAAATTCAGGAAGGATGAATGTGAAGTTATACAATTAGATACAAAAGTAGTTTTTATAAGTTGGGGGAAATATGATTAGATAGCATTTTATCTGAAAAGATGTAGGAATCTTAGTCAGCTCTAAGGTGAAATTGAGTCAGTGCTGTTATTTGACCACCAGAAAGCTAGTGTAATTTTGCATCCCATTCAGAGAAGCATGACTTCTAAAACAGAGAAAGTAAAAATGCCTCTTTATTCCGACCTGAATAGACTTTTTGTACTATTGAATTCATTTGTGGCTCCCACAGAATTATGGTAGCTAGTAACATGGATGGCAAACAGGAAGAGAAAGGCCTTCGGAGTCTATGACATGTGAGGATTGGTTAAAGGAACCAGAGATGTTTGTTGTTTATGTCTTCAAGTAGTTGAAGGACAGTCATGTGGAAGAAGGATGAAGCTTGCTCCACTTCAGCCTAAGGGAAAGAGCTAAGACCAATGGATAAGAGTGGCAAAAATGTACATTTTTAGAGTTACTGTCTGGAAAACATTGCTAGCAGATAGAACCATCCATAAATAGAATGAGTTGTCTTGAGAGATGTTGGCTTACCCCTCCCTCCTCCCCCCATAAGACTTGAAGCTGAGGCTTGTTAGGTACATAACATGAATACACATTGAACTGAATAGTTGTTGAGGTTCCTTAACAATTTAAAAATGCCACGCTTGTTGCTTTACATTTTCAGTAGCTTACTCTTCTTAGATTTTTTAGGCATTTTCTGTCCTTTCTTAGATTCTATATTCCAGTTAATGGTAAAATGTTTTTGCTGACTTTTGAAGGAAAAAGAGGATTAAAAATTTTACGAAATTGTCCCCAGGGTGAAGAAGAGCTAAGTGATGCTCAAAGGCAGCTTGTTTGGGAGCAGAGTGCCACAGCTTTGCAAGTCACCATTCAGAAAGAAAAAGAAGCCGCTGCTTCCGAAATGACTCAGACTTTTGAGGTATTCACTTTGGTCATCTTCCAATCCAAAGTCAGGATTTCTGCTCTTCATTTCTGGACGTATTTGTCATCCTCAGTCGTATCCGTCTGTCTGCAGTTGGGACACACATGGTGACCAAGATCGGCACAGATGGTTTAGCTTGGTTGTTTCTTTTAATGCAGTGAGTGCTCCAGAGACCCAAGGGTACTTCTACTGAAAAAATCCCTGTTCTCAGTAGTGCCTCTGCCCTTGCTGGACATGGGAAAGGGGCTGCTCACCTGGGTCAGTAAGCTCTAGGGGGAGAAAGGAATGCAACCCGGCAGAAGGGGACACCTCAAACCCAAACCACTTGTGTTCCACGATTAAGTGATTCTATCTGTTTGTACTTTCCTGGGCAGAGAACATATGTTAACATTTGGTCTACTTCACGCTGTTGTCTCACTCATGTTCCATGAAAGAGAAGCAATACAAATATTTTCAACCAGAATAAATTTCACTTTGATTTCTCACATAGGGCTCTATCCACTACAAGGATTCATTCATTCACTTTTATCGTTGCTCAGCATGATAGAAATACATGTTCATCAAATGCCACATTTAGAATTTTGCATTTTCTTATTTTTTTTCAACAGTGGTTTGAAGTAAATCCTTGGAGTTGTTGGCCCTTGGTAATCCTTTGGTGCCTGGGCACTGGAGTGCTTCATTTAACTCAGCTGCTACCCTCCTCCTCACTCTCCTTCTGGCTTTACAGAAGGGATCTCATAGAATGGGGCTTCTTAGAGTTATGATATACCTCTTTCCACCAGTCCTGAATAGGGTCCAATTCTCCTGGACCAGTTTTACTATGAATGCAGTGCAATATCAACTTTTATACCTTGGCCTCAATAATTCTTTCATTACTTCTTTAAAATTGGATGGTTAGGGCTAGGTTACCCTCCACTGATGACACTCCAGGTCTTACTTTTCCCATCCCCAAAATGAGAGGTTTGTACTAGATAACATCTAAACGTTTTAAATCAATGATGCTATAATAATGCTACAGAACTATCAGAAAACAGATTTTTCCCAAGACTTATACTAAGAAATTTTAAGACTGCACTCACTTCACTGGTCTGGAGCTAAGATAATTGCACCAGAACAGTGACTGTAAATGTAGGACAGCTGCTTATCTTCAACAAATGCTAGGAGGAAATTAGCTATTGGAAACACGTGCTAGATCTGGAGTCTGAAGAAACCTGGATTGAAATACTGCTTCTCATACTTACTAAGTGTGACAATCAGCAAGTTATTTAATAACTTCTCCTAAGTCCTAATCTGTAAAATGAGGAGAATAATATGAATATTTCCCTCATAAAGGTGTTGCAAGGCTTAGGTGAACTAATGTATTGAAAGTACTTTGCAAAGTACCTTAAAAGACCTGTGTAAATATTAGGTATTGTTATTTTTTAATCATAACACTATGACTAGCCAGTGTGGGATAGAATGGACACAGCAAATGAAATCAAATATACTAAAAGGCAGGCAGATTTGGGGGCCTAAAAATACAATACACACTTTCTTATTGATGAAGCACTTTAAAGACCTGGTCTTTGGGCTAATTGAGTCTGACAGATATGTGAAATAGGTGAAACTCCCTTAATTTACTTTTTCTTTGAATACACTATATTTCTTGGTACATTGGGGTATACTTTGAATTACTAAGGAAAAATCAGAATGCATAATTGTATTTTGAGTAGCATTTTTTTCCTGTTTGTTATTTTTAGGTTCCTGGTAGCAATGAAAAAGAAAAATATCTGCTGGATAAAAGGCAAATCCTACCAGATGAAGTTGCCATGCTCAAACTGGAACTAGACACAGTGAAAATGAAGAGTCAGGAAAAAGAAAATCAATATAGAGAAAAAATTGAAGTTTTAAAAAAAAAGCTTGATGAGCTTCAAAAGAAATTACAAGTGTCTGAAGAAGTATCAACAAAAATCATATCCAAGTACACTGGACAAGTAAATGTTCTGACAGCCAAGAATGAAATGCTGAATTCTAAATTGGAGAAGGCAAAACAAAACAGAGACAGACTAGAGACAGAAATTGCATCATGCCGTTTCCGTCTGACTTCTGCTACTCATGATCATGAACAGAGTCAGGCATCAAAACTAGACATTGAGCAAACTTTTCTGGGAGAACAAGATGAGTGGCTTCGTTTACAGGACAAACTAATTCATGATTTGTCTAGTCTAAGAGAGAATAATGATGTTCTTTCTCAAAAGCTCTCTGAAGCTGAAAGTAAAGTCAATAGTTTTGAAAATGAGCTGTACCATGTACGTGATTCCCTCAGAGAAAAGACACTTATTTTAGAAAGCACACAGAGAGAATTAAACCAGGTCCAACATAAAGCAAAGGAACTTGAACACATAAATCAGCTGGAAAAGGAGAACTTGAACAAATATGTTGTCAAACATGAATCTCTCCAAGAAAGAATAGCCCAAATCCAGAGTGAAAATATGTTGCTTCAACAACAGCTTGAAGATGTCCAAAACAAAACCATCATTAAAGAAAAGGTAGCGAGTGATATCCGTGGACAGTTTACTGATCTCTTCAATAACATCTGTGCTGATACTAGAAAACAACTTCTTTTGGCAGAAGAGAGAAATAAAGAATTAATCAGTGAACGCAACCACTTACGAGAGCAAATGTGTAAATATGAAAACAAAGCAGAAAGAGAGGTAGGTCTTTAAATAATATCATTTGATAAGCATTTAACTTTTTGAAAGGAAAGTCAAAGTAATTTATCAAGATAAATTAGGAATTTGAATTTTCAGCAGGCAGATGATGGTACTAATTTTTCTTGTAAAAATTCTGATATGTAAGAAAGGAAAATGAGAAGCAATAATATGATAAATATGATAAAATAATCATACAAAATAAAATATAAATATAGTAATTATAATAAATAACACATAATACAATAAAATATGTAATTGATTAAATAAATGAAAAAATGATAAATATAAAAATAGTATAAAAATAAATTATAGAAGTCATCTTTTAGATAAGATGACTCACTTTGCTTAAACAAATTATGTAATCCATGAAATTTTGGTTTAATAAATGTAGATAAGGTTACTCCCTTGTGAAAAAATAGTGATAATTTTATCATTCTAATAACGTGTGTAATATTCCATTTTAATGTTGCAATGGAATAAATTATTTGAAATGGTAAAATTTAAGAAAAATCCTACAGAATAATGCTAAGAGTAACGTAACAATTCAAGGGAGAACATCTCAATTGAGATACTGTGGAATATTACACTTACCCTTTTTATAACTAACTCTGCTTATCAGTCTGACTAGTTTTAATTTAAATAACTTTGAATTAATTTTAGACATTAAAGAGTGGAACATAATTTTAATGAAATTCCAAATTCTATCCAGTACTTTATTTTAAAATTTAGGACAGTAATTCTATTCAAAAAGAATATGATAGTGTATTAAGCATTAATTTTTTTGTGGTACTAATCTCATTTTTTCAAAATTGTTTTTTTTCCTACTAATTTTTTTATTTATCCCAGTATTTTTTTTTTACTGTTTTAGTAACAGTTCTTGCTAAGTGTCCAAAATTCAGTTTCTGGAGTCACTACCTTTTATTTATTGAAGATGAACAGCTTTTTACAGTCGAATAGCAGTTCTCATTATCTGTGATTTTTCATATATGCAATGGGTAGCAGGTCTACCAAATATTGTACTGGGTAACAATTTCATGTAAAATTTTTAAAAATTTCATTTATAGTATATATGATCATGTGTTTGAATCTAGTCATTCCATACAAGAATTTAATTTATTTGTAGGAATTCAATTAATTATGCCAATTTTACCCTTCACCATTTTACATTGGCTTGTTTCAGCTTTACATTTCCTTTAAAAAGTTTACCAGAAAAAAAAAAAAAGAAAAAAGTTTACCAGACTTCAGTTAGATTTATTTTTACAAGGCATTTAATCTTATCTAATAAGGGAAAAATGTTGATTTCTTTTGCTTTTTGGCTTCATTTGATATTAGTAATTTGTGCAATAATTTGCTTTGCTAAATAGTGAAAATGAACAGGATTTTTTTGTAGCATACCTGTATATACATATACAAGTGTGTACTTCTGTGTGTATATGTACATACACATTTATGTGTAAGTATGAATATGTGTATGTAGGTCTTCCTGCTAGGTTAGAGAAAATGACATCCCTTCCCTTTACAAAACTGTGACCTTATACCATGCTGTGTATGCATAAGTGGGAGAGCTATCTTATTTTCCATAGTTCCCCCTTTTCCTGTCCATTGACTGTAACCAGGGGTGCAATTCCTATCTTAACAGAAAAAGAAAGTACTTTGAAGACTTGGCAAAGACAGTTGAAGGTGTGAAGGGTAGCTAGCAACCTTATTTTTTTGTTGTTGTTTTGACTTTAAGCAAACCAGACCATTCACACCAAGTGCTTTTACCAAACCTGACAAACATATCAGTGCTTATGTTCATTCTCTAGGGGAAGCCATGAGAGGAAGGAAAACACAACCCTTTCTTATAGATGTCCTCCTTATAAGGGCAGGTGTTAGAAATAAGTTAGTTAAACTTTTCTGAAAAATGGAAGGGGAAGCCCCTAATGTATCTATCTAGTATAAGAAACTATATATTCTTCCTTCTCCTATTCCATCACCTTCCATGTGAATTGCACATAGACAGTTTTAGTCCCCAGGTAGCTTTGGAGATGATATAATTCTTCTCAAAAAGAGGTAATGGGAAATCAGGCTGACTGCATTGTTTCATGTCCTCATTTTGTATACTCAGCAAGTAGGAAGATAGCATTTGATCTAAGATGAATGGAGGGTGAGTGATATAGTCAAAAGAGCTTTGTAGTCTTAGGGGCCAAGTTCCAGTCCTTTTCTCTATTAAATACTACCATTACGACCTTGAGTAACTCATTTAACCTCTGTGGGGTTTAGTTTTTCTCATCTGCAAAATGAGGTGGTTGTATTAAATAGTCCCAAAGACATTTTCTAGCTCTAAATCTATGGTAATTATGAATATGTAAATAAAATTAAGGGGCATGTGAAAAAAACTGATATCAACTAATTTTGAAGGTATATTTATTGTATATGAGCTGATATTGATTCATGAAATCAGTAATAGAAATAATTTGGACATATTTCTATCAGGATCTTGTAAGAAAGATTCAGCCAGAATTTGCAGATTCCTCAGAAGAGCAATCCATGACAGAATGTTCACTAGAAGTTACATCGTTTGATCTAAGTGATTATGAAGATGAGGAAAAATGGGAGGAAACAGACGAAACCAAAAATAAAGTATGTATGCAAAAAAATCAGTAATTTATTAGTGATTAATAAAAATTGTGTTCAGTGGGATATTTCTCTTTTTTGACGAATATTATGTATTTTCTGAACACTATGTCTGTCATTTAAACTTAGAACAAAACCTATAAACTCCACCATTTGCACACATAAATTTTAATAATCTTATTCACTTTTTGTGTAGTTCATAATGTTGTTTATCTATGCTTACACAAAGAATGAGGTGTTTTTCCAAGTAAGAATAATAACTAAATCATTTCTATCATACTTTATATTTAGGAAGGCCTTTACCTTCATTTTCTCATTTAATCCCCCAAAACAACTCTGTGAAGTAGAAGTTATTTGTTTGCTTCTATTCAAACTACTCCTTGAATAAAAGGAAAATGATATTTCTTCACAATTTGTAAATATATAAATTATGCATGCAAAGTGAAATTGAAAATGAAAGTAATTAGCTGAATAATTTGATTATCATCCTCTAACTTAATCAAACTTATCTCACTGTGTTGATTCCCATCTCTACACCTTCATCATGCTCTTCTTCTTGCTTAGTTACATGTCCCCATGTGTGCTACCCATCCAAAACTTCCCCTCCAAGATGCTTTTGAATTCCAAAAGTATGATAATTTTGCCACAAGCCTGTTTTGATTTTTCAGCCCTATTGATTTCTTAATCTTCTGAATTCCGCTTTTCATCTGATACCATATAAGTTAGTATTTAACTGTATATTAATTGTCTTATGGTGTTCACATCTGTTATCAAATTATCATTTCCTGTGTCTGTCTTGTTTACCCAACTAGACTGTAATTCCTTGAGCACAGGGATTATTTATACTATATTATTGTTGATAGAACTTCCTTTTCACAGCATGTTGGTAGTAGAAATAATTGTTATTATCATAGTAGCAGTAACAGTAGCAGTAGCAGTAGTAGTAGTAGTAGTAGTAGTAGTAGTAGTAGTGGTAGTTGTAGTAGTAGAAGTAATAGTAGTAGTGGTAGCTGTAGTAGTAGTGGTAGTGGTAGTGCTAGTAATAGTAGTAGTAGTAGTAGTAGTAGCAGTAGCAGTAGTAGTAGTAGTAGTAGTAGTAGTAGTAGTAGTAGTAGTGGTAGTAGTAGTAGTAGTAGTAGTAATAGAGGAAGAAAAAACTAAACGTTTATTTGTTGACTTTGCCATGAGTTGAAAGTTTAGCTAAAATTAAAATTTCTCCAAGGTAATATTTGGACTAAACCACTTTGAGCTTTTCTAGTCAGATTTTTTTATAAATTGTCAATTTCCCTGAGTCCCCCAATGGCAAAATAGAAATTCAGTATGAAATTATTGTATTGTTACTATTATTATTATTAAAAATTATTATAATGAAAGCTAAGCATAGAATAGTTTCACAGTCAAATTCTCCTAAAGTGTTCCCATTATTACTATAAAATACATTTCTCCATTATCAGTTGCTTTCCCTTTTCCCACATTTATGTATAGTTAAATTGTAGTATTCATCGTTCTGCCAGCCAAAATGTATAGAAATGAATATTTCTGATATCCTTCAAAAGACATTTTCAACCTACTACCCATCATCAGTGGTAAAAGTAATCGAAATCTATGCCAAAGTGGCCAAAACTAGAATTTGTGATGATGAGCTTTTGCTCCGCTTAGAGTCACCTTGGTGGAATTCTGGATAGAACATTGGATGTAGAGTTAGAAAGACCTGACTTCAGATGTGGCCTCAGATGCTATATGTCTGGTCCTAGGCAAGCCTTTTTCAGTTTCCTCAAGTATAAAATGGGGATAATGATAGCACCTACTTCCCATGGTTGTTGTGGGAATCAAATGAGATAACAATTACAAAGCTGTTCGCGTAGTGCCTGGCACATAGTAGGCACTTAATAAATTCTTGTTTCTCTGCTCTGAAAACGTAAAGGCCATTGTCACTTATATACAAATAATCTCTGCCTCCCCCATTTTGATAAGTATCTCCTAATGTTGCAAAAAGAGTTCTCTTGCCTGGTTAACTTCAGTATACTTGTCTTAACCAAGAACTTAATGTGAGGTCCAATCTCATTCTTAGGCAAACTTCTTTTCGTTCATATCTGTATACTTGAGAAATTTGTCTAGGTTTCAAAAATCAGTATTGGAATGAAATAAGTTTTGTTTCCCAATTTACTCCGCTATCTATCACTCATTCTCTTTATTTCCCTCACATTCTTTTGGGCCTCTGCTTGATTAAAATATTAACCTTCAAAAGCTTTTGGCTTCAGGCTGCAGTCAAGAAACTAGATGTGGACTGACTCCTAGAAGGTACAGCAAGGAATCAATAAGTTAGAGTCCATCTTTGGCAATATGAATTAGCTCAGTTAATTGGCATTCAGGGCAAACTGGCACCATTTCTTGTCTAATTTCCCTGATCATATAAGTAACCAAGTTTTCACTATATAAGAATTAATTCAAATTACTATTTCTTCCTTGTTCAACATTTCATTAACTAGTGAATGCCACTTATGTGAATTACACTATGATAGGTTCAGACAAGGTTACAAAGACAATGTTTAAGACATGCCCTTTCTCCTTGAAGAATTTGCATTCCCACTGGGAAGCCAATGCAAAATATAGGAAATTCCTTTATAATACAAGGTAGCATATGAACAACTACTAAGTGAATGGTATACATGTATTTGTAAAAGGTAGAGATCACTATAGTTGGAGATTAGAGCAGATGGTACTTAATGCAGTCCTGTTCTTCTCAACACAAAAAAAAATTCAATGCAAATTTGCTCACTTATCACTGTTTCTGGAACAATGACCAAATAGCTAAATTTAATATATGTTTTACATACAAGCACAGATGGATAGATAGATATACATATATATGTAAATTACTAAAAACCTATACCTGAAGATGACTTTTCCAAGATTTTGAGCCCTGGTTCAGCCCTTTGCCATCCACATGACTTTTGACAAATGATTTTCTGTGTTGAGGCCTCAGATTCCTCATTTATAAAATGATTACTAACTGATCACTACGGTTAGTTGCTTCTCCTTATTCTCTAATCTAGTCAGTTCTCCACTGAAATCTTTGATGAAACAATATTTAATGAATTCCTGCTATGTCCCTATACAATATATCACCATTAGATACTGAAATAATAAAAGACGAAAGTGAGTGGTGGTACAAAATTTAGGAAGTAACTAGAATGGCATATCCACTGTGTGCTGCAGACCAAAATATCCAAGAATGTAATGAAGGCAGGATCATTGTTGCAAGATACCAAGAAAAGTTTTGAAGAAAGCTTTGCCTTTGCCTTTGAGATTTGGGAAGGGATCAATAGGATAGGAGAGCAATACAGCCCAGGAAAATAGAAAAAGCATGGGAGTGTGAGGAGGGTTGCTATAAAGAAACTAGAAGTAAAAGTAGGAAAAAGTATGATCAGATTAGATTTTCAAGGAAAGAAGGCAGAGAATTTTAGCCTCAATCTGATAGCCCATAGCAGTCCCATTGTAGGTTCCTGAGTAAGGCATTAATGTGATCTACACAGTGTTTTATGATGATTTACTTAGCATCTTGTAAAAACTAGAACAGAAAGATCCAGTAGCCCTTTTGTTTTTAATTAAACTCTAGGCAAGTGACTTAATATCATTGTGCTTATTTCCTAATCTGGAAAATGAGCAGGCTGGACTAAAACGTGCACCCCCCTCAATTTTTGATCCTCTGCTTGAGGTAATAGTCCAGGAAAGTGGTACTCGTGAGATATAGGAGGAAAGAGAAACACCGTGAAGGGATAATTTATAGGGACAATAAATGACAAATCAGATAAGAGAAGCAAGATCCTATATTTCAGTGAAGTCAGAGACTAAGAAAGTTTTTGGGGTACAGATAGAACTTTTGCCTATTGGGAATGAAGTTTTAGTAGACTACTAGGGAGGTAATCCAGATTTCATGGAAATAAAGAAAAGCACTATGTTATATGCATAAAAAGCTAGCTACAGAATCAGGTATACATGGGTTCAAATCCCAACGCTGACATAAATGGCTGTATGATCCTGGGTCAGCCTCGTAACCCACTGGTGCCCTAAGTCATTTGCTAAGACACTTAGAGTTGCAGATTCTAAATTTCAGGTTGAGTGCAGGATTTGCATTGAGAGATGGAATTTTTCACTGAGAATTCCGTATACCAATTAAATCACAGATACATACAAAATAAATAAGTGAATACTCATAGATAAATAGATGGATGAATGGGAATAAGAGATGATGAAATGGCAGCTGTAGTAATCATTCATTGGAGAAGTGTGGAAATAAAGAGGGGAAATAGAAATGAATCTAGAAAGGGCAGCAGAATTCAACGCAATGAGGTGGGTTCTTTCTTCCTTTGTGAGATACAAAAGAGCACCTGGTTCCTAATCTGGAACAATAGATAACCACTCAAGGAGAATGACAAAACATGAATCTACTGAGGTTGCATCTCATTTAGTAAAAGAAAAAGAGATTTGGAGAACAGTTTTATAGTCTTACCTAAGAGCACATATATAGACATTTCAGCATAGGAATGCTTAGAACATGAACCAGGTGTGCCAACACAAAGGGGGATTGGAGATGAAGGGACCAATTCCATTGGCTCTAGAGAAAGAAGGAAAGCCTTGAAGTTCCATCAAGGTATGGTGTGTTGACAAACTTGGCCCAATTTCTATTCATTCTTATGCATTTCAACCATTTTTTAAATTAATTTATTTGTTTTTAGTTTTCTACAATCACTTCCATATATCTTAGATTTCCCCCTCCCTCCCTACTTTGCCCCCTCCTTCTGCCCTCCCTCCCTGAGATGGCATGCAATCTTATATAGCTTCTACACATATATTCTTATTAAATATATTTTCACCTTAGTCATGTTGCATAAAAGAATTAAAATGAATGGGAGAAACCATTAAAACATAACAAAACACAACATAACACAAGAGATAATGGTCTACTTCATTCTGCTATCCAATTCCATAGTTCTTTCTCTGGACGTAGAAGGCATTTTGCCTCAAAAGGTCATTGGGAATTTTTTAAATCCTTTCTTTGCTGTGAAGGGCTAAATCTACCAGAAGAATTCCTTGCACACTGTAGTTGTGGCTGTGTAGAAAGTTCTCCTGGTTCTGCTCCTTTCACTCAGCATCAGTTTGCATAGGTCCTTCTCTCTGAAGTCTTCCTGTTCATCATTTCTTATAGCATAATAGTATTCCATTACATTCATATGCCACAACTTGTTCAGCCACTCTCCAATTGATAGGCATCCCCTCAGTTTGCAGTTCTTGGCCACCACAAAAAAGAGCTCATGAAGTAATCAGTAAATGCTCTACCCCTCCCCTTGTTGACCTTGAAAAACTCAGAGAATACTTTCCCAGGAAAAGTCCTAGAACAGTGAATCAGCTGAAGGGGTAAAGAGTCTCTTAGCATGTGAGGCTAGGAAAATCGCAAAGGAGGGGTCCCTCCTGCTTTGGCTGAAGGGGACCAGTGCAGGACCGGAACTGTCCCGGACAGCTCCACCTCAGTGAACCGGGAGGAGATCCTGAGCCCCAGGGGGGTGGAGCCCATAATTGCCAACGCCAGGACCCCAGGGGTGCCTCAGCACAGCCAGGGGAGTTGGGAAGACACTGGCACAACCACTGAGCCTTTCTGTGCTCAGAAGAGGAGAACTCCTGCGGTCAGATCACCCCTCCCCAACACTTAGCACAGCTAGCTCCAGGGAAACTCATTTCAACCATTTTTAAATTTCTTAATATTATGAAATCAAATGAGAACTTTCACTGATATAAATTTCAAAAAAAGAAATAGTTTGTAATGAAATTCCAAGAAAACTATGTCATTTTAAGTAAAATCAATCATTTTCAAATCTCTCTATATTTGTTTTGGTTTTATAAATTATGCTTAAACTGATATTTCCAGTTGGATGTGGAGTTACTGAAAAGCATCCATTTTAGAAATGCCAGTTCAGTTGTCCTAATATTTTTCTTTGTATAAATGTTTTTAAAGCTTAAAACTGAAAGGGAAAAATTAAAGAAACTCATTGAATCAAATCAATTTCTGGAAAATCGTCTAAAACAAGAACTGCAGAGAAGGGATGAATTACAGAAAGACATCAGTGGGTAAGACTGCTTTTTGTAGCTATTTCAACCAAACACTAAGTAAGCAAGGACTTAACTATTTTGTTAAATCCTAACTACAAATTCCTTTTATATAGTAACACTTGCATAAATAATTATATCATGTATAATTCTAAGTGAACAGAGTGTTTTTATTTTCCTTTTTTCCACTAAATTACTACTCTAAAACAAACCTTCTGCCCTGCATCTTTGAAGCTATAGTAAAATGCTGTATGGCACCTGTAACTAAAAGTATGTTTTCCAGAAGTATGATATACAGCATTTGACAGTCTCTTGCTAAGTATACTATTTCTGCACATAAATGTTTCTGTAAGGTAAGTCTCTATGTTCTCCATCCTAATTTATTTCTTTCATTGTTTACTTAATTTGTTCATTTGTCATTCATTCAAAAAGTATTATTAAACATCTTTTATATATAAAATGCTGTACCTGTCCCTGGAGCGACAGAGATGGATGATTATTGTACAGTCCCTGCTTTGAAGGTGATTATAGTCTAGTAAAATAGGGACGCAAATAATGTGCAAATAAGAATGTGGTAAGTGCTTAAGAATCGTCCAAAGAAAATGCAGTTGGAGACTGAAGGAGGAAAATGCCTCTTCTGACTCTGTGGAATCAGTAAGATTCCATTAAGGATATGACTTTTGAGCTAGACCCTACAAAATATCTTGACCTGGAACTGAAGGCCCTTCACAATGTAGCAGTAGCCTGTCCTTCCACACTTAAATTATATCATTCCCTCTTCTACAACTTAAGGACCTGTTAAACTGGATTATTCTCTGTCCTTCAGAACATGTCCTGTACTTTCCCTCTTCTGCCCTATGCTCGTGACAGTCACCCATGATCTCTGCACTCATCCTCACCCAACTGCAGCTCCTCTTTGGGGCCTACTCTAATCTCTGTGGTTGATAACAAATGAACTTTACCATCAAACATGACATCAAGATTTCTGTTACACTCCTCAAAATCTCTTACACTTTGTTGTATATCTCAATTATCTACACATATATCTTATATTCCACTTGAATGAGAGGATGGAGTATGGTTTGTCTAAATTTTGTATTCTATCACAACTTTTAAGGGTAAGCACTTAATGCTTTCTAATTGAATTCCAACTGATAAATATTAATGGAATATGGCAAGAGGCCATCACTGTTAAAGTATCAGATCCTTTGACCATAGGCTAGAGGCTGCCATTTCAGTGGCAGAGTCTCCCAATCATCATCCAATTTCTAGGTCTGTAATTCAGCTATGTTATGGTTTATTCAGGTTTTTGTGGGCTTCTATTGAACTGCTTTTTGAAATGCTAGCTCTAAAGGGGAAAAATGCCTTTCCTGTTCCAACCAGTCAATTTGCAAAGTGACTTTTGAGATCCAATTCAGTTTTCAAGTTAGGGACTACCTATATTTAGGTCTACTAAAGGAACAGTTTAAATGAAACTGTAAATGAAATTAATTCTAATAATATGAAATGACATCATTAGTGTTTTGTGGAGTGAGATCATTCAATACTTCACCAGCTACTTTACACAATCTATAATTAAAATAACCAAGGCACTTTCTTTTTCAAAATAAATGTACTTATCCTTTAGATTTTGGATTATATTACTGGAAGATATCTCTCTCTCTACAAATATGACAGCATCACAAGAAATAATTTAGGGAATATTCTACAATGAAGTTATATTAGTGAAGAGCTGATGATGAATATACATCTTTTGAAACAGAGATGAAATGATTAGTGAAAGTGCTGTTTCTCTGGTTTTATTTAACTAAATATTTTCAGATGAATTGGGTCATGTCAATAACTCTTTTTAGATTTATTTTCTTCTCTATGATTGAAAATAATTTAAGGTAGTGGGTCAAAAATAATACTTTTATATGTATAATATTTAAACTATAACAACTTTGCCTTATTCCGTTCATTCTCACAGATTTAAAGAACGGTTGAAAACAACAAAAAAGCGATTAAGAGAACATAAAAAAAGAAATGTTTACCAGGGGGCAGTGAAGCAAACACATTCTAAAATGGATAGAGAAATCAATGGGTTAAAAAATGAGGTAATCCTTAATATTGAATAATGTAAAATGACTTATCTTTATATTCCTTTTGAAAGAGTTGCACTACACTAAACATCAGGTCATTGGACGCTAATATCCTTGAGATTTATTATATCTTTCCAATGCTTGGAAGGCAACACTTTCTATTAAAGGTCTAGTCACATTTTGCTACTCTTATGAACTAAGCAAACAAACTTGGCAACTTTATATCTCCCTGAAAATTCAGGGCTACAGTGACTTTCTATCTAGATTTGTATGTTAGAAAATTTTCTTCTTCTGCCGTTATAGAATTCATATCAAATAGAATGTATCTAAATATATTGTGTTAAAAGCACTTCTCAAGGATTTTAAAACTTTGTCAAGTGGGAGAAATATCAGACTTGTTTTGCTCATAAGTGGATTATATTACTGGAAGGCATCTCTCTTTCTACAAATGTGACAGCATATCCAGAAATCATTTGAGGGATATTCTACAATGAAGTTATATTAGTGAAGAACTGATGATGGATATACATCTTTCAAAATAGAGATGAAATGATAAGTGACATTGCTGTTTCTCTGGTTTTAGTTAACAAAATATTTTCAGAGGAATTGGGTGATGTCAAGAACTCTTTCTAGATTTAGGAATTTATGCAAAGATACAAATTGAGATTTGATGTAAAGAAAAACTTTCTCACAACTAGAGTGTTCCCAAAGGGAAATAGGCTGTTTGAAGGAACAGAATGCTAGAAAGCCTTCTAGGGACAGTATTTGCAGGGAGTCTTGGAACTTCTGAGCTCCCTCTGACACTGCTTCTGTAACCTAAAGATAAAAAATATCCCCCCCAAAAGATGACTAATAAGTTGAAAAAAATTGGAAAAGCAGTAGCTCTTTAAGAGATTTTAAAAGGACAAAAACCAAAAAAGCAAAGTTTTATTGCAAGGTGATTACTGCTAATATTAAGAAACTTCATAATACAACATAGGGTTAAAAGTTAAGGACATTCTGTGAAAACAGGACTTGAGTTGATTTAAGAAAAGGAAGGACTGTAATACTTAGGAGATTTTCATTTCTTTCCACCAGTAAGTGGGTGAAAACCGTTTTACTTCAGTAGGGCTTATACATTGCTTTTCTATTTTAGGGAAGCAAAACTTTTCCCAAAGCTTGAAGAATAATAAATTGACTAATTCATCTTAAACTATTTCTTTCTTTTTTCAGGCTTCTTGTATTTAATAATATTGAGACATTTCCCCAACTCTTAATACCTTATACCACCACAAGTTGGGGGAAAGTCTTAAAGAGGTTTGGAAAAACATCCTAAGTGTTCAAATGAGGTAACACTGGAAATCCTTAAAGTGCTATGGAAATGCTAATTAATAGTAGCAGTAGTTCTATTTTTTTCTATAATGTCAGGTGGTTCCTTAGAAATAGTTTACCCTCCTATCATTAATGTTCCTAGATGATATCTGCTGCCTTCCAGTTCTCATCGATAATCATCAAAAAGAATTAACATCTTCATTTTTATTGAGGTTTTGCCCTTTGGAAGACAGTGGTGTTACACTTTTTATTTGTTGTTTATTTCAGTCAGTCATGTCTGGGTCTGAAGGAAAACAGGTAGAAGTCCTGTTAAGCTTGTTGGTTTGTTCTGTTGAGGCACTTGGGGAACAGGAAGAGGGCTATTACATGATAGAAGCTCTGGTAAATGTGATGTGTGTCCTGGGTACTGTCACCTGAGTTTTGTAGGGGAGAAAGACCTGATCTTCTCTTGCTCTGTAACTAAACATCCTACCCTGTTTGCACAGAGGCATTTGCTTTCTCAGTAAAGTCTATGAACAGAGAATCAGTGCTCTCATTAGAATGAACAAAAGGAATTTCATTTCTTTCCAAATTTCTTTTAAGATTTCTTGCTGCCTTAGGCCTAGCATACCTGAAGAAGAATTTGTTGATCTCCATCTATTGTGAATTTTATTGATATCTGCTCACTGTGCTAAAAGCTGGGCAGAAAAGACACATGAAAAAGTTAGAGGTAGAAGAAGACGATATGGGATCAAGTACTTACTGTGGATTGTACAGAATATCAAAGCTAGTATTATAAGTTTATGGTTTGTCCTTTCAGTCATAACTTTGTTTCAGATTTGTCACTTTACCTAAATAATCATTTCAGGAAATACATTTTGTACCTGTAATATAAGAATAATGATACATTTAATTACATCTGAATGAAAAAGAATTTAATCTTAATAGTTTTCAATTAATCTCAATAGTTTTAAGTTGAAAACCTTCATTTTGCTTGTATAATTTGCTAAAATGATATCTTATACAGATTGGAGACCTTAGACAACAATTGGAAGCAGAATCTTCAACATCTACACAACTGAAATTAAATAATCAAAGGCTTCGAGAAGAGTTATCTTCTGCGAAAATTTTGCAAAAGACATGTGCCATGCCAGAAGGGAATAGAGGAGAATTGGAAGAGGAAGCAGTTAACCTTAGGTATCATTTAGAAATTGCTAAATTACAACGCAGTGAAATGGAACAATATAAACGTGAGGTTGACGAACGAGCACGGCAGCAGATTATTGGAAAGCTGAAAGAAGTCAACCTATTCTTACAGGTTAATTTGTCACTACTATGCTTGTAAAATATTTCTATGTAAACAAAAGCTTAGGATTTTTTTCTCTGTTCTAAATCTAGAATAAACATTCTGAAAGAATCTAGAGTTAAAGAAAAATTTTAGAATTATACACATTTTTTTTTTTGTCTATAATGATCCTAATATTAGCACTAGTAAGAACCAGCCAAGAATTAATGAATAACATCCAGTAGAAGTAGGGTTGTTGGAGGTTTTTTTTTTTGAGTTCCAATTTAATTCACCTGACCTTTATAATGATTACTTTCAAAGTCAAAATCTACTTTTAGAAATTAGGAATTATTCTCTCAATCACTGATTGAAATTAAAATGAAACTTAACAGAATATGGTAGCAAACATCTTGTAATTTTCAGGATAGAATTTGGCAGTTTTTCTAACCTTCGTTCTTTGTTTTTGATTTGGTTTAGACACAAGCAGCAGCACAAGACAACTTAGAACAATTAAGAGAAAATAATAATGCTTCAGTAAGAAACCAGATGGAGCAACGAATTAGAGATCTGGAATCGGAAGTCTACAAAAAAAGCCCCTCCCATCAAGACTCTACTAAGGCAGAGATGAAGAAATATAGACAGCTTTATCGTGAAGAATTAACACGCAGACAATCACTGTCAAACAAATTAGACAGGTAAACCCAAACAGAGACTCGTAAGAAAATAGTCCATCAACTTCTCAGATTGCTTTTAAAGTTTGCAGTGGTGTTTTTAACAAATCCTTGATTCATAAATTGATAACTTCATTGGGAAATCAGTATTAATTGTAGAGATTATATACTTTGATACATATTGGGAAAGCAAATATTTTTAAAAATGTTAACTGCTGGGTAGAAAGGTATGCAATGTGTACATAGGAAAAATGGTGCTCTGGCTGTAGAGGCAGAGGACCTGACTTCACATCTTGCCTCTGATATTTACTACCTTCAGCAAGTCACTTAACTTCCCAGGACCTCAGTGTTTTCATCTTTAAAATGGGCGTATTTGATTAGGTGGCTCCTGAGATCCCTTTCAGTAGACAATATATAATCCTATTAAAATGATTTATTTTTAAGTATTCCATATTATTTCTTTGCACTCTGCTACAAATTAGTCCTTCCAGGATGAAAGTAAATATTTTGAAAATTAGAATAACATTCTCATTTCACTAAATGACAATACTTAAAGGTCTAAACTATTTCTGGAAATGTATGACAGGATTATAGCAATATATAACATTGTAAATAATCTTCTAATGGTGATAAGCAGAACTGAAATATGCAGGGTCATCCTATTGACCCACAGCAAGTTGAACCTGGCCCCTCAATTCCCCTGCTGTCTGATCCCTTCAGTTTCTATGCAGGTGAAAGCTCATTTAAGGAAACTATTGAAGGGGAAAGGAAAGAAAGCAAATGTTGCAAGAGGTTTTAGATTAGAGTTTTCGATAGCCAAAAGATACTATTTGATAATGAAAAAGAGATGGAGCAATCTTCCTTGCTATACATCTTGGTGACAGTGGTGGGTAGGTATTATGGGCTGCCTATGTGGTTGAGAGCCTCAGGAATATTTTTTAGCCTCGACTGAATTACCTCCTTTTCCCTGCAAGAGACTGCATCCCTGAGTGATTTGGTGCTACCTGAGTCCTGGGGAAAAGACTACACAAGCACTGCCTGGGATAATCACTCAGATCTGATGCCCTTAAAACCCCACACTGTTAATTTCCAATATCAATTTATAGAATACAAGTTTGACAGTTTCTTTAAAATCAGATTAGTAAGGAATCCCAGATTTACACATATCTTTTGTAGGCAGTTTTTTTGTTTGTTTGTTTTTAGTGGTGTTCTTAAGTTTCCAAGGACAGTCTGAAAACCTTTTTCTTCATTCAATTTCTTTATATCATTTACTGGGAAAAGGACCTTAATGGAAGCAACTCAATTATGCAAAAACTTTCATAACCTACATACTTTAACTGTTTTCAGTAGTTTCTTCACTATTCAGGGAAAAGTCACAATTATAAGAGCAGTAATAAAAAAAACACCAAACATTTAAGGAAAATGCTAACCATTTTTATGTTTTGAAATGTTCACAGTACTAAGGAGAGGCTAGCTGAAGTGAGACACCAACTCGTAAATGAAAAACAAAATAATTTAATTTTAATCACCCATCCTACTGCAAATCCAATTCTGGAGCCAGTGCGTTTTAGGAATAATATTGCGTTCCCCAGCAGAACTTTTATTCCAAGTAGAAATTTAGCATGCTTTTCTGGAAACAGAAGATCTTCGGAAAGCAGCGTGGATGATTTCTTAGCAAAGGTTAGTCATTTAGAATTTTTTGTCTTCCTTTATATTAAAGCTATAATGTAAAATATTTAATCTTAGTGAAATTTTCTGTTTAAATATTTTTGAATGTGTTGTACTGATTTTTGTGATGTATTAAAATGATCTATTAAATGTTGTCCTTTTACCTAATAATATTTTAAAAAGCTAGATACTGAGTTTTAAAATGTTTTTTAGATCTACAACTATCATATTGCCGTCTGTTAACTTCTCAGATATATTCATACCTAGTTTTACACAATTAACCTTGACAAGTGGTACTTATATAAGTATTCTGTAAACTCAATACTATTTCCTCACTAACCAATACTTAAAGAGAGGCTTCATCTCCTCTGATTTATTTTCCCATGGTAAGGGCATCTTAACACTTAATATACCATCTTTCTGTGATTCTCCTGGTTTGCTTTTTTTTTTTTCAGAATGTCTTAAACACCTATATAAACACATAAAACCACACCCAAATGAACACACCCTTTTTTTTTTATAATAGCATAGAGAAATCTTTTGCAATGCAATCTCATGTAATATGAAGAATTATCTCCTAATTTAGTTTTTTAGTTCATATTGGTATAAAGATTTTTTTTTAACTAGGGTTAGAACCTTAAGAGATATTGCTTATCTGTGGCATCTTTCTCCCCCTTTATAAAATATGCCCATTTCTGAGGACCTCCCAGTACTGACATGCTAAATGTAATACTGTCAACATGAAATCCAGCAAATGTTTAGCTTTTTTAAAGACATTGATCTAAAAATGTATATATTGAATGAATTAATTACTCAATAAAGATGAAAGGATTAAGCTTTTGGGGTCAAAGTCTTGTAAGCATCTGGGTGATTTAGATATGATAAGGAAACATGAATGTTAGTTAATAAACCTGTCTTCCCTGTGAAGCCTTTAATTAAAATGTTCATTTTGAAAACCAATATTTTGAGGAAAATATTCCACATGTAAGTCTCCTTCTTGGCCCTCAGTTGACCACTTTTTGCTTGTACATAGACAGGAATTATATTT
The DNA here is from genome assembly GCF_028372415.1 of Notamacropus eugenii. Lineage (NCBI taxonomy): Eukaryota > Metazoa > Chordata > Mammalia > Diprotodontia > Macropodidae > Notamacropus > Notamacropus eugenii. The sequence goes on along the minus strand of NC_092874.1, from coordinate 200,424,277 downwards.
ACTCTTTTGTTTTGGGAATCAGCTCACCTTCACTACTTTTTGTGTTTGTTTGTTTCATTGAATCTTTTGGTGTAAGATCTGTACATGTGTTCTTACTTCCTCAGCTCCTTGATCAACAGTCTGTTTCTCCCTTCTCTTCTCTGCAAACAGATCCATGAAAATATGTGTAGTCAGTATTGCTCAATGTTCTTATTTTCTCTCTATTTGTGACTGGGACCCCTTTGGGCATTTATGTGACCATTTAAGTCACTTATGACTAGATGTTTACTTTTATCATTTTTTAAAAAACCTAGTCTATATTCAGACTGCACTCAGCTGATTCTGATGTCATTTCCAGTAACTAATCATTTCCTGTGTCTTAATAACCAATTTCATTTCTTCTTTGCGGTTTTGTTTTATTTTGTTTTGGCTATTTACCTTCTAACTCTTCAGGAAGAAAATGTTCAGGAGAGACATAGAGACAGATGTAGATTCTAAGTCATCTCCAAAGCCTTTGTTCTCTTTCATTTCTCAAACATGGGCTGTTTTCCAGAAGACTTTCTGAATCCCCTCTTGTTCTCATCTTAAAATAAGTTTTGACGATTAAGAAACTCTATGTTTCTCGTGGATTGTCTCCACTTTGTTCTTTTCAACAGGGAATCGGGATGCAGGCTACAATTATCTTCATGGGGGTCTTTTTATAAATATTTATCATAAACATTGCTATATGAGATGTCCACATAACCAGTGGAATAATGGTTCTTGTTGCCTTTGAGCACATCCTGAAACCAATTGTGATTCGTTCTTCTAAGCCATTTTTCAGTTTAGCACAACATTACTTTGTCTTCTCACTTATTTCAGTAGCATCAATAAGGATGTTATGAATTTCTTGCAATAATGTGGCACTTTATCAGTCACTGGACATTTAAATTGCCAACAGTTAAGTTAATGTTTATAAAATGACTAAAACTAAGATTGATTCTTAGCACGATCTCCTTTTTTGGGAGGAAGGGTTTCATCCAAGAGGACTAAACACCATTTATATTTTTTCTTTGTGTCATGGGATAGCCTAAGAATTCATTTACCACCTGTCAAGGGTCAGGGTACTGACAAGGGGTCCAAATGTCCTTCACTCAGTTGGTCATTCTTTGGCTTTCTTTTATTAAGCAAACATTTATTAGGCATCTACTCTATACCAGGCATTGTACTTGCACTGGGGAGAAAAAAAGGACAAAACAAACCCTACTCTGAAAGCGCTTGCATTCCTTTGTGCAAAACAAGAAATAACAAGAACCATCTACCTATTTGTATCTAAGTAAATATGAAGCCTATGCAAACTACCTACAAAGTAATTTGGTTGTACATGGTTGGGCATAGCAACTAGGACAATCAAGTTAGAACTTGTCTACACTTGAACTGAGCCTTCAAAGTGCTTCAAAACGGGGATTCTGAAAGACCCAGGTAAGGTGGAATTATATTCCTGGCATGGGAGAAAGTCTTTGTAAAAACATGGAGACATGAGATGGAATATCTTTTATAAGAAACAGCAGATAGGCCAATTTGCTTGGAACTTACATGTGTGAAAGGAAGAAATATACAGTTAAGTCAGAAAAAGTATGCTGAAACCAGATTATATGGAACCTTTAATGCCCAGCAGTAGAATACTTGAAGCTTTTAGATTGTGATAGAACCTGGCAGATAGTATGCTCCATCATGAACATAAGCTTTCAAAATCCCAGAATCAGCTCCAGGGCAAAGTAAGACCTCAGAGAAGTACTTCTGCTCGCAAGTTGGAAAAATTAGCCATTATCCTGAACACACATCCAGAAAATGCCTCGTATTAACCGTGGTGCTCACAAAGCCACCTGTAACTTCCTTGTGCCTTCTGTCTCAGAAAGGGTTCCTGACTTGCCACAGTGTTAGACTGATCTGCATCCTGCTTCTACCTCTGCCATTTCTGTGATCATCACAGCACTTAGCAGTGAATCAGCCTTGTACCATTCTCTGACACCAAGACATATTCATATCCATTACCACTTCCACAGAAGGGCCAAGCTCCCTGCGCTGGAGCTGATTTTATACCTGAAAATTTTTAGCAAAAGGATATTTATTTAGTTCTTCCATTTGGCAAAGAAGATCTTTCTGTGATATGACCAGATTCAGGAGCCACTTGAGACAGTTCCAACAGAAGTAGGGATGCACACAATGCTAAGTAGAACCAAAAGAGCATGGGGCAAGTTAGCACCACTTTTGACTTTGACTGCTACATCTGTTTAATTTCTCAGAAAGTGCTGACACGTGATAACTTGGTCACTCCAAAAGCTTTGCACGTTGAAGATGGAGGACTGAAAATAGTATTCCTCCACAACTTTTATTTATACTTTTATGAAGTAAAAGACTGTCTGCTTAGCTGTATCAGGGGATGGTTCAATACAGGGATGGTTCAGTACAGGTCCATGCACATTTCTTTCCTAGAAATGAAAACACTGGAGCACCAAATGCCTTGGAAGATGTAAGCCAGTCCAGATGAACAGTTGTGATTGGGAGATAATAAATAGGGGAATGTAGAGTACTAATCTTCTGAGTTTGAAAGTACCTGGAAGTTTAATCCTAATGTATCTGGAAAAGTCACAAAGGCAGACCAGGGCAATTTCTGATATTGAAACTATATCCAAACTAGTTCTCTGCTACTTAATTACCTGTGTAACCTTGGACTAGTATCTTGAGTTTAATTCCAGTTATGCCTTCCAAATCATGACTTTCGCCATCACAGCTTCCATAGATTGAGGGTCGGCATACAAAATTAAATAAGAATTTTGGGGGAATTTTGTGGAAGTCATAGATGACATGCAAAGGCCAGCAGATGACACAGAGTCTATGACCAAATACTTAACCCACATTTTACAATAAGTACTCTAAATACAGCCCACAAAAGAAAAAGAAAAAATTCAGGGTTCTTCTCTGGTATGAAGGGTGGGTCAAAAAATTTTATATAGATTTTCAAGATCTCAGGGGCACCACACCCCTAACCTGCAATGTGGAAAGAACAACTGTACTTTGTACTTGTTCTCTTTACACTATATATATATATATATATATATATATATATATATATATATATATATATATATATATATATATATATATATATATACATATATATATATATGTATGTATGTATATATATATATGGATATGGATATAGATATAGATATATAGTTTTCCTATTAGAAAGTTGTTGGACAGCAAAAATTTATTGTACTAGACCCTGTGTGAGTAGGGATTGTTTCAGGTTTGTTGGGTTCTTTTTATTTTATTTATACCCCTAGCTTCTAGCATAATGCCTGACACAGAGTAGGTATTTATAAATTGTACTTAATTGATTGGTTTACCTTGGTCTCAGTTTTCTCATCTGCAAAATGAGAGAATAGGAATAACTGACTTTTACAGTTCCTTTCAGCTCCTTTACTATATGCTGATACTGGATAAATTCGTCCCTGTATTCTTTTGAAATAATTATTTCACATGTATTTTTGTAATTATTTTGTAGATCTATGTAAAAGCTAAGAGTTTGAGAATTTTGAGATGATCTTCAGGGTCTTCCCTGCGTAGTGATGATTACATCAATTGTCAAAAATGTCTGTGATAGTCCTAAAGATATTAGAAAAAAGCCATTGGCAGAGTCCATTCTCATATGTGTGATTTATTTAAAGACCCTAAGGTCTTGTAAAGCTTTTTGAGAGGCAATAGTTTTGAGAAAATTTGTCAGTGAGAACCATCTTTTTAGAAATTTAGTTTTTCAAAATGTTTCATCATAAACTATCAAGCCCTGTCCTTTATAGAGTATGTGTGAAGAAAAAGAATTTTAACAATAGCTTTTCTAATAACATATTTTGAGTTAGTGGAGAAACTCAGAAAAGTTATCCAATTTCAGAAAAAGACAATGTTCTAACTTACCCCCAATAGACAGGACTAGCCCTATGCCAAACTGGCTTGTACTTGGTACTTTCTCATCTCCCTCCTTTTTGCATGCTCCCATTTCCCTGAATACCCAGGGATCATTATACCGGTGCTAGCCACTCACAGCTACTCTATAATATACCCTACCCGTACCTACTCTAGACTTTTATCTTTATTCTAATAATAACAATAACAACAATTATAGGGCTGTTATTTTTTAACCTATAGTTATATAGCAATTTAAAGTTTACAAATTTCTTTACACATATTATCTCACTTGATCCTCACAAATAACATAAAGAGAAAGTGCTATTTATTATACCTTTTTACAGAGGATGAGACTGAGTGACTTCCTCATGGCTACTGTCTGGAATTTTAACAAGAACAAATATAGGTCAGATGTAGCTATAGATACACAGCTGTAGGGGCTGTGAGCAAGAAGAGCCGAAACCACTTGAGAGGAAGAAGGGTCAGCTGCACACTTTAAAGCAGGTCTGCCGTGACTCCAAGTCCCGTGTTCTTTCCATCACACCATAATGCTTCTGCTGCCATGTATCATCTCATGCCCAAAAGAGAGATGCCCTCAGCCCTTCCATATTGTAAAGTTTTTAGTAATCTCATTCATGCTGAAGTGTTTGAGGCTTATGCTGATTTAATGTTTACCATAACTCATAGAAATGAATCTGAAATAGACATCCATGAAAGCTGAGACAGTAGGGAAGCTATTTGGGAACAGGAAACCGTTCCAGGATTAGGAAGCCTTCTCAAAATGAGACACAGGGGTTAGGATCTACTCTACCCTTGCATACTGCCAGTCTTATTGAGAAATATCATAATAATTGATTAAGAATGGTTAGGGTATCAATATGATAACTTCTTAAGTCTAAAACTGAAATCATATGAATTGTCTTTGAGAGTCTATAGAAATCAAATTTTTGTAGATAGTTCTTTATAGTTAGCAAAATGTTTGTCATCCATTTTCTTGTGTTATCTTATGATACCCTGGTAGGTATTACTACAAGTTTTATTCTCATTTTGCATATGAGAAAACTGTGGCTGATTGATTAGACTCAAAGTTATACAGCTGTCAAGTTGTAAAGTGACTTTATTATATTTGTAATAATAAAAGAATACTTTTTCATTCATAGATTTTTGAAAGCTATACCTGTTTCTTTTTTTTAAATTTCTATTACATTATCTAAAAGTAATTTATAAATGGTAAAGTTTTGCTTTATTCATAGTCACACCTTGGTTTAAAACAAAGGCTTATAGTCCCAGGAAACTGGGACTAAGGAAGCTCATGTAAGCAGGAGTTTTATTATTATATACAGCACAGCAAGCCAAGGGGGCAAGAAACCCAGATCACAAGGGAGGGAGAGGTCAGAGATGGGGCTCAAAGAGGGAAATTAGATAGCCCCAAAATGGTCTTGGTAGGAAGAGATAATCAGTGCCAAATATGGGAGGAGGCATTCCTGAATAAGGCCCAGATGTGGTGAAGTTCTTGAGATCTCTTATGGATAACCGGCTTCAGTGAGGCTCAGGGAGGAGCAGTTTCTTTATTGGGACCAGAAATTGGGAGAAGGTCTGAGTTGACTATCAGAGGTAATAAAAGAAAGGAGTAACTGAGACTACTGCACCTGGCCAGGAGTAATTATGACTATTAACTATTGACTTAGGGGTAACATAGGTCAGAAGAGTAGCAAAGTACAAAACTGTATTTGCCTGTATAATTTATGGACCTTAGGACAACTTAGCCTAAGTACCCTTGTATTGGAATCTTGTCTTTCTATTTCTAATGTCAAACAACCAAAACTACAATTATCACGTTTCTTTAATTGAAGTCTTTTTCCAATTAAACTAACATAAAGTCTGGAATTGCAAATATGATATATACATGCCTATATAAGTGGTGAAAGAATACATTTTTGCTAGATTTGAAGTCAGGAAGACCCAGATTCAGATCTCACTCTCTGTGCCACTCACTACCCAGTGCCGCTCATATATATATATATATATATATATATATATATATATATATATATATATATATATATATACACACATATACATATATATACATATATATACGTATATATGTATATATATGTATATATGTATATATGTATATATATGTATATATATATGTCATAGACACACATGTATACACACACACACACACACACACAAAGAAGGAGATAGAGAGAGATCACTAGAAGAGAGAGCATTATACATCTGATAGAATTAGAGCTAGAACTCTGTTCTGAGTTTGAAGCTATGCCCAAAAGACAGTGTGAATATGTCCACAGATATCATCTTTGGGATATTGCTTATATCTAGAAAGTAAGGAATGTCATTTTCTTGGCTACTTAGTGATCCCTTGATTCCACATGTATGATTGGTTGAGACCTGGTTGGTGTAAATCTGAGCCATGCCCCTGAATTTGACTTTAAAAGGGAGCAGAGACATTTGGATTCTTCCAGTATGGTGTCAATTGGCCCCTAAAGCAAATACCATACCCTACCAAGAAGATGGCACCAAAATGCTAAATTTAGTTTCTTTATGCAGGTTCACTCCATCTAGATTAGAGATATCTTCAAATCCAGGACAACAACTTTATCTTTTAGCCATGTCAAGTTAACTAGGCTCCTCCTGATCATACCCTTTTATATATTATACATGTACATGTGTGTCTATATATTTTATATCTAGAGAATCATCGAGATATTTTACATATATATTACACATATGAAAAGAACTTTTTGTAAATGATATTAAACAATGTATCACTTAAAGTCTTTTAGTTAAAGGCTTTATCCAATATCGTTTTGCATTACCTACAGCCTCTCCTAGTAATGATGCTATCAAAGAAATGTTTAAGAAAGATGTAACCTGGGAAGTAGATCCAAACTCTCCTCTCTTAACTCCAAATTTACAGCCAGAACAAAAGAAGTTTCCAATATCATCCCTACGGACAAAGTACTCAATTTGCTCTGTTCTTTTATGGATTCTGTTTTGTGCATTTAGAAACTCAAAAGAAATCAATTTCTGTCTGGATTAAGAAATATTTCAATTTTAACAGAAAATGTAGGAGTTGTTTTCATATAATGCTCTCTGCCCATCCTTGCAATTTTTATTGTATTTAATCATTTCCAGGCATTCTCTTTTCTATTTTGCTCACTATACTTCAGTGGTCATTTTGAGTTTAGACCATAGCTTAATGAAATAAAATATTAATATTTTAAATCTATTATTTTAAAGTAGAAGATATGAAAATGATTTTATTTTTTAAAAAAATGTTATATTGACACAATGAAAATAAAAAGGGTACAATTTGCTTAGCATACAAGAAAACTATGTTCCCAACCTGGGACATGACTACTATGCTAACAAAGTTCACGTGTCTCTTTACATATACTTGTGATAAACTCTTGATTCTGTTTGTAATATTATTATTTTATTAGATCAATAGATTTTCTGTTGAATGGCTGAAGTCATAAACCTATGTCTAATTTTCTTAGTCATTTCTTTGGATGTCTTCATTTTTTTAAAAAGACTTTTTGAGTTCTGTGTATTATCTTGAGTTCCTTATTCCTCATTTAGCTCATTGTTCTGAATTCTATTTTGATGTTATTTCAGATGCGGCGAGAGTCTGGAAGAAAGTATAAATAAGGGACTTAATGAAGGTATGTCCAAACTGCACACAAATAAGATGTTATAATTTGATGCTATACCTGATTTTTAAATATGCTGGAACACTCCTACAGAGGTGCTATTTCAGTGCCAACAACCTCTTCTTCATCACTTTGAAGTAACTTTGAATTCTTCTATGCAGGTGAAGTACAAGATTTAACAGTTTTTTTCCAATAAGCTAGGAATTAGCTAGCAGGTTCTTTCTAATAAGCAAAAATAAGCACGAGCCGTCTTGCGTCTGTTTCCAGAAGACAAACCTGGCCAATTACAGAGACGCTTAGATCCTGAAGGCTGATCAGTAGATAATGCAGTTTTTAACCACAGCATCCCATGAAACAGAAGGATGATTGGTCCTCAGTTCTACATAGTGCCTTCTTATCTTCAGATATGAAGTTATTCAGCCACTTAGGATGCAATTAAGATTGTTCAAAGATTGTTTGAAGTAGAGAGCCACTGAAGTCATATTCATTTCTGAGATTCTATCTATTATTCTGTTTAATTCTGTGATTCTACTGTGATTCTACAGAGGAGGATCTTAGAGTGTGGGGGGAAAGATATTATGACTCCCACAATTCAAAAATCATCTACAGATATCAGTTCAACTGTTAGATCTTAAGTTATAGTATTTGTCCAGTGACCAATAGTACTGAAAGAACAAAGCAATATTCATATTGATACCTTTGCTATCATATCAGTTTAACCAAAAAAATACAAAGAAGTTGCAGCTAAATGGAAGTGTGGTTCACATTTTCCTCAAATAGACAAATCAAATAATTGGCATGGTTAGTTGGATTGTGAGCCCAAAGGCAAAAATCAACCTAATTAGGTAGGAAATAGAGCTCAATATGAGCATAAGTAAACAAATCACCATGAACATAATTATAATCGTACCTTCTGTGCTAATTTCTGCAAAAGATGACAAAGAGGTATTATATGAACAATTTGATGAATTGTTCCAAAATCAACACACATCTTAAGTGTAATCATAGTGACTTGACATTATTATAGCACTTTAAGTTTTGCAAAGCATTATGCAGACGTTATCTGACTCGAGTTTCAAAACAACCCTGTATGGCAGATGGCTTCCAGGAAAACGTGAGTTCATATCCTCCCTGTGATATGATACATGCTGCCCATGACACTGTGGGCAAGTCACTTGACTTCAAAGTGCTCAGGAAACTCTAAGACTAAGTTGGAACACTGTCCATTTTCCTTCTTCTCACACTCAGAATTCCTTAACATGATGAACCATTTGTCCCAAACAAAATTTAAAAATTAAACACGTACATAGATATGGTATGTGTATACATCCATATATATAGATAATGTGAATTGATTTTTTCTTCTTCCTTTTTCCACCAGCTACTGATGAACTTTCTTCTTTATCTTGAAGGACTTCTCCAATAGGATCGACTGACAAATCCTCAAGAATGCCAAAGCCGAGTCAGGATCCAGAAAAATACATACTTTAAAGGAAGAAATAATGTTCACTTGTGCAATAAACTATGTTTAATAATGTTTAATGGTTTTCCAGTGAATATATGAATGTGATAAATCCTAATGTATTCAAAAATATGTTGTCATGTTGTAATACTTACTATGTGTATATATTTATAGGTATATATATATTTGTCCAGTTCTTTATTAGAAACTTTTATTTCTTTATATTTGTAACACTGTCCCCCAGACTGTTAATTCTTGCAGGTCCTTTAGAAACCAATAAATTGACTATAATACTTCAGTTATCTGTCTTGGAAGGTTGTAATGTGTTTTCTATCTAAGAAAATAATAAATAAGATAGATTTACTAATTGTTTTTACACAATTGCTAAACCAATTAGAAATTTTAACTCAAGATGAGGATGAGCTTATTTTCAGATTTTTTTTTCTTCAATTTAATCTTTTTGGGAGAAGACTGGGCTGACATCTACAAGTACCTGCTGCTGATTGTTAACATCTCAGTGGCTACCTCAGAGTTGTTTTGATTTGTATCTCTCTAATCAATAGTGATTTAGAGCATTTTTTCATATGACTATAGATAGCTTTAATTTTGTCCTCTGAAAACTGCCTGTTCATACCCTTTGAACATTTATCAATTGGGGAATGACTTATATTCTTATAAATTTGACTTCCTTTTCTATATATATTAGAAATGAGGCCTTGATCACAGACACTAGTTATAAAAATTCTTTCCAATTATTCTGCTTCCCTCCTAATCTTTGTTGCAATCTTTCTGCTCTCTTGTTCCCTATCCCCCCCAAAACAAAACCCCACAAAAACAGAATAACTGGGTGGGGTGGAGTCAAGATGGCAGAGGGAGAGCATGTACTCACCTAGCCTGTACCACAAATTCAGGTATCTCTAAAAAGAGAATGTGAACAAATTTTAGAGTGGCAGAATCCATTAGCAGACAAGAATGTGATAGATTTCCAGCCCAGGATAGCCTGAAAGGTCGACAAGAAGGATCTGTTACACAGAACCTGGGGAACCCAGAGTGCACAGGCTGTAGCAAGAAGAAGAGCAGAAACAGCAGTGTGGATTCTCAAACATATCAGCCAAGGACAGGAGTCAAGCAGAACTGAGTGAGAAAGAAGCATAGAATCCCAGGCAATAAGAGCAGCTGCTCCTGAGACTATGAGCCCATGGATTAAATATCTGTAAGACACCTAGCTGAACTTCTGGGAGCCAAGATAGCAGAGTGATCTCTAAGTGTTTGTACCCTCCCCTTGTTGATCTTGAAAAACCCAGAGAATATTTCCCCAGGAAAAAAACAACAACTTGGATTTAGTGGGATCAGCTGAAAGGCTGAACAGTCACTTAACTCAAGAGTCTAGGAAACTCATAAGATCGACACCACCTTGCTGTGGCTGAAGGGGACCAGTGCAGGACCCAGAGCTGGCCCAGACAGCCCCATCTCAGATAACCAGAAGGAGATCCTGAAGTCTAGTGGGGTGAAACCCGTAAGCATCAACACCAGGACCCCAGGTGTGCCTTATCACAGCCAGGGGAATTGGGAAGATACTAGTGCAGATGGGGGTTCACCAACCACTGAACCTGCCTGTACTGTAACTCAGGAGAGGAGACCTCCTGCAGTCAGACCACCTCTCTGCTACACCTCATGCAGCGAGCTCCAGAGTAACTCCAGGGAAACTCAGACCTCCGCCTTGGTGCACCAGCCAGATCAGCACCAGGGAATCTTCAGCATTCTAGCTTCTAGTTGAAAGAACCAGAGGCCACAACACACAAAGTCTCAAGTTCTCAGCATAAGAAACGTGGGAAAGATCCCTGTGTGCCCCAGAAGCAGAGTTCCACTTTGAAAGATAGGAAAAAGGCAATCATGATAAGCAAGAAACAAACCAGAAAACAAAAGACCATAGAATCTTAATATGGGGACAAAGACCAAAACATGAATACAGAAGAGATGAGCATTGAGACTGTACTCCCATCTGAAACCTCAGAAGAGAATATGAACTGGTCTCAACCCCAAAGAGCATTCTTGGACGAGCTCAAGAAGGATTTTAGACGCCATATTAGAGAGGTGGAAGAAAAATTGGCCAATGATTTTAAAAATATGAAAAAAGTCACTGAAAAGAACAGCTCCTTATAAAGGAAAATTGGTCAAATGGACACGGAAGCACAAAACCTAACTGGGAAAATTGGACAAATGGAAAAAGAAGCACAAAAGCTAACTGGAGAAAATAACTCCTTAAAAGGTACGATTAGACAAAATGGAAAAGGAGGTGCAAAGGTTAACTGAAGAAAAACTATTAAAAATTTGAATTGGGAAAGCAGAAGCTAATGACTCTCTGAGACATCAAGAATCAGTCAAAAGGAATTTAAAGAATGCAAAACTAAAAGAAAATGCAAAATGTCTCATTGGAAAGACAACAGTCAAGGAAAATAGATCCAGGAGAGAAAATCTATCTAAGAATTATTGGTCTACTGGAAAGCCATAATGATAAAAAGAGTCTGAACAATAACCTCCAAGAAATCAAGGACAACTGCCCTGAGATCCTAGATCCAGAGGGCAAAAGTCATTGAAAGAATCCACTGATCACCTCCTAAAAGACACCCCAAATTGAAAATGCCAAGGAATATTGATGCTAAAATCCAGAAATATCAAGTTTAGGAGAAAATACTGCAAGCAATCAGAAAAAGCAATTCAAATATCTAGAAACTACAGTCAGGATCACACAGGACTTTGCAGCTTCTACATTAAAAGATCAAAGGAATTGGAATATGATATTCCATAAAGCAAAGGAGCTGGGACTACTCAATTGCCCAGCAATATTGAGCATAATGTTTCAGGCAAGGAAATGGGCATTCAGTGAAATAAGGGATTTCCAGACCTTCCTGATGAAAAGGCCAGAGCTCAACAGAAAAATTGATTTTCACATACAAGTCTCAAGAGAAGCATAAAAAGGTAATCAGGGGAAAAACATTTGTTATTCTGTATGGGCAAACTGTTTAAATCCCTATAAGGGACACTGATATTTGTTAATTGTGAGAATTGTGTACTTGCCATGATATTTAAAAGGGATGTACATAGATAGAGGGAGTAGGTATAAATTAACTGATGTGATTATAAAAAATGTGATTTAAGGGTGTGAAGGGATTGTAAAAAGAGATGTGAAGAGGGGGAGGCAGAAAAAAGACAAATTACATCACAGGAAGAGGCACAAAACATACAGTAAAGGGAAAGAGGGGAGGGAGATGAGCACTGTTTGAGATTTACTCTCATCCGATTTGGTTCAAGGAGGGAACAACAAACTCAGTTAAATATAAATATCTAACTTGCCTTATAGGCAGTAGGAGGGAAAAGGAGAAAGAAACTAGAGGAGAGGTTAACCAGAAGAGAAAAAGTAGTAAGGGAAAAGAGGAGTAAAAGGAAGTGGAGCTGATAGAAGGGGGTGAAGAATGAGGGAAGCAGTGGTCAAAAAATTAACACACTTGTAGAGGGGAAGGGAGAAGGGAGAACTAAAAGCATAAATGGGAGGAAATGGGAAGGAGGGAAAGACACAGGTAGTGATCATAACTGTGCATGTGAATGGAATGAAGTCTCCCATAAAACAAAGGTGGATAGCAGAATGGATTAAAAACCATAACCCAACAATATGTTGTTTACAAGGTGCACATTAGGTTGGAGCAGAATATATTATGTTTCAGACGATGTAAAAGAGCAGGGATGGCAATCCTAATCTCAGACAATGCAAAAGCAGAAATAGATCTAATCCAAAGAGATATTGAAGTAAACTATATTCTGCTAAAAGGTACCATAGACAATGAAGCCATAACATTACTAAACATATATGCACCAAGTGATATGGCATCCAAATTGTTAAGAGGAGAAGATAAGGGAGATATAATAGGAAGGAACAGAGAACAAAACTATACTAATGGGAGACCTCAACCTCACCCTCCCTGAACTTGATATATCTAGCCTCAAAATAAACAAGAAAGAAGGTAAGGAGGTGAATAGAACTCTGGGAAAGGTAGATATGATAGATCTCTGCAGAAAACTGAATGGGATTGGAAAGGAATATACCTTTCTCAGCAGTACAGGGAACATATACAAAAACTAACCATGTACTAGGGCATACAAACGTCACAATCCAATGCAGAAAGGGAGAGATAGTCACTGAATCCTACACAGATCATAATACAATGAAAATTGTATATAATAAAAAACCATAGAAAGACTAAAAATTAATTGGAAACTAAATAATCTAATCCTTAAGAATGAGTGATTTAAACAACAAATCATAGAAACAATAACTCCATTAAGAGAATGACAATAATGAGACAATTGATGCTTTACAGACTTTATCAAATGAATAAAAAATTTTTTGGTGATAATCTGATTATTTAAGGTTTGAGATATGCAGAGACTTGATACATATAATTTTATCTTCATTGATGTGGAAATATAATGTTTTATATTTTATTTTATACATAGCAATTACCAACTAATTAATCAATATGGAAAACAGAAGGCACTTAATCAGGCCATTTCACTTCAAACCAGCAGTTCAGAGAATGCTTCTGATGCCAAATTTGCTTTGAGTGGACCTGTCAAGGATCAAGAAGGTAGGACTGATAATTCCAAAATAATAGTTAATTTAAAAAAATAATGAAAGAGCAGTCTTATATTTATGCTAATAGTATATAGTTACATAGTCTGTATTTATTCTATTTCCATTTTATGCTTTAAAAGGATAGGAACTGTTTTATTTTTTGTTATTTACTTAGTTATCCTTGTACGTTCAGCATCCTGAAACTATTTACTAAAAACAGTCTCAAGATCTTTTGTGTTAGTATTTTCTGTTGTATCCAGAAATTTCTTTAGTAGGTTACAATAACAATTTTCACATTTCTCCATTATTCTAAATGTATTTAACCAAATCATGGGAAAAGTTTTGAACGTTTTAAAAATGTATTATATTTAGCAATATTATTTATTTCTGTTTATTAAGCATGAGGAAAATAAATACATAAAGGCCTCCTATAACCGTAGCATGTTCACTCACAGAGACAAACACACACAGATGGTTTGATCTAATATGTGGTCATATAGAGATAGAACAGTAAAAAGTTGGAGAACAAAGCCATCTTCCTTTTTTGGAACTCTCTGTAAATCACTTATTCAAGCTTTGGAACTGTATACATTTTTAAACATTTCCAAAATTCTTAAATGCTCATAAAGCCTTTACTTTAGAAACACTAAAGGATACAAAAGCCATAGGAGTTAGGGGGACCAGGGAACAGTGGTCTGAAAGGTAATGCATATGTGTCCCTAGATTTTTGGTAGATTTTTGCATATGTGCCTACTTCCAACATAACTGTGGGAAGACTTTCCAGTCTCCTAATTCAGGCACTCAAACTTTCAAAGAGAGGAGATTTTCTGAGCTAGCTCCCAATATTTAATGCTGCCAGCTGAGCCATTTGGAATCTTAATGATCTGGGTTTATAATTATGAATTCATCGCATCTTTATGACATTTCTTTTTCAAATCAATTTACACATTACCTTGTGAGAAAAGTAGTGTGGGTATTCTGTGTACTCCCATTTAAATGGGGATGAAAGTGAGGGACAGAAAGCTTAGATGACTTGAACATGCTAACAGAGCTTAAAGGAAAGTGTTATCATGTACTTTTAACTACTGAATATTATACTATATATCTGAAAGAGATGAGCTTCCATAAAAAAAAAATGAGAAATCACAATTGGAGAAGGAACCATATTTAATTTTATGTATATCTCACTACTGTCTAAAAAATGTCCTTTTCCAAAAAAAATTTTAATTTCCTATAGCTAGTCAGGTGATGAATGAACTTCATTTTTCCTCATTTATTCATTTGTAAAATAGTGTATCTCTAGCTACATACATGACATTGTTATGATGAGCCTTTAAGACTAAAATAGTTGAGGTCTATTCCTCAATTTTTATCATGTTAACTGCCTGATAAACCAAATTTTTAGCACATTTTTTAAAAATCCCAAATCCAATTTTAATAAAAATAATTATACTAATGAATTTCATTGAAGATGGCATGCTTATGAAGTTCATCAATCAAGAAAAAGTTATAGTCTAGAATATAGAATTAAATATAAGGACAATTGAAGACTATGGTTTAGTAGTGATAGAACTTCATAAATATGTTCATGGCAGATATCTGAAACACTAACTTTATGAAATATGTAGTGATAAATAACATTTTCTATACAAGCCCGAATCATAGTGTAAGCACTATGTAAGATATTTAATATTATAATTTTAAAGGTTTAAAACAGCTAGGGATAGAAATAAGAAGAAAAATTAATTTTAATGATTTGCTATTTTAAAATATATGTGCCTTCCCTTTAAATATTAATGTTCCACCTTATATAACTTCATTTAAAAATTGATAAAATTCATTGTTTGATAGGTAAGTGTATTAGTACAGCCTTGCTTAACCCATCATTAGACTTGAAATTGGTGATCTCTTCACTTCTTTTGAACTTGCGGAGTCAGTGAGTTATTTACCATAGACCTCAAATCTTCATTGTTTTGGGGAGAAGTTTAGAACAGTAATAAAGTGAGAACCTTTTTTGAGTTTTACTAATAGTGACCACTCTGCATACAAATTTTCTTATAAATCATATTGTCAAAGGAAACCAGTCTCTTATTATGAAGTATGAGTGTACTGGAATCCTGGTCCTGGGACCTGGTAGTCATTTCCACTTACCAGGAGCAACATCTTTCTTTCTTGCATTATTTCTTGCATTTTAAAATTTACGTTAATTGTGGATAGCCTCAAATTCTTTGTCAAAAATCCCTGAAATTTATGAGTTGTCTGGTACTTTGATAAATCATTATGTTCTGGGGTTGAGCATTCCCTGATTATTTATTCAGGCTACTTTGATATTTTAATTTAGCGTTATGGTAGAAAAGCCAGAAATTATCCCAAAACATTGGAATCCAAAAGTCTTGTTTTTTCCCTGCTCTCTGAAGATTGACACTCAGTTTGCTTTTTATGCCACCACAATTTTAATTGTATAATGACTTCTTCCTGCACAAAATTCATCATGGGTAATACCATGAACCAAGAATGACAAATGCCAATAAGTAAAAGTTATCCTTCTCA
Source organism: Notamacropus eugenii (assembly GCF_028372415.1). Classification (NCBI taxonomy): domain Eukaryota; kingdom Metazoa; phylum Chordata; class Mammalia; order Diprotodontia; family Macropodidae; genus Notamacropus; species Notamacropus eugenii. The sequence continues at coordinate 200,408,025 of NC_092874.1, read as the reverse complement.
AATGAGACAGTACTGTAGTGCAGACAGATAAGGCAGGCAGGATTTAGGACCATGTGATCTAGTCCTGGCTTTTCCACTAACTAGCTCCTTCACCTTTTTGAATTTCAGTTTCCTTTTGTTTCCATTTGCAAACATGAATTAAAGGGTTTGGAATGCCCTCTGAAATTTTACCCCTCCAAAAATACTGTTTCCAATTCATTTTTTGATAATTTTGCTAATTCATTTTTTAATATCCTTGATGTGCTTTTTTTATTTAGACCATGAATAATATGGCTGTTGATGACAGTGATTTCATTCATCTTCCCTCATAAAATATTTTATGCCATATAAGTAACAAATTCCTCTTCAGTTGTACATTTTATCAATTCAAACATTTCTGTGACTTTTCTTCTAATTTGTAAATCCCTTAGGTCATTAATACCGCTTCACTGCATTCCAGAGGAATTGAAAATATGTTTAACCTATTTAAAATAATAATCCATGCAAGCTAAAGAGAAATATTATTATTTATAAGGAAGCAGATTCTAGCCTGACCTAGATTTTGTTTTTAAAAATCATTTTGCTTTCCATTCAATCCAGATATTTGTACCTTTTACCCCTCTAAACCAATGAATTTAGTAAATTTTTCATTATATATAAAATAAGAATCTATTTTTTAAATCTAAAAGTGATGTTGTGATCCTATCTTTTAGCCAATACTACCTCTCATTTTTCAATTAAATCATTATCCAATAAAATAAAACATACATAAGAAACATTTTTCAGTCCTATCACTCTCACTCCAGACTCCTTCCCCACAATAGGAAGAGTTTCCAGGATGTTGAAACCCATTTGTATTATGTGATGCAGAAAGTTGTGTTCCTTATTTGCTTTTTGAGGAATCTTTGAATTGCTTCTTACCACAATAAGTCTGAAGAAAACAACCTAAAAGCTGCTATCAAAAGAGCCTTCAGCTTCTAAGCTGGAATTGAGACCTACTACTTTCACAGTCTCTTTAGCTTAAGGCTGAAGATAGAGTGCTATATGCCCAGCAACTGGAAAATATTCTATTATACTTAATATTTTAAATTAAGAGAAGTCACACTCCAGTGGAAATAGCACAGTTCAAAATCAGAGAAACTGGGTTCAAATACCACTCCTAATACTCCCTGTATAAATGTGAACAAGTCACTTGACATTCCTCAGCTGCATTTTTCTCACCTCTAAAATAATGACATTGGACTAGATGTCCTTGGAGAGCTCTTCTCCCTTAAACTTTCTGTTTCTAATATTTTATTGCTATAAATAAGAAAGAAAGAGTAGGATCAGCAATAAAATGCAAAATGGAATGTTTCAGCACCTACATGCATGGTTAAGAAAGTTTGAAGTTTGTTAAAGTGAACACAATGTAGACATTTTAATTGTTTCATTCTTAATTCTTTTTTTTTATTTTATCCTCTTTGGTTAATAACAGGGGTAACTTACATTCCAATAGTGTTTTAATGTTTTGTTTTTTTCTCTTTTTTCTTAGTAATATTTTTTCCAATTATATGTAAAGATAGTTTTCAACATTCAGCTTTGTAAAATTTCAAATTCCAAATTTTTCTCCTTCCCTCACTTTCCTTCCCTCTCTCTTTATTAAGAATATCTCTATAATTTTGCATCAACATTATTAGGGAAATTGGTCCATAATTTTCTTTATTTGTTTTGGCTCTTCCTGGTTTAGGTATCAGCACCATATTTGTGTCATAAAAGGAATTTGATGGGTCTGGTTCTTCCGCCTCAGCTCACAAGGATGTTTTGTTTTGTTCCATCAGATGTAAAATGGTATGAATGAAAAGGTCTGCATTGATCAGGGACCTATCACAGCAGATGCACCAATCATGTATGTGTATATATATATATATAATGGCAGCCATACACAGGTAGAGAACACAGAATTTTAAAGATAAAAGAGACTTTAGCAATGTAACCTTTGAATACTCTTTATATAAAAGACGTTCTGTATGAATGGTCAGCCCAACATAACGTGAATTATATTGCCTCTCTGTGCCTAGCATAGGGCCTTTAGTGTTGTAGGTAGTGAATATGCATGTAGTGAATTGAATGGATTATAATTGTTGTTAGATCTTAGTGGGAAACTATGGAACCAGGGCATCTAGGATGAAGCTAATAACCTGAACTGTAAACACAACTGTTCTTTAGCTTTGCTCAGGAATCAGGTATGGAAAGATGATTCTTTTTCAAGATAAATAATCTGTAAGCTAGGGGTGCATAGCAGAGTGACATGTCAATGGATTGATTTTTCTACTTCTTTCTAGATTGTGCTTTATTTTCATTCCGGGAATGTTAAATCCTAATTCAGATTGGGTGATTGATCATTGCCTGGTGGACCAGTTTTCAAGCCATGCTTTCAGGCAGCTGCGAAAAGATGGCACACGTATTGGGATTTTAAACAGGTTAAGCATTTCAGATCATCTGCCTTGAATAGAGGGGAGGTTAGAGTGACTCTGTTTGGGCCCAGGAACTACTCATTATTTCTGATGAGGGAAGGGGCATGGGGAAAGAAGCTGAATCTAGGTAGGTGATGGAGAGACAAGTTAGGAGGTTATTTCAGGGATTCAGGCATGAGGTGATAAGGACGTGGAGGACAACTGTGGCAATTAAAAATAATAATAATATTTATATAGTGTTTTCCATGTGCCAGACACTGTGCTAAGTTGTTTATAATTATTATCTCATTTGATTCCACAATCACCTTGGAAGCTAGGTGCTATTATTATCTCCGTTTTACAGATGAGGAAACTGAGGCAAACAGAGGTGAAGTGGCTTGGGTCTTCCCACCCTGCTCCCAGTGCTCTGCCTACTCTATCAAGAAGGAAAGATTCTGACAAATTAGAACCCTGAGCCAAAGCCAAAATGAATGCATATAAATGTTTTGTGCAACAAATTACCAAAGTATAGGATTTCAATCTAATTAAAGGAGATTATATTCATATAGGATTTTATTTATGTGATTATATATTATATTATATCATATTCATTATACTATATATTAATTTAAATGAAATCTAATTGTATGGAGATTTAAAATAATTTTAAAAAATAGGAGAAATAGTGTGGTACATGGAAAGTGTTGGTTTGGGGGTCAGAAGTCCTGGGTTGAAATCCCACCTTTCTAATAAACTATCTATGTGACTGTGGGTGAATTGCTTAATCTTCCTGGACCTGTTTCCTCATTTTAAAAAAGGAGTCTTAGGCTTGATGACTTCTAATGCGAATGGCTGGAATTTATATAGCATTTTAAAGTTTTCAGAGCACTTTTCGTGAGTGTTTCATTTGATCCTCACAACAATCCTAGGAGACAGGTGCTATTATTATCAAAAGGGCTAAGTCCAGAGTGCCATAGCTAGTAAATGGCTGAGGCTGCCTTTGAACGCAGGTCGTCCTGATGCCCAGTCCAGCTCTCCATGGGATCACTAAGCTTCTCCCAAGGTCCCTTCAGCTCTAAATCTATGATTTTAGGTGTCTAGGTGCAGGGCACTGTGCTAGATGATACAATAGAACATAGCACCTATCCTAATGTTGCTAATTAGGAGACAGAAGTATGCTAGGCTTCTTTTACTAGTAGGGAATAGAATGGGATTTGGAATGATAGGTGGGATTTCCATAGTGTTGAGATGTAGGGAGCACAAAGATACCAATAATAGCAATAGTTAATGTTTGTATAACGCCCTAAGGTTCACAAAGCACTTTACGTATAGTTTCATTTTATCCTCAAAACATTGTTGTGAGGTAGGTGCTGTTACATCCCCATTTTACAGAGGAAGAAACTTAGGCAGACAGAGAATAATTGCTATGCCCAGGGTAACACAGCTGGGACATGATTTGAACTCAGGTCTTCCTGACTCCAAGTCTAATACACTGTCCACTATTTCATCTAGTGTAGGAAATTGTAGGCCATGTGGGGAGGATCTTAGGAAATACAAGAGTGTCCTCCTAGGATGCAGTGAAAGCAGTTCTTAGAGGAAGTTTTGTATCTCTGAATGGTTACATGAATAAAATAGAGAAAGAAGAGATCAATGAATTGGGTATGCAACCGAAAAAGCTAGGAAAAGAACAAATGGAAAATCCCCAATTAAATACCAAATTAGAAATATTGAAAACCAAGGGAGAGATTAATAAAATTGAACTTAAGAAAACTATTGAACTAATAAATAAAACTGAGCTGGTTTTAAGAAAAAAACCAATAAACTCAATAAACCTTTGATTAATTTGATTTAAAAAAGAAAGAAGAAAACAGTGAAGAGGAAATTAAAACAACAATTAGGAATTATTTTGCCCAATTGTATGCCAATAAATTTGACAATCTTAGTGAAATGGATGAATATTTAAAAAATATAAATTGCCCAGATTGACAGAAGAGGAAGTAAAATACTTAAAATAACCTCATCTCAGAAAAAGAAATTGAACAAGCCATCAATGAACTCCCTAGGAAAAAGTCTCCAAGATCATACGGATTTACAAGGAAATTCTATCAAGCATTTAAAGAATAATTAATTCTAATATAGACTTTTGGGGAAATTGGTGAAGAAGGAGTCTTACGGAATTCTTTTTATGATACAAATATGGTACTAATACCTAAACCGGCAAGAGCCAAAACAGAGAAAGAAAATTATAAACCGATTTCCCTAGGGAATATAAATGTAAAAATTTAAATAAAATATTAGCAAAAATATTATAGCAACTTATCACGAGAATAATACACTTTCATCAGGTAGGATTTATACTAGGAATGCCGGGCTGGTTCAATGTTAGGAAAACTATTGGCATAATTGATCATTTCAACAACAAAACTAACAGAAACCATATAATTATCTCAATAGATGCAGAAAAAGCTTTTGACAAAATACAACACTCATTCCTATTGAAAACACTGGAGAGTATAAGAATAAATGGAGCCTTCCTTTAAATGACAAGTAGTATCTACCTAAAACCACCAGCAAGTGTTATATGTAATGGGGATAAGCTAGATATATTTCCAATAAGATTGAGGGTGAAACAAGGATGCCCATTATCATCAGCTATTCAATATTGTATTAGAAATGTTAGCTTTAGCAATAAGAGAAGAAGGAATTAGAATAGGTAAAGAAGAAACTAAGTTATCACTCTTTGCAGATGATATGATAATATACTTAGAGAATCCTAGAGAATCAAGTAAAAAACTACTTGAAATAATAAATAACTTTAGCAAAGTTGCAGGATATAAAATAAACCCATATAAATCATCTACATTTCTATATATTACTAACAAAGCCCACAGCAAGAGATAGAAAGAGAAATTCCATTTAAAGTTACTGTAGACATTATAAAATATTTGGGATTTTACTGACCAAAACAAACCCAGAATACTGTATGAACACAATTACAAAATGCTTTTCACGCAATTAAATTCAGATCTAAGTAACTGGAAAAATATCAGTTGCTCATGAGGCTGAGCTAATGTAATGAAAATGACAATTCTATCTAAATTAATTTACTTATTCAGTGCCATACCAAACAAACCACCAAAAATTATTTTACAGAGCTAGAAAAAAACATCAAAATTCATCTGAAAGAACAAAAGGTCCAGAATATCAAGGGAATTAATGAAAAGAAATGCTAGGGAAAGGGACCTAGCCATATCAGATCTTAAATTGTATTAGGAAGTAGCAAACATCAAAACTACTTGGTACTGGCTAAGAAATAGAGGGGTAGATCAGTGGAATAGATTAGGTATACAAGACATGGTAGCCAATAATTATAGCAATCTACTATTTGATAAACCTAAAGACCCCAGCTTCTGGGATAAGAACTCATTGTTTGACAAAAACTGTTCAGAAAATTGGAAAATAGTATGGCAGAAACTGGGAATAGACCAATGCCTGACACCGTAAACCAGAAAAAGTTCCAAATGGGTACATGATCTAGGTATAAAGATTGATACTAAAAATAAATCAGGGGAGCAAAGAATAGTTTATCTGTCATATTTATAGAGAATGGAGGAATTCATGATCAAACTAGAGATAGAGAACATTATGAAATGCAAAAAGGATATTTTTGATTACATTAAATTGAAAAGTTTTTACAAGCAAAACCAAATGCAACCAAGATTAGGAGGGAAGCAGAAAACTGAGAAAGAATTTTTACAATTAGTTCTTAAGGCCTCAATTCTAAAATATTTAGAGAACTGAGTCAAATGTACAAGAATACAAGTCATTCCCCCATTGGTAAATGGTCAAAGGATATGAACAGGCAGTTTTCAGAGGAAGAAATTAAAGCTATCTATAATCATATAGAAAAATTTTCTAAATTACTATTAATTGGAGAGATGTAAATCAAAACAATTCAGGTACCACATCACACCTCTCAGACTGGCTAACATGACAAAACAGGAAGACAATAAGTGTTGAAAAGATGTGGGAGAGTTGGGACACTAATTCATTGTAGGTAGAACTGAGCTGTTTGGAACTATGTCCAAAGCACTATAAAAATGTGCATACCCTTTGACCCAGCATCGCTTCTAGTCATAAAAATGGGAAAAGATCTCATATGTACAAAAATATTTATAGCAGCTCTTTTTGTGGTGGCCAAGAACTGAAAATCAGTTGGGAAATGGCTGAGCAAGTACTTGTATATGAACGTAATGGAAAGCTATTGTGCTATAAGAAGTGATGAGCAGACAGACTTTGGAACAACCTAGAAAGACTTATATTGGAATAACTTGGTCCTTGGTGATTTGATTTATTCCATTTAATATCTTATCATTTGAAAGCAGTACAAACACTGTTGGAGTAAATTTGTTAGTATCTAGATCGTGTACAATGCACGAAGATTGATTGATTGTCCTGGAGTTCTAGTTATATATTTAGGTTACAAAAGATTATATTGCGTTCTTTCCACAAGATCTTTAGCATTTCCTTTAACATCAAGTGTGGCTTTCAAGTTGAAATTGTGTGTATGTGTGTTTGTTTGTGTGTATGTGTATCCTTATATAACTGTATTGGATTTAAATATCTCATCTCCTTTTAATAAAGTTTTGTAGCATTCCTTTGAAATACTCACCCAGTCAATCAGCCAATAAATCAGTAAAAATTTACCAAATACTAACTATGTGCCAGATAGCCCTCAGACCTTTTGAAATCCAAAAGGTTACTGCCAGTCATGGACATATTCATCACAGCATGTTCGTTCATACAAGATTATGAAAGAATAAGCACACACACATAGATAGAGTGGGGCAAATTAGAGGTAGGGTAGTGGGTCATCCCTTTTGTATTGTCATGAGTAAGAATTTAACAAAAGGGTAAACTGAGGCAGCAAGCTAACATTTATCAGCAGGGGCATGCTACCAGTCAATAAATGAATCCATGGCTTGTCTTTATTAATGCCAAAGACCCTGGACAAGAGGACATTTTCCCTTCTACAGGGTTTGAGGGAGCACAGAATAAAAAAAAGAGCAGGGTAATGACATCATGGAATTAAAGACAACATGATTGGTTATAGCGCTGAGACACATGGAGCAATATGATTGGTTGGAAGTTTAGTAATGGGGACTAACAATGACTCCTCACCTCCTCTCTAAGAAACACTCTTTGAGTCCAGGTGAGAAATAGTAACCCAGCTATTTTGGACAGCAAACTGGACATCCTTAAAGAACACCTTGGTGGCATAAAAATATCAAGGCCAAACTTCCTTTCTGCTCACACACACTCTCCAACATCAGTTAAATTCCTTGAGGTAAGAAACTTGGATTTCTAAACTTAACCCATTACATACAGCGAAGTCCAGAGACAAAGAATAATGACTTAATCAGTTACAGAACAAAAACAGTTATAGGACAAAATCAATTACTTGTAAATAGGATAAAAAGTGATGCACGTTCAATTTTAATTTTCTCAGTATATTCACTGAGTTCTGACTAAGCAAGCAATTAGGAAAGCTTCCTCAGGATTGCCAGAAATGGCGGTTTGATCATTCTCAAGGTGGGGCTACGGTATTATAGGAGGGAAATCGCCTGTTATAAAATTATTGTGAAAACTGGTCTGCTAGTGTTTTTTAGCTCTCACATTAAATTACCCTGATATAATTATGACTGATCTAATGTACAAGAATACATGTCATTCCCCAATTGATAAATGGTCAAAGAATATGAACAGGCAGTTTTCAGAGGAAGAAATTAAAGCTATCTATAGTTATATGAAAAAATGCTCTAAATCACTATTGATTAGAGAGACACAAATCCAAACAACTCTGAGATACCACATCACATCTATCAGACTGGCTAACATGACAGAATAGGAAGATGATAAATGCTGGAAAAGATGTGGGAGAATTGAAACACTAATTCATTGTTGGTGGGACTGTGAGCTGATCCAGCCATTCTGGAGAACAATTTGGAACTATGCCCAAAGGGCTACAAAAATGTGCATATCCTTTGATCCAGAAATACCACTTCTAGAACTGTATCCCCAAGAGATCATAAAAATGGGAAGGGGTCTCACATGTACAAAAATATTTATAGCAGCTCTCTTTGTGGTGGTCAAAAACTGGAAATCAATTGGGAAGTGGCTGGAAAGTACTGGTATATGAACGTAATAGAAAACTATTGTGCTATCAATTAGGGAATGACTGAATAAATTGTCGTATATGGGTATAATGGAATACAATTATGCTATAAGAAATGATGAACAGGAAGACTTCAGAAAGGTCTGGAAAGACTTATATGAACTGATGCTGAGTGAAAGGAGCAGAACCAGGAGAACTTTGTACACAACAACAAACACAGTGTGCAAGAGTTTTTTCTGGTAGGCTTAGTTCTTCATTGCAATGCAAGGACGTAAAAAATTTCCAGTGGTCCCTTAAGGCAAAATGCTTTCCACGTCCGGAGAAAGAACTATGGAATTCAATTGCAGGATGTAGCAGATCATTTTCTTTTGTATTACGTTTTGGTTTGGTTTATGATTTCTCCCATTCATTTTAATTCTCCTATTCAACATGACTAAGGTGAAGATGCATTTAATGGGAATGTATATGTAGAACCTATATAAAAATTGTATGCCATTTCAGAGAGGGAGGGGGAAGGGAGGGAAGAAGGAGCGGAGGGAGGAGAAAAAGTCTAAGTTATATGGAAGTGATTATAGAACACTGAAAACAAATAAAATAATAAAAAATTTTTAAAAATGAAAAAAAAATTATGACTGATCTGTTTTTCTCCACCAACACATGTTCAAAGTAGGATAAAAGGAAGTCTCCTTTCTCCAAAATGAATACTCATTATGAAGCAATCAGATGGAAAAAAAATGACTTTTGTCATTTTGTACATTGATCCCCATGACTGATTGCATGGGACACAATTTGATCTCACCCTAGAATACAGTGATCTCAATAACAAAGCATGAAGAAATGTCTGTTCCAGAAAAACAATGAGCCAGCATCATGAAAAAAAACCCAAAGTACAAGCAAACTGGGCTTTCCACATTTCTCCCAGGCTCTTATGAAATAGGAGTTTTATGATCTTAGGGGCTGAACATTGTTAATGGGAAAATCTCTCTCTCTCTGTCCCTTGATCTGTCCCTGCATTTCTGTTTGGCTGCTGTCTTTGTCGATCTCTGTTTCTGTCTCTGTCTCTCTTGATTTCTCTGTTTCGGTCTCTACTCAGTTACGTAAAGGAGAATTATAATAATCATATTTTCTGAACCTGTCAGAACCTGACCTGACAAAGGACATACATTTTGCAAAGCCTCATTAAAATAATACCTTCCTTCTTTGAAATGAGGGGTCATATGGTTGTTGTAAGTTTTATGTTTTCTGTGGTAGATAAGACAAGTTCATTTAGTTCTAGTATTTTACCTCTAGGGGTGGGGGATTTAGTTCTCTGAGAAAGAACTTAAATCTCCACAACTGAATATTCTTATAATTCTTCCAATTTTGGGAATATGATACAAAGGTAGGAAAAGAAAAATGAAAGAAAAAAGGTGCTGTTGGATGAGGGAACTTCTCAGAGTTCCCTGCAGAGACAGGGAACTTCTGACTTGTCTTATAGATCCGTAAACTGAGCCAGATGTGAAAGTAAATATTAAAAATTAAGGGAATCAATTTGCAGATGATGCCAGTTCTAGGAGGGTAGGGAACACGCCTTTCTAATCTAATCAATACACATGTAGTTATCACATTTCAAGTGTGTATTTTGAATTATGTACTCAGGCTGAATAGAAAAAAAAGTAAACACAGTAGGATTTGTTTTTGAATATGATTTTGAATGTGTGTGGACCCATAAAATACCTTGAATCTGAGTTAACTTTTCTTGGGCTCAGTATGAGAGTGCAGATGCCCCAGATGCTGCATTGTCATACACAGATTAGTTTAGCTTAGTTGCAATTTCCCAAAAGCAATTCAGCTTGTTTCCCCTTCCTTTGCAACTCTGTGCCCTGTTTGTTGTCAATCTGTATTGTCTGCTTCAGATATAAACAATGTTGGGCAGAATCTCTGTAAAGTTTCCATCTGGATCCATATTGAATTGGTCAATAGACATTAGTCTTTTGACTCATCCTGTGTAGATGAACAGAATCATTCCTTTCCACCATCACCCTCAAAGAAATAAGTTGTTTTACTTGTGTTTAATACACAGATGGACACTGGTCCCTTCATTCTGTCTTTACATCAGATGGTGGGGCAGCTAGGTGGTGCAGTGGATAGAGCACCAGTGCAGAAGTCAGGAGTACCTGAGTTCAAATCTCACCTCAGACACTTGACACTCATTAGCTGTATGACCTTGGGCAAGTCATTTAGTCCCAACTGCCTTATCCTGGGTCATCTCCAGTCATCCTGGTTACTGAATTCAGCTGGCTCTGGAGAAGTGAGGCTGGTGACCTGCATGGCCCTCACTCACTCAAAACCAAGTCAAGTGCAAGTCATGTCATTTTTCTGATGGCATGGTCTTCTTTGGCAATGAAGGATGAACACACAGTCATAACTATGCTAGGTGCTGGGAGTAGATACAAAAGAGACTTGTATTCATCTTTTATTTTCAAAGAAGACCATGACATCAGAGAAATGATGACTTGTACTTGACTTTGTTTTGAGTGAGGGAGGGCTATGTAAAGTCACCAGCCTCACTTTCTCCTACTGAGCCTAATCCTTGGATGCTGGGGTGGGGGGCACAGTACAACATACTCATAGAAGGATAAATACGGGGTATTAAAAAACCATAGTGATTGGGGAAATGAATTGATAGCTAGATGGCTCAATGAATACAATGCTGGGCCTAGAGTCAGGAAGATCTAAAATCAAATCCAGCCTCATACACTGACTAGCTGTGTGACCCTGGACAAGTTACTTAATCTCTGCTTGCCTTAATCCACTAGAGAAGAAAATGATAAACCACTCCAGTGTCTTTGCCAAGAAAGTTCCATGGACAGTATGGTCCATGGGTTCATGAAGAGTCAGACACATTGTAACAACACACCCTGGAAAAGTGACCCTTGAACTGAGCTTTATAAAGAGATAAAGTTTCCAAGAGGTGAAGGTTAAGACCAGGGCAGGGGAGGTGGGGTGTGGACCATCCCATGCAAGAAGAACAGCCTGGGTAAAGATACACCTGCGAGATATATGGGAATGTATAATAATGTATAATTAGCCTGTATATTGACATATTTTCTTAGTTTAGAGCCTAAAGATTTTCCCCAACTTTTTGATATGAAACAGAAAATTCTGGCTTAAGTATCAGCAAAAATCCTCACTTGTTCCCTCAGAGACTTGGTTATTCATGTCACTCCAATGGAAGATTCTGAGCCTCTGCTGCCAAGTTCTTTAGAACAATGAATAGCATGGCACAAGTAAGATAGAGTAGCATTTTGCTTCTCTGGAAATGGTCCCTCTTCAGAGAATCACCAGGTTGGAGGGGCTTACATTCCATGTGGGTGGACCTTTTAATCCCTTAGGTGAACAGGAATCTGTGTTAAAGGAGACAGGGCCAATTAAGTCCCATGGAAAACTTTGTTGACTTTTAGGGAAAACTAATCTTTACTGAGAGAAAATAGGGCAATCCAAGTTCACATGGAGAAAGATGAAAATACCGTTCTTGCTCTCAAACAATTCATGTTCAAATCATGGAGACAACATTTAAATAACTAGATATATCCAAGCTATATACAGAGCAAATGGAAAGTAATCTATGAAAAAAAGGCAATTAGGTGGTACAGTAGATAGAGTGCTGGATCTGAAGTCAAGACTCATCTTCCTAAGTTCAAATCCAGTCTCAGACACTCATTAGCTCAATGTCCTTAGGTATGTCACTTAACCCTGTTTGCCTCAGTTTCCTCATCTGTAAAATGAGCCAGAGAAGGAAACAGGGTAAACTGCTCCAGTATCTTTTTCAAGAAAACCCCTAAAGAGGTCCCAAAGGGTCAGACTCCACTGAAAACATGATTACGCAACAACAACAGTCTCTGAAGGGAGACACTAACAGTAGATGAAAGCTTTAGGGGACAGAAATTGAGCTTGATTTTAGACATGTTGAGTTTATGATGTCTCTATGATGTCCAAATATCCAATAGGGAATTGGAGATTCAGCACTAAAGCTCAATGGAGTGACTGGGACTAGACAGATAGATCTAGCAGTCTTCTTCAAAGAAGTGATAGTTAAATCTGTGGGAGCTAATGAGATTTCCAAGAAATAGCACATAGAGGGAGAAAAGAAGGTCCAAGACAGAAGCTTGAGGAATACCCACAGTTAGTGTACATCATCTAAATGATGAACCAGCAAAGAACTAGAATATAGGGGAGTACTCATTGCTTGGGGAATGACTGAACAAATTGTGGTATAGGAGCATAATGGAATATTATTTTTCCAAAAGAAATAATGAAAGAGGCTATTTCAGGGAATCCTAAGTAATATGAATAGATGTACAATTAAGTGATTACAACTAATAGAATAATTTGTACAAGGACAAGAACATTGTAAACAAACCAAAAAGAACAACAACAACCAAACCTCTCAAAGACTCTGATCAATGCAATGAGAAATCATGTCTCTAGAGGTTTTGTGATGAAGCATGTTACCCAGAACAGAGAGGTGAAGGACTCAAGGTTCGGAAAAAGACTGAAATTTTGAACAAGACCGCATTTTGCTTGCCTATGTTTGTTATGAATAGTTTAAAAATTTTTTTTGCTCTTTTTAATAGAGGGAGTGTTAGGGTAGGCCAGAAGAGAGGAAGAATGAGCAATAATGATGCCAAAAAAAAGAGGGTCATTGAAACATTCTTAAAAATATACAGATGAGAAAAAAAGGAGTTAAAAAAGAAGCACAGATAAGTACATGGTTTTGAAAGTAACATGTTAAATTTATTATATATATACACATACATATATGTGTGTGTGTATAGTATGTGGCATGAAATGGAGAGTCATACTTTCATATATAATCCTTTTATGTTCAGTTATGTAAAATAATACTAATAACAATTAACATTATACAATGACTACTATGTGCTAGGCACTGTGCTAAATACATTACAAATTTGATCTCATTTGACCCTAATAAAATCCCTGGGAGGCAGTTGCTATTTTGTAGATAAGGAAACAGAACAAAACAGAGGCTAAATGACTTACTCAAGATCAAATAGCTAGCAAGAATTTGAGACAAGATTTGAATTCAGGTCTTTCTGACTCCAGGCCCTCTGGAGTACTCTGTCTAATGAAACACCTAGCTGCCTATATACTAAAATGTTCTTGGGGGATGGGGTACAGAGAGCTGACCTTAAGTTCAGATTTTTAAAAATTTAGAAGGACTGAAGCAAAAAAGAAAGAAGAGATGTATGAAGTGTTTCACTTGAAAATGGGGACTTGAAGCAGGTCATACAAGTTTGATTTATCTTATTTCATAGATAAGTAATTAAGGCTCAGAGAGGTTAATTGATGACTGCTCCATGGTCACACAGTCAGTATCAGAGCCAGAACTCAAAACTGTCTTAAAAAAATACAAAGATTTACAAGTAAATGTTCTAAACTTAAAACAAATATGAAAATTTAAGTTTGAGGCTGGTGTTTGTGAAGAGAGAGCAACAATTAATTCTGCTTATTAAGGATGCCTTGCAGAACTGTCTGCCAGTTATGTACTCAAGATGTAAAATTCATTGATCCTGACCTAGCAGTGTCTGGGAAATAGTTTATTAAAACAAAAACAAACTGAACTCTCTCTCTCCTCCAACATATTCTCAAAGTAAAATAAAAGGAAGCCTCCCTCCCTTCCCCAAGGTGAAATCTCATAACCAAACCATCAGTTTAATAGGAGTTTTTACCCCTGTGTGTGTGTGTATATGTGTGTGTGATGGACCCCTTGGGCAAGTTGGGGAAGCCTGTGTAGTACTTCTCAAAATAATGTTTTTAAATGCTGAAGATAAAACTCATCATACAATTTTTAAATTATATAAAATGCAGTTATAAAATATTAAAAAAATAAGCTCAAAGATCTCAGTTCAAGAATTCCTCCTGCTCCAGTCACACAGATTTTCACAGTGTATAATGCACCATTTGCTCTCCCACTGAGAACATGTTATCCCACAATGAGCACAAAGTGCACAGTGTTCTCAGTGACAAAAACATTAAGCAGTTGCTTTTTTTTCAAGAAAGCAATGAACCAGCAAGGGCCATGAGGAATGCAAACAAGTCAGACCTTCAGTATCCTTCCCCATCCTATCCAGTCTTTACCCATAAAATTATTTCTGGAATCTACTGAAATCTATATTCTTTCCACTAAGGGTATCCAGAGCTAATGAACAACATCTTTATTCCCCACTCCCCCAAATGAGCATTCATCCCAGATCTTGGCCCCCAAGGAGAAAGATGGCAGAGAATGGAAAGTGATTAAAATTCTTGTTGACTTCTGTAACTGTCCTAGTTTACAAATTAATAACCTGGGTTGCTTGTAGAAGCAAATACTTATCACTGTGTGTGTGTGTGTGTGTGTGTGTATGTGTGTGTAGTTTTCCACCAGAATATGCCAGATACAGAATTCTACCTAAATTGCTTGGACTGTGATTCTAGAAAGTTCTGTGAAATCTCAGTCTGCATAAGCATGCCATTCCTCAAGGGCAGCGAAATTGACTTTTAAATTGACTGTGGAAAGTCCTGGGCAACCAATAAACCAGTTTTCTGCTTGGAAATAATAAGACATTGCCTTGAGGTAGTTCAGAACAAAACAAAGCAAGAAAGCAGGAGATGATTCATTTTTACTTTGGTTGTTCAACTTTTTAGGTGTTCTCCAGACTTCTGCCAAGCTTCATTCAGGGTAAGGCAAGAGAAACTTCTGCACCTTGTACTTGTACTCAGATGTTCATGAATGCAAGAAAAGGAAAAGGGAAAGTGAGAATAGCAGCCTGAGTAGATCAGGAACATTTTTTTTTTTTTGTGGTGGGGTGGGAGAAAAAGGACACAATAATTGTGCTAGACCAGAGAATTTTGAATACAAGGTAATAAAATTGGTCCTGTAGGCAATAATATGGAGCCTTCAACATAACGAATAAGAGGTTTTGTGACTAACCCTTAGTATGGGAATATTAAGTGTGAGGCATGAAGAGGTATGGGGTCAAGTAGGCCAGACTTGTGATTGGCCCCTGGGTATATTTATAACAAATTGAGGATTCTCTCTATTAGATACTACTTCTCTTCCACAATTGTGCAGTGAAATGGTAAAGATTAAGAGCATGTCAAAGAGGAACAATTTTTAATAATCTTCTGCAAGTTTATCCTTTAGCTGGTCATCCTCTATTTATCCCCATTGACTCCAGGTAGGAGAGATTCCAAGGAATGGGGCACATGTTCCTGTCATCTCCCTGGGAGAATCAGCAAGGGGAGTTCTTTTTTTAGATCCTTTGCTTTCTCTGTCCCTTCTCCACTACCTACACCACCACTATGTCCACAATACCCACACCTGACATTCCCCGATAGAGATACACTGATATATGTATGCCTTCATTAGAAGGGTTAAAAAAACTTCAATTAATCAATCGTGAAGCCATTCCCTTGGGTACAAATTAATTTATTTCCCAAAGGCCTGAAAGTTTTAATTGACTGACTTATAAACATTTACAAGTCTGTCCCAGCATATTCTAAAAGCTTAGCACTACCCATAGGAAAAGCTGAACTGTATCAGACAACTCTTTGAACAGGAAACACTTGTCTCTTCAGGGCATCATTGTGCTGTACCTGATAAGTCAAGATCATTGTGGAAACTTCCCTGGGGATGATCCTCATCTCTTCCTGAACTCTCCCCAAAGGACCATAGAAGTGTACCAGTAGGAGCAAATGGGCAGAAGATGTTGCTAAGAATAAGGTTCCCAAGGACTTTTTCCAAAAGGCTAATTCTGGTCTTGGTCATCCAAGTTGTTCTGGTAATTTTTATCAAGGGAATCCTCCACAAAGTAAAGGTAAAGAGATATCATGGAGAGCAGGATGCCTTGTCTCTTTCCTTACAGGATCATACAACAAATTGGTCTTTCAGGGAGATGAGTGGGGAGATGACTGCTTATGATCTAGGTAAGATTACATATGGACTCCTTGGAATCATAATCTGTGGGGAAAGGCTTCAGAGACCAAACCTTGGAATTGATATGGGGAACTTCCCATATGCACATAAAGATGTACATTTATGCTTCAGTTGTACAATAAAAATCATTATTCAAATGTCCCCAGATCTGAAGAAGTCAGGATCTTAGCTAATTGGTGACCATGAACCTATCTAAAGTCTGTCAGTCTATATCACATATACACAACAAATCTGCACATGATGAAATGCAAGAGGATGGACAAAAAAAGTGTTAAAATGGTCAGGAGAGGGTATTGGAGGTTTCATTCAAGTGACTTAAAAATGGCAGTTGAGATTAGGAGATTAACTCAAATTTAGTGCAGCAGACAGCAGGAAAAAAAATGCCCATTAAAAATAAAATGTGCAGTGAATGCTTAGGTCACTATTAGTAGTTCTGACAATTACTAGACCATGAGCTCCATATGGGCAGAGTGGTCCCTTATTTACTTTTTGTATCTTCTCCATCACTTAGCATAGCATTCAACACATCATGGGGGCTTATTCAATTTTTACTGAGGTTGTTTAAGAAAAAATGAGGAAAATGGGAGATGGTGACATATAGATGAGAGGCAATGTGTTCCAAAGTATAAAGAGTTGGCCTTGCAGTAAGGAAGACCTGGGTTCAAGTCCACATTTTGTGGCCCTGAACAAGGTACTCAACTTCCTAGTTCCCTAGGAAACTCCTTAAAAATTTAAATTATACATGTATTTCTTCCCTCGCACCATTCCTTGTACCAGTAAAATGTCAGGTCTAGCTCAAACATATGAAAATGAAGTGGAATATCCGTCCATTCCACAGTAGTAGAGAGGAGGAAAACCCTGAGGGTAGAAGAGTAGTAGTTGGTAGAATTGGTATGACCATGGTGGGGCTGGTGTGGGAGACAACAGGAGAGCGGCAGCATCAACAAAAACAAAAGCAAAGCAAAACATTAAGAGATAAAACAAAACAAAAAGTGGAGCAGGAGTCAATGGCTTTTCTTATAGATAAGGTTATCTTTTGATAGAATGTAAACTCCTTTAGGGTAGACACTTGTATTCTTGTCTTTGTATGCCCAGAATGTAGTATAGTGACTAAAATGCAGTGAGTGCTTGATGAATGCTTATTGATTGACTATAAAAACATAGGATTTCAGGGTTGGAGGGACCTTAGATTTAGTCTAATGTATGATTTTTAATTCTGCTTGTGCTCTTCCCAGATGGTCTGTCTCTTGTTGACTCTCCAGACTTGCTTTGTGTCCTGGGGCTGTCATCTAACTCTGGGAGTAGACAGCATAGATAACGTACAGAATGTGACCAATTGGGTCAGTTTCTCTAGTGCTCTTGTGGAGTCCATTTCCAAGTAGGTCTAATAGATAGTAATGGTCCCTGAAAAGGCTCTACACAAATGTTTTCCCTAATAGCCTGGCCTAATGCCAAAAATTTCCAACATTAGACATTTATTTCTTTGGGTTAAACTATGCTATCACCAGAATTTCTCCTTAAAATTCAAACATCCAGGGGTATGAAAACATACTGAGTCTTCCACTGGCATCAATAACTTAGTGTGAATTTGATAAACTGGTCAGAACCAGTCAGGTAGTACACAAGTCCTGAAATTACGGGACAAGTAATGTTTAATGGAGGCAGTGGGAATAGTTTCCCTAGAGCATGGATACTGTGCAGCAGGTATCTCTGAGGGTCCAGCTAGCCCACTCTGCTACAGTATTTTATATTCTCTGAGACCAATCCCAGAAGTAAGAGAATCTTCGAGAAATTGGGTTGGATAGACAGAGGTGTACAGATGATTGGAATTTGCCTGAAGTATTCTCTTTGTATTTCCTTACATTTAGATAATTTCACAAGACACTCCATGACACAACAGGAGAAGAAGCAAGCAGAAGCTATCATCAGGCAACCAATAATACTGCAGGATGGAGGGAATCACTTCGAGTCGTTGGAACCCAAGGCTGGAAAGAAGGCACGCCTCAAGGTCCTGAGCGAACTCTACCCAGACTCAGAGCTTTTCCGTCACTGGGGTGAAGGCCTGTCAGAGTCTGAGCAAACCGAGGCTCAGAGCCTCTTCATGAAGTTTGGTTATAATGTTTACCTGAGTGACCAGTTGCCTCTCAATCGCTCTTTCAAAGATGGTCGCAATCCCAGGTGAAGTTGGATTAGCATAAGTCTATTTATCCTGAAAGACCTTCCATTTAAGATTGTGGGATTTTGAGAATGCAGACCTAGGGGAAGATGGAGAGGGAGAAAATGGTATAAAGAATGAAGTGAGGGAAGTCAAGGCTGGAAGGAAGGCATTATAATAGCATAATGAAATCTAGAAAGAGAAGTAGTATTTTCCTCTCTATTTTACATGTGGGGAAACTAAGTCTTGGAAGGATTAAATGACCATAAAAATACAGAGCAAGTTTGCACTGGATAGAGAATTCATAGACCTCTAGTATTATTAGAATTGAAATGGACCTTAGATGTTATCTATTCCAACTCCTTTATTTTACACATGAGGAAATAGAGATAACATTAAGTGAATTTCCTAAAGTAACATAGTACCCTGATAACCTGACAGCCAACTCAAATTTCTCAAATTCTTTTTCCAGGTCCCCTTTGACCTATGACTAAATTTGAAGAATGCTCTTTTCTTTCCTCCCCTTCCTTTACCTTCAGAATCCCTCTGTCCTGTCCACATTTTTCTCCTAAAAATAATTACTGGTAATTCTTTTATGTGCCCAGTTCTATAAGACATAATGGAAAATACAAAAGATCTTACAAAGTGCAGAAACAAAATGAAATAATTGCATAAAACTATAAACTGAGTGATTTACAATTTGTTTGAAAAGTTGTTTTCATTAACTTTAATGAAATAACAAAACATTTTATTTCCTTCCGTATTCTCATTTTTGTGTGTCTCTTTTCAGATATTTTATTATTTTTTCAAAAATTTTTTTTACATAATTGTAAATTGTTCTAATATACTCTCTACCTGGGCATGATTTCCTGTCCTCCTTTATTTCTAAGTATTCTTCATAGGGGCATCGAGGTGGCACAAAGGCTAGGGTGCTGGACCTGTAATCTGGAAGACCATAGTTCAAATTTGGCCTCAGACATTTACTAGCTTTGTAAATTCAAGCAAGTCACTTAGCCTCTCTTTGCATCAGTTTCCTCATCTGTAAAATAGAGATAATAATAGCACCTCCCTCCCAGGGTTATTGTGAAGAATCAAACATGATAATAATACACACACACACACACACACATCGTAGTTATTGGTGTTCCCTTGGTCACTTTTTATATTTTTAATTGTGTCCAAGACTTTTTATTCTTTTTGTTATTATCCCTACCTTCTGAAACTGCATAAACGTACATACACATGTGTAAGCCTACCTATATACATACATATACATTGCCTATAGACATGTCTATTCCTTTGAGTCAGAAAGACATGGACACAAGTCCTGCTTCTGAAATGCATTGATTGTGTGACCCTAACATGACAGATAGATAGATCAATAGATAGATAAAGAGTTCTGAATATAAATGTTGTGAAGTAAATAAATTTGTATAGGGATTTTCCTCAGAGGTAATTTCCTGTAACTGTGAAAGTAGATATTTGAAATACACACACACACACACACACACACACACACACACACACACACACACACACATGCACACACACCCATGCCAGAGCATAAGTTCAGAATACAATGAGCTTTCTCGTATTATATATAATTGAGACTATTTGATCTTTATTAATTCCCTGCCTTTTACTAGATAGTGATTGTTTCTCTTTTACCCAGGAACCCTGAGGGTCTTCTTCTCCCAGTATGATTTTTTTTTTTATTACAGGAGCCATCCCTTGAGCAACTACTTAAAGAAGCCTATTCATTGAATGGGTGTATCTCACTCAAAGTGAGAATGCTATAAGACCTTAGCCAAAAGGGCCAGGGTCTCACATTGCATCCTGGGCCATCTTCAGTCATCCTGATGAATATCAGGTCACTGGATCCAGATGGCTCAGGAGAAGAAGGTGAGGTTGGTGACCTTGCACAGCCCTCCCTCACTCAAATCAAGTCAACTGCAAGTCATATCATTATCTTGATGTCATGGTCCTCTTTGAGAAGTTTATTATTCTGTTTTCCTTTAGTTTTTAAAATAGTTTTGAAAAATATGTGCATGTCATTGAGTGGTCATAGTATATGAAAAAGGAACAAGACAGAAAATTATTCTAAATTTTACTGTCATCTGTGAGAATTGGAGAATGGTAGAGCCACTGATCAAAACACGGATATTGTGAATGGTAGCTGGTGTGTAGGCTGAAGAAAAGGAATTTATTTGGGGATAGATATGATGAATTTGAGAAGGTAGAATGACATTCAAATGGAAATGTTCACTGAAGGCCAAACCAAAGGATGCTGATATTGATTCCAGCAGGAGTTTAGTCATATTGGAAGTTGTCTTGGTTGTCCTTGGGACAACTTCTAGAATATGTTCTTCTAAAGAACTAGGGCTACAATAGGCACTGATCTGTCTGGGGTGATTAAGGCATTCTAGACAGAGAGATATGCTAAGTGACTTTGGGGTATATGTCCTAAACCATGCAATAATAATGCACTGATCATCATTATTGATAACTTGTTCTCATAAAGATGCCTTGAAAAGATGTATCCCCACCAACTTCCAACTGTCAGTGTCATCCTAACAATTATGAATGAAGCCATGTCAGTTATACAACGGGCCATCAACAGCATCATCCATCGGACACCTGCCCATCTGCTGAAGGAACTCATCCTGGTAGATGACTTTAGTTCAAATGGTAAGTTGAATACCAGGAAGGGATTTTGTTTCTGTTTTGGAAGTTATACAAGTCTTACAGAGGGATTTACTAATTTTTTTGTCTAAACCAGTTTGATTTGCATAGAGAGACTAAAGAGGGTATAGAAAAGAGCCAGATATAGGACAAAGAGGAGAACGTGATTTATGAGGAAAGAGTCAAAGAACAAAGGAAATGCGAGAGAATATAAATTGATAAGAATCTGCTGACAATTTTCAAGGATTCTGACTCAGGATAATCTGCCCAGTTGTCTAGCTCCACCGGGGACAAAGCAAGCTCTCCCTTTAGGCTGGGGATAAGGATTTTTTGACAGGGAGAGATGTTAAACACTGGAGTGTATGTGTGTGGGAGGCTGTCCAATCTGAGATTACCTAATCCCATTCCCAACCTGTTCCTCTAATATTGTAAATATGTTTTTATCTTTGGCATGAGAATGTTGAGAATAGGGAATGATGAATTGTTGCTGAAGGACATAATCTGACACAGAAGCTCCTGCTTGACCCATCAGTCTCTGTGACTAGGGATCAGTGCTCCTTGCAGAAGACAAGGTACTCCAAATTTCTTTAGTGGACCCCTGCAAAACCATAGGGCAATTCAAATGGAGGTCCATATCCCCCCAAAATAGGGTGAATAGGTTAGCTTTAAAAGAAATCAAACAAATTCAGATGAACCTCAAACACAAAAGGGGATTGAACAGTTGCAGTTGAGGTAAATTGGAATCAAACTCTAAGGTCCCAGTTAAGCCCTTCAGATATCATATGCACTCCTGGGGAACCCCCTGGAAGCTCTGACTCTGGTTTAAGTGGAGGCCAGATTTATCCTAGAGCGACATGACTGGAAAGAAAGAAATCAGGCCATCTCTCTCTCTGTCTCTGTCTCTGTGTCTCTATCTGTGTATGTGTGTGTGTGTGTGTGTGTGTGTTTTATTTTTCCTCACAACAGAGGAAATTTCTAAAACAAAGCTTAGGTATGGCACATTTCTAGAGTATTCCCTAAAAGGGATTAAAAGATTTCCTTCTAGAAAGTAATGTACAAAGTCAATAACAGGAATAAGACAGTTATTTTCATTCTTCCACCGCAAATACAATATTCACAATCCAAGAACTCCTAAGCATACCTTAATATTTAAAAGCTAAAATAATAACCTAGCATATGTATTATAATCTCCTGGGAGATACAGAAAACTTTGGAGACAGCTGGACAGATGTTTCACATTCATATCATATCTATACTTTCTGAGCTATTTATAACTCCAGATCTTCTGGTTAGCCAGAAATAGCTCTTTAGTTCCTTCAAGTTCTGCATGATCCTATTACAGTGTCATTTTTCCCCTGAAAACAGCGGTGTAATTGTCAGAAACATCTCCTGTTAGTCAGATGTCACCAGTGCAGGAACCCAGAGACTCTTGAACTCACATAACCATTTTTCAGGATGACTGTTCGGTGACTTATACTCAAAGAGAAGAACAGAAGAGCAAGCCAAGGACTTGATGTTCAGTTGCAGGCTCACCTGGGCAAGATGTTCTTGTTTCCATGATTGTTGGGGGTGGGAAGGGTAGATAATCTTTCCCCCTATCTTTAGAAGCCCAAGGAGGGGTTGGAAAAGTCCCAAGTAATACTTTCAAAAAGAAGAGTCCTTCCCCTTCTCTTTCCCTTGATCCTTTTATAGACTAGTAAGAAGGCTACCTTCCTTTCTCAGTGACCAATAATCTTTTTTTCTTTTTTAAATATTCAGAATAATATTTTATTTTTCCAAATTACATGTGAAAACAATTTTTAACATTCATTTTTAAAAAATTTTGAGTATCAGATTCTTTCCCTTCCTCCATTTTCCCCTCCCTGAAACAGTAAGCAATTTGATATAGGTCATGCATGTGCAATCATACAAGACATACTTCCATATTAGTCAAATTGTGAGAGAAAACACAGATCAAAAAAGAATCCACAAAAAATAAAGTGAAAGATATCATGCTTTGATCTGCATTCATATTCCATCAATTCTTTCTCTGAAGGTAGATAGCAGTTCGCATCATGTGTCCTTTGGACTTTTCTAGGATCATTAATATTGCTGAGAGTAGCCAAGTCACTCGCAGTTGATCATCATACAATATTGCTGTTGCTGTGTACAATGTTCCCTGGTTCTGCTCACTTCACTTTGTATCAGTTTATGTAAGTCTTTCCAGGTTCTTCTGAAACTATCCTGCTCATCATTTCTTAATAGCACAACAGTATTCAATTATAATCATACACCACAACTTGTTCATCCATTCCCCAATTGTTACACATCCCTTCAATTTCCAATTCTTTGACAGTGGCTAGTAATCTTCAATATAAACACTATGTTATGTGACACGCAAGGTTCATGGACTTGCTTTTATGAATAAACTCATTTTGTCCTTACAATTTCCCACATTTATTTTCTTGATAAAACATTGCTCCTTTAAACAACTCAGAGGACTTTATTACATTAATTTTTTTCCACTTCTTAAAATGGTTTTGAAAAATTAGAGCTTATCATTTTGTTTTATGTGTACATCTAACTACATGAAATAGGCTATTGTTATTTTGATTAGAATTCCTTTAAATCTATGAATTAATATGTAAAGTAGTGACAATTTTATTAGGGGTCATGATAGTTTAGTTCCAAATATCTCAGGGTTTTGTAGGGCAGTTATACTTCTCAGGTGGGTCGAATGGTTTCTTACCACTGAAGTGACAGTCAGAGAAGAATCAGTTAGTTTAAAAACAAGAAATTTCCAGCCTCAAAGCTTCCATGTATAATAAATTCAGAAATGGGTAAATTTAAGTAAGGGGATACAGGTAGGGCCAATGAACATGACTAGAGGACAAAAGGTTCTTAGAGAAAAACTAGGCTAGAAAAAAGCAAAAGGGTTTTTTTGAGAATATAATATGTATGTTGAAGGTTGATGTGCCAACAACAAATAAAGGTGATGCCTGGTAAATTTTCTTTGAGAAGTGGGCCTGAAATTGAGGGGAAAGGTTAAGGATAGTGAAGGTACAGATCTGGGAGTCATCCAAAGAGATGCTAGTTGAAGCTATGCTAAATAAATTATATTATCAAGGGAGGACCCATAGAGATGAAAAGGAAGAAGGATAAAATCAGAAAACTGAGTGATTCTTACAAGGAGAAGAGGTGCTAGAGAAAGAGAAAGTGAAAGTCTGGCCAGAGAGGTAGAAGGATAATCATGTGTGTGCAGCATTATCAAAGCAAAGAGAGGAGATAGCATTAAGTGACTATTGTCAGTGGTGTCACATGTTGC
The DNA here is from genome assembly GCF_028372415.1 of Notamacropus eugenii. Taxonomy (NCBI): domain Eukaryota; kingdom Metazoa; phylum Chordata; class Mammalia; order Diprotodontia; family Macropodidae; genus Notamacropus; species Notamacropus eugenii. The sequence goes on along the minus strand of NC_092874.1, from coordinate 200,383,320 downwards.
AAAGAGATCAAAGTAAATGAGTAAAGACCTTTGGATTTGACAATTAGTAGATTATTGAATTCAACAGAATAGTAGGAATGAGAACCACATAGCAAAGGGTTAAGGAGTGAGTAGGTGATGAGTGAAATAAGACCATGGGAACAGACTGATCTATGAAGCATAGGAGAATAGAAAATGGAATAGTAGCTCCAAGGCACAAGGTTTAGAAAAGGTGGCAGAACAATAAAGTGAATGTGTAGATGGAGAATTAGAAGTGTGCGAGCTCCCATTCCCAGCCATTGGAGTAGGGCAATATAGAAGAAGAAATAGCCATAGTTGGAGAGATTCTCCAAGGCTGGGTGTTATCAGAGAAAAGGTAGATTTCCATTAGTTTGTAAAAATGTTTTATTAATCATTTTTAAAATAATTCAGTTAATGCCCAATATTCATTCCTACAACTCTCATAATAAAGAGGTACAGTTAAGCAATACCAATGTACATATTGGCATTTTATGAGGTGTTCTTCATTTCCTATCTCTAATTCACCTTAGTTCTCTGGAATCAAGACTGGTTATTGTGTGGTAAGAATTAATTTCATTTGGGGAATGTGGAATATGGTTAAAGGGAGTAAATCAAGGTTGAAATTGAACTATTTATGTAAGTATGAGAATTATAGAGAACACAGTAGAAGGCGGACTCTGTTTGGTAAAAGTGGATTTGGGAAATGCTAGGACTGAGCTAGAAAGAGATGAAGCAGTTGTCAAAAGAGAGAGTTTTGTGCCCAAATTGGTAATTAAGAATAACAGAGATTAGGGGAAAAGAAAATTCAGAAATAGGAAACTATGTTGACAACAGATGTGAAGGGGTGCCAAATATACAGAAACAGCAAATGAAGATGAGATGGCTGTGAAGATGGAAAAAAGAAGAGAAGGAAAAATGATATGATGATCATGTTTCTACAGCCTAGGCTCTCCCTCAAATTGAATTACCTTGACTTGCTAGCCTGGACCCCCTACTCAACTGATTGTACAATGCATAGTGTTTGTTTTGGTGCCTCTTCTCTACACTGGGCTCTCTCTGAGTCTTAACATATTTGGACAAAAGAAATTTACCTGTAATACAAATTATGTATACCGTTACACCAAAAATTATTTCCTGAAACTTTGAGAATCTGTAATTGATATAGGTATTTCCTCAACCAATGCAATACAAAACAAAAAATGGTCTTCAAGAGCTGCTGTGATTGAAAAATCTCTATGCTGATGTTTCTCAAAATCTCTTCATTCAACCCAATTTTTTTCTGATGACCTCCAGTTTTAAATCTCCAGTTGCCTATTTGACTTCTCAAACTGAATGTCCTGTAGACATCTTAAATGCAACATGCTTGAAACTGAATTCATTGTTTTTCCTCCCAAACACCCTGCCCCTTCCAAACTTCTTTATTATTGTCAAGGATACCACAACCCTCCCAGCTGCACAGGTTTGAAATCTAGATGTCAACCTCAACTCCTCACTCTTTCTCAACCCCATCCCATATTGAGTTAGTTGCCAAGTCCAGTTGATTCTACCTTTCCAACATATCTCATATGTGTTCTTTTCCTCTCCGCTGACACTGCCACCAGCCTGACACTGCCACCAGCCTGGCTCAGTCCCTTATCACCTCACACCTGGGTTATCCTAATAGCCTGCTGGTTGGTCTCTCTGCCTGATTCTCCCTGAGAGGAGGACTTCATCCTCCTCTCAGCTGTCAAATTGGTCTTCCTAAAGTGTAGATCTGACTGTGTCACAGATCCTTGTCAATAAATTCAGGTTACCTATCTCCTCCAAGATCAAATATAAAATCCTGTTTGGCATTCAAAGCTTTTCATAACCATACCCCACTCCCACCTTACTAGTCTTCTTTTACCTTACACCTCCCCATGGGCTCTTTAATCCAGTGGTACTCTCCTCTTTTCTGTTTCAGGAATAGAACACTCCATCTTCATGTACTGACTCCACAGTTAATATATGTCCTAGGTAGAAATTGAGCACAAAGCTCCCTGGCTTAAAGGACATCTCTATAACTCAGCCCTTGCCTTTCCCAAATCTAGTCTCACCTAAGAGAGGTCCCTTCTACTAGGTTCTTCCACTGTGCTCTCTGGAATTCTCATTCCCAGAAAAATATTCCGCTTTCAATCTTGATATATTCTCTTTGACAAATTATCTCTATCCATTATATGGATTGGCAGAAGGAATAAGAGATTCCGTCCCCTCCATGACAGGTACCCTTCAGGCATTGTAAACAAAGGTTTATCCTGTATAATCTCATAGAGTTGATTGGGGGGCTCATCAGATTGATGAGAGTCTCTCCTGATCAACTCCTTTGACAATGGTGTTGTTTCACCAGCTATCCCTTAGACTGAATTCACTGACTACCATGTGTGGATCTGTCCTGCTTCTGAAATATAAGCCAGAAAACAATGTACACCTGAGTCCAAATCCTTTCAGATATACTTAAGCACAAATGGGCCAAATGGAAGGAAGTGTGGGTTATATGTATACACATAGTTTTGAAAGAATCTAGAGGTTTCTAGCCTGGAGGAGTGCCCCTTGGTTAAGGTGGATGTGGAGGTAGAAACGACAACATGGGAGATTCACCTTATGAATTAATATCCTGGGAATTTATTGAACATTCAATAAGAATATCTCTATCCATATTTACAAAATACATATTACTTGTCATTTTTCAGTGATGTTGAACTCTTCATGACCCCATTTGGGGTTTTCTTGGCAAAGATACTGGAGTGGTTTGCCATTTCCTTCTCCAGCTCATTTTACATATGAGGAACTCAGGCAAACTGGGTGCTCAGAATCACACAGCTAGTATGTGTCTGAGGCCAGATTTGAATTCAGGAAGATGAGTCTTTCTGACTCCAGGCCCAGAACTCTATCTGTTGTGACACCTAGCTGCTACACCAAGTTGAATACCATATCAGTAAAGATTGTGCTTTGTTGCTAGATGAACTAAAGGAAAACTTGGGTAATCAGATCCAGCTTTACAACTTCAAGTATCCCAAGTTGCTGAAACTGATCCGTCACACCAAGAGGAAGGGGCTCACCCAGGCCCGTATCTCCGGCTGCAAAGCTGCTAAAGCAGATGTGGTTATTGTCTTAGACTCTCATGTTGAAGTGAATGTTGGCTGGTAAGACTCTATGAATTGGTTATATATTGGGGAGAAGGGGAATAAGAAAATGATGCATTTTTCCATGGGTCCCCAGAGAGGTAGGCTAGAGATGGGCAAAAGCAGCACCAAATCTTGGACAAGGGGAAGCCCAAAGGGAAGAGCATCCTCTTATCTCTGGGAGTAGATATAGCATAATGCAAGGCCTTCCTAATATTTCTGGTGTACACCCCCTTCTTTCCTTTGATTTCACCACCACAGGCCCTCACCACCTGACTCCTAGACTATTTCAATAGCCTGTTATCTTGCTTCAAGTTCCTCCCAATTCCAGTCCATCTTTCACTCAGCTGTTAAATTAATTTACCTAAAGTGATCTTGTGATCTTCCCCCACCCCCAGCATTATTCAATAAACTTCAGTGACTCCCTGTCACCTAGGATCCAAATCTGACCTCTTTTGACCCATTTAAGCTGTGTGTGTGTGAAAATATATATATATATATACATATATATATATTTTCACACACATATGTATACATAGTTGGTTTTATGTTATCTTCCCACATTAGTCTGTGAGCTCCTTGAGAGTAGGATTGGTTTTTGTTTTCCTTTGTATCACTAGGACCTAGCACAGTGCCCAGTACAGAGTAGGCACTGAATCAATGCTTATAGACTGATTTCCTAGAATATTCTAATAATTCAGATTGAAATAGAGGGGAAAAGGACAAAATTCATGTCACAAAACTTGAGATTTATTAAAGGTAGCTAGATGGCCCAGTGAACTTGGGTCACTGAACTTTGAAATCTTGAATTAGAATCCCACCTTGGACGCTTACTAGCCATGTGTCAATGGACAGCTCAGTTAACTTCTATCAGTATCAGTTTCTTTCTCTATAAGATGAGGGTGACAATGGCAACCACATCCCAGAACAGATATCTGATTTTGTTTCTACCACCATAGTTCAGGTCCTATCCCTTCTCCCTATCACAATTTTTAAAATTGCTCTCCCTGCCTCAAGGTTTTCCCTGCTTGAAATCTGTCCTCTTTAGCTTCTGAAATGATTTTCCTAAATCATAGGTTTAATTATGTCCTTCCCTACTCAGTAAAATCCAGCTATTCAATCACCTCTAGGATCTAACTAAACTCCTCTGTGAGGAGAAGTCCTGTTCCCCAATTATTTTGCTGTTTATACGCTTCTCCATCTGACCTTCCTAGTGTTATTATACATTCACGCATTCTGTGGTCCAACCAAATTGGTCTTACTGTTCTATATATATATATATATATACTGCTCCTTTCCTGTTTCCATGCTCTGATTGTATCTCCTGCTTAGCACATACCCCATTCTCACCTCTCTATCTTTGAATCTGTAGCTTTCTAAAAGACCCAGCTTAAGTGCTATCTTCCACATGAAACCTTTCTTGATTCCCCCATCTGTTAATATCTTTCTGTAATTTATACTGCATGTATATATTGCTACTTTCCCAAATTCGACTCAGATTGGCCAGCTAGGTCCTTTGAGAGCGATGACCACTTCTCACCTCAGGATTCTATAATCAAGCAACTTTGAAGATTTTAGGGGTTCTAATGCTATCCCTTATGCACCTACATTGTTGTGTTCCTAATTGGTTATCAGCCACAGTAAATTAAATTTTAGAAATCTTATTTACCAAGAAAGTATAGAAGGGACAGGTACAAAAAGAATCCTCCCCAAACTCTGGAGCATACTCTTCCACAGATACATACAGGATAATAATACTAATTAACAATAATTGCATCATTATCATCATCATAACAATTATAGCTATATATAATTCGTAATGATGGTGATGCCGATGTAGTTATTACGTTACACTTTAAGATTGTAAAATGCTTTAGAAATATTATTATGTCATTTTTCTTCCCAGCAACACTAGGAGGTAGGTACTACAATGACTGCCCATTTTACAGATGAGGAAACTGAAGCAGATAGAAGTTAAGTGACTTGCTTCGGATCACACAGCTAATAAAAGTATGAGGCTAGATTTAAATTGAGGTATTCAAACCCCAGTGCTGTATTCACTGTCCCACCAAGCTGCTCCAAATGCAAAGAGTGGTCACAAGCTTAATTAGTACAATGATACTGAGGCATGGTGTAGAGAACATATGTATGGCCAAAGCATAAATGCATAACTAAGGATTACTGGAAGTCCTTTGTAGAGTTCCCAAATGGTATTTTGTTTACAAATGCAAGGGGATTTTGCTCTTGTCTTTATTAAGTCTCCCTCTGCTCCTGGCTAGATGCATTATTTGTTACTGGTCCAATTTCTGATGACATGATCATGAGAGGGATTTTATCCCAGGTTATTAAATAGAATTGATGGTCTTAACATTATTAATTAACATTCTTTTATTCTCAGTACTGAATTAAATGAGAAACTTACACCCAAGAATGACTCAGAACTCCTTGGGTTGTCTTTAAATCAATCTGCTTTCCTGATCCCCTGGAACAGAATCTTAGGTCTGAGGGATGTTTAATTTTGGAGTAGAGGAATTTCCAACTACAAACTGGTATTGATATAAATCCATCATTCTGTCCTAGTCATTCTGAATGTTTTAGAGTCACTCTAAAGTTTGAACTGTTGTATCTCACTATCCCGTAGAACTAAAACTAGTATTTTGGTACTCTGAATCTATTCTCAAGGAAAATTTTAACGATAAGTTTAGCTGGGTGGAGAGACCCTAAGAAATGTAGCCTGTAGATGGGGAAAGACAGTGAGATACAACAAATTTGTTGCTGGAAAAGACACACTGTGTTTGAGAGAAACAAGGGCCAACCTGGGGAGAAATTCTCCTGGGGTGTGGTTGCTGGAGAGAGGAATTATGTTATCTGGTGGCTTTTTATTTTACCTAGTTAGTCTTGCTAATAAGGTGCTTAGCTGATTTGTTTCTATATTATTGAAGCAGTGTGAGTTATGTTTGCACTCTCTGAATTTTGGTGCCTTGGGCTAAAGTTCCAATCATCTCATCCTAGTTAAATCTCTGTTCAGCATTATATGGTGGGAAAAAGTAGAAAAGTTGGTGGTAAAGGGAAATATTTGGTACAGATTACCCTGGATATCACTGATATTGCCTAAACACAGTCTGGGACTCTTATGATATCATTCTAGGGTGGAACCCATCTTAGCAAGGATCCAGGAAGACCGCACTGTGGTTGTGTCTCCCATGTTTGGCAAAATTCATTTTGACACCTTGGAAGTGGAACATTATCCATTAGCCTCTATTGGATTTGACTGGGCCCTCTGGTGCCTCTATGACTCTGTGCCAGAAAGCTGGTTTAAATTGAAGGATGATACTGCACCACTGAAGTAAGTCTAGAGAGCTTGCAACTATCACTTAGAGTACAGTACAAAGTCCCACTGACTTTGATTTTGGCAACTTGGAAACAAGTAAGGCTGTTTCTAAGTTGTAAGAATCAGCTAAGGCTTTTCTTCTGCCTTAGATAAAAGTTTTGGAGTTGACACAATATGGGACACAGTACACTTTTTAGCAATCCATATAATAAACAAAAACATCACAGGATCCAATGAACCATAAGAGACTAATTAGAGTTCTTCTCCCAGGCTCTGGGGAAAATTGACCCTAAATTGATGTATTCCTCTTTAAAGGTCTTCGTGAAGACTAAGCTGAGAGGACACCTTTAGAAAAAATGGTCCTTAGCTCTTGGCCTCATCCATTCCTGCCACCCAATTATTTTGCTTTTGGCGATTAACAAACATTTATGTCCTGTCCCTTGTACGTTGCTCTCCTCCAATGAGAAAACAAACAAACAAACACCAAATAAAACAAACTTCTGGAACAAATAAGCAGAGACAAAAGTCCCTATATTAGCCATGTCAAAAACAAAAGTAAAAACCTGTCCCATTTTGCATTCTGAGTCCATCACTTCTCCATAATGACTTTTGAGGCATAGATAAAAATGGCAGCAAGGCACTATTGTGTCTATTTTTCTTTCTTTTCATCCTCATCCTTCTCCTTCTCCTCCTTGTCTTTTTCCTCTTTTTTCTCTTCCTCCTCCTTTTCTTTCTCTTTTTTCTCTTCCTCCTCTTCCTCTTCTACATCCACCCCCTTTAACCCTATATCCATACTCTTCCACTTCTCGCTTTTTGTTGTGTGTTTCTACAGAAGTCCTTCCATCATGGGCATCTTTGCTGCAGACAGACAGTTCTTGGAAGAGATTGGGTCCCTTGATAAAGGAATGCAAGTCTATGGAGGAGAAAATGTGGAATTAGGCCTGAGGGTAAATTTCTGGTCTTTTTCCTGTCCAAGCCATGAGTAGAAACAGGTAGGACAGTTTTGGAATGGTTGTGCACCACTGGATCTCTTTTGCTTATGGCTAAGAATCATAAATGCTCAAATTGTGAGGTGGCTGAGAAGAGCTGAGAAGAGAAGTTGGCTGGAAAGAGTAGGAAACAACTCCTTGGGTGAGGTTTTCATGGAAGATAACATTCTAACTATCACTGAATGCTGGGGAATGCCATTTTGTTCCTCTACCTCTCTCGCACCAAGAAAAGTGTAGATTCTATAAGATACACTGAGAATTTTCCAAAAAGACCTATGATCTGCCACCAATTAAACCTGGAAGACCCAAAGTAATGACACCTGACAATACTGAAGTCTACTTAGAGAAAAAAAGTTGAAATAAAGAGGACTCAGGAAAACATAGGAAGATTGGTTATATTTTAATATGTATAACAGTTGATCTGTCTCTTATTTTTCTAGTTGTAAACAGATTTTTATTGATATCTAACATAGTATGGGAAATTCCCAGGAATGGGAGTGAGGGGACCAGATTTTAGTGCTTGACTCTTACACCAACTAGCTATACAACAGCGACATTTCCCCACCAAAGAGTGGTTTCCTTTCTCCCACCTTGTGCATGGTATACAGTCAGGTCAAAAGCATGCAGTTCTTTCTATGAAGCACAAACTTGGGGTGTGGATACAGTTTGGATAAAACACAGCTATATTTCAATTGCTCAGGTGTCCTGCACAGGTTTCAGGCATTAGGAACTCCTCTAGGATGTCTCTTTTGTTAGTTCCATTTTCAACTTCACAGGTATCTTTTCTAAGTCATAACCCTTGGGATTTTTGTTGTTGCTAATCTACACTGCTTCTGTATTCCATTTACAACTAAGCTATTGCTTTTAATATGCTATAGAAAAAGAGCACTGGTCAGGAAAAACACTGGCTTTGTTATGATGTAAGAAATGTTAAGACAGCACTTTATATATAAAATAAAAGACTTGGACTAGGGGATTTCTGAGGCTGCTTTCAAGTCTAATATTCTCTGATGTTCTATATTTTCAATGAAACTCTATATTTAGCCTCCTTGTAGTCTCTCAAAGAACAAGGTCTTGTCCTATCTGGTGCCCACGTTCTTTCCATTTGGCATCAGATGGAAAATATTCTTTTGGCAGTCTTATGCCCTCATCAGATTAGGGCCACACACTTGACCTTTAATTTACAAATGCACCATGGTCCTTTATTGAGTATACCTATCAATTCATAATGAAAGTATTGGGAAAGAAGTATTTCTTCTTACTCTTTCCTGATGTATGAAATGGGAAAGTCATATTTGATCTTCCTTCCTCACAAAGAGGTGTATGGGAATAAAACAGGAAGTGTCTTTTTAAGTGAATTCCAAATGTTATTGTCATTACTATTGCATGAGGAAGACTAGTGTCAATTTCATGATTTTCTTTAGGTTAGGAAAGAGGGGAGAAATGATCACAGGATCATAAGACAAGATGTCAATATTACATAATTCAAGGAATCTTTAACAATTTTGACACATACAGGGGAAACACTTTATTGGAGCAGATGTATTAAATGATGTTTTGCTCTACCAAATCAAAAATTATTTGTAGTCAACCAGGAACACAGTTAAGATCTTGCATCCTCTCTACCTTTCAATTAGTTTTGTGATTGTGAATACGGAATGCTGCTTGAGAAAGTTTGCCTCTTTACTTCTAATACTGTTATTAAGGATACCCTCAATGTGTGTATAAATTATTCTATCCTTCTACAAATTTTAAGTATAATGGAAGGTAGGCAAAGAAGTCATTAGTTGATGGTATTCTCTTGGTTGTCTCTTTTTTTCTTTCTAGTAAAACAAAACTATATATATTTTTTTATTTGTCATTCATAAGGACAGTGGTGAAAACCAGAAAAGTATAGATGAAATTCAAAAGATGCTATATATTCTAAATCGTATTTTATAAAGTAGAGAGTATCTATCTTTTGAAGAGTTTCATTCATTTTTTAACCTTCAGAGTATAATGATCCATATTTGCCATTTTATGTCCCACATAAATACAAAGTTAAAGTTAATTTTGAGAATTTAACATGGACTACACTATTTTTAACATTTAAAAAGTAAAAACTGATAAGAAATGTTTTTGAAAAGGTGCAAAATATATTTATGACTGCAACCTGGATTCCACATGTTGATAATGACTGACAGGGCATATTCTTAAAGTGTGGCACAAAGTTTATTGGTAATTCTCATAAGTTTTACATGTCTAGATGCAAGAAATGATTTTCTAAAAATTTAACACCATTCCTATGAAGCAAGAAGCTATGTATAGTACAGGTCTTTATTTTTTAGCAGAACTTAAATAAACTCCTAAAGGAAAAAATCTTTATTACTTACTAAAAAGACATCTACATCTAACAAGATTGCTTTTTTAAAGGGTTATCTCAAAATGAAACTGATATAATTTTAAATGATTTTCAAAAAATTAATACAGTTCAAAAATAATTTTCAAAAAATTAAAAATGGTTGTCTTTTTCATAGAAAAAAAGTCATAGATTTTTCTACTTTGTTTGTATCTTTACCTCTTTTAGATGTCTTGCAAATTGATCTTTCAATATCTTCAGAATTACATTGACTCCAGGATAGAATTCTGCTGTATACACTGTTATTTTCACATTGTCTTATAAGAACATCTAGGGATGTGATGTTAGAATCTAAATGTGTTGCCTTTTTTTTGCTTAGTCATTTTTTCAGTTGTGTCTGATTCTTTGTGACCCCAGCTGGGGTTTCCTTGGCAGAGATACTGGAGTGGTTGCCATATTTTCCTTAATGGTGAAAAATTTGTTACAAAAATCAGTACATATTTTCTTTTGCCTGTTTTTGCCTTGCTAGTTTTATTCTTAAATACTCCTTGAATGATATTGCTGAGTTTGGTCTCTTGCCAAGCTTTCTTCATACTGATTTTTCTTCTACTGTTTCTTCCATTAAATGAGAACACATATACAATGTAATATAATCTTCCACCGTTCTCATAATCTTCTGCTATACAATTTATGAGGAAACTGGGTGATTCTAATGAATTGTAATCAGTTTGCATGATTTGCCATTTTCTTCTTGTGGGTTGAAAATTTTCTCTAATTTGATTTTGTATGAAACATTGAAATTGGAATCAAGAACTTAAGATGCTTTTTTTCCCCTGGAGCAACAAATAGCCTTATTGTATAATCTGTATTCAGTGATCTACTTGAATATGTCCATTGACAGAGAACTCATTAATCCTTGAATAGAGCTCTAAATTCCACTTGTGAACCACTCTAAGTGTTAATAAGTTTTTACTTAAGTTGAGTTAAAATATGTGTTTCTAAGCAAGTCTAATCCCTTTTCCAAAAAACAATTCCTCAAATAGTTGAGTGAAATCCTGCTATCACGTGCCCCCTGCCATTATTCCAGTCTTTGTCTTTCAAGGCCATATATTTTCAATTAAATTTAACTAAAAGAAATGATTAAGCACCAATTACATGCAAGGGAGTGTGCTAGGTCATGGTCAAAATACAAAAAGAAAACATTCAATGACTTTATATTGTAGATCAATTACCTATAAGCATTCGTTAGTTGCCTATCATGTGCCAGGCACTATGCTGCATACAGAGAATACAAAGACAAAGATGAAATAGTGCTTGCCCTAAAGATGTGTACATTGCAACCTAGGTGGCATAGGCACTGGCTCTGGAGTTGGGAGGACCTGAGGGCAAATTTGGCCTCAGACACTTACTAACTGTATAACCCTGGGCAACTCATTTAACCTCAGCTGCCTCCCCCCCTACCCCCTCAAAGTATACTTTTCAAAGGTAGAGATAGATAGCTTTGTCTTAAAGCCTCTTGTTTTCCCTAAGGGCCCATCCTCTAGACATAGTATGGTTTGTAAATTTCCTTCCTAATATTTGGCATTCAGAACTCATCCAGATGTGAGCTTGCTGAGAGATTATTAACTCTTGTTCTGATCACTCAATGTATATTAATATAGGGGATTTTTTTGGCTGTCATCATATTTCTTGATATATTGAGCTGTCCCCTATGGACTTGTGAAGTTGATTTTTTAAAGTCAAAATGGAGGAATTTATATTTATGTTTTAAAAATGTAGTCTTATTAAATTTAGCTCATTGCTCAAATCCAATGAAATATTTTTGATCTTGATTTTGTCAGCCAATGTATTCACTATTATGCTAAGCTTTGAATTATCTGCAAATTTTAAAAGCATTCTTTTAGTAAGTTCAAAGCACCTTGTAAACCTTAAAGTGTTATCTGTGCATTAATTATTATCACTCATAAAAGTAATTGATCAAAATGATGGGGCAAAGGACAGATTCCTGCAAAAGTCCCCTCAACCTTTCCCCTGCCTTATATTTTAGAGAAAAAAAAAATGAGGCCATTTTCAGAGTTTCTTCTTGTCCTCTCCTCATAGAGACAGTTAGATTAAAGCGCTGAGACTGGAAGAATTCAAATCACCTCAGTCACTTACTAGCTATGTGACCTGGGGTCAAGTCATTTGACCTTGTCAATAGCATCTATCTCCCAGGTTTGTTGTAAGTATCAAATGAGATAGTATCTGTGAAGTGTTTAGCATAGTACCTGGCACATAGTAGGCTCTTAATAGACATTTATTTTCTTCCTTCCTCCCCCTCTCACATCACTTCACCCCTTCTCCTTGCCAAGTCCAAGTCCTCTGCATGGACTAGTGATACCATTGCACCTCATTTTCTCCAGCAGATTGCCCCCTCTATCATTCCTACTTTCTCATTAATCTTCAATCTCTTCATATCTATGTACTGCTTTCCTACTGCCTAAAAACTCCTCCCTCCTCAAAAAAACAAAAACAAAAACCTCAATTAGTCCCTGTATCCCTTTATCTAAACTTTTTGTGTCAAAACTCCTTGAGAAGACCTTCTGTAATTGGTGCCTCCACTTCCTTTCCTCTCACTCTTTTTTCATTTCCCTATAGTCTGAATCATTCAACTGAAACTGCTCTCTTCAAAGTTATAAACCTGACATATAGTAGGCACCTGTTGACTGACTCCATGATAACCATCCTTCCAAATAGAGGTTGACTCATTAATGACTGCTTTTGGAGACTAGTCATTCAACCAGTTCTCGAAATCCACCTTACTGTACTGTCATCCAGCTCCCACCTCTCTACCTTGTTCCCAAGATGGTAGGTGAGAGACTTTCTCAAAAGCTGTGCTGAAATTTTAAGTAAGTTTTGTCTTCCTAATTCCCTTGATCTACCCTTAATCTACTAAGTTACCCTAATAATCCTGCCAAGAAAGGAATTGAAGTTAGGCAGTTCAGTAGGCTTTTGCAATGGACATCAGAGCAAGATGGAGAAAGTCATGTGTTTTTTTAATGGTACTGAAATGAAGCAATGATTCATTATACGACAAATTTTTGTATATGTATATATATATATATACACAAATACATATATAGAGAGAGATGTAGATATAGATACATGTATATACATCTTTTTCTTTAATGTGTGTGTATATATCTATATCTACCTTTATCTATATATCTTCTTTAATGCAGGTGTGGCAGTGTGGAGGAAAGATTGAGATCCTTCCCTGTTCTCGGATTGTTCATCTGGAGAGAGCCTTCAAACCCTATGCTTGGAATCTAGGGCAATTCATGAGACGCAATGCTCTTCGTGTGGCTGAAGTCTGGTTGGATAATTACAAATCCATGGTTTATTATTACTGGAATCTGCCTGTGGAGGTTTGTCACAAACTGCAAGGTAGAAAAGGAAAAAAAGAAGGGTGGTAATAGAAGGAAAAAGATAAAAATGTAGCAACTCAGTCCCAGGTCAAAGTCACTTCCCCATAGATACCCAAACCTCCAACCCTAATCAAGAACACCACGGGAGAAGTCAGGGATTCTTTTATCTGAGCAAATGCAGGCAGACATGAAACTCAAATGACAATGGGTATTTTTCATCCTTAATATATCCTGTATCCCTAAAACCTTGAAAGGTACAACAAAAACAAAACGAAACAAAATTAACCATGAAAAGCAACAGCAATGAAAAGCTACATTCAGGGTTGATGCAAGCCCGATATGAAAAGGAAACACATTCTACATTCAGACTTATATAGAGCTCATGCACAATAGAAGCCTGGTGCCAGCATGCACACTTGAAACTGCTATCATCAAGGATGACTGGCTTTAACCATGGGTGTCATGTTCAGTGACAATAGAATTTTGGAGTAAGCCTAGACTAGAGAAGATGGAAGTAAGTGTAGATAGGGAGCTAGAAACCAAGCTAAATAGGTGGGAAAGTGTAGGTGGCTAGTGTGTACGTGTGTGTGTGTGTGTGTGTGTGTGTGTGTGTGTGTAGTAGTAGTAGTAGTAGTGGTAGTGATGATGATAAAATGCTCAAAAAGAATTGGGCTTTTCTTCAGATGGATTTTTTTTTCCTTACTAGCCTACTGTTTACTATGTAATAATTAGCACATGTTGTTTGCAATTTATGGCTTTATAATCAGCTGAAGGGCTATAGTCTTTCATGAAATGTGAGGACAGCATGGGATAACCTCTGTTAAGGAGGCCTAACAAGGGACCATGATGCTGGTTGTTTAGGCAGCCATTCAGATTAGGGGGCCCCGAACACTGCTACTCATTCCTCTCAGTAAAACCAAAGGCTATGAAGATTACCCATAGGACACCATTTGCTTATCCAACTTATCATGGAGCAGTGGAGCAGTTATCATGTGAACTACCTTAGGCTGGAGACAAGGGAGCTATGCATTTTGAGATTTGATGTTCTGAAAAAAGAGATGATTCCTTTGCAGAACCATGGCATAGATTATGGAGATGTGTCTTCCAGAAAGGAACTCAGGAAGAAACTGAATTGTCGAAGTTTTGACTGGTACCTCAAAAATGTTTATCCATCTCTGAAGCCTATTCGAAACATTGTCGGTTATGGAACAGTAAGTGCCATACTTATGGATTCTCTGAGACACATAAAAATAAGCTCAGTTCTCCCTCCAAGGGGCCTATATCAGCTAGTTCAGTTTTTTTTCTGAAATTCCTTATGGTCAGGATGTCTATTTCCAGCCAATGCTACTCACCTGGTTTCCATTTCTGCATTTCCCAGGTTCCCATTCACAGGTAAATGTGAAATAGACGTGGAGACAGGGTGAACTGAGTTTCAATTTTGTCTAAGTAGTGAGAGCCTGGGCAAGTCACTCACCTCTCTCAGGTTCTGTTTCTTCCTCTGCAAAATAGGAATTATAATAAAGCCAACCTCAAAGGGTTATTGTGAGCATGAAATGAGGTAGCATAGGGAAAATGTTTTGTCAGCCTTTACAGTACTATGCAAATGATAATTTCTCCTTTAATTTTACATGCTTCTTGATCCACAGTACTTGTTTTCTTTCCTTTATAAAGAAGCTAGTCCCTTCGCTTTCCCTCATGTTTGCTAGACCATTAACAGATTTCTAGAACCAGTGCTATCAGTCTCAATAAATTTAAGAAAGTGGTTTCAAGCATACACACCTTCTCAGAAACTACGTTAAGTTCCTTTAGGAGGCAAGTAGGTGTCTCCAAAAGATTCCAGTTGTCTTGCCCTCTGGAATATTTGTCTCATTCCCGGTACTTGGAAAATAATTGGCAGCCCCCAAATCTTTTCTTCCTTTTAGCTGAAGCGTGGTGTCAGTACTAAATATAAAGTCTAAGGAACAACTTTTCTATTTACCAAGCTATGCAATATTAAAGCACGTCACTAAACTTCCCCAGGCCTCTGAAAAATGAAGCAATAGCACATTATAATCTGTCAAGTCCCTTCCAAGGCTAAATCCATCATCCTTTAAGATAAGAATGCATATTAACAATAAGAAGTCAAATCCTGGTGAGGTATGGATGATGGGCCTACTTCCTGGTCTACCTTTACCAGTGTGTTTGCTCTTCCAGATGAAAAATACTGTGGATGAGATGATATGTCTTGACCAGGGACCTGTCTCAGGAAAAATTCCAGTCATGCATATTTGCCATGGGTATGAAACACAGGTATGGTCTGAAAGGATACATTTCCAACTTGCCACTTCCAACCTCTCATATCCAAAATAAACCTTAGAATGGCTTGGCCCCTTATAACTTTGTTAGATTTTTTATTCAAGATAACTAATGGAGAGTTGGGGGAAGCTGGTTGGGGGAATGGAGGGAAATGAGTGAGAGTCAGCACCAGAACTTGGAACAAATCTCTTCCTTACTTTTACTCTGGACCTGGCCATTGTAGGTTCTTTCTCTGATTCACAGAGTAAAGAGTTTAGGGACAGGATTATATGGGAGGGAGATTAGGGATTCAGGGAATAATACTGAGACAAACTCAAGAAGCCAGGTAGATCAGCTGTTTAGCCAGATGTCTTCCAGTTGCCTCCAACTTAAAATTTACAGAACTTAAGGTCTTGTTAATGCTACTTCCCTCCACAACCAATAAACTTGTATTTCTTTTATAGAAATTATGTGCCATATGACTAGAAAGTGGAACTGAACGTAAAAAGAAAAAATATATGAACATATAATAGAGAGAAGTCCAGGAAGACTTGGGTTCAAGTCCTGTCTCAGATCCATGTTGGCTGTGTGGCCCTGAGCAGGTTACTTGATCTTTCTGTGATCTAGGCAATTCTTTGAGGCTCTAATTGCATATCTGCAGAGATGGAGGGAGTTTTTTAGTGCCAGATTTTCCCTAGAACAATGAGATGACAGTCCCTATGCCATTCCCCTCTTATAGTAGATATGGGATATGTTTTCATTAATACAGTTGCTGTCTATTTGTTCTCAAAGAGGACCAAAAAGTTGGGGTCAAGATACAGTGTGTCTAATTGTGACTGATCAGACCAGTATGAGCTTTGAAAGCTCTACCACAGATCAGGCACAAATAGTCCCTATGAACATTGATTGATATAAGAAATTCCTGGAAGATGAAACTCCTCTTACCAGAGCAAGCCAGTATCTTCTCTTTAAGTTACAGAGTTGCCCAAAGCAATGAAAGGTTAAATGATTCTCCCATTGTCCCACAGCAAGTAGGAGTCAAAGGCAGGACTTGCTCCAAGGCCAGGACAGCAATGCCTCTCTATATTAGTTATATATTTTACATAGTCTATATATGTTCCACACCCCCTCTCCACTCCCACAAATGTCAGTTCCTTAAAGGCAGTTATTGATTCATTTTTTCCTTTAGTATCTTCAGTGCCTAGGTCATACTTGACACATAGTAGGTACTTAATAAATGTTTGTTGACCGATTGAATGATTGATAGAAGACGCCATGGTAGAGACAAAGGAGAACTAGGCAAAGTGAGGAGGAAGAATTGGCATTAATGTTAGACCTTGTAGGAGGGAAGGACTTTATGAAAGGGAAATGAGTGAACCTCTTCCAAAGAGGCAGGACAGAGTGAGTAAAGGTGAGGAGAAGAAAAGAGAAGAATAAGAACATGATTCTTACTGTCTACAAAATTAACTGTGATCTTATAATCAACCAAATCAGATAACCATTTCTCAGTCATCATCTCTCGTTGTCTTTGGAGCTTTTGACATGATGTCCTCCCAGAGAATCTCTTCTCCCTGGGTTTTTTTTTGGATAGTGCTTTCTTGGTTCTTCTCCTACTGTCTCAGTCTCCTTTCTTGAGGACTGTAGTAGGTCACCTAACTGTAGGTGTTCCCCAAGATTCCATACTGCACCCCCCCTCCTCTTCTCTTTCTATACTCTCTCAGTGACCTCTTCAGTTGCCATGAATCTAATTACCATCTCTATGCAGAAGACTCTTGATTTTATGTAATTAGTCCTAGTTTCTCCCCAGATTTCTAATCCTGCATCACCAGCTTCCTATTACATATTTCAAAATTGCATGTCCTTAGTCATTTCAGACTCAACATGTCCAAAATAAGACCCATTGTTTATCTCCCCATAACCATACCTTTCTTCCTAACCTCTCTGTTTCTGTAGAGGTCAATTTCATCCTTCTAGGACCTAGGCTTACACCCTGAGAGCCATCTTTGGTTCCTTACTCTACTTTGCTCAATATATTCAATCAATTAGGAATGAATAAATGAAAAAAAGGATTTTTAAGGACTTACTATGTGCCAAGCATTGAGATAAGTTCTAGAGGTACAAATTAAAAAGCAGTACGGTTCCTGTTCTCACATACTTTACATTCTGTGTGGGAGACATCACATATAAGAGAGTGGTCACCAAAAAGAGTGAAGTCTACAAGAATGATATATAGCCACAAGATATTTGATTGTTGCTGCACCTTTATAGAAATAGTGGTAGTCTTTTTTCCTTTTTAAAAAATATTTGGTTTTTCCCAAATTAAACATTAAGCAATTAAAACAAATTTTTTTTTTCATTTTTCATTCCATCCCTTTTTGAATTCTAGCCTTCCCTTCTTTCCCTCTCCCTGAGATAGTGGCAATCTGATATAGGTTATAACATGTGCAATCATGTAAAACAAGAAATAGTGATGGTCTTGAAGTCTTTTCAGTTCTACTTTTCTACATCTCTCATCTATCCCTTTCTCTCTAATCAGTCATCACTCTAATTTAAGCCCTTATCACCTCTTTCCTGGATTATTACCATCAACTCCTAATTTTTCTCCCTGCTTCAAGTCTCTCTCTTCTTTGATTCATCTACCACACCATTGCCAGTGATTTTCCTAAAGCACAAGTCTGACACACAACAAACAGTGAAACCCACTGTTTCCCTTGTTACCTCTAAGATAAAATATATATTCCTCTATGTATGGCTTAAAGTCCAGGAGATTTTTCTTCTAATAGAGGAGTGATATGATCATAGAAGCATATTACAAATATCATTGAGGGAGTGGTATGGAGGATGGAATGGAAAGAGTATAAACTGATGGTAGCTAAGAGCCTTATCTACATAAAAAACAAGGATCTGGACTACAATGATACAGGGCTAATGGAAAAGAGGAACAAGTATTCTAATCAAGACAATATCCAAGACACCCAGGATGAGAAATACTACCTACCTCTAGAGAGAGAGAACTGATGAACCCTGAGTGCAAATTGAAGTATACTTCTTTCACTTTCTTTGTTTTTCTTGCTTTTTTGCATCATGGCTAATATGCAAATATTTTTTATGTTACTTCACATGTATAATTGACATTTATATAGTTTGCCCTCTCAAGGGGTAGGGGAAGGGCAGGAGAGAAGGAGAGAATTTGGAACTCAAGATTTTTTAAAAAATATATGTTAAAAATAAGTTAATTAAAGAAGAAAACAAAGAGGGACAAGATTTGAGATAGATATTCCAGAGGTAGAAATGACAGACCCTGGGTGTCTAGGGGTTAGAAGAGGACAATCTTGGATATCATTATAAGAAATACAGAAAGTTAGAGAGGATGGTTTTAAGAGAGAAAGATGAGTTTTGTTTTACTGAAGTGCCTTCTTTCTTTTAGTTATTTCCTATTTACCCTACATATAGTTTGTACATATTTGCTTGCTTGTTGTCTCCCCCATTAGCTCCTTAAGGCAAGGGATGTCTTTTGCCTCTATTTGTATCCCTAGTTCTTGGCATATTTTAGGCTCTGATGTTTATTGACTGACTGAACTGCTGGCATGACATCAATGGAGAAGTATCCAACAGGCAATTGGAAATCCAGACAAGGTTGAAAATGACGATTTAAACTTTCACATTCTCTACACAGAGATAACTAAAGATCATTGGAACAGATGAAACCATTAAAGAAGAGAGCTTAGGACAAAATCTTTAAGAATGCTACAAAGATTTCTCTTTTTCAGGTTGAACATTCCCTCCTAAAAATGTGACATTCAGAAATAAACCTGACTTACCAGAAGAAGTATGACCAAGGAAAGAGGGGAATGATTTACCTCCTTCATTCTGGATACTTCTCCTAATTCAGGCTAAGATTCCATAGGCTTTTTTAGATGCCAAGCTCAATATGAGACTGTTGGTTCACATTGAGCTTGTTTTCCACTAAACTCTTTTTCCAAGGAACTCTTGTCTAGTCAGGTTTCTCCCATATTTTTAAAAGACAAGTGCAAGTACAAATCTTATTAAATTCCATCTTTTTCATTTAACCAAACTTTTTAGTCTTGAGATGTTTGGATTCTTACTATCCTCCAAAGTGGTATTTCTCCCTCTTAATTTGTTTCCATCACACATTTGATAAGCATGATAAACATCCCAGGGTCAGGCAGAAATTCTTAGAATACTCCACCAGAGACTTCTTTGCAATTTGCCATCAACTTATTAATAAGTTCTCTTTTCTTATGGTCAAAGAAAGAGTGAGAAATGGAGTGTGAATATAAAGATGCCTGGACAATGGGATAAGAACTAGAAAATACATGGACAGATTAATTTTAGAGGCAAGTAGGAGATATGTTTTTCTCCCCTGAGACCATGTTTGAAATCATGTATTTGGAACTCACATTCAGGGTCCCTAGGTTTTCCAGTCACCTAGGCTGACAACGAGATGTCATCCTCAGCTCCTCAACTCTCTCTCTCTCTCTCTCTCTCTCTCTCTCTCTCTCTCTCTCTCTCTCTCTCTCTCTCTCTCTCTCTCTCTCTCTCTCTCTCTCTCTCTCATTGTCTAGAGCTGATCTGCTGCTAAGTGCT
Organism: Notamacropus eugenii; assembly: GCF_028372415.1. NCBI lineage: Eukaryota > Metazoa > Chordata > Mammalia > Diprotodontia > Macropodidae > Notamacropus > Notamacropus eugenii. Next base: position 200,363,233 of record NC_092874.1, on the reverse strand, counting down.
ATTTCTTTTCCTTTGTAACTTCTCTAGTATATGCCCCCATATCCCCTCTGACACTGCTACCTCCCTGGTACAGACCCTTATCATTTCATGTCTGGATGATTGCAAAAACCTACTAATTGGTCTGCCTGCTTCCAGTCTCTCCCCCACTCCAGTCCAACCTCTACTCAACTGCCAAATTAATCTTCCTAAAGTGCAAATCTGACCATGCCAAGTCCCTATTCAATAAACTACAGTGTCTCTCCCTAGGGTCACCTCTGGGATCAAATATAAAATCTGTTTGCCATTCAAAATCCTTTACAGTCTGGCCTCTCCTGCCTTTCCAGGCTTCTTATACTTTGTCTCCCACCCCCCCACACACACATACAGACACACATCCACACATCCACACACACATATCCACACCCACACCTACACACACTGCCCCCACCCTCACCCCCACCCCTCCCCTTGCCAAGTGCTCTGTGATTGAGTGATATTTTCACTGACTTCCACATGCCTGGAATGTTCTTTGTTCCCACCTTCATCTCCTGGTTTCCTTGGCTTCCCTCAAGTTCCTGCTAAAATAGTGTCTTCTACATGACATCTTTCCTGGTTCCTTCTTATTTTTAATGCTTTCTCTCTATTGATTCTATCTAATTTCTCCTGAATATTAGAAGCAGTTAAGTGGATAGAGTACTGGGCCTGGAGTCAAGAAAATCAGAGTCCACAATCTAGCCTCAGATACCTACTAGCTGGGTGACCCTGGCCAAGTCACTTAACTGTTTGCCTAGATTTCTCTAGTTATAAAAGAGGAATAATAAGATAGAACTTACCTTCCAGCATTGTTGTGAGGATCAAATGAGGTCATTGTAAAGCACTTAGGATGGTATCTAGCAAACAGTAGGCACTACATAAATGCTTCTGATTACTATTATTTGTTTATAGTTGTTTCTATTATGTTTCCTCCATTAGACTGTGAGACCCTTGACGGCAGTGACTATGTTTTGTCTCTGTATCCCCATTGCTTAGACGTTGTGCTTGGCAAGTAGAAAGGGCTCCAAAATGGTTACTGACTTACTGACTATATGCCCTTCCTGCCATGTCGCTGCTCAAGTTCAGGCAGTGACAAAAACAATGTGGAACCCCTTCCATAGATAGTCTCAGCTGGGATTTAGTGGAGCAGGAGTGAATAAGGGGAGACCCCTGCTTCTCCAAAATAAGATGAGCAAACAGCAATTTCCCCACGTCCTGAGAGCAATGTGTTGGCTTTGCCTGAGTTAGGGGTTTACCCTCAATGACTCTGTATCACTTTGTTCCTTTTCAGGCTGTGTTCTACTTTGAGACTGGAGAGTTATACCTGGGACTGTTATATGATGACCGGTTCTCCAAAAATCGGTGCCTTGTGGATCCTGGCCAAGGATCTGAACCAGAAATAGTAACATGCTCTAATGTGACACGTAAAGGAGTGCATACACATTGGGATTTTAAACAGGCAAGTTAATGAGGATTTTGGATTCTTGACTTGAATGCCAGATGCTATGTTAAGATCTTTTTATAAATATTATATCATTTGATACTCACAACAACCCTGGGAGTTAGATACTAATATTATCCCCACTTTACAGTTGAGAAACTGAGGCAAAGAGAGACTAAGTGACTTGTCCAGGATCACACAAGTATCTGAGGCTGGATTTGAACTTAGGTCTTCTTGACTGTAGGCTAAGTGCTATATTCACTGCATCACCTAGATATCCCAGAAAATATTCTGGGCCTGGTGGTACAGGGACATAGAGCCACCTGTAGGTACATTGGATAGAATGTTGGACCTGGAGTCATCAAGAGCTGAGTTCAGATGTGGGCTCATACACTTGGTAGTTGTGTGACTCTGGGCAAGTCACTCAGCCTCTATTAGCCTCAGTTTCCTCAACTGTAAAATGAGGATAATAATAGTATCTGCTTCCTGAGGTTGTGGTGAGATCAAATGATAAAATATTTATAAAAAGAGCTTAAGTGCCTAGCCCACAGTAAGGACTATATAAATGCTTATTCCTCCTTCCTGCTCACCTGTCTTCCTTGTCCCTCCTTTCCAGCATTCCTTCAGAGCAGGCTGAGGCTAGTAGATCATTTGAGCTCAAGAGTTCTGAACTTCATTAAGACTAAAGTGGATAGATAGGATGTCTGCACTGTCTGGCACCAATCTGGTGATCTTCCAGGAGCTGAAGGCTACTTTGCCTAAGTAAACAGACTAATCTCCTCTCAGCTGGTCAAGAAAATTTACAAATCTTTGTCATCTTTAGTTATTGGGCAGTTTCAAAGAACCCCTGATAACTGCTGCTCCCTCCCCACACAACATAAAAATAGGGGATGTTTAGGTTACCCCATAAGGTATGGGATAGATTGCCCATTGCCCAGTGGCTTTCCTTATTCCAGGGATCAGTGTCCAGCAGTGTACTAACACTGTTCAGGGATGTGGGAATTAGTTCACTTTCACCAGATGACTTCTCAATGGATAAAAAGAGTGAGGGACAGATGACTTTGATTTTGGAAGAATCAAGGACAGTCCATTATTTATCTGGTATTTATGAACCAGGAAGACCTGAAGCATGTAAAGTCAGCTTTTCCTCTTCCTGTTTTCACAGTTTCAATTAACCACATAAATCAATTAATCAAGAAGCATTCATTAAGTCTCAACTATACTGTACCAAGTTCTGTGGATACAAAATCAAAAATAAACCAGTCTCTGACTTTGAGGAACTTTCATTCTACTGGGGGAAGTCACATGTACACATGTGGGTAAATCTTGGCAATCTGGTTCACATGTTTTTTTAATCCTACTTTCCTTGTAAGTGGGAATTGAAGATTCCTTCACATAACATAGTCCACAGCAGACAGCAAAGATTGAGCAGGGAGAACAGGGGTTTGGGACAGAAAGACTAGTCTGGCAGGACATTTCATTGAAATCACTCCCTGCTCTTTTCCCATTTAGGGGGCAGCTATCATCAACAAGGACACCAAGAGGTGCCTGGAAATCCAGCAAGATGACACCAGATCCTATACTCTCATCCTCCAGGAGTGTACAGGGCAAGTGTGGAATATCCAACATATTGTCCAGGACTGGAAGAACTCTCAGTACCGAGGCTAGCAAGTGACCTGACCCAAGAGTGCCTAAATTGGTGGTACTAGCTCTTGCAGTTAGAGGGACCATGTCAGGTCCTGACAATATTCAGCGCAGGGTGTTCGTCATGACTATAAACAGGGACAATTTTTGAATACCCAAGTGATAGGAGATGAATGTCATAAATTCAAATAGGTTATGCATGCAACCTGGGATATCCAATTTAGGAAGAAGTGGGGTTTTTCAAGGTCCAGGGGAAAGGACAAGCTATTTCCACTTGCTCCCAGGAGTAGAATCCACCTTGTAGGTATCACTGTTTGAAACTTCTAAAATAAACATTACTTGATTGCAAGGTGTTTGTGTCTGTTGATGGAAGGATAGGACAAGGATGATGATATAGACATTTAGGATTGGGTCCTGTACCTGTCTTATTTCTTCATTTCCTCCATAACTTCCTTTTCTCATCTTCTCAGAAAGGAATCCAGTTCACCTGGTGTTTTTCTGTCCCATTTGGGAAATTCTATTCCCAGAGAATCAGGAGAAAGTGTATGCAGGTGACACCTTGAAGTCAAATAGTCAAAAGGAGTTGTTCTCTTCCATTTCCTTCTCTTTTTTATATTTGAAATTGTTGTAGACAGAAGTATGCCACTTAGATATTGCAGAAAAGAAGAACTTTGAAAGGATCAGTCAGATCTGTCCAGGGTGGAATTCTTAAAGTATACCATAGGGTGAGAATTAGCCTATACAGTTTGGGTCTTCTAATCACCCCTTCTCCTCTATTCAGACTCTTTTCTAACCACTCTCTGGTAAAGGCAAAAATATCATGGCATTGTGGGTCGAGTGTTAGGCAGAAAAACAAGAAGATCTAGATTGAGTACTAGTTTGCTTTCATTTCTATGTGCCTTAAGCTAGGGCTTATCTCTGAAGTGATAGGCTCATCTGAAATCTGTACTGGTGGAGAGCGTTTCCACGCAAGGAATTGCCCACCATAATGAAACTACAGATCTTTTGAGTACTTTTATTTTCTGGTTGGAGTGTGGGGAAATATCTCACCTTTGTATCTCTGGTGACTAGCACAGTGCCTGGCACATAGAAGGCACTTAATAATTGTTTCCTGGTTCAATTGCTTTATTGACTAATGTGTAGTTGCTAAAATTGTGGATAACTATGGCAGAGGGTATGTTGATTATGTGTTTACTACCATGTAGATCTGTACCATATGGGGACAGGAAATAGTTTCTGTTGTTGAGTCTCAAAACCATTTTCAAGAGGCTTTTTATACTCTTCAACTGCTGGGGACAGCTAGGTGGTGCAGTGGATAGAGCACCAGTGCAAGAGTCAGGAGGACCTGAGTTCAAATCTCACCTCATACACTTGACACTCACTAGTTGTGTGACCTTAGGCATGTCACTTAACTCCAATTGCCTCATCCTCGGTCATCTCCAGTCATCCTGATGAATATCTGGTCACTGGATCCAGATGGCTCTGGGGGAGAAGTGAGGCTGGTGACCTGCACAGCCCTCCCTCACTCAAAACCAAGTCAAGTGCAAGTCATGTCATTATTTGTCTGATGGCTTGATCTTCTTTGGCAATGAAGGATGAACACACACACACACTCTTCAACTGCTACCAGCATCCCTAAATTTAACCCACAAACCAGTCCCAATACAGGTATCATCTTGACTTTCAACAGTCAGATGCATGGGAGACCTTAATTACCTTAATTAAATTTCACATAAAGTTAAGGATTTAAAAGCTTGTTAAGGAATTAAGGGAAGACAAATTGAAGTACAACAGATGGAAGCAAAAATAAATAAAAAGGTCACAGAACCACTGACCTGAATAAAAGAACTCAGCCTGCCTTAACCCTGGTATATCAGCACACTGAAGTTAAAGATAACTATTGGCTAACCCTGAAGAAATGAACCCAGAAGCTGATAGCAAGGAGAAATACCCATCCTATCAGACCAGGAGAGATAACAAAGCCCAACAGTCACTAGAAGGAATGATCAGAATACTCTCTAGGACTAGGAATCACCTTGAGATCTCTCCTTTCATTCTACCTCACATACATTTGCATGCTAAGCCAGAGAAGATCTTGGGAATGGCTAATTCTTAAGTTAGGTAGCTAGTTGTCTATACCAGAGGACTATGATTTCTCCCTGGATATAAGGGGTATAGCAGAGCCCCTCAGAGTGATAATGTTCTCAGTGGTTACATCACACTCAAAGGGAGTAGGTCATTCTGTTTGCCTCAGTGTCCTCAACTATAAAATAGGGATAATAACAACACCTATCTCCCAAAGCTATTGTGAGGATCAAATGAGACAATAATTATCAAGTGCTTAGCACAGTGCCTGGCACATAGTAAGCACTACATAAATGCTAATTATTTTTGTATTGTTGCTGGGATATGTATGCCCATTCTCCTGATAGATAGTATATGAATTTCCAACAGAATGTACTCAGGGTTAATGGAAGAATTGTTCATTGTGACTTTTTAATTCTATTTCAGTGCATCTTTATTTTGAATTAATTATGTACTCTTGACTGAATAGAAAAAAAGTAAACACAACAGAATTTGTTTTTGAATGTGGTTTTGAATGTGTGTGGACCCACAGAATACCTTGAATCTGAGTTAATTTTCTAGGGGGGGGGCGGGGGTGGTAGTGGGGCAGATGCCCCAGATGCTGCATTGTCATACACAGATTAGTTTGCCCTTAGTTGCAATTTCACAAAAGCGGTTCACCTTGTTTCCCCTTCCTTTGCAACTCTGTGCCCTGTCTGTTGTCAATCTGTATTGTCTGCTTCAGATATAAACAGTGTTGGGTAAACTCTCTGTAAAGTGTCCATCTGGATCCATATCGAATTGGCCAATAGACACTGGTCTTTTGACTCATCCTGTGTAGATGAACAGAATCATCCCTTTCCACCATCACCCTCAAAGAAATAAGTTAAGTTTTACTTGTGTTTAGTATACAGGTGGACACTGGTCCCTTCATTCTGTCTATACATCAGAAGGTCCTGTGTCATGTTCAGACAAAAGGGATCCTAAAGAAAGAATAAGAGTTCTACAGTATGGAATGATTGATGTGATGTTCTTACTCATTTGATCATTTTCAGGGTATTGTACAGTATTGCAGTTTATGTGTGTCCAATTAAATAGCTTTACAGATTTATTGTCTCATTTTAAAAGAAGTAACCTTCACAAAATAGACTAGTGGCTTAAAAAGATTCCTGTGAAGAAGCCATGTTTTACAGATAAATAATTGGAGCACAAAGTCAGCCAGAAAATGGCAATGCTTATGTTTCTTCTATTTTCAGCGTAAGCTGTTTGTCATCCACTTCACAAGGTGCTATCAAAACCAATAACAATTCAATCAGATATGAAAAAGATCAGTCAAAAAGATTGAAAAATGTCAAAATTATTATTTGAAATAAGATTTGTATTCAGTATCTTTAATAATGAACTTGACTCTAACTTTATACTGTGTCTTAAGGTTATTCTTAATGAGAGCAATTCATTTAAAAATTCAGCTTTTGTTTCTGAAATGACCCAACTCCAAAAGTTGCTGAGGATAAATTGATATTTTTAAAGTACTTTGCCAACTTTAAGGAATTATATAAATGTCAATTATTATTAAATTATTCGATAAGGATCCATCCAATGGGTTAGAGGTTTTCCTCTAGAAATGTATTGTTTCTTGGATCGTGTTCCCATGGGACAATTCTATGTTTCTGTTATCCTTCACTTCCCCCACTTTCAGTTCAATCCAGCAAAACTTCATTAGGTACCTATTGTAAACAACATTCTGTCCTAGGTGCTGAAAATAGAAAGACAAAATACAATATGGTCTTTGCCCTCAATGAACCTACGTTCTCCTGGGGGAAACAACGTGGATATGAGTAAATAAATACAAATCATATACAAATAGTATCCCATCTTCTCCAACCTTATATTTCTTCAGTAATGGCCCTCTGAATTTTATTTGAGTAGTAGAAAACTTTTTGCACTTTCTATTTTTTAAAAATTATGTTAAAGCACAATGATGCACATGAGTAATATGAATAAACTTCATTATTCTTGAAAATCGTGATTTAATATTTTATGATGCAGCCATTTGTAGATCTGGTTCTAAGTTCAATTAATTCAAATATTTGATTTTGATGACCATTGTAGCTAGAAGAGGTATGTAATAAAGGTAGATATCCAAAAAGAAGTATATTATGATTTCAATTATTACATCATGATATTAGTTTTAAATCCTAACCACCCATTATGGAAAGGGTGTTTTTTTTTTAAATTTGGCTAGTAAATGTCCATATTTCCTGATGTCAGTTGATTTTCTTTGCAAACCTTTCAGAAGACTTTATATTTTTAATAAATGGATTCAAAACTCACTGAAATGCTTCATTTGGAAGATCTTTGAATAGATTCCAAGCAGTATTTGAACAACTCTATGATCTCCTTAATATGGTAATAGGAATAAATACCCTCCATCAGTACAAATTGCAATCCATTCATGGCCCCTCACTATCTGTTATCCCACATATACAGCCATTTGCTAAATCTTGCCACTGCTATCTCCACAATGATCCTCTCTACCTCCAAAGACACATATAAACTACCTTAATTCAGGGCCTTGTCACTTCTTGATTCATCTGTTGCAATGACTTAATAATCTTCCCAGTCTCAAGTCTCTTCCCACTCCAACATATTTCTCCAGGAAGTTGCCAAAATGATTTTCCTTAAACACAGGTCTGACCATCACTCCCTATTACCAGAGCCTCCCTATTACCATTAGGATCAAACATAAATTCCTTTGTAGCCTTTATAATCTGGCTCCAAACTGTTCTCAGCATGAATACATTACTTCTTTCCAACCAGCCAAACTAGTCTTCTTGCTGTTCTTCATACGTGACACTTCATTGATCTTCTGTCTCCTTGCATTTTTACTAGCTGGCCCTTCTGCCTGGGATGCACTCCCCTTATCAGCTCTGCCTTTGAGAATCTTTTATTTCCTTCATGATTCGGTCCCAAGCATCATCTTGTACGTGAAGACCTTCCTAAGCTTCCCAACTGCTAGTTCCTCTCTTTCATTTCCAGTTACTTTGTATTTATTTTGTATCTCTTTATTATGTGCTAGTTTCCCTGTGAAAATACGTTTACTGAGAGTAGAGACTTTATTTTAGAGATCTCTGGAATCCTCTTCTCCACAAATCATGCTGTATTTCCCTATCTATGTATTTAAAGCCAGGTAGAATATATGATCATTGAAGGCAATAATTATTTTAATTATTTATATTTGCATTATATTTGCCAAATCCTGTGCTTTGAACCTAGGGTATGTTTAGTATACGTGTGCTGAACTGAACTGAATATTGGCATATTCCAGCTTAGATGCTGTTTTAACACAGGAACCATAAGAAGTGACTCTGTGGAGATGGGACCTGAGAAAGTTACTTGTCTGGGCACACATCAGCTATAAAGATGTTTTTTTGAACTATAAAGCCACTCAAGTACAGACAGTTGTTCTTTCCATGGTTACCTGGTCATGCTGGGAAAATCCCAGTGTGAAGAACTTGGAGAAGTGTCAGTGGTTGTTCTGGTCTTCACTGTTCAGATTCATAGACATGGCGCTACTCAAACTGGTGTTGTGAGAAATTGGGGCAGGTGTCATGGCACATTACGGTTTGGTGTAAGGTAGATGAATCAAGGAACACAAGTCCCTGAGAACTAAATGCTTCACAAAGACATATTTATACCATGAGTGTTCAAGTTGAGGGGAAAAGGCAAGGGAAATGAAGGAAAAATTTAGAGCGACCCAGATGGTGAAAGTTATCCCAGAAGTGTGGGTTTGGTGTGTTCATACCTAGCTAACAGAGGAAGTAAGGACAAAACCAAGAGTTCTAAATTAGAAAGAACTGGGTCCTAAGCATTAGGATGATGGAGAATGCAGTGTGGCTCACAACATTCAGCCCCTCACCAGACAGCAATGGTCATCAACTCACTTTTGATCTAAGGTAGAGGGGGGGGGGGCAACTACTTGCAATCTGTACCTTGTTTTGGGACATTTATATAAAATAGAATAGAAATTAATATCAGAAATATTCTCTCTCATTTTGCTTGGGAACCTCCACACAGGATGAAGTCCTGAAAATTTTAAATAAACAGAGGATCAGAACCATTGTATATCTGGTGTGCTTCAGTGATGTTTATTTTCCATGATCTGCTTGTCATAAAATTATCTTTATAACCACAAGCACCAGGTCTCATGGTCCCTGATCTTGATGGCACTGGTACACTTAATTCTAAATTCATTTAGCTCAAGAGAAGAACATAATTTAGTGGGAAGAACATTGGATATGGAGTCAGAAGACATGGAGTTTAGATCCTGGCTCTGCAATTTGCCATCTGTGGGCACATGGTCAAATTATTTCATCTCTATAAGCCTCAGTTTTCTACTACTTAAAGTAGATGATTTCATACTACATGATTTCTAAGGTCTACTAAAATAGTAACATTCTATGATCCTCTAAGTCATTTGCTGGACATAATGTTAACCAAAGGTTTCTGGGATTCCTGAGTTTCTAACAATATATTGAATGTTCCATGATTGCCCAGTGCACTCCTGGAAGACTATGATATAGGATTCTGAAGGACCTTTCTTGACTTCCATACATCTCTTGGTGTTTCTGTTGATTATGGCTTCCCCCTGAATAGAAAAAGAGCATATTTATTATGGCTGAAATACCCTGACTTCCCAGTCTTCTTCCTGTCCCACACTCCATCTTTCATACTAAATAGTTGATCTTTCTGTTCTCCCTTGTGCAGAAGTCCATTTCAATTTGGCTAAAAGGAGATTACTGATGATCTTCCAGAGAAATTTCAGTAGGGTGCTAGGGAAAAGAAGAGAGGTGAACAGGGAGGGGGTTAAGTTGTTCATTTGAGAAGTTTGAAAATATGTGAAGATTGAAGAGAAGTCAGAAAAGGGGGAGTGACTGAAGATATCAGAGGAGAGAATGAGTCTGAAAGGCAGATCCCTCACAAGTCATGATAGGATGAGACTGAAAGCACAGCTTTAGATTTTTAAAAATATATCTTTCTTTAAGAATGTAGAGGGAAATGAAGGCAGAGAGATTACATTAGAGTTGGGTTTGAACCTACCTCTTCAAGGATTATAAATAGGACTAAGACTAATATCTTTCCCTCCCCAATTTTACTCCCAGCCCCATTAAAACATGACTGCAACTGGGAGGAATACTGTCAGGATCACTTACCTTTGAGTGCTTCTTTGATCTACTAATCCAAATGAAATCTCTTCTTCCCTTTATATCTGATCAACTGATATTGACTCCTCTCTGGATTTTGGATCTCTGGCTAGCAATCTAGCTTGGTAGAATTCTCCCTTCAAAATATTTCTCCTCATCCTTCCTTTCTTCCTATATTTCTCAAGATCCTTTAATGTTTGCAAAGTGATTTACATATACTACACGACTTGAGCTTTACAACGATCTTGTGAGGTAGACATTATCTCCTGTTTTTGTCTCCTTATCCCCATTTTACAGAGAAGTAAACTGAGATTCAGAAGAGCGAGGTGACCTGTTCATGGCTATATAGCCTTGAACATATTAAAGCTAGTTTAGCCAAGCCTTCCTGACTTCAAGTCTAGTAAGTCCACTTGCTGACAATCTCATCGTCGTCTGAGAGACAGTCTGGGATGTAGTTTAAAGATAATAATTGGGAATCCAAAGAACTAAGTTCAAATCTTATTTCTGCCCCTTCTGAGTGGTATGATCTTGGGTAAGTTACATGACCTCTCTGAGCCTCAGATTCCATATCTACAAAATGGAGACAATGGCACTTTCTCTAATACTCTCACAGGGGTATTGAGAAGAAAGTACGTTGTAAACCTGAAAGCATTTTTTTAAATATGTGAGCTATAATTGTCACTTTGTGGCTAGATTATTGCATTCTGATTAAGCTTTCTAAGGCATATTTCATATCACCACCACTAAAATTTTCCCAGCACACCACTTCCCTCGTCAGAAACTGTCAATGCCTGGGCAAAAAGGAAGTTAAGTCTTATCACATTAAATCTAAACTCCTCAATCTGACATCCACAAAAATAAATCAGAAAAAAAAAAACAACTCAGTAGTTGATACTCACCTGTTTAAAATCCCAAAATATGTGCGACCCATTTTTAGCTGCTTCGGAACATGGTAGTAATTTTGGCCTCTCCCCTTCCCCAAGATCTGCCAGGCATTGGAAATACGCACTCCACCTATCATACATCTTCCCCACATACAGCTGCCCCGTCAAAGAGTAAAATAAAATCTAAATGGGAGCAGAAGAACCTGTCAGAGATAGAGTTCTCAATGACCCAATTCCAGTCAAACAAAGACTATTTCTTTTACAGAGCTCCAATCCTATTTTTCTCTCTCCAGTGTGTTAAATTGCTAAATATCAGTATGTCAAGAATTTCTAAATGTGCAGGATAATCAACAAAGGAATTTAACTATGCTACAACATGCCACAAAAGTCCTATTCTACTTCCTCATTGTGGCATATAATTATTTTTAAATAAATTTTATTTATGTGTTTTGTTTTTATGTTACAATAATTTCTATTTTTTCAATTTATTTATTTTTAGTTTTCAACATTCATTTATTCAAGATTTTGAGTTTCAAATTTTCTTCTCTCCCCTCCTCCCACCTCAGGACAGTGTACATTCTGATTATCCCTTCTGCCAATCTGCCTTCTCTTCTATCACCCCCTCATCTTTTCCTATCCCCTTCCCCTTCTATTTTCCTGTAGGGCAAGATAGATTTCTGTACCCCATTGCCTGTGTATCTTATTTCCCAGTTGCATGTGAAAACGATTTTAAACATTCATTTTTAAAACTTTGAATTCCAAACTCTCTTTCTTCCTCCCTCCCTACCCACCTATATTGAGAGAGCAAGCAATCCAATGTAGGTTATACACATGTAGTCATGCAAAACCCTTCCATAACAGTCATGTTGTGAAAGACTCACTATATTTTCTTCCAGTCTATCCCATCCCCCTATTCTCTCCTTTGACCCTGTCCCTCCTCAAAAGTGTTTGCTTCTGATTACCCCATCCCCCAATCTGCCCTCCCTTCTATTACCCCACTCACTCTCTTATACCCTTCCTCCCTAGTTTCCTGTAGGGTAATATATATTTCCATATCCAATTGAGTGTGTATATTATTCCCTCCCTACGCCAGATTCGATGAGAGTAAGGTTCCCTCATTCCCTCTCACTTCCACCCTCTTCCCTTCCACTGTAAATTCTTTTTCTTACTTTTTTAGGTGAGATAATTTACCCCATTCTACCTCTCCTTTTCTTCTTCTTACCAGTATATTCCTCTCTGACCCCTTAATTTTATTTTTTAGATATCATCTCTTCATATTCAACTCACCCTGTGTGCTCTCCCTCTCCCTCTCCCTCTCTATCTCTATCTATCTATCTATCTATCTATCTATCTATCTATCTATCTATCTATCTATCTATCTGTTCACCAACTACTCTAATACTGAGAAAGGTCTCAGGAGTTACAAATGTCATCTTTCCATGTAGGAATATAAACAGTTCAACTTGAATAAGTCCCTTATCATTTTTCTTTCCTGTTTACCTTTTCATGCTTCTCTTGAGTCTTGTATTTGAAGGTCAATTTTTCTATGTAGCTCTGGCTTCTCAAGAATATATTAAATTCCTCTACCTCATTTAATGTCAATTCCTCCCCCCCCCCCATTGATTACACTCACTTTTTCTTAGTAGGTCATTCTTGGTTTTAATCCTAGTTGCTTTGAACTCTAGAATATCATTTTCTAAGCCCTCTAATCCCTTAATGTAGAAGTTGCTAAATCTTGTGTTATCCTGATTGTGTTTCTTTAATACTTGAATTGTTTCTTTCTGACTGCTTGCAATATTTTCTTCTTGACCTGGGGTCTCTGAATTTGTCTATAATGTTCCTGGGAGTTTTCCTTTTGAGATCTCTTTCAGGAAGTAATCAGTGGATTCTTTCCATTTCTGTTTTACCTTCTGTTTCTCAAATATCAGGGCAGACTTCCTTGATAATTTCTTGAAAGATGATGTCTAAGCTCTATTTTTGATCATGGCTTTCAAGTAGTCCATAATTTTTTAGTTTATCTCTCTTGGATCTATTTTCCAGGTCATTTGTTTTTTCCAATGAGATATTTCACATTGTCTTCTATTTTTTTCATTCTTTTGGTTTTGTTTTATTATTTATTTATTTCTCATAGAGTCATTAGCTTCCATTTGCTCCATTCTAATTTTTAAAGAATTATTTTCTTCATTTTTGGACCTTGTTTTCCATTTGATCAATTCTGTTTTTTTAAGGCATTCCTCTCCTCATTGCCTTTTTGGACCTCTTTTGCCATTTGGTCTAGTCTATTTTTAAAGTTACTTTTTTTCTGCATTTTTGAGGGGTCCCCTTAGGAAGCTGTTGACTCATTTTTTATGATTTTCTTGCATCACTCTCATTTCTCTACCCAAATTATCCTTTATTTCTCTTACTTGACTTTCAAAATCCTTGAGCTCTTCCATGGTCTGAGATCAATTCATATTTTTCTTGGAGGTTTGGATATAGGATGTAGGAGCTTTGACTCTGTTGTCTTCTTCAGATTGCATATTTTGATTTTCCTTGTCACCAAAGTAAGATTCTGTGGTCTGAGTTTTTTCCCACTGTTTGCTTATTTCCCCAGCTTTTAACTGTTGGTTAAGGTAGGGCTCTGCTTCCAGTGTGGAGAGCATACTGTTCCAAGCTTCAGAGGTTTTATACAAATGTTTTCAGGGATACTTCTAGGGACCTGTAAGTTTTCACTTTTTCCACAGTTGTATGATCTAAGAGAGGTATCTACTCTCCTGACCTGTGCTCTGGTCAGCAAATGACCACAAGAACTCTTTTCTACCCTGGAACTGTGAGGAGGCTTCCTTCTCCATTTCTGCCACAAGTTCTCCTATGTCAGTGCTCCTCCTCACTCCAGGACTACAACCCAGAACTGCAACCCAGATCCAAATATGGGCAAAGCAAAAGAATCCTGCCTCAGTGGCAACAAAGAGATCTCTGTGATCTCCTTCTGATCACTTGTTTAATCCTCTTACCATCTGTGGGCTGAGAGCCCTGGAAGCAGCCACTGCAGCTGCCACTACTGCCACTGCCACTCTGTGGTTGCTTTAGCACCCAGGTCTGACCAACCTTTCCTATTGACCTTCTAAATTGTCTTTGGAATTTGTGGGTTGAGAAGTCTGAAAACCACCATAGCTACCACTGATTGAGTCCCTTAAGGCCTGCTTCGGGTTTGCTAGGTCCTGGTCTATGCCAGTGCAGCCCATGCTGCACTGTGCTCCTCTCTCATCCTGGTGCAATAGACCTTTCCTGTCAACTTTCCAAGTTTTTTTGGACTGGAAATTTGTTTTACTCTGTCTTTTTGTGGGTTCTCCTGCTCTAGAATTTGTTCAGGGTCATTTTTTACAGATATTTGGAGGGCTTTGGGGAAGAGATCAAACAAGTCCCTGCTTTTACTCCACCTTCTGTAATCTGAGAACCATTGCAGTAGTATTATGGGGAGGCACCTCACTGATAAGTTTGTTACTAGGTGATAAATTCTTTGGCTCTGACAACCCATGAAACAAACAAACAAACAAACAAAAAACACAAAACACCCCTCTTCCCTATGAAGCTCATTTCCCCTTCGTGATGAAAGTATCAGAATGACAAGAAAGGAGCACAGTGTTTTAGATTCTCTATAAACATTAATTTATCAACTGGCATTCTGTATGTGAGTTCTTTGTTCAATGACCCATAACCTACCATTCTACTAAAGCAGCTAAACCATATCGATAAAGATGTCCTTGCCATGACTGAAACAAGAAGAAATAAAGAATTTTACGGAACTCTTGGTTATCTCCTCTTGTAGAACTCATGATGGAACAAATTCAAAACAGACTACTAGGGGGATAATTGCAGTTTACACACACCCAGAGCATGATAGGGTAGCATAATTCTATGAATAACTTGACAGGACACTCTAAAATAAGTCATTATACACATTGATACTATCTTCAATACAGAAGTGGGCCAAAGGGGAAAGTGGTGGAAGATTAATGTTGGAAAAGAAATGTAATACATAAGCTCTGAGCTCAAGCTCTCAAACCTTACTTGAACTAGCAAGGCAGATACTAAGGACAGACTACTACTTCTCCTTTCAAGGATAATCTTGAGGGCATGAGGTTATTTCCTAATACTCTCACTCACTGGTCCCCATCAGGTGTCCCCTCCAGTATCAAAAAATGAATTATTAAAGACATAGCAACAGTTACAGTACAAAGCCCTTCCACACTGGGAGCACTCTTCCTTCCTCACACCCACTTAGTTCCTTGGAAATGTGGACTCAGATAAAGTGGTGGTTGCAAAATGCATGGTCACTTCTGGAGCTGGCCTTTTTGGTGGATGAGTTGCTGGTCCCTTTATTGTAGCACACTCTATCCCTTACAATACCTATTTGGTCTGGAGAGAGAGGATCCAAATTTAAAGTAGTTGTTATAAAATATTCCACTCTTCCAACATGAGAGACACTTGAGATTCTCCTGGCCTAGGGAGTTATTTTTTCTCCTCAAAGTTCCCACAATGTTCACTTCTAGGTGTGGTGTAATTGACAGAAGTATCACTTCCTTGTTTCCAGGACATGGCGTTTTAGCTGCTGGGCCAACTCACAGCTAGGCTGTGTGAAGTGAGGCACTCCTCAAGGATAGTACCTCACCAAGTTTGACAGCTACCAACAGATGCTGTAACTTCTGGTACTTTGCCTCTGATAGTTCTTCTGACCTTTCAAAGCTTACAGATTAGTAACTTACTTCCATTTATGGTACTCAGTCCCCTCAGAGCAGGAGAGAAGAAACACAACAGAGATGGAAGAAATAGTAGTGTCATGCATTCATGACCACATGGTGATCCCTCTTCCTACCCAATTGCTTACATCAGTTCTTGCCTAAGTTACTATCAAGGAAGAGAGAAATTTTGTTTATTCCAGACTTTTGTATGCACTAGCAAATATAACTCAACAACCAATTAAAAGGCTTTTTTTTCCATTACACAGAAAGTCAGGAAAGAGTAATTACCTGCACATGCTCTGCATCAAGAAAGGAAAGGGAGCCTCAGTCATGAATTTTCAGAAGCAATCTCACTCAGCCTCCACATGAATTGGCAAGAGATGGAGCATGCTCTAAAGACTGTGCCTTCATTGGCTTATCCTCTTGTTAAATTAAGAATCAGAATTAAAAGATATTCAAGGATTGTACATTTCTCAGAAATCTCAGGACAATATATTATGAATGCATGGATCAGAGTACAAATGGAAATAGTAAGCATGGGATATCATGCTAAAAAATGAGTTTTTTATCTTTGTTGTTTTTTTTTTGAAACAGCACATCAGTCATTTTTTTTTCTGAGAGATAACAAATTTTTATTGCCTCATTGAAATCTAGTTTTAAGGTTGACAGCTTTTTTTAAAATAGAAGTTGCAAGTGTGCTTCAAATTTCAGTTTTTAAAAATTTTGTTGTAAAAATTTCTTTTTGCATTGCTGAATTTCTGTATTTTTTCTGCCATTATCTTTTTTAGAATATCTACTATTTTATTAAAATTCTCCACTTTCTGTCCTAAGTCATCAATTTACTTCTTAAATCTTCTTTAAGAGCTTTAATTTAAATTATACTTCCTTTATCAAACTTATCAAGTACTTTCAGTTTTATTTTACTTTGGTTTTGGATCAGACTTTTGATTTCATAGGTACAAGGAAATCCTGCTGAGGAAATGCCTTTTACTAATGCAAGCTGAAATTTACAATGAAACTTACAGTCTTAATGAATTAGTTGCCCAAGTACTGGAAGGTAAAAACATTCCTTCAGAATCACATGGCCAGTTTGTGTTAGACATAGTGCTTGAAGTCAGGCCTTCTTCATTCTGAGACTGGTGGTCTAGCTGCCATATTTCTGGGTTGATTGCTGTTGCTCCAATCTCATTTCTGAGGACTCAGCTGTAGTTGCTGCAGTAGTTTTAGCTTCTGGAGCTTCTTTTTTGATTTGATTTTAGCTTCTTTTTTGATTCTTTTAAGTCATAGTATTTCTTCCTATTTTTAGGGGAGTGGGGGAGTAGGATGCTGATTGGTCAGATTTGTGGCTATTTTTTCTTCAGGGTTTTTCATTCTAGTGATGCTTTCCTTTTTGTTGTGCTTTAGCTTTATTTGGAACAAATGTAGCTGTCTTTATGTGATGATTTGTAACTGGACTTAGACACAATGACTCAGTCAGCCATCTTCCTAAATCTATATCTTAATTCATCATACAGGATGTCTCAAAAGTCTTAGTGCTGTTTTAAGTATTTAAAATGACACCAAGAAGACTTTTGAGACATGCTGTGTATCTTAAACACTGGTAATCAATGTGGTATCAATTGCACACAAACCAACTATTTGTGTTCAATCAAGTCATCAATTTGTTATATCAATGATCAAAATCACTACAAAACTAGAATGACAAGAATAAGAAGATATTAAGTATAGTTAAAGTAACTCCTGTTTGACCTATTTACTATTCAAAAACATATTGGTGCTGTAAAATGGAAACTATAGAGAGAAAAAGTGTCGGCATCATCACCATTTTTACCACAAATAGTATAGCTGATTTAGCAGCTCTCATACAAAACAGGTTGCAAAAATCTCAGAATTCACATCAGTTAGCAAACATTTGACCCTTTCAGCAAACACTTGACCCTTCGCCCCACCCCTGATAAGCAAAGAAACACAATGATGAAGGATAGCAATTTATAGTATAAACTGAGAAGCGATGGAATTGGATGTTCCATAGACATCTTAAGCTCAGTATGTAACTCAAACTTAAAACTATAAACTATACTCATTATCTTCCCCGCCCCCATATGTTTCCTTCTTCCAACTTTCTCTCTTACTATTGAGGGTATCACTAACCTTCCAAACTCATATATCAGAAAGAAAAGAACAGACCAAGTACATACACACAATAGTTGTGTTCTGGAGAAGATATACTTCTGACATCACTAAGAAATTAACTTTTAAGATACCTAAAAAAGAAAAATCACACACAAGTGGAGAAATTATGGAGATGATTATCAAAGTAAAGCAATTGAAAGGACATATTGTCTCCATAAAGTTTTAGGAGAATGAGCTATAACCGTGTCTAGGGCATCTGGTGAAAATATGAGAAGGGGATGGGTTTTCAGAAGATATTTTCTACAGTATATCTCATTTTAGATTATACAAGTGATTGAAAAGTACAGGGAATACCTGACCCTAGATTCATTAATAACTTATTATTTGTTGATTATAAACAGGTATTTCACTTTGTGGATCAAAACAGAGCCCTGAAGAGTCTCCTATAACAAATGACTACCATGAATAGCATGAGATTACAAAAGATTGCTTGATGGGTGCAACTGTAGTGATAATTTTGTTGAACGATTATCTGATGATTAATATCGTGAGGCACAACATAGTTAACTATCTTGTAAAGTTTGGGCAGAAAGATTCCCAATGTTTAAGGCCTCCAGGTGTTCTTGGTTGTGATAATATAATTGTGATTGCTTTAATTAGTAAATACCCATCAAGAATGTATGTACTAAATAGTCAGTGTTGGAGGAATTATGGGACGATGCATTTTTGGTGGATCACCGCCAGTTTGGAAAGTAACTTGGGATTAAATGACTAAAATGTCCAAACCTTTTGTTATGGAGATTCCATTAGTTGGTCCTGACTCTTGTCCTGCCACGAGACTTTGATGACTCAGGAAGTAAGTGAGGCAGACAACTTTGTGCAATTCTACCTCACTTAAATTCAATTTACACATAAGTCAAGACATCACCCCATGTTGCCATTGGTTCTCTTCAAAAACAAAGGACAAATAACATCTGACTACAGAGCTCACAGACACTGTGGGTAAACAATGAAATGGGCCCCAAACTGTATACAGCAAAGAGAGGATGCAAGATTATAGTTGGGAGGTTGCGTGGGGCTTTCAGTGATCCCAAGCTGTCCCTGACTCATCTTTTTAACATTCATTCTGCTCTTGTTATGTGACAGAAAATCATAGAAAAGCAATCTCTGAAGAATTCATATTGAGAGTGATCCAAAAGACTGATAGGTTACAACATATAGGTTGCAAATGGCTTGTAATGTATTTCCAAGGATGACATACTCCAAAGTGGTATAAAAGGTATTATCCAGGAAACATGTTTGCAAAATAAGGAGCTGTTATCCCACTCAAGATAGAGATATCAGAGGGCTAGCCTGAGTATTGAACTGATGATTGAACTGATTGAACTGAGTATTGAGTAGATACAAGACCTAGAAGAAAGGGTCTATTATGTTGCCAAGTAATCTATGGTGGATTTGTCGGAGGGCAAGGAGAAGTATCTCCCTGGATGATAAAGCACAGTTGGGTTTTCAGTCTGTATATAGATCCACTGAATATTCAGATATATTTTGAGGACCGGAAAATATGTCAGAGGCTAGGATCCACTGCTTGATCTAGAAGAAACAATAGAATACATGCTGGAAAGAATATAGGTGGTATGGTATAATGGAAAGGTCATTGCATTTGATGTAAGGATACAGGTTGAAATGTTCCCTTATTTATTGAATGGCTTGCCAAGGACAAGTCACTTGGAAGACATCCAGTCTTTTCATCTGCTGAATGAAAATAGTGTCTGTGATATGTAACTCGCTTTGTTCATAGGATCATAGATTTAGAGCTAGAAGTTATCCTTTGTAAATCTTGAAGTACCATGTAAATATGAATTTTTTTAAAAATGACTCAGCTCCAATTTTGCTTACCAACAGGGAATGAAACTCAAGGTAAGTAATGAGATAGGAAAATAGAATCTAGTTATTCATAATGAATTCAGGGCACCTATGTTAGACAAGTTCTCTCATCTCCTCACATGTCCTCTCCTCACATATCTGATCTATTGCCAAATCTTTCCAGTTTTTATCTTTATCCCCTTCTTCCCACTCACACAGCCACCATCCTATTTAAGGCTTTCCTCACCTGGACTATTGCCTTTGCGTTTTAATTGGTCTCTCTGCCTCTAGTTTCAGCATAGCTGTCTAGTCTCTCAGCATAAGTGATCAATATATTGAAAAAATCTGAAAGTATATGGAAAGTATAACATGTGGGGACCTCCTACCTCTGCAAGGGGTGGATTAGGAGTATCTTCTCTCTTCTTTCGAGTTATGCTTGTTCTTTACAATTTTACAACATTCACTTTTGATTTTTTTTGTAGTTGTTCTTTCCATTTGTATTGTTAGTCATAGTTCGTATTGTTTCCTTTGCTCTGCTTAACTGTACTCTACACTCCAAATCTATACTCCAAACCAATTTCCATAGTACTACAAAAGTGATTTTTCTAAAGTGCAAATTGGATGATGTTACTCAATAGAATGATAGCGACTCCCTATTCACCCAAATATGATTTCATATTTGCCTCCCCATAGTAATTTCTATTCTTGTGTTTTATAATGTATATAATTACTAGGAGAGTAGTTTCTTGTTTAGGTATTCAATCATGTCTAACTCTTCATGATTCCATGGACCAAAGTTTACCAATATTGTCCATGGTTCAACAGGTGGCTCTTATAGCTTGTCTTGACCACACTCCTTGGCTTCTCTGCTCTAACTAGTCTTTGAGTCACTTTCCTACCCACACCTCTTTTTCCTCTTGCTGTACTGTGAATGTGAAAGGGAACGCTTCAGCCAGGCTGGTTCCAGAGTTTAGCTGAGAAGGGGTTTTTGTAAAAGTATTGACTTCATCCTGAATATCTCCTCTTGGTCTCCCAATCTCCCAGCTCTTCCTTTATGGCAATGAGAACAAAGGTTACAAAAGGTGGAGGTAGAACAGACTTTGTCTTTTAAGAAGATATCTACCCAAAGAGAATACCTGTGTTTCAGATCCATGACAGTAAAACATGATTGGACTGGCATCTTTGGGAGGTCCTTGGTCAATGCAGAAGTTCTCATTCAAAGAATTTCTCAACTATTGGAGCAAAACACATAGCAATTTTTGTTAAAGGAGAGAAAGGAAGAGAGATGATTTCTGCTCAAGGTTTATCTTCTCATATTGGTAACCTATATATGTGAGTGCCAGCTAAAAATAAAGAAATTTGGTGTCTTGGGTAGCAATTATTTAATTACATGTAGAAATTTCATGGTGATGCTGCTGAGAATTCCCTGTATCCTGGTAAGAATACTGCCATTAGCTCTAGACCCTAAAATTGGTTCTGTGAAGATGTGAAGGTTTAAATTTTCTTTCATAGTTTGGTGAGCTAAGATGGATGTGGAAAGAGAGGGTGAGAAAGGAAGAGGAATTTTTAAAGCCATCTAGAGATCATGTGAGGGGAAAGATACTTGGGATATGAGGCAAGAAGGAGAGGAAATTTAGGGAAGCATTATGAAAAAGGGACCTGGGAAATGACTTTCCATGTCAGAACAGAATCCTGGCCAGAAAGAATTTCAGGTATATCAAAAATAAGGCATGGGTGTTCCTTGAACATGCTACACTATGGAACCATACAGCCTGCTTTCTTTTCATGGCAACAATGAAGATGGTACATACCACTCCATAGGCAACAATGTTGGGAATAGGTTTCAGAGATGGGTAAACATTTTTGAGATACCAGTCAAAGCTTTTGCATTTAAGTTTCTTTCGAAGCTTTTTTCTGGAAGACACATCTCCATAGTCAATTCCATGGTTCTGGAAAAAAAAAACAGATTTTCTTTCAGATTCAAACACCTCAGAATCTGCAATTTCTTTGTTTAGTGCCAGGTTGGGTCACTTGAGAAGGCAACCAGGTATGTGCCTCATGCCTTCTGAGTAATCTTTACATTTTGCCATTTTCCTGAAAGAGGCAGATTAGTCTTTAGAGGCAGGTCTTTAAACTTGGAATTTGTACCCACCAATTTAGCATAGCAGACATGGGTCAGGTATGGAGGTCATTCTACACAGCCCTAACCATTCATTAAACTTCATGGTTTCTGGGCATTACCTCAGTCAAACTGAGACCTGTTAAAGGCCTTAGCTTAAAAAGGCCAAGGTCTCCCACTGCATCCAGGGCTATCTCCAGTTGTACTGGTCTCTATCTCATCCCTGGAGTCAGAAGGCTCCAGAGGAGAAAGTGAGACTGGTGACTTTGCATAGTCCTCCCTTACTTAAATCCAATTCTTTTGCATGTCATACTGTCACTTCCCTGATATCATGGTTCTCTTTGAGAATGAAGGACAAACAACAATCCTCAACTGATGAGAAAGACTGCTTCCCAACAGGTCACAGAGAAAGAAAATGGGGAAAATTAAGTAAGACTAAAATCTATGTTGCCCAAACACTTTCAAAAACCCAAGATATTTATCCAGCAACATTACTAAATCAATTTAGCTTGTTTATGACATCACAAAGAGGTAGAATAGAATGTCTCTGTAGAGAAGGGAGGTAGGGGGAGGTGGGTAGTCCAGTAGATAGAGCACTGGGCCTGAAGTTATAAAGACCTGAGTTCAAATCCCACCTTAAGACACTTACTAGTTGTGTGACCCTGGGCAAGTCATTTAACCTCTATATGCCTTAGTTTCCTCAACTGCTAAATGGGGATAATAGCAGCACCTACCTCCCAGGGATGTTTTGAAGATAAAATTAAATAATATTTGTAAAGCACTTGTACAGTGCCCAGTAGATAATAAATGCTATTTAAATGCTAGCTATTAATATGGGATGAAAGCAAGAGATTTCCTGGGTAAAGAGAATCTCTTCATATTGTCCTATTGCATGCTGGAGTAAAAGAAGAGTTTACATTCTCACATTAAAATCATAGTAAATTGGTAATTGCTCAGGTTAGCCAAAGATCCCTTTCCTGCTTAATACCTTGGAAAGACTAGCAAAACCCAGCTCCTTGCAGACACTATATTATAAATAGTCTCCCCCATACCTGAATGTAGCAGCAAGCACCCTGACACATCCAGGATGGACTGCTAGCATAGGCTCTTAGATCTGCCTTTTTAAAAAGAAAACAACTTTTGAGGGGTCAACAATCTTCTTTAATCACATATACTAACAGAGAAAATACAAGCAGAGAAATAAAGACCAACAGACAGGGCTTCCAACTGTCTGATCATAAGCAGCACATATGTCAAGATCAATAGACTGTCTGACCATTACATTCATACATAGTTACCAGAGAGAGAGGAACTACATCTGGGTTTTCAAAGCTGGAGGACTCCTTAATGGCTATTCAGAGTCTCATCTGGCATGTGAACCTTCTTCCTAAGTCTAAGCCCTAAAGCAAACCTCACCTCAGAGCACAGATACACTTTTCAGAACCAGAGGACATCATGACCCTTGTGACCCAGTGCCTCATTACAAAATTAATGAAAGGTGTGGGCCTTCATGTAAAATAAGCCTTTCCTAATCAATCTTCCCTTCATGGGCTCCACCTGAGGCCTATTAATGGTAGGGAAGATCTTTAACTCCCATTATTACACCCAATCACATGTTAACCTATCATCTAGTTCCCATCTAATTCCTAGAACTTTAATCACACCTCCAGGTTCTATCTTCCACATTTATGCCACTGTCTCTGCTTCTGTATAAGGATCTGCATTCTCTACTACCCTTCCATGTTACTTTTCTTTACAAAGAAACCTTAACAAGCAGGTTTCCATGGGTGGTATTTGTACCCAAGCATAAGGTAACTCATTTTAGTAACAGCTTCAGAAACAAATCTTACTCCTATGATATATTTTTCAACTTAAGTTTGTCACTGTCAGAAATATGTGACTGAATCACCACCATCCTTGACAAACAGCTTGTCATGGCTCTTTGTACCATGCTCAGAACATGGAATCCTTAACTGCTTCCATGAGACTGATCAACAGTTGGGGGAGGAAAGACATTAATGGTGGAGGAAACTTTCCTAGTAACCCTGTGGCTGGGTTTACATCTCCCCCTTTGTCCTTCTATTTCCTCTTCCCTTCTGTTTTTTCCTTGCCTAGCTTGAGGTCCCTGACAGATTACCTCCAGAGGCAAATTCCAAGACAAGTAGACCATGTATTTGTATTCATCCATCCAGACTTCGGCCACCCGGAGAGCATTGCGTTTCATGAGTAACTTCAGGTTTGGGGCGTAGGGCTTGGTGGCTCGCTGTAAGTGAGCAATCCGGGAACAGGGTAAGATTTCAATCTTCCCCCCACACTGCCACACCTGCATCCAAGAGAAAACCACACATGTGTGCTAACAAATTTCATCCTATTGATTCACAGGCTACATTTTAGCATTACTTTTGGAAAATGTAAATTTAGTTATCCCACCTTCTGCCTTCTCCCCCTGAAGCTACCTTCACTATTCATAAAGTTTCTGAAATCATAGCTTTTCCATAAAGTTTTCTCTTACTGCTCAGAAGAAACATTGCTGCTTCCCCTCTGTGCTTTGAGCAAAAGTACATAGGAAACGATTTTCTCCCACAATGCTAAGATTGAGGATTGGTTGGAATAAAAGGGAAAAGTGTTTTCTCGATGCCATATACCTCTGGACCACTATCCCTGTTCTGGGGACCTTCACCATTCCTCCGTAACACCATCTTCCCCTACCCTAATATGCAAGGTCCTCTACCTATGATGCATTTCTCCTTCTGGAAGTCATCAACCTTGACCAGTCAGTCAATTAACATTTATTAAGTGCATACTATATAGCAGACTCTTTGTAAGTACTAGACTATTTGTACGAGAACTCAATAAAGGATCCTCTGCTTTGAATCTGCCCCAGAAGTCAACATTTCTAGGTTTTATCTTTGTCCTGAAGAGAAGGCCAAACCATAGAGAACTGTCATCATTGAGATTCCTTCAACTTCAGTACTTATACCTCCTCGGCACAGCTAGTTGCTTCTGCTCCTCTGATAGGATGTCTAGAGAGGAATCATAAAACTACTCCCAAAGCCTCCCTTTACTGAGGGTTAAGAATCCCAGACATCTCTTCATATTGCTTTTCAACTCCACCACCATCTTCATTCCAGATCCTCTCTGGGTCCCCATTCCTTTTTGGCTTCTTTTTAAGTATTCTCTTTCCCCATTACATTGTAACCTTCTTGAGGCAAGGACAGTATTTCTTTTCCTTATTGATATCCCCAGTGCTTAGAAATGTTTCTGCCACATAGTAGGTACTTAAAAAATGTTTGTTGCATTGCAGTCCTCTGCAATGAAGACAGAGATGATAGACCATAGAGAAATACCCCTTTGGCAAGAGAGGCAGAAATATCTACAGAAGAAAAGCCCTTCATGTAAATTGAATTGAGACAAAGAGTCAAAGGGGGAGGGAGGGACTTGATATATAAAATCTAAGTTAAATCTTTTCTTTTTGTTTTGTTTTGTCGTTGATCAGTTTTTCAGTTGTATCCAACTCTTCATGACTCCATTTGGGGTTTTCTTGGCAAAGATTTTGCTGTTCAGAGCCATTTTATTTAGTTTTTATTTACTGTATTATCCAAACATATCCCAGTCTCATGCTTGCATAGATAAGAATGGAAAAAGTGTTAAACTCAAATGCTTCATTGGATTATGTTATAACTCAATAAAAGCTTATTCACACCTCCTCACCAGCAAGTCACACAACCAACACCTCTCAACATGAAACCTGACTTGTATTCACCTCAGTTTTCTCTGTTTGACTAGTATGACATGGTGGTTAGAGGCTTGCACTAAGATTAAAGCATGCCTGGTTTCAAATGTTGTCTGTGATACTTACTTGAAAGACTGTGAACAAGTCACTTAATCTCTCTGAATTTCAGCTACTTCATCTGTAAAATGGGGTTCATAATATCTGTAGAGTTCACCTTATAGGATTGTTGTAAGACTTAAATAAGATACTGTGTGTAAAACACCTCATAAACCTGAATAAATTTCAGCTATTATTATCATTATTTTTAAGCAAGCTGTCAGACTTGTGTTTTCTAGCTGAAGGTCCCCAAATCAGGTGTAGAGTACTCTAGACCCTAGATAACTTGAAAGCAAATATTCAGGGAGTACTGTGAAGCCTATGCTTTTTTTTCAGGGAGAAGAGGTGGAAAAACAAGATAGAAATCTCAACTCCCTCTCTACCATGTGGGATTATAATGCTAGATTTCACTAATCCATGAAAACTTTGCACACCCACACTCAAAAAAAAGTCCTGACTATTTCCCAGAGTTCCATCTAGTGGCCTAGCAACATGGGCATTTGAGCCTCATCCTGGACAGAAGTCCAACCCAACTCTATGATTTCCATCGCTTAAACTGGAAAGGTAATATCAATCTACCCTGAAGGACAGCTCCACATTCTCTCCCCCGTAGATCATCATTCCAGCATCCAGGGACCCAATCTTTCTCAAGAACAACCTGTTTGCAGCAAAGATGCCCATGACAGAAGGACTCCTGTAAAAAGATACAACAGAGAGGTCACGGCCTCCTCTGCTGAGGAGTAGAAAGGGATGGGGTTTGAGAGTAGAAATAGGGAACAGACATAGGACCCTAAAAATGTGGAGCGTTGGTAAAGAAGGTTTGGTCTGAAGAGACATTCCAGAGATCTTTAAAAACAGATTTAACTGATTTTAAAAAAATAGAGATGTGAGAGATAGTGTTCCAAATATGAGCTGTTTACATCCACTTTCAAAGGGGGTTACTGTGTTTTTAATTTTAGTTAAATATTTTATTTTGCTTTACTCTTTTACAAGAGACCTTTCATGTAGGAGAAATCATTTGTAATTTTTTTATAATGTAAAATAAAATAAATCAATAAAATTAAAAGTAGTTTTAAAAAATCTTTTTAAAAAAGAGGATATGAGTTCCAGGCACTCTATAATGCCTAATAAAAAAAATAGACATATTTAGATTACTTGAGTAGATCATTAAAAAGTAGATCATTTAACAGGTTTGAAAACTATAGTGATTCAACATGACTAATACAGAAATATATTTTGCATGATTGTACATGTATAACATAAACTGTTTCCCATCTCAGAAAAGGGGGATTAGATGGAGGGAAGGAGAGAATTTGAAACTCAGAAATTTTAAGAATGAACGTTAAAAATTGCCTTTACATGTAATTTGAAAAAGTAACAGAATATTTTAAAAAATCTTTTAAAAAACTTTTGCTAAAAAATCCTACAAAATAAGTCAATAAAACTTTTTTTTAAAAAAATAGAAGCATTTAAGTCCTGCTTCAAGTCAGAAAAACAGACTTTTAAAAACTTCTAAAGTCCTCTTGTAAGCTGAAGAACCATTGATTTTCGGTTCAGACTGGACTTCATATATGGGGTCTCTAATACTGAGTAAATTCTGACGAGAAAGAGGGGGAAAAACTCTCACTGATCATTTCTACCTCTCCTTTGCAAGAATTCAAGTTTCTGAGGGCAGTTTTTCCTTTTCCAAGTTTTCCAAACTTACTTCACAGGTGCACTTTCATCATTTAGGAAATACCAGTCCATTGGCATGTAATCAATGAGGCACCAGAGTTTCCAGTCAAAACCAATGGGAAATGTGGGATATTGAATTACTTTGAAGGTATCGTAAGAAATTCCATCCAACGTTGGTGATATAATTACAGTGTGGTCTTCCTGGATCCGAGCTAAGATGGGTTCTGCCCTAGAACAGTGAGAGGCGGCGGGGAGGGGGGGAGGGGAGGGATAGGGGAGGAAGAGGAAGAGACAAAGAGACAGTGAGAGAGAATATAGAACTATCAATGAAGTCCAGAGAAAGATGAACTGAACACCTTCCACATTCACTCTCACCTTTTGTGTCTTTTCCCCACAGTGAGTTAAAGAAAGGACATATTGACCAGTTCACAACTACATGTCTAGATAGCTCAGGAATTTTGGGGGCAAAACCAATAGTCTGGGTCAGAAATAGGGTATGCCTAGAAAGTCTTTTTCAATACTGGGGGTCAGCAATCTCAGGATGAATATTGCTCCAGAGAATCCAGAGGGATACGTGATAGTGTTAGCTAACATATACATGTGTGCATATATGGATGTGTATATGTGTACAGATATAGATCCTTTCCTCCCGTGGGCAGGGTTGCTATAAAATATTTCAGTCTGAAAGAATCTTAGAGAAAATTTCCCTCAACCCTTTTATTTAACAAGTGAGAAAAAATGATTTCCAGAAAAGTTAAGTGACTCCTAAGGCCACAAGAATGGGTAGTAGCAGATTTAGTAATAAAATTAAGGTCTCACTTTAAGCCCAGGGCTTTCTGCACAGCACCATGCTATCTATTTTAGATGATCAAAATCCAGAAACAAGGGCTCTCTTCTCCTTTGACTTTTTCATCTCTGCTCCTCATTTCTTGGATTGTGAAGGGTACAACAACTCACTGCCTTTTTCCAGGTGGATAACATTTCAATGGAACCTTACCATCCTGTGGTCACTTCTACATGTGCATCCAGGATGGCAACCACATCTGCTGTGGCAGCTTGATAGCCAGAGAGGCGGGCCTGAGTAAGCCCCCTCCTCTTGGTATGACGTATTAGTTTCAATAGCTTGGGGTACTTCTTTTTGTAAAGTTGTATCTGTTTGTCCAAATTCCTCTTGAGCTCCTCTGCCAATAAAGCACAATTTTTGCTGAATTTCTAGGACTAGTATTTGATGTGATACAGAAATTTCCAAGTTATCAAGTAACTTTAGATAGATTTCCAAAGTGTAGAGGGTATGTACTCATGATATTAACCCATTAGACACTTTCTACTGTTACACCACGTCTATCTTGACAACGGGACAACTGTGTTATTGTACTCTGGAGTAATTTACTCCTGCATTCAGTTTTTTGGCCCTGAACATGTCTGAATGGGTTCAAGTAATATTATGTTCCTCCTGCCAAAATATTCTCATTCATTCTTGCTTCAAATGGAGGAAAATGTGTCCAAGTAGCGTATTAGGGATTTAGACAGGGGGACCGGTTATGAGTTGACTTCAGAAACTGGAAATGTAGGATCATAGATAAAATCATAGGGTCTTGTTTAGTGGCCCCTGTCAGGCTCAGGTTCAAATCAGGGAATATTACTGGTAAATCAACTATTTGACTTTTTTGACCCAGGACAAATCTCTTGACCTCTCTAAGTCTCAGTTCCCTCATTTATAAAATTGGGAAAATAGTAGCAGTGTAAAAATACTTTGTAAAATTTAATGTACTCACAAATGCTAGCTATTATTATTAACTATGACAGGTGAAATCTGAAATAACTAAAGAAAAAGATTCGAGCTTCTAAGCATATCACTTTATTAAACAATGCATGCCAATTGAATCACAAGTTGGGACCAGGCTTCCTCAGCTTGGCACTGGACCACAAAGACAAGGGGAGACAGATTTTTATGGATTTGAAGCAAATAATTAACAGAATATAAACAAGATACAAGATTGTTACTGTTCATTTGCTTCAGTTGTGTTTTACTCCTCTGGGTTTTTCTTGGCAAAGATGCTGCAAGTGGTTTGCCATTTTCCTCTCCAATTCATTTGAGGAAACTGAGAGAAACAGGGTTAAGTGACTTGCCCAGGATCACACACTAGTGTCTGATGTCAGATTTGAACTCAGGGAGATGAGTCTTCCTGACTTCAGGCCTGGCACTCTATTTACTGCATCACCTAGCTGTCCATAAGATTAGGTATTCTGATTTTTAATTAGCTGAAAGATTAGGGACTTTCCAAGTTAAGAGGGGAGAAAGTGAGCAGGTGAATTCTCTTAGATGGAAAACAGGATGTCACTCAGTTCCCACAATTAGCAAGCAGGTGAAATTTATAAGAAAATGAAACTTGGGTCTCAAAATGGAATCAGTTTTACAAGACAAAATCAGTTCACACAATTCATTTTCCCTCTTTGATTCATGAGGGGAGAGACCAGCCTTCTTCCCCTATGGATCATTTAATTATAAGTCAAATTTATGAGGTTTTTAATGTGCTTATGCTCTTCCTCCACATTACGTACCAAGAAAAGACCAATGGGAAGCTTAGAACAACAGCTAACATTAGAGTCTAAGAACAGTAATGATAACATTCGAACCTTGCTAAATAGACTCTATAGATGAACTAAGTCAGGCTTCAGATCAAACTTAGAGCTCACAATGGACTACTTTTGAGAGGGAAGATTTACATATTGCCAACATAACCAAGAAAACTCAGCATACATAAACACTGTGAATCTTAAGGTCAAAGAAATACAATTATGATCATCAATATTAAATGACATAAAGCCTCCTCATATCCTAGTAACCCACTCCCAATGTCCATTAAATCATTTCATCTTGAGACCCAGATGCCCCAAGTGGTCATCTGGTCCCTATATCTTCTCTTGAACACTCTGAAAAAGGTTTCATTCTTAGGACAACTCTGAAGGGAGATCTGCTTCCTGGTTCCAAATCACTTGTAAAGATTCCTAGATAATTCTGTTAAAATCTTGCAGTAACAAGACAATGCAATTTGGTATAATCTCTTAAATTTGGTCTTCTAAACCTGAAACTTCAGAGAACTTCAGTATTTATAATCCACTTACTGTGACATATCTTTACCTAAACCCTGTACCTGATAAAAGGATCTTAAACAAACAAACAGAAAGCAATTCATGAGGGTCTAACTTGTAAAATGAATCCTTCTGTCTTTTAAAACAACCAGACAGATACTTTAAAATGGGAAAATAATTTTCTTTACAATGATCAAAGCAATTGTATGAGTAAAATCTTCAATCTAATTTTGAGAACTTATTAAAACACACAGTCTACTTAGATACATTTGGAATTCAATCATATTCCTATGTATATAGTTCTTAGAGCAAACAATCTAATCATGTTGCTTTCTCAAAATTTGCTATTCCATTTAATTAGAAAACTTTTACCTTACATCTCTGTCTCGTTGGTTTGTCTAATTCCCCACTTAACAAGATATCATTTCTATATTGCAATTTGACCATAAATACCAATTAAAATTGTAAAAATTTTTTCCATGCTTGCATCCTATTACAATAACTCAGGGATGAAGACAGTTGTGGGAATTGTGTAAACCAAACAGATTACATTTTGTAAAACTGACTCCATTTTGTTTCATTTTCTTGTAAATAAACTTCTAATATTTCCTCCAGTTAGAAAACAGATCACATAATCTTGCATCCTGCTTTATAACCAATAATTGTTTGCTTTCAATACATAAAAATCTGTCTCTCCTTATATTTGAGGTCTAGTATTAAGTTGAGGAGGCCTGGATCCTATTATGCAATTGGCATGCATTACTTGATAAATCAATATGCTCAGAAGCTCAAATCTTTGCTTCCTCAGTTATTTCAAATTTCACCCATCTCATAACATTATTATTATTGTTTTACAAAGGTATATTTACTTTGACAATATAGTGAGAATGGAAGTTGCAAAGCATTTTCCTTTCATTCCAATACCTGAGGGAATATGTTCTCTTATGCCACCTCATTCCTTAGGAAGAATGAGCTAAAATCACTTAAAAATCACTTTCTACATAACATTTATACTGTCAAGTTCATTTGTGAATTTGGCATAGCTAGTGCATGAATTGCTCTGTCTCCCTCTTGGCTGCCTTTGATCTATGCTTGGTAAAAATAAGTTTGGAGTTTCTTTCCTCATTATCTAGCTTGTGGAAAATCCTGGCATAGACTCCACCTCAGTTCCTAACCATCACATTACTTAGTCACCTCTAGGTTCATGGTGCACCATTCTGTCACTTTCATCCTGAAGAGGTGGGAACTGAGGCTTCCTGGAAGAGGGAAAGGAACTCAACAGCATTGCTCCTAATCTGGTCCCCGGAAGAGTAAAGGAGCAATAGCTCTAATCCTTATCCTCATGAAGATATCAGGAAGTAGGAAGTTGCATTTTCAGCACATATAGGGAAGAGATTCAAAATTAGGAAAATAAGAGCCATCCCCCAACTGATGAATTGTGATAATCTCAGGCCCTCCCTAAAGACTTTCTTCATTTTGGGATAGAACTTTAACGAATGAGCTACTTGGAACTTTTTATATGGCGTTTAGGAAATCCTTAATGACTATGTTACATGGTTTTTGCTGACATTTTTCAGTGCAAGGATTTAGGGTGGCCCTTGAAAATAAAATACTTGAGCCTCCCCAGAAGCTCAAAGACATTTCCAGAATTGGAGATACAGATGAAATGTGCCAAAGTAACCTAAGTTAAGTTGCTGAGAAGAGTAATGGGGGTAGTGAGCAATGGGACAGTACGTCACTATAAAAGGAAAGACAATGTTTGTTCTTGATCCAAAACCATAATTCCTTTGGGACACCAGAAGAGTAGATGCTAGTGCAGACCCCTGTTTCACTTCCAAGTCCTAGCAGAAATGATAACTGCTCATACATGGCAACTAACGATATCTACTGTCCGAGAAGAGTTTTTGGTCCCCTCTTCTGCTCTGTTTGTTTTACTCTCTGTGTAGGTGAGAGAACAGCAATCTCGAGATAGGTGTTATTATTTTGTTGGCAGTGACCATGGATCCCAACATAGGTGTCAGCAACAATGATCAGGTACCAGGGGAAGCAAAGTGAGCTGTAGCCACTGATGAAGTGGGTAGTGTCCAGGATGACGGTGGAATAAGTCCTTTGCAGGGCACAGAGATGTGGCAGTAGGTCATGGAAGGCCCTGAGTAGCCCTTTGCTAATTGTGATCTAGAACTTATTGCTGCTGGTAGAGAACCCGGTGATCAACAGACAGCCCCTTCTCAAGAAGACTTGGAAGATCAAGGGGTAGAATTACTAGGGAGATTAAACTGGCTGTTCAGTCCTCTTGGAAGAAGGCGAGAGTTCTTCAGTAGCAGCTTCTAAAGAAAAAAAAAATATTTGATATGCCTACCTCCTTTTCATGGGAGTCCTTGAAAGCATTAAAATTGCTGTGACCAACTTTGGCCCCAAAGAAGAACAAATGAGAAATCATTTCCTGTGCTGCCTTTACGAATACAGAGGTATGCTCCATATAATGTCAGATTTTTTTTTTTTACTGTATTGATTAGTTTTGCTGAACTGTGTTTTTACCCTCTTTGTTTTTCTTTTTTTTGTCATGTTTTTGTCTTGTGTAGTTATTTCAATTGTGTCTGAGTCTTCATGACCCCATTTGGGTTTCTTTTTTTGGCAAAGATACTGGAGAAGTTTGTCAGTTTCTTCTCTAGCACATTTTACAGATGAGGAAACTGAGGCAAGCATGGTTAAGTGACTTGCCCAGGGACACACAGCTAGTAAGTGTCTGAAGCTAAATTCAAACTCAGGTCTTCCTGACACCAGGCCCAGAATTCTATCTACTGAGCCACCTAGCTTATAGGAATGTAGCTGATATAAATGGGAATGTGATTGATGTAAAAACAAAATATATTGACATATATATTTTTGACAGCCATTTGAAAATTTTTATCAACCTTTTACTCTTCAACATTTTCCCTTCTCCAGGCCAAATTAGCCCAGTTTCTCTATACCTTCCTCATTGACCATATTTCCCATCTCTTTCATCACATGTGAGATTCTTCTCTGGATCCTCTCCATGTTCTCTATTTCCCCTGCGGAGGCTAAAAGTTGTAAATCCCGTTGTAAATCCCATTGTAAGGCTGTTTCAAATGCTATCCCAGAACCAAAACCCCTTTCCAGCATTCATTTGGATACCTTCACCAAGCTACTTACCATTTGAACTAAAGTCATCTACTAGGATAAGCTCTTTAAGCAAGTGAGAAGGGGTCCTATTGATAATACTGATGATGGCTCTGTGTATAACAGACATGGCTTCATTCATCAACGTAAGAACGACACTGAGGGTTGGGAGGTGCTGGGGATATTGCTTCTGAAGACACCTATGAAAATTACATTATTATTATTTTTATTATTAATTAACCCTTCACACTTACCTAGCCCAGCCCCTTGCCTCTAGGCATGACTTTGCAATACCTTATTTGGACTGGGGTGGCTTCCTACCCCAAATCCAAGCTCATCAGAGGGCAGAGAAATCATCATTTATTCCAATGACCGTCATGGAGTTTTTCTATTTACCTAGTTTAAATCCCTTCTGCTACAATAAAATCCTCTTCCATTTGTATTATCTTAGGGGGATATTTTCTTTTAGGTGTCACACACATTCCTCAAACTCTATAAGACCACGTCTCTACTGCACTGTACCCCTCCCTCAAACTGCTTGCTCCCCCTGCAACAAAAGTTGGCTCCCTTTCTCAGCTTCTGCAATCAAAGGCCTTGCCATTCTCCCATGTCCTAGATTTGAAATCTTACTGCTATTTCTGTTCCTTGCCATTACTTTATCCCATATAACCAGTCAATAAATCCAGACCATTTTTTCTTCAATCTGTCCTTTCCACATCCTTCCTGTTCAACTTTAGTCAAGGCCTTCATTACTTCATACCTAGGTAGCTCAAGGGTTTGTACTTTGGGCCTGGAGTCAGGAAGACTCATCTTCCTGAGCTTAAATCTAGCCTCAGACACTTACTAGCTGTGTAACCCTGGGCAAGTCACTTAACCCACTTGGCCTCAGTTTCCACATCTATAAAATGAGCTGGAGTAGGAACAGGCAAACCACTCCAGTATCTTGGCCAAGAAAACCCCAAATAGGGTCACAAAGAGCCAGACATGACTAAAGAAAGGACTGAATAACAACTTCATACCTAGAGTCCTGAAATGATTGCCTCAGGTCTCTTAATCACTTTCAAGGTCCATTGCTTTCTTATGTTACCTCACTGATCAAAGGTCCATTCAAGCTACCTACTGCTCTGAAGACCATATCGAAAATCCACAGACTGGAAAGTGAAGACTGTATGTCCCTATTTTATCCAAATGTAACTCCTAAAATTCTTTTGAATCAATGTATTCTTGGCCCAATAAGACCCATCTTATTATTTACTGTGCCTCTCTGCCTGTCCCTGAACATTTGTCCAAACTAATATGTCTGTATCGAATGTCCCTTCCTTTTCTTCCCTTGCTTGTCACACTTCATCAGATTCAACAAAGATCAGAGAAATCCCTAACCCTGCATGAAGCCTTGCTCCACTCACACTGATCTCTTTCTTCTCTAGTCTGCTACTGCACTTATGTCTATGCAATGAAACTTGAACATTTTATCATAACATTACCTAACATGCGATCCAATCTTAAAGTTTGGAAAGTGCTGTACAAGTACCCTGACCCCAGTCCTGAGGCGTAGATGCTAAGGGAGCCAGAGGTTAAGGGGCTTGTTCAGCATCATACACCTAAGGTGGAGTTAGAACACAGGTCTCATTGTCTCTGGGCACTGTGGCAGGCTATTTCTCTCATTTGCCATTTTCTACGCTGATCATATTATTTCTGGTTGTATTTTTTTTCTTCAGTCTTTTGCAACTCTGAGAAGGTTGGTAATGTTCCTTATGCTTCTTTGATATTCCCTAAGGGCCTATAAAAGTTCTGAGTAAAAATGGACATCAATTGATGCCTGATGAATTGCATTAAGATGAAGAATAGCCTATTGCCATGCTGCTTAATGACATTCAACACTAGAGGGGTCCTTCTTCAGCATTTTTCTCTTGAGGCTGTCAGCTAAAAAGATTTGGACTCTTTTTCCTTATTTTTGTTCTGGACTAGTTTCAAAATAGTTTTTTTTTTTTAAATCCCCTTTCCATCTTCTCCTGTCTACCCTCTTCTCTTTTGGTTTGTATGACCCTAAGGTTTTTTGTGAATAGGAATTTACTCTTTATATTGGTATCCCTGGTGCTGGCACATGGTAGTTAGTTAATAAATTCTTGTTAATTGACTGACTGATGGATGAATTCTTATCCTTGTGTGACTGCTCCTCAGTTCTGTTGGTTGGTTCATGATCCAAGTTCCAATCTTCTTACTGTGGCTATATCCCCTCAGCTCCATCCTGGACCTTCTCTTTTCTCCATAGAACTCCCTAACATGTGGTCTTATCCACTCCCATGAATTCAGTTATCAACTTAACATAGAAAACTCCCAGATTTCTCCTGATGTAGAGTCCAGCATTTCCTGAAAATATTTATTATTCATTTTAATCTGGATGCCATCTAGAACTCTCAATCTCAATACAGTAATCAATGCCTTTCCTCATCACCTCATACACTGGGATTTCTTTTTCCTCTCACTACCTCTAATTTATTTTTTCTATATTTTGTATACATTTATATTTTAAGGGCTCTTTCCCCCAGTACAATGAAGCCTCTTTAAGGCTAGAGGCCATTTTCATTTTATTTTTCTATTCCTCATGCCTAAAATAAAATTTGATGAATATTGTTGGTTGATTGCATACCTTTAAAACTTATACAATCTGCAAATATATTTCATTTTTCTCAGTAGCTAAACTGTAAGTTTCTTGAGGATTATTTTAAAATCTTTCAATTGTGAGGGACTAGAATAGTGCCTTAAAAGTAATCATTTAATAAAGGTTTGCTATATTTAATTGAATGATCTATATTCTATTTTTTAAAAATACATGTGAATACATTTGTTGGGCATGGTTAATGTGGGATTTTTTTTTTGCTTACTTGTCACAAGAGTTTTGTTTTCTTTTTCTTTTTTTTCCCTTTGAAGGAGCAGTAGGAAGAAGATAAATTTTTTGTTCATTAAAAAAAAATTTGAAAAGTGAAATATATTCAAGGAATACTTTATTATGAAAAAACTTAATCAGTTTCTTTTTTTATTTATATGATTTATTTTTTATTATTATTTATTTTATTATTTATATTTGCTTGATTTTTTTTCTCTGTGTGTGGATCAGAGAGAAAAAACATAACCTTCCCTTACAGGGTTGGACCTGGAGTACGGAAACCTTGGGTTAAAATATGGCCTGTGATACTTATTAGCTGTGTGATCCTGTGTAATAATAATTTAAATGAGAAGATCTTTTCCATTCATTAATAGGCCCATATGACTTGATTAAATGACATGGAAG
The DNA here is from genome assembly GCF_028372415.1 of Notamacropus eugenii. Lineage (NCBI taxonomy): Eukaryota > Metazoa > Chordata > Mammalia > Diprotodontia > Macropodidae > Notamacropus > Notamacropus eugenii. The sequence goes on along the minus strand of NC_092874.1, from coordinate 200,326,116 downwards.
CCTAAGTCACATGTGGTAGGAGGAGCTTTCTGAAAGTGTGGAACAGGAAGGGTAGAACAGAGCCAGGAGGAAGTTGGTGAGAGCAATTAGAGCAGAGGAGAGAGGACACAGGGAGGCAGCTAGTCTTGTGACTGTTTGCTTTTGGGAAGGCCCCAGGGTTGGGGGATGGGGGAAAAGTTTGAGAATGGCTTTGTCCTCTACAATGCTAATGTGTATTGACTTCTTGGTTACTATGATGGATTGGCTTTCTGGTGAGGGGATTTGGCTTTCTGATGTCTGAATAAATGTTTTTCATCTGTCTTCTATATGAAAAGTTTGTTATACTTTACAATTCAGAACTACATTAGCATATTCATTATTGCCCTTGGTGCTATGAATATTGCCTTGATGATACACCCTGGACAAGTCACTTAAGTTTTATCTGCTTCAGTTTCCTCAGCTGTAAAATGGGAATGTCTTAGTGCCTACCTCCCAGGGATATTTTTAGTATCAAATGAGATAATATTTGTAAAGCACTAAGAAGAGTGCCTGTCAGATAGTCAGTACTTAATAAATGTTCATTTTCTTCTTTCCTTAAAAAGAGCTTCAGATACTTTCAGGAAGCAATAGGCAGTCAGGTCATAGATATCTGAAAATGGCAGAAGACAGGAGATCTTCTTTTTCTTTTGAAACCCCTACAATCTTTCTTGTAACATCATATTATCCTAAAGGACAGATGCAAAGGCACAGAGGAGAAATAAAGAAGAGTAGAAATATTGTAGAGATTATATGTAACACACACAAAATTACCTATACCTATCTGATTTCTTAGAGGAGAATGTATTAGTGGTCCTATGTCATCTTCAAAGACTGCCTAGTAGTCTGCCATCTTTAAAATCTGCCTAATCTATTATCTGTAGTTCCTCCAAGATTAGGCCTGAATTACCTATGCTAGTTTCATCATCTGTCATCACCATGATCATCATCTTCATCAAATTTCCATAGCAATTTTTAGTTTGCAAAGTGCTTTCCTCATGATAACCTTGTGAGACACATAGCCAAGTGTTATTAATCATATTTTACAGATAAGACTGCTGAAATGCAAAGTAAATGATGATAGTCATACAACTAGTAAGTGAGAGAGTAAAGCCTCTCCGTACTAGATCCTGGGTATCCTGGTGCTCTCCAAGCACCATACTAGATCCTGGGTATACAAATATAATAACGAGACAGAGCCAACCTTTAAGGAGCTGACATTCTACCAGGTGATGGAATATATTCACAGATAAGTGAATGCAGGATATATATCTATATATATATCTATATATATACACATATATATGTGTATATATATACACACACACACATACACACACATATGTATATAAACATACATACATATACACACATACGTATTAGTAGTCAGAGGTGTGTGTGTGTGTGTGTGTGTGTGTGTGTGTGTGTGTGTGTGTGTGTAAAATTAACAGTCAGGAAGAAGGGGACCAAGAAGGCCTTTTGAAGGAGTTAACACATGTTAAGTCAAGTCCTGAAGGCACCTAGGAGTTCCAAGAGTCAGAAGTGAGGAGGGAGAACATTCAAGATAAAATGTAGGGAGCCAAGATGATGGAGTAAAGGGGGTATTCTTGCTAAATTCTCCCAACATTCCCTTCTAAACAACTTTAAAATAATGCATCAAATAGAATTCTAAAGCAGAATAACCAAAAAAAGATGAATCATATTTCTAGCTCTGGACAACTTAGGACAGAGGAAAGATCTCTGGCACTGCGGGGGAGGTGGGGAGACAGGGCTGGCCATGAACATAGCAGGGCTGCAACACCAGCTATAGGCCTTGGAGACCGTAGCAGCAGTAGCAGCAGCAGAACTAAGAGCCTTCACTGCCCAGAGATGGTAAGGGGATTGAACACCTGAGAAGAAAGAGATTCCAGGGGACCCCTGGAATGAGTGAGTCAGAGAACAAATCACAGAAATAATCAATAATTTCATTCAAGGTAATGACAATGAGACAATACACCAAAATTTGTGAGACGATGCCTAAAAAGAACTTAAGAAAAAATTCGTGTCTCTCAGTGCTTATATCAATAAAAGTGAGAAACAGTAGATCATTGAATTGGGCACTGAACAACAACAAAACTAGGGGGGAAATTTAAATTCCCAATTAAACACCAAAATAGAAATTCTGAAAATCAGAGAAGAGATTAATAAAATTGAAAAGTTAAAAAAAATCAAACCGCTGAATTAACAAATAAAAGAACACACAACTAAATAAAATTCACAACCATGAATTAATTTGATTTTTTAAAAAAAGAAAGAAAAAAACCAATGACAAGTATCAAAAATTAAAAGTGTGAATGCACCACCGATGAAAATGAAATTAAACAAACTATTAGCCAATCATATGCCAATAAAACTGACAATCTAAATGAAATAGGTGAATATTGACAAATATATAGATTCCCCAGAATAACAGAAGAATAAATGGAATATTACATAACTCTATCTTAGAAAAAGTAATTGGATAAGCCATAAATGAACTCCCTAAGGGGAAAAAAATCCCCAGAACTAGATGGATTTATAAATGAATTTTACCAAAAATTTAGAAAACAATTCCAATAATATTTAAATTATTTGAAAAAATAGGCAAAGAAGGAGTCCCACTAAATTCTTTCTATGATCCAAATTTGGTTTTGAAACATAAACCAGGGAAAGCTGAGAGGCGCAGAGAGAGAGAGAGAGAGAGAGAGAGAGAGAGAGAGAGAGAGAGAGCTCTATAGACCAATTTCCTTATAGAATATTTATGTAAAAAAACTGAATACTAGCAAATAATATTATGAAAATACTATGACCAGGTGAGATGTATACCAGGAATTGAGGGCTGGTTCAATATTAGGAAAGCTATAAGCAAAGGTGAATATATCAATAACAAAAACAACAAAAATCATATAATGATAGCAATAGATGCAGAATATTTTGAAAAAAACTTAAAATCCATTCCTATTAAAAAAGTACTGGAAAGCATAAGACCAAAAGGAGCTTTTCTTAAAATGATAGGTAGTATCTATATAAAACCATCAGCAAACATCTGTAATGGGGATAAGCTAGAAGCCTTCCCAATAAGATCAGAAGTGAAACTGCCAATTATCATCACTATTATTCAGTATTGTACTAGGAATTCTAGTTATAGCAATAAGAGAAGAAAAAGAAATCAAAGGAATAATAATACAATGAGGAAACAAGCTATCCTTCTTTGTAGACAATGTGATGGTATACTTAGAGAACCCTAGAGAATCAACTAAAATAACAGACAACTTTAGCAAAGCTGTAGGACATAAAATAAACCCTTACAAATCATCAACAATTTTGTGTGTGTGTGTGTGTGTGTGTGTGTGTGTGTGTGTGTGTTACCAACAAAATCCAGCGGGAAGAGATAGAAAGAAGAATTCCATTTAAAATAATTGCAAACAAGTCTACTGGCCAAGACAAGGCTAGAGACTATGTGAGTACAATTACAAAACACTTTTCACACAAATAAAGGAGATCTCTGGGACTTTACACAGGTTGCCCAGTATGCTAGAGTGTTATTCTCATCTCCACTTTGAATCTGAAGCTTCTTTCAAAGTTCAGTTCAATTGCTACATCCTATTTGAGGCCTTCTGTGATCTACAGCTGCCTTCCCTAATTACTTCCCTCACCCTCAAATTACTTTATTATATTTTGTATTTACTTACATGTGTGCACATTTTTGTTCCCTAATGAATATAAGTTCTTTGAGGTCAGAATCTATTTCATTTTTATCTTTCTGTCTCCAGCACTTAATGTAATACTTGGCACATAGTAGATACTTCATAATTGATTGGTTGTCAAAAGTTTTGAGTTCCCACACCACATTAGTGGGACAAAAGATTTCACCGCTAATACTGAAAAGCTTTGAAGCAAATTCAAGGGATGCTGGATAATGCCCCTGATTGTTTGAGGCATATTTCTGGCTTTCACTAGTCTGACCCTATGAAACATTTTATTTGTTCTTCTGACTGGGGAAAATGAAAAGCATGCGTAGTGCTTATAAATTCAGTTTGTATCACTTACTATTTACTTGTTTGTGTCTTCCCTTGACAAGATTTCCTCTTTTGCCTGGTGCTTCCCTAATTCAGCCATAAAGTCTTTGAGGTCAAAGTGTTTCTCATGTGTCTTGCATAGTGCAACTAAGACCAGTGTAGAGTAAAGTTTATGAATTGAAGAAAGGAGGGAAATGAAGAAAGCTCAGAGGGAAGGAAATAAAAAAGAATAAAGGGCAAATACAGAGATATTTTGATGGTGGATTTGGGAGAGAATAGTATATAATCTGAGTCCTGAGTGACCTCCAATAATTTAGTGTTCAGTGCCAGTTGTCTCTTCCACAAAATGAGAGGGTTGGAAGAAGGAATTACTGGATTCCATTTTGAGAGATCTAAGGATCTACAAATCTTCTGTCCAGCTTCCCTTTGCTATGTACTCAACAGTAACCTTGTAACCACTCTGCATCAGTTTCATAACCTGGGAAATGAAGAGAAATTCTACTTTGCCTTCCTTAGTCCACTGTCCAGCCCTACAAAACAATTTTTCACTATTTTTTCCTCTTCTCCTTTCATTCCCTTTAGCATTTTCTCAAAGGTACAACTCTTAATCAAATAAAAAACTCCTCTGGACTTCTTGACATCTTAAACTACTTAACCTCTTTGTTAAAACAATCCCAATTCTATAGTACCTGGGGCCTCGAAATTCTTCAATAGAGCGATTGAGAGGCAACCGGTCACTTAGGTATACATTGTAGCCAAACTGCATGAAGAGGTCATAGGCCAGAGTCTGTTGGGATTCAGTCAAATCTTCACCCCAACGACGGAAAAGAAGTGAGCCTGGGAAAAGTTCTCTTGGTGACTTGTGCTCTGGTTCCTTCTTAGTTCTGTTTTCCAGTGTTATAGGGGCCTGTTTCCCTTCATCTTCTGGTCTTCTTGATGCCTTGGTAACAGCCCATGCTTGCTTCATCTCTTTTTGCATCCTGGTGTACTTCATGGAATCCTCTGTACACAGGTTGTAGAGGGGAATAGGGAAAGAAGGAGGGTGGGAAAAAGGGGAAAATATACACATATTATAAACAACTCTGATCACACAGACATTTCTATAAGTGCAAATTTTTCTGAGGCTCCCATGAGTTCAGGATTAGGTGATCTGGGTGCCAGAAGATGTGAAATGGTTTATACAAGCCTTCTTTCTCTGGACAAAACATGTGATCTGGGAGCATCACTTTCCTTGGGGCAGGATGATAAGTAGGGGTCCAAAGGTGACCTCTCCATCCCTCCAATATACAAGAAGTTCCTAGAGATACTTTAGAAAGCTTGTGAATTTGGGGGGGGATTAAATTTTTAAATATAATTGGCTTTCTTTGTAATTATGATTTTTATTTTATATGGTTTAAAAATTAATTTGTGCAATCCATAGGCAAAACAGGTATATAGGCAGCTAGATGGTATAGAGGATAGAATGCTAGGTCCAAAGTGAGTCCAAGAAGTTGTTGTTCAATCATTTCAATCATGTCCAACCTTTTCTTCCCTCATTTGGGGTTTTTTTGGGCAAAGATACTGGAGTGGCTCTCCATTTCCTGCTCATTTTACAGATAAAGAAACTGAGGCAAATAGACTTAAGTGATTTGCCAAGGGTCGCACAACTAAGACCAGATTTGAACTTAGGTCCTCTTCACTCCAAGGACAACACTGTATCCACAGTGCCACCTAAAACCCCAAAAGACTTGAGTTCAAATCCATCCTCCGACACTTACTAGCTGTGTGATCCTTGGTGGATCACTTAAGCTCTATCTGCCTCATTTTTCTAAGCCATAAAATGGTGATTACAATAACATCTACTTTCCAGACTTGTTATGAGGCTCCAATGAGATAATATTTGTAAAGTGCTCACCTGGTACCTAGTAGGTGCTTATTAAATATTTATTCCCTTCCCCAAAGAACCCCCTCTTCTAAGGTCATTAAATGTTATCTGTCCTGTGTCCCATTCTTTTATTTGTTTATTTATTTTTAGTTCTCAGCACTCATTTCCACAAGATTTTGAGTTCCAAATTTTCTCCCCATCTCTTCCCTCCCCCACCCCAAAACACCATGCATTCTGAATACCCCTTCCCCCAATCTGCCCTCAATTCTATCACACCCCTCCCTTCCCTATTCCCATCTTCTCTCTTTTCTTTTAGAGCAAGATAGACTTCTATACCGCATTACCTGTATTTCTTATTTCCCAGTTGTATGCAAAAACAATTCTCAACATTTGTTCCTAAAACTTTGAGTTCCAATTTCTCTCCCTTCCTTCTTCCCCACGCATCCCACTCAGAAGGTAAGAAATTCAATATAGACTATATATGTGTAGTTTTGCAAAAGACTTCCATAGTGGTCAGGTTGTGAAAGACTAACATTATTTCCCTCCATCCTACCCTGATCCCCATTTTTTCTGTTCTCTCTTTTGACCATGTCCCTCCCCTAAAATGTTTACTTCTAATTACTCCCTCATCCCATTTGCTCTCCTTTCTATCTTCCCCCTCACTCCACTTATCCCCTTCTCCCCGACTTTCCTGTAGTATAGGATAGATTTTCATGCCAAATTGAGTGTGCATGTTATTCCCTCCTTAAGTCAAATGTAATGAAAGCTTCACTTTTTCCCTCTCACCTCCCCCCTTTTCTCCTCCATTGAAAAAACTTTTTTCTGTCTCTTTTATGAGAGATAATTTGCCCCATTCCATTTTGCCCTTTTTTTCCCCAATATATTCCTTTCTCACCCCTTAATTTTATTTTTTTAGATATCATCCCTTCCTATCCAACTCACCCTGTACCCTCTGTTCATATATATGTATATATATATATACATATATATATATATACGTGTGTGTGTATGTGTGTGTGTATAATCCCTCCAACTACCCAAATACTGAGAAAAGTTTCAAGAGTTACAAATATTATCTTTCCATGTAGGAATGTAAACAATTCAACTTTAGTAGGTCCCTTATGATTTCTCTTTCCTGTTTACCTTTTCATGTTTCTCTTGATTCTTGTGTTTGAAAGTCAAATTTTCTATTCAGCTCTGGTCTTTTCATCAAGAATGCTTGAAAGTCCTCTATTTCATTAAATGACAACTTTTCCCCAGAAGTATTATACACAGTTTTTCTGAGTAGGTGATTCTTGCTTTTAATCCTAGTTCCTTTGACTTCTGTAATATCATATTCCACTCTCTTTGATCCCTTAGTGTAGAAGTTGCTAAATCTTGTGTTATCCTAATTTTATTTCCACCATACTCGAATTGTTTCTTTCTGGCTGCTTGCAATATTTTCTCCTTGATCTGGGAACTCTGGAATTTGGCTACAATATTCCTAGGAGTTTTCATTTGGGGATCTCTTTCAGGAAGTGATCTGTGAATTCTTTTAATATTTATTTTGCCTTCTGATTCTAGAATATCATGGCAGTTTTCCTCGATAATTTCATGAAAGATGATGTCTAGGCTCTTTTTTGGATCATGTTTTTCAGGTTGTCCTATAATTTTTAGATTGTCTCTCCTGGATCTATTTTCCAGGTCACTTGTTTATCCAGTGAGATATTTCATACTTTCTCACTGTTTTTCATTCTTTTGGTTTTGTTTTGTAATTTCTTGGTTTCTCATAAAGTCATTAGCTTCCATCTGTTCCGTTCTAATTTTTAAAGAACTATTTTCTTCAGTGAGCTTTTGAACCTCCTTTTCCATTTGGTTAATTCTGCTTTTTAAAGCATTCTTGTCCTCATTGATTTTTTGGACTTCTTTTGCCATTTGAGTTAGTATATTTTTAAGGGTGTTATTTTCTTCAGCATTTTTGGGTCTCCTTTAGCAAGCTGTTGACTCGTTTTTCATGTTTTTCTTCCATCACTCTCATTTCTTGTCGCAATTTTTTCCCACCTCTCTTATTGATTTTCAAAAACCTTTTTGAGCACTTCCATGACCTGAGACCACTGCATATTTATTTTGGAGGTTTTGGTTGCAGAAGCCTTGATTTTTATGTCTTCCTCTGATAGTATGCATCATTCTTCCTCACTCGAAAGTACGGAATAAAATACCTGTTCACCAAGAAAGTAACATCCTTCTATAGTCTCATTTTTTCCCTTTTCTGGGCATTTTTCCATCCAGTTACTTGACTTTTGAGTCCTTTGTCAAGTGGAGGGTATACTACCCTAGACTTCAGAGGTTTTGTGCAACTGTTCTCTGAAATATTTGCGGTGGACCTATAAGTTCTCATTTCCTCCAAGGTGGCATAATCAAGGGAGAGCAGCTTACTCCTCTCCTGGCCTGTACTCTGATCTGGGACCAACCAACAAACTTTTCTGCCCAGGATCTGCAAGTAGAATTCCCTCTCCAAAGTCTCCAGCAGCTCCACCACACCAGTGCTCCTCCTCACCCCAGGGTTACCACTCATGTCTGAGATTCAGATCAGCTGCTCAATTCCCCCAGGGTTTTCAACCCAAGGGCTCCAAAAATGGAAGCTGCCACAGCAGTGGCTACTGCTGCCCTGGGGCTGGGACTGGATCCCATTCCCTTCTCACCCAGGTGAAAGTGCTTTCTCACTGACCTTTGATTCTGTCTTTGGCATTTGTGGGGTGAAAAATCTGGGAACCACAGCTGCTGCTCATGATTCTGCACCCTGAAGCCTACTCCAGTCATATCTGTGCCATGCTGCATGATGAAGGCTGGATTGTTCTCTGCTCTGAGCCCACTTTGATAGAACTTTCCTATCAGCCTTCCAGGATATCTTGGGCTGGAAATCTCTTTCACTCTGTCGTTTTGTGGCTTCTGCTACTCTAGAATTTGTTTAAAATAATTTTTTACAGATATCTTTATGGACTGTGGGGGGAGAGCTTCTACAGGTCTGTCCTTCTACCCCAGCATCTTGGCTCCACCCCTCTGTGTCCTATTCTTTCAACGTCTGTATAGGTAATCAGCTCTGTTACAACATTGAATGGGTATATTTCACTCAAAGTGAGAATCTGATAAGACCTTAGCTTAAAATGGCCAAGGTCCTGCATTGCATTCTGGACCATCTTCAGTCATCTTGATGAATATCAGGCCACTGGACCCAAATGGCTCTGGAGAAGAAAGTGATGTTGGTGACCTTACATAGCCCTTTCTCACTCAAATCAAAGTCAACTGCAAGTCATGTCATCATCTTGACGTCATGGTCGTCTTTGAGAATGAAGTACAAACACAACAACAACAACTTTTTTAAAGCTTACTATATTTCCCTTTCTACTGCCTTGTTGTTGTTGTTTAGTTGTTTTTCAGTTGTGTCTGATATGTTATGACCCTCTTTGGAATTTTCTTGGCAAAGATACTGAGGGGGTTTGCATTTCATTCTCTAGCTCATTTTACTGATGAGGAAACTGAGGCAAGCAAGGTTGAGTGACTTGCCTAAGGTCACATAACTAGTAAGTGTCTGAGGCCACATTTGAACTCAGGAAGATGAGTCTTCCTGACTCCAGGCCTAGCACTCCAACTACTGTTCAACCTAACTGTCCTTTCAACTGCTATTTCTTATTTTATCTGGAATGTCAATTCGATTCATTTACACAAATTTTCATTAGATACCTACCCAATGCCATGAATGTACTGTGTCAGAGGCTGGAGATACAAAGGTGAAAAATGATGCCTTCCTGGCCCTCAAAGCACTTACATTCTAATAGGAAGATAGAACGTGGGTACAGAGAATTATACTATTAAGAAAGACAGCGTGGTATAGCAGAGGGTATTTTGGACTCAGAATTTGTAAAGACATGGCTTCAAATACAACCTCTAACATTAAATAGCAGTAATGCCATGAGTAAGCCATTTAAACTGTAAACCTTGGTAACCTCATCTAGGAAATAGCAATAAAAATTCCCATAGGACTTATCTCATAGCATTATGTGGATCAAAGAAGATAATGTGTAAAACAACAATAACAAAACTCCATTAACATTAAAGTGCTATAGAAATGTCAGTCAGCTATTACTGGGGAGTCGTGTGTTGTAGTGGAGAGTGCTGAACTTGCAATCAGGAAGATCCAGTTTCAAATCCTGCATTTGGCATGTACTAGTTGTGTGACCACAGAACTGAATGGAAAAACAAAACAAAACCTTTATTATGTATTTACTATGTATAAAGCACTGCATTAAGCCCTGTCAAGTGATTTTCTTTTGCCCTAGAGACAGTCCCTAATCTCAAGGAGCTCATATTCTAATTGGAGACAACACATGGGGAGAGGGGAAGGGGCATCATATTCATGGTTGGTTTGTTGTTGTCACTTACAAAGAACCGCTAATCTACAGACTATGTATTGATGGATCTCACTGATATAATTACTCATCTAGTCCCTTAGCTTCACAAAATAAAATATTACTACTATTATTTTACAAGTTATAAAATTATTATGTGTACAAAAGAAGTCAAATAAACCGGTATTTGTAGCTGAGAGGGGGAGGAACTGCCTATATTTTGGTCAGTCAAGGAAAGAACCTCTTAATTGGATCTCCAAGGAAGAGAAAAATTTCAGTGGATAGAAATGGGAGTGGATTCTGTACCTGTTTAGCAATTGGGACATTTGCAAAATCACCTAGCCAGAAGAGCAAAGTGTAAGATCAGGAGACAGTAGACATGATTCTAAGCACAGAACCCTAGTATCAAGGGAAGCCTGAGGCTCTGGAAAGTCTGGGCAAGGAAAAGCATTGGGTATAAGTCTGATAATTAGTAAGATTATATAGGCAGTAGTGCAAAGATTAGATTAACATCAAGAGACAACTCTGAAGATGGTATGGTTTAACCAAAAGGAATGGATCTCTGATGGCTATATTGAAAATAAAATAAAAATATTTTTTTAAAAAAAGAATACTAGAAATGTTAGTTATCATTATCTACATCATTATCATCATGATTTTTAGGCAGGAGCACCATTGGTAGCTACCTAGAGAGATGTTTTTTAGATGGGGGTGAAGATGGAGGACAAATTTATGTTTGTCTTTGCAGCACTCGTAGTTTAATGTGTATTAAACCTATAATCAGGGGCATCCAAGCCTATAGAGAGTTAGTGAACTGGAAATAACCATTACCCAGGCCATGACCCTGTTCTTCTTTCTGCCATTATTGCCAACATCTCATGCTCATTGAAGGTAAAGAGGAATCATGAAATCATTATCAACAGATGGCAATCTAGAAAGAGACAAAACATATGCCAGCAGTAGTGCAAAGAGAAAGAGTAAAAAGGGTTCTAGATGGGGTGATCCTTCTAGGCCTAACATTTTGCAGATACTGCAATTCCTATTCCCAGCGCTGCTATCTTTTATCTCAGCCTCCACTTCTCAGACTCCAGCTTTGCCCAAGTTCTGCTGTTCTCAGTCTGTACCCCAATGCTAACTCCCTCCCCTCTGCCTTGGGGATGATGAAACTTTAACGTGACTGATACGTTACTATCTCCCCTTTCCTTCATTTAAGAACCTGTTGCTCATAGGAGAAATAAGAACACTAAATACACAAGAATTTTTGTGGTAAAATTTTAAGCTGACTGGTTCTTATTGCCTTCTACTCCTTCCTGGTCTGGGGTCATCTGTTATACTCTCAAGCCCAAATGCCACTGGAAACTCTTGATCCAAGCCTTAAATGTCCTCATTCACTTTTGGCACATTTTGCTCCATGTGCCATTTCCTGAAACTTTAGGATTCACCTGTATATTTGTCTGTGGTACATATGTGTAGGAAAGGGCTGGTACATGTTTGCTACAGACAAAAGATCACCTCCAGGCTACAAGGAAGGTAAATATCCCACCTTCCCTGTTTGGGCCTCAGGACATTTAAAATGCTTCTAATTTAAAAAATGAGGAGTGAAAATGCATCTTTGAACACATTTTTTTCAGAGTACTCATTTCTCCAATTCTTCATTTCCTTGAATTTGAACCATAACTGTAGACACATTGAAAATACCTTTACATAGCCCTTTCACATGTATTGTGCTCCTAAAAAGATCAGGTGATATAAACTTACCAGGATTGTGTGAAGTCATTTTCCGAGGAGATTGATATTCTCTTCCTCCATTGTCTGATGCAGAAGGAAACAAAATATTCTCTTGTTGGAATCTTTCAATAATGACCTTTTGGATACCAATGATAAAAAGCACCAGGATGACCAAGAAGGCAAAGAGTAAAACCGTCCCTTTGGAGAAAGCCATTGGGATCCTTCTGCCTTGCACCATCCTTTCACCTCTTCTGGTCTAAATCTCTAATCCTTTAGACAGGGAGCAGAAAGCACTATGAGTCATGCCAAGGTACACTTCAGCAAAGAATCTAATGCCACTTGCTTTACAATGAAATCTGAAGAAGTTAGGTGTTTCCTGCTTAAGAAAGCTCTCTGAGATAGCCTAGCTTTTCCTAGGGGCCATGTGAAATTTTTAGAACATTATGGGGAAGATTTCCAAGCACTGTTGTGTCAGTCAGGTATTCTGTGCAGGGCTTTACAAATCAGATTAATAAAAGTAGATAGCTTCATGGCTGATTGGTTGAAATTTTCTTTGCCTTTGGCAAGAAAGTATAAAGTACAACACCAGAAGGGTATATCAGGTCTGGTTTCTGTGGGTAAAAAGTGGGAAAGTAGAGTAAGAAAAGCATCTCCCAGGAGTCACTCCATAGGTGCCTGTCACCTGGCCCACATCCTTTCTACCTAAAGTTATCAGGAATGAAACCAAGTTTGGCCCACCAAAGGATGCTTATGGGGAAGGCGGTTGCTTATACTTCCAGAGAATTTCTTTTACTTGGCAGTGTCTCTCAGTACACTCTTTACCTTTACCATAACTGATGAAATGTGGTATAGTATTATCTAAAGCACAGGAGGTTGGATTCTAGGGGGAAACTCCTGAGTTGTAGTTTGAGTTTAGAGCTATCATTCCCTACTTCTTTTTCTCTCACATTTTCCTCACACTTCATATGTGGCTTTGGGCAAGTTCTTGAACCTCTTGGTGTCATCACAGAAGTTTCTTTTCCTCACAGCAAAAACTCATAACTATTCTTCACTGAGTATAACAAAAATCTTTAGCCTGGCATTTGAAACTCTCTGTTGCCCTAAAATTCATAATGAACCTGCCTGGTTTGACCAAATTCTTCTTGTCATGTCCCATTCTTGACTGTCAGTGACATCTTGATATAATGTTACTGTTTTATAGCATCAAAAAACCAAATATGATCCTGGGGTACACTAAGAGAAGTGCAGCTTCCATGACTAAAATGACGATTGTCCCTTTGTACTTTGCCAGGCTCATGTTAGACCTCATTTGGAATATTGTGTTAATTTCTGGACAAAACAGCTTCAGAAGGACATTGGAGAATGTCCAGAAGAGATAAAATACGATGGTTAAGAAATTTGAACTCATAACATATGAGAATTTCTTGAAGGAACTAGACATATTTGTCTTGGAGAAAAGAAATCTTAGGGTGGATATGATAGCTGTCCTTAAGTATTTTAAAGGCCGTAATGTGGGAGAGAGATTAGACTTCTCCTAGAGGGCAGAACAATGAGGCATGAGTATAAGTTGCAAAGAGAAAATTTACACTTAAATTTAAGGAAAATTTTCTGATAATTAGATCTATTCCAAAGCAGAATAGACTCCTTTAGGAGGTGGTATTTAGGGATTATCTAAGTAAAGGAGGGAAGACCTCCTTCAAAGTCTTCAAGTAGAAAATGGATGATCATTCCTTGGGTATGTTATTAGTGGTGATTCCTTTTATATGTAAGGAAATTGACTGAGCAAATTTTTCAAGCCACCTCACCTCACTTAAAGTAAGTTTTAGGTTGCTAAGTCTTGATAACTTCACTGAGAACAATTGAATCAATCAATCAGTCTTAGGTGTGTACAAGGTCTGGACATCCTTTGAATCAATCCAAGACTTTTCTGCTGTCTGTGGCTGGATGTATGTTCTCAGTGGTTGAGAAACTTGGTAATGACTTGTTGGCCCTATATAAAACCATAGAACTAGTTGGATCCTGATACTTAGAGTGCTTGGTAATAGAGAGGAGGGAGGGTTACATTTAAATACTGGAGAAAGAATGGGGCATCAGGGAGAGGAATAGAACCCCAGATCTAAGAACTTTTGCTCTTAATCTCCTTCCCCTGAATTGACTAGAGGAGAACCTAATGAATTTAGGAGTTATGGAGGATTTTGGACTTCCCATCTTCCAACTGATGTTCCAGAAGTGTCCTTGGAACAACTGACAGAAAAATCTATGTTGGGAATCAAGATTCAATATTATATGAAGAATTCAGCAAATGAAACCTAGACCATATCCAAATGGAACATCTTGAGGACTTCAGCAAAAGGACTTCCAAGAGCTGTGAGTTATCCTTTACCATATGTATTAGGGTTAAATTTACTTTCGCTTGCATTCTCCAAGCACTAGTGAGAGAGTATGTGGTAGGTTTTTTATTTCTGGAAGAGGGAGGATGTTTTGTACTAATTGTTCTATCGCTTTCTAAAAGCTGATTGACTCTCACCAGTCATTGGGATAAGCAGACCGATAGGGGCTCATGAGATATGCTGTATTAGAAAAACAACTGGCTCAGATTCAATCCAGCTCAGATTCTGTCCAGCTGAGATTGTGTCTGGCCTGCTTGTGAATACAAGCAGCACAAATGCTTAGGCTCCTTAAGAGGCAACCCAATTAGGCAAATCCTTAATAAACTTTGTTTTCTTTGGCTTTAAGAAGGCTTGAGTCAAATTCATTTGAGCACGACCCAGACTGTTGGTATTCTGGGGTCCCCTATCACCCCTTAACCTCTTCATTTATGGTTCCCTGACTGGGAAGCTGCTAATCTCAAGTTCTTCTGCTCAGACTGAAAGGTATGTAAGCCTCCCCCTCTCTCTATCCCCTACTTGCTCTCCAAGCACCTTGGAAGTGGTTTTTCGGACCTGGCTTCAGGTCCTAGTATCAGACAAAGTCTCTGAACTTTCTGGGCGCTAGAAAGTTAGAGACTCAGATTGTTGGTCCATTGGTTAGGCAGTGGACCTGGGAATTCTCTGGATTTCCTGGGCGCAAGGAAATTGGGGAAAACTTGGTTATTTTTCTTGTGTGTGCCTAAGTCTCTGAACTTTCTGGGCGCTAGAGAGTTAGAGACTCAGGTTGTTGGTCCAGAGGCTGTGTTTGAGGTTATGGACCTGGGCATACCCTCCAAAGCACAATTCTCTGAACTTTCTGGGTGCTAGAAGGTTAGAGAAACATCAGTTAAGGGGGTGCCCAATTCTCTGGATTTCCTGGGCGCAAGGAAATCAGGGAAAGCTCAGTTATTTTTTGTCCTCTTGTTTTTTTTTTCTCAAGGCTTACTTCCACGTCCTCCTTTAAGGGGGGGGGGGGAGACTTCTAGTCCCAAAGGAAAAAAAAAATGGGTCAAAATTCATCAATTCCAAGGAATTCGCCTTTGGGCTGTCTTTTACAAAACTGGAAAAAATTTAACTTCTCTAAAGACCTTAAAAAGAAAAAGTTGGTATTCTTTTGCAACACACTTTGGCCTCAGTATCACCTGAAGGACAACGAAGTGTGGCCCTTGTTTGGGACCTTACAATGTAATATCCTTTTACAATTACAATTATATTGCCTCCAAAAGGGAAAATGGATAGAAATACCTTACATAGAAAAACAACTACCTGATCCCTCAAGGCTATACTTAGGGCTTTGAGGGGATGTAGGAGATCATCTGTCAGTTCATCAGTGTGATTGGAAATTGAGATAGCTCTAGGGTATGTACTATATAAATATGGTTCAAACTAGATAGTTGCCAAAGTCTGTTCCAAATCTCAAATTCTGTGATTCTTTAAAGTGCTTTGTAGTCAACATGTAGAAGACATAGTGAAACTGGAGGAACAAAATATAAAGAATTGAACTGTTTTTTGTTTGTTTGTTTTCCAAATGTAGGTCTTTCTGGGTAATTTTCTGACATTCAGTGAAGAGTTGGATTAAAGCTACATGGTCTCAAAGAACTCACATTTTCTGCCACCACTAGTTTTAGAACACTTATTCTCATAACAATATGGCCAGTTGAAGGGGAAAGAAAAATGTCTCCTACCATTTGGCCTACTTTACAGATTTGTAAGCAAAGCCAAAAGTTTATGGATTAATGGCCAGCAAATAAGTTCTATTATTTTTCCATTTCTTACCTTCTTCTTTCTTTCCCCTGGGCTGATAAGAGGAAAGAGTATTTAATTAAATTATGTTTATACATTTTTTGTTTATCCCTAGTGTTTAGCATAATGCTTGTATTGTGTTGTGTGAAGTTGCAGGTTCTTGGTAAACGTTTATTAGATTGGAATGGATTGTTTTAAAAGTGTTGCTGACAAACATGATGTGCCCTTGGAGAAAAAATACTGAAAGTAGATATAGAGATATTTTTTCTGGCATGGAAAACAGCAGGTTTGGAATGCTGCTGGTAAATAAGAGATCTGTCCATTTCCTGTCTCCCTTCTCCCCAAGTTTATGTTCACAAGTTACATATGATTTTGGTACTCAAGGCCTAGCATTAAAAGGGGCCCAAAGGCTTGACTTGCTTGTGTTTCCCATTTTGCTGGTTCATTAGTTTTTTTAGGATACCAGTTTTTTATTACTTTGTCACTGACTGCACTACTAACTCTGTTCTCAGTGTGGGTTATGTGTTCTTAGGTTCAGAGCAAACTGTGCTTGTACAAAGTCAGTCATGTGGACCTGTGTGACAACACTGGGTTATTTATTTACTTTGTCTGGCAGATTAGTAATGAGCATTTACCTTGGTGGGGATTGCTTCATTTTAGAACCTGACCCAGTACAGGAGATGAAAAATTTAGGGTGTTCTCATTGTGCTTTTTCACTGTTTAGTTTGTGTTACAGCAGACTAATTTCTCCTATAATGTGCTTTAGATTCAAATATAGACGCTCTAGATTCAAATATATTGACTCTGATGCCAGTAATGGGCAAATCACATTACTTAATGTGCAAACTTAATGCTCCTTAATCGGTAGACTGGAGATAATAAAGGCTCTATTATAGTCATGATGACTACAGGATTAAAGTGTTTTAGACTGAAAACAAAGTCATGTGAATTGAGCAAAAAGGATGGGTGCAAAGAATCTTATGGATGTAGAATCAGTAGGACTTGCGAGTGTTTGATTATAGGAAGTGAAGGAGAGGGAAGAGTGAAGAATGACTGGAGTTTCTTAATCTGGGTGATAAGAAGGATGCTGGTAGGGAAATTAAGAAGAGGGATGGATTTGGGGGCAAAAGATAATGAGCTCTGCTTGGGAGTATGTTGAGCTTGAAATATGTATATCCAGTTGAAAACAAACAATAGACCACTGATGATGCAAGGCATTTATAGATCTGGAAGTCATCAGATTAGAGATAACAACTAAGTTCCTAAATATTGATGAAGTCACTAAGAAAGAAAATGGTGAAAGATGAAAACAGTGTTTGGGAGTCACGGCTAGCAGGTGTGGTTCCCAGATTTCTCAACTCACAAACACAAAGAGAGCTTCAAAGGTTGGAAGGCTCTTCACCTGGGTGAAAAGGGAACCCAGTCTGGCCCCAGCTCTGGCCCCAGGGCAGCAGCAGCCACTGTGGCAGCAGTGTTCATTTTGGAGCCCTCAGCCTAAAGGTGGTGGGGAAATCGAGTGGCAGATTTGAGTCTCAGTCCTGAGTGGTGGTCCTGGAGTAAGAAGGAGCACTGGCATAGTGCAGCTGGTGGAGACTCTGGACAGGGAATGCTACTCACAGACCAGAGTGTAGGCCAGGAGAGGCATAAACTCCTCTCTCTTGATTGTGCCACCTTTGAGGAACTGAGAACTTACAGGTCCCTAAAGTACACCCTCTACTTGAGAAAGGAATCAAAAGTCAAGTAAGTGTCTGGGAAAATGCCCCCAAAAGGGGGAAAAAGTAACACAAGGTTACTTTCTTGGTGAACAGGTATTTTCTTCCACCCTGTTGGGTGAGGAAGAACAAAGCATACCACAACTGGAAGACATAAAAGTCAAGGCTTCGACATCTGAAACCTACATAATAAATATGTGATGGTCTCAGGCCATGAAAGAGCTCAAAAAGGTTTTTGAAAATCAAGTAAGAGAGGTGGAGGAAAAATTGAAAAGAGAAATGAGAACAATGTAATGGTAGGATCAAGAAGTTTTTTTCTTGAGAGAACTGGGTATGTTTGTGGGAGGCAAAGGTATGAGCCTGTAGATAAGAAAAGCTCAAAGACAGCCAGAACTGAAAGGAGGGGAGGTAAGGTGATTTCAGGGGCCAGCCTGTCAGAGAGACCAGGGAGGACTGGATTAAGGGTGGAAGTAGAAGGGTTGAACTAAAAAGAAAGGTGTGGATGCATAGTGAACTCATCAAATAAATTACATTCTAAAGATATGTAGAGAGGATGGGAAAAAGTTCAGGTAACAGTGAGTAGGTATAAAAGTATTACTTAGCTCTGTAAGAGTATCTTCAGGATCACAGAATGGCAGAATATCAGAGTTGGAAGAGACCTCAGGTGCCATCTGGATCAACCCATGCCTGAAACAAAAAGTCTTTTAACATATCTAAGAATTGGTCATTGAGCCTTTGAGCCAGAAGTCTCCAATGAGAGGCAGTCAGCCACCTCCTAAAAAATTCCATTCTACTCACATTTGGTTGGTTCTAATTTTGGGAAGTTTTCTTCTGACATCAAACCTAAATCCCCTTCTTCTCAACATCTACCCATGATTCCTAGTTCTACCTTCTGGGACCAAGCAAATAAATCTAAATATCCCTTCCATTTGATGCTTTCAAATACTTAAAAATTGCTATCATGCCTCCCCTATCCCCCAGTCTTCTGTTTAACTAAACTTTGTATTGATTGAATTCAAGATACTCATTGTTTTGGTTGTCCTCTTCTAGATGCACTATAGTTTATCAATTTTCTTCTTAAAATGTGGCACCCAGAACTGAGAAAAATAATCTAGATGAGGTATAACTAGGGCAGAGTACAGTGGAACTACCACCACATGATTCCCAATAATCCGTGCCTTTCTTGTGAAGCTGGAAATGGCCTTTGCTTTCTTGGATATCACATTACTAAATAAAGCTTAAAATGAGTTACAGATGGCAGGGAATTCTAAGGTTAACAACATAAAAAAAACTTTTGTTGAAAAAATGTTATAGTTTAAAAGAAAAATTTTTGATGGTTTAAATAAATTTATTTGAGGGGGGAAAAGAATATTTGAACACCAAGTATATTCTGATCCACATTGATCCAGCAATACTTCATAATTCATCTTAAACATATAACTAAGCAAACAGTTTGTGAAAGAAACTGTATGTTGCAGCTGGTAAATGTTGATCAAAATTCGCAAAGCAATCTAACCTGAGTTTTACACAATATATAATGACCATGATATAGTAAGAAATACACAATTTCAAATACTCCCTACTCAGTGAGTTTCCATCTAGGATAGGATAAGATAGGATAGAATGTAATGTAATATAATATATAATAACAATTGCTCCTTTTGTTTAATATTCAGAGAAAAGGTATCAAAAAAAAAGTTCCAATCTAACTATAAGCCCATGTGGGAAAGGGAAAAAGGGGAAAAAATCAATGAGCAGATCTTTTCTTTACCAATAGGATTCCAGCTGTACAATCCCAGAATTTAAAAGTTTCAATGTCACTTGGAGGTCATTGAGTCCAACATGACCTTTGCTTAAAGTCCTCTAACATGGAGTGACCCTACCTCCCAAGACATCTAATTTTGACTTATTAGGAGGTTGTTTCTTACCTCAAGACTAAATTTGTGCTGCCACAAATATTATCCATCATTCATAGTTCTATGTTCTGGGGTCATGAAAAATTAGTCATTCTTCCCAATCCAAGTATCCTTCCAATACCTGAAGATATTTGCCACATGTTCCTCAAGTATTCTCCTTTCTGAGCCAAACTTCCCTACTTCCTTTAATTCATATTTTTTTAATGGCAAGAGCATTAGACAACTTATCATATGAAGTTTCCTGCTGTAGGTATGTTTCACCTTTCAATGTCTTCCCTAAGAAGTGATGTTCCAAATTAAATAGCACTCCAAATGTGATTAGATTAATAGGACCAGGGAGCTATTGTCTTCATTTTTCTGAACCCCATGTTTCTTTTCATAGTGCTGGCTTCTACAACGCTAGTCTTTTTAGCTGCTATATTGGGGGGGAGATTAAGCAATCAAAAGATCATCAGTAACTGCTGGTCCATGTGCCTGCTTTCGCAATTCTATAAATTTTTTGGAGGTAGGAATGAAGATTGGACCTGTTATTCCACTGAGAGCTTCTGGGGAAGGAAACTCCCTCTAGTAGCGTAGTTTGGTACTTTTTAGTAACTTGCCATCTTGGATAGTTAGAGGTTAAGTAACTCACCCAGAGTCATTCTACTAATATGTTTCAGAGGCAGTACTAGGTCTTTCTTTCTATTTTTTTAGCCACTTTGGTACACTGTTTCATAGAAATCCTTTATGAAGACCTGAAAATAAAGTGGTAGGCTTTCTCAAATGATATTCCATAGCAAATAATATCTTTGTAGTCATATAACTGACTAAAAGGCATAGAGAACATAAGATTCAATCTCTTCAGATTCAACTGTTTTTGACTATAAAAAAGATTTTATCTGTAATGCAATATGTTATCTTAAAACAAGTATTTTTACCTTTTCTGTGTCATAGATCTCTTTGGCAGGGGAAGGATGGGAGAGAGAGTATTTGGAACTAATTTTAAAAAGGAAAGGATATTAAAAATGAATGAAATCATGCAAAACATATTTCCATACTAGCATATGTGTGTGTGTGTGTGTGTGTGTGTGTGTGTGTGTGTGTGTGTGTGTGTGTACAAACAGAAAGAGAGAGAATTATACTTCAATTGGCACTCTGAGTTCTGTCTCTGGAGGTGGACAGCATTTTTTGTTCTTGAGTCCTTTGGAATTGTCTTGAATCATATTGATCAGAGTAGCTAAGTCTTTTACAATTAATCATCATTATAACATTGCAGTTATGGTGCACAATGATCTCTTGGTTTTTCTCACTTCATTTTTCATAAGTTCATATAGATCTTGCCATGATGTTTTTTTTTCCTGAAAGAACCTCCATCATCATTTCTTATAGCTCAGTAGTACTCTACCACAATCATATGTCACAGTCTGTTCAGCCATTCCTCAACGAATGAGTATCCTCTCAATTTCCAATTCTTTTCCATCACAAAAAAAAGCATGCACCTATACACACAAACATGTATATGCATGTGTTTCCTTTTTCTTTGGTCTCTTTGGGATACGGACCTGGTATGAGGTCAAAAAATATGGCACAGTTTGATAGCCCTTTGGGAACAGTTCCAAATTGTTGTTCAGAATGGTTGGACCAGTTTATAACTCCACCAATAATTTATTAGCATAATTATTTTCCTCATCCTCTTCAGCACTTGCCATTTCTGATAGGTGTGAGGTGGTACTTTAGAGTTGTTTTGATTTCCCTTTCTCTAAGCAATAGTGATTTAAAATATTTTTGTGTGTGTGTGAGTACAGATAGCTTTGATTTCTTTTCTAAACACTGTTTATATCCTTTGACCATTCATCAATTAGGGAATGGCTCTTATTTTTATAAGTTTGGTTCAGTTTTCCATATGTTTGAGAAATGACATCTTTATCAGAGAAATGTCATAAAAGTTTTGGATATTATTTCATTGTCTATTGCACATTTTAGCAAAATATAGTTTTCCTGATTATCTTTTTAAGTTAGATCTATTTTTTATTTTGTTTTGTCTGAGATCATGATTGCTATCCTTGCTTTTTTAAATTTAGCTGAATAATATGTTCTGCTCCAGCCCTTTATTTTACCTCTGTGTTTATTTTTCTGTTTTAATATGTCTCATAAACATATTAGTTGGATTCTGATTTCTTATCCATTCTGATATCTACTTCAGTTTTTAAGAGTAAGCTCATCCCATTCACATTCAAAATTTTGATTACTGTGTATTTTCCTTCATTCTATTTCCTTTTGTTTGTCCTTCTCTCTCTTTTTATCCTATCTCTCCTCCAAAAATCTGTTTTATTCCCTTCATCCATTCTCCTTTTTATCATTCCCCCACCAACCCATATCTCTTATCTCCTTCCCCTCCTGTTTCATTATTGGATAAAATAGATTTCCTGCAATTTAGTCTGTGTGTGTATACATATACACATGTATATATGTATGTATCTCCTCTTTGGAGCAATTCTGATGAGAGTGAGGTTCAGGTATTGCCCATCATCTTCCTTCTCCCCTCTACCATAAAAGCTCTTCCTTGTCAACCTCTTTAAAGTGAAAAAAATTTTCCCTATTCTACTACTCCTTTCCTCCTTCTCCCAGTGTGTCCCTCTTTCTCAGATCCACCCCCTTTTCCTTTTTCTTTTGAAGATCATCCCAACATAATTGACTCACACTCATGCCCTCTGTCTACATAGACTTCTTGTAATTGCCCTAATCATGATAAGATTCTTAGGAACTACATGTATCATCTTGCCATATAGAAATGTAAATAGTTTAACTTTATTTAGTCTCTTTGATTACTCTTTTATGTTTAGCTTTTTTGCTTCTCTCAAGTCTTGTGTTTGAATATCAAAATTTCTTTTCAACTCTGGTTTTTTCATCAGGAATTCTTGAAAGTTCTTAACTTCATTAAATATCCTTTTCCTCCCTAAAGGATTATACTCAGTTTTGCTGGGTAGGTTGTGCTTGGTTGTAATCCTAGCTCCTTTACCTTTTAGAATATCAAATTTAGAGTCCCTATTCCTTTAACATGGAAGTTGCTTAATCTTACAATCCTGACTGTTGGTCCATAATATTTGTATGTTTTCTTTCTGGCTGCTTCCAAAAATTTCTACTTGACCTTGGAATTGTGGCATTTGACTATAATATTCCTGGGAGTTTTCCTTTTGGGATCTCTTTAAGGAAGTGATCTGTGGATTTTTCAATTGCTATTTTACTCTCTGGATTGAAGATATCAAAGTACTTTTCCTTTTTTCTTGAAATGTGATATCTTGACTCTTTTTTTAACCATGGTTTTTCAGGTAGTCTAATAATTCTTAAACTATCTCTACTCAATCTATTTTCCAGGTCAGTTGTTTTTCCAATGAGAAATTTCACATTTGCCCTTTATTTTTTTTTCATTTTTTATTTCTTGATTTCTCACAGAGTCATTAGCTTCCACTTGTCTGATTCTGATTTTTAAAGAATTATTTTCTCCAGCATGTTTTTCCATTTGGTCACTTGTTCTTTTTAAAGAATTCTTTTTTTCCATTCCATTTGGCCTGTTCTACTTTTTAAGGAGTTTTTTTCCAGTGAACTTTTGTACCTTTTTTAACATTAGGACAATTCTGTTTTTAAGGTGTTATTTTCTTCTGTATTTTTTGTGTCTCTTTACCAAGCTATTAATTCTTTTTTCCTAATTTTCTTGAATCACTCTTATTTCTTTTCCCAATTTTTCCTTTGCTACTCTTATATCTTTCATTAACTTTTCCAGGAATTCTTGTTGGGCTTGTGTCCAATTTGCATTTTTCTTTGAGGCTTTGTTTGTAGATGTTTTCACGTTGTTGTCTTTTTCTGACTGTATGTCTTGGTCTTCTCTGTCTCCATAGTAAATTTTGTTTTTGTTGTTTGCTCATTTTCCTAACCTATTTCTTGACTTTAAGTTTTGTGCTAAAGTTGGGCTCTGTTCACTTGGGGAGGCACTGTCCCAAGTGTCAGGCTTTTTCATGCTGCTGTTTTCAGAGCTAGTTCCAGAGGTCTACAAGTTTGGGGTTCTTCCAAGGTAGTGTGATCCAGGGAGAGGTGTGGTCACTTCTCTCTTTGCATAGGCTCTGGTCTTTACCAAGGAAGGACTTCTTCTCCCTACCCCAAGTGCTATTATTCCTCATGGCCCTGCAACTTTAACCAGATCCCCTGGTCTCCCACAGTTTCAAGTATTAGTACTATGTTTTACCTTGGAATTTCAACTAAGACTCCTGCTCCTTTGCCACTGCCCATAAGCACTTCTCTCCACCCTGGAACTGTGACCTAGAACTGCTTATGGGCAATAGAGTTGCCAATCACAGCCAGCAGCACCCAGTGACAGCAATTCCTATAATCTCTTTCTGACCAATTGTCTGACCCCCTTCCTATCTCTGAGCTGAGAGCTTTTAAAATTACTGCTATCAAAACTTCCTCCAAGGTCCACCATAGTGCTGGTCCTGCATGTGCTCTGGACAGGCCGCTAGCCCAGTATCACAGATCTCTTCTGCTGACCTCCTAAGTTGTCTTAGCCTGGAAAAATGTCTCCCTCTGACCTTTTGTTGACTCTGCCACTCCAAAATTTGCTTTAAGAGGTTATTTTAAAGCTTTTTGGAAGCCAGTGTTGGGAGAGTTCAGCAAGTTGGCTACCTGTACTCTGCCATCTTGGCTTTTCAAGTGAAGAGTTTTTTTGATCCCATTTTATGCAATAGAACAAATCACTTCCTTATAGGCTCTTTTACAACAAATTTTTCATCCATACATCAAAATCATTTAAGATTCATTGAAAGATAATATTTTTTAAAACTCCATAAAAAACTAATTAGTGTCTGATAATGTGTTTAATAAATGCCCAGAAAGCCATAAAATGAACATATATATGCCTGCCAAAGGCTTTTGCTACTGTGATGGAGGATATCTGGTGTAGAGTCCAGGTTGAAGAGAAATTCCTGTGGATAGTAAGGTCTTCCAGATGTTCCTAATTGTGCCTGACATGGTACTCATAGCCTCACATCCCAGCACTTCCCCAAAGAGATCTATAATGAATCAAAGGACTTTGGAGTATTTGTCTACACAGAAAAGTCCAGATGGATGAATAATTCCTATTGCTCAGATTTCAAAATGGGTCTAGGAACTCTCTGGAGCTTTTTCATAAGTATGTGAGACAAAGAGCACAGATGATAGGTTGATTCCAGAGTTAAACGGGAGGGAGAGAAGAGACCCAAAATGCCTTTGGGAATTTTCAAAGCCCTTTTACTGACCCCTACTTTCCCATTAAAACAAAGTCCCATATTTTTAATACTAGTGTTCTGACTGTGCTGCTATATGATATTGAGCCAAACACCACTAAAGAACTAAAAAGGACAGAATAGAGTGCAATGAAGAGATTTGGGTGTAATCAGGTTGTACCATTGAAGAACAGGAATAAAGGAATTATAACAGGGAGAATGATGGGCTGGTCATATTGCAAGAACAAAGGATGATAGGTGCATAGCCAGAATACTCCCCTACTATCCTCACGATGTCAGAAGAAAGGATAAGAATTCCCCCATTATGTTGGGTAGAAACCCTGTAGCAAACTTTGACACTCCTGGATATTCTCCCCTCTCTAAGTTTTCATAACTCTCCTCTATTCTGGTTCTCCTCTTCTTTGTCTGATCACTCCATCTTAGTCTGCTTTATTGGATCTTCATCCATATCATATCCACTAACTATGAGTGTCCCCCAATGCTCTTATCTGAGTGCTTCTCTTTTTCCTCCATATTATCTTGTTTCATGATTTCAATAGCTCTCATTGATTTATTACCTATATATTCACTCCTAGTCTCATTCCTGAGTTCCAATTCCATATTACTGTGTTTTAGACTTCTTGAACTAAATATTCCATATGTATTTCAAGCTGAGAATGTTGAAAACAGAACTCGTTATACTCCCCCAAAACCTTTCCTCCTTCCCCACTTTCCTACTTCTGTCAAGGGTACCACCAATCTGCCTAGTCACTCAGGCTCTCAATCTTAGTGTCATCCTTGGAGTATATCTATCTATCTATATCTTTATCTCTCTCTCCATGTGTGTGTATATGTATATATGTGTACATGTATATATATATGTTGTGTATCTATATACGTGTGTGTATGTATATATATTGGAGAGTCAGATGCTAAACACAATAAAAAAGGTTACTCCTAATCACAAGGTTGATGGAACAGAATCAGTTATAAAATGTCTACATATGCTCAAGTCTCTTCAAGGCATTTTCATAATACATAAACAAAAATTTCTTAGAAGCAGTCT
The DNA here is from genome assembly GCF_028372415.1 of Notamacropus eugenii. Lineage (NCBI taxonomy): Eukaryota > Metazoa > Chordata > Mammalia > Diprotodontia > Macropodidae > Notamacropus > Notamacropus eugenii. The sequence goes on along the minus strand of NC_092874.1, from coordinate 200,300,008 downwards.
CCTTAGCCTGTGTGTGTGTTTGTCCTTCATTGCCAAAGAAGACCATGCCATCAGAGAAATAATGAAATGAATTGCACTTGACTTTGTTTTGAGTGAGGGAGGGCTGTGCATGCCACCAGCCTCACTTTTCCTCCAGAGCCATCTGAATCCAGTGACCAAATATTCATCAGGATGACTGGAGATGACCCAGGATGAGGCAGTTTGGATTAAGTGACTTGCTCAAGGTCACACAGCTAGTGAGTATCAAGTGTCTGAGGTGAGATTTGAACTCAGGTCCTCCTGACTCTTGCACTGGTGCTCTATCCACTGTACCACCTAGCTGCCCCCTTATCCTGTATATGTAGGAAGGAATGTATTGTTCAGGGAGAACTAGCACCTCTGGTGTGAAGACTTGCCAAGTCCTTTTCATGGATGCTCGTTCACTATTTTTCACCCAACTCTCACCTGTGGCTCCAAGAAGCTGTAACATGTGCATTGGCCATTCCCCAGTAAACTGTCCTGTCAAACAGACTAAACTGGGTTGAGGGTAACTGATGGACCTCAAACAAATTACTGAGTTAGGGATATATCTACCCCAGGCATATGAAGACTTCCCTGAGGAGAATGGGTAGATGAGAACAATTTGTTCCATGGCTCCGAAAGTGGTTGCAGCAGGTGCTGTGGAGTGCCTAGAGCTTGGTTAGATGCTAAGGTCATCCACTTCATCCTGGGTCATTGCCAGTAGTTGTGTTTTTTGTCCTGCTACTGAACTTTGATGACTAAGGAAGAGAGAGTGAGGATGATGACTTTGTGAACTCTGCCTTACTTAAATCCAATTCATACGCATGTCAAGACATCACCCATGATTGTATTGGTCCTCTTTGAGAATGAAGGAGAAACAGCAACATGTAGGGAGATGCCATCAGAGGTACTCTGTGAATATGCCAGTCTTTGTTATAAAGGGATCATAGATTATAACACATTGTTAATACATTAGACTTCATCACATGTGACTACATTCTGTGATTATATCAATGGAGTGGAGTGGAAGGGAGTCACATTACTCTTTCTTTCTACTGATATGAGTCTCTGGAATGAAAAGTAGGACTCACCCATAGAACATGGGTCCAGAATGCCAGCACTCCCAACCCATGCTCCATGCACGTTGTGTACTTACCAGAATGTTAGGAAAGTTGCCCCCCAAGTTAATTTACCTTCTAAAGGAAGTCCAAACCACAAACTAATAATATGAATATGGAGAACCCTGGGCAAATAAGAGAATTGGCAAAGAGGGAATATGATAGGATCACAGACCTACAGCCAAAGGAACCTTAGAGATTATCTAATCCACCCTTTATAGAGACCAAAGAGATTTTGTGAAATGTCTAAGATCACCATAGGGAGTAAGTGGTAGATAATTGTGCTGAATCTTTTGTGGTTTTTCTACACATTTATTGGATCCTATGGGTTCTCTATGGTTTTTGTGGGATGAAATAAATGTTTTATTCAAATCTATGGAGATATAGGTATGGACTATATTTGGAGATTTTGAAAAGGTAACTCTGGGTTAGAACAATGCAAGGCAAAGAAACATGATAGGAGAGGAGGATGGCTTCAGTATTGGATCCTGTCTATGTGAGCCTAGAACTTGGGGTTCTGGCTCATAGGATCTGTTTCTAAATTCTTAGCTTTCTCCTAAGTTATTCATCTTCTCAACTAGTAATACTTGGTTATATATTCCTGCCAAAAAGGCCAGAAGAGGGGAACCTCAATTAACTAGGTATGGGGCTATAGAATTGAGTTAGAATTAATTTGATTTCTGAAACCTGAAAAGCATGCCTGACTGACCCACCCACCAATCCTTGAAAGTCTGTCCCAAGATATTCTATATACTTCATACTATTCCAGGAAAAGCTAGACTATTTCAGACAGTCCTGGACAAGAAATACCTAGCTCCAGGATGTCATAACTCAGCACCTGACAAGACACAGTCTTTCCTGAGGCTCCACTGGTATTATGTCCCTTCCTTATCATCACTCCAAAGGAACTGGGAATCAAGCCAGTGGGAATAAAGGAGTAGAAGATGATTCAAAAGAAAAAAACCCCAAGAGTCTTTTCCATAGGCTTGGTACTGATCTGCATATTTTACATCCTCTTTGTACTTTGCACCAAGAAAATTATCCAGAAGTTGAAGACAGAAAGATTCCATCAGGGGAAGAAACCCTTTCTTCCTTTTACCAGGGATGCTGCTGCAATGAAACACCTATGTTTCCAGGAGATGACTTTCAATGTTCTAAGTAAATTTATGATCTTTGGGCAGCTTGGGAGGAAAGTCAATGTGGCAGACTATGCAAAGAGTGTAACCAGTGTGATCATAGCTCCAGGGCAGATGCAGGGGTTGGGAGACATGGAGCTTTAAAAATGTGTACAGAGATATGTGTTTATCCTTGAACTGCTCGCTTAAAAATAATTTTAGCTTAAAAAACAATTTTAAAACAATATTTCCCCAGACTCAAAGTGGAGCTAAGCACTGAAAAATAATGCATTTAGCAGAAAATACTAGAGGAAGGATTCAAGAATAAGCCCATGGCATCTTAGGGATACTTAGGCCCAGCCCTGCTTGAGGGCTAGAACATAGCAGGAATACATGGTAGAAACAAGAGATCTAGTCTTCCTTCCATCTGTGACAGCTAAAGGCATAGGCCCTAGCCCTCTCTCTTAATCCTTTTCTCCATCCTCCCTCAAAAAGGAATTAGATCTAGGATATGTTTCTTGTCTAGAATTCAGTATACAGTGCTCTGAGCTCTATTCCTAGCTTTGGTTCAATGTACAATTCTTTGAAGAGAATAGTTCTTTGATCTTGATCTTCGGTCTCTTTTCTCAAGAGAATCTCATTTCCCTCTTTTTCTTCCAGGAGTGATATGAAATTGTGTTTGAGTCTAAGGTGAGAGGGACAGAGTTAATATTATTGTGACTACATAATAAGTGGAAATTAAATTGTGAGACAGTGAGATAGAGAAGAGGAAATTGGAGAGAAGAGAAAGAAAGAGGATTAGGAAAGAAAGAAAACCAGAGAAAGGGGAAAAAGGAAACAGGAGGAGAAAAAAGAGAATTGGAATACATAAAGGAGAGGGGGAGTAAGGAGGAAAATGAAAAAAGTGAGAGGGAAGTTGAACAGAAAGGGAAAGGAAAGAGGAGACAGGGTGGAAGAGAAGGAATCGGGGGGGAGGGAGAGGGAAAAAGACAGACAGAGAGATAGACACGGAAAGACACAGAGAGAGACAGAAAGAGACAGACAGAAAGACAGAGAGACAGAGAGATAGAGTAAGGAAGACAGACAGACAGAGAACAAGGCAGAGAGAAGAAGGGAGAACAGAGAGAATGATACAGTGTGATCAACTGAGAGAAGAAAATAGAAGAATAAGATCTTTAAAGCTGATGCCACAGTAATCAGTACCTTAGGTGGGAAACATCACAGAAGAATGGTTTATTATTACAGAAAACAGATACATAGAAAGTTTGCTGTTGAATAGAGTCCAAGAAAATAATACAGAAACAATCTACAAAGATTCTCAAAATAAGAAGAATAGTTTAGAATTGGAAGGAATTGTTAGAATCATCATTTCTCTGGGGAATGTCTTCATTCCCAATAAGAGAATAGATGAACACTTGTCATTGTAATTCTGAGAAACTTCCATTCATTCATTCATTTATTCATTTATTGAAGAAATAATTTTGAGACTCAATTCTAATCAAGCCCTTTTCATGCTTGGTTAATATTTTTACTTGGCTTTGAGGTCTGAAAGTTTACAGACTTTCTGTTGAAGAAAATGGTGGTTTGCAGGAGTGTCAGGGCTGGAGGAGGCTTGAACAAAGGAGAGGAGTTAGGTCAGGTAAATTGGTTGTGGGGGGATGGGTTGTGATGGTGACTGTGAAGGGAATATTTATTCAATAGAACAAAGGAGGAAGTTAAGGGGATGGTAATGATAGTTTTTAGGGAAGATAGGATGCTTCCATAGTGTCCATCTAAAGTTTTATTTGTGTGATACCTGCAGAAGAGCTCCTTCTCAATTTCCACATAAAATCAGGCATATAGATCCTTAATTACAAAATTCCATTAAAATGAAAACATCCCAGCCTTTATTAGAATTAATCTTAGTGTGTAATTGTGTAAGAATTGTATAATTGAATGATAAACAGAGTACGTCCCTAGGGAATGTAAGGCTGGAAGACGAAGGGAAGCAGGCCTCAGAAGCACCAGACTCTAGGACCAAGAAGAGGATACAACCTTTCCTGCAATGGAGCCAAGGCCTGACCAAGGCCCAACAGAAACAGGTCCAGTTCGTCTTCCTCAAGTTTGGTTACAGTGCGTACCTCAGCAATGGAATTTCTTGGAATCGATCCATCCCAGACACTCAGAGTGCCAGGGGAAACCAGAAGAGTTCCTTTTCCTAGGACTAAAAGGGTGACTGTTGTTAGAAGATTGAACATTTGAGGGAGAAACAACTTGGAATGGAGGGGGGAAGTTTGAACAGAAGACAGCATAAAGAAGGAAGTGGAACAGAAAATTAGCTTGGGGGATTGGTCATTGTTTTCTCTCTCCAGTTTACCTGAACAAACTGAATCTCAGAAAATTTAGAGTCAGGTGATTGTTTCAAAGTTACAGTTGGAGTCAGAGAAATCGTAGACTTTTCTGAGCTAGAATGTACCTTATGGAACACTGAGTTCACCATTCTCATTTTTAAAAGATAAAGAAAATGACACACACTACATTAAGTAAATTGACAAGTGTCATCCCAAACCCAGTCTACTTGTCTCCACCTGAGAAGATCATGCAAAGAAGATGGAAACAAAGACAAGTTAACAGAAGAGAAAGTGGTTTATTAGAAAGGGTACTGGATTTTCAACTGGATTCCTGAGCTTGAACCCTATTTCTTTTACCTATATGATCCTGGCAAGTCCTTAACCTCACCTCATTTTCCTTATCTGTAAAAAGAAAGGGTTGGACTAAATAATCCCCGAGGTCCCTTCTAGCTCTGAATCTCTGATGCTATGAATATAAAAGTGGAGCATGGTACTGTCAGTATAGCAGAACATGCTGAGTCTGGTAATAAACAGTAACGACAAAAGCAAAATGGCTTTTAGCTGTGTGGGGGGAAAAGTTAAATCTAAGAAGAGATATCAACAAATTAACCAAAACACTTATATCAGTGATTTGAAGGAAAGTAGAGCTGGCAAACATCAAATTTGTAGATGACATAAAACTGGGAAGATAGTTAATGTAATGGATGATAGTCAAGATTCAAGACACTGATAAATTAGACTGATGGACTATATTTTAAGAAGATGAAATTTAATATAGATAAATGTAAAATCAGAGACTTGGCTTCCAAGTGCAAGACGGGGGAAACATTTCTAGACAGAAGCTAATCTGGCAAAGATTTTTATGGTTTGGTGGACTTCAAACTCCATATTAGCCTATCATGTGACATGAGTTGAAAACTCTGTCTTAGACTGCATTAAGAGAGACTCAGTGTCCCAAAAGGGGAAGCTGCCATGCTATTAGCATTGGACTAAGATAACATTCCTTAGGAATAAATGCAAAATCTTACACTTGGACATAAAAAATGAATTTCATAAGTACAAGATTGGGTAGACATGTTCAGACAGCATACACAGTTGTTCTGAAGAAAGATATGGGGGTTTTAATGGACAGTAAGTTCAAGATGAGTAAACAATATGATGTGGCAGCCAAAAAAATGCTAGTGAAAATATTGGACTATATTTGAAAAGATATAGATGCCAGGTATAGTTGAATGATGGTCCCATTGTATTCTGACCTCATCAGACCTCCTCTGGAGTACTGTGTTCAGTTCTAGGTACAACAGTTTGAGAAAATTAATGTTTGAGAATGTACAATGGAGGACAATCAGGATGAAAATGCTTTGAGTCCATGCTCTATGGGGATCAGTTGAAAGAACTGGGCATTTTTTTTTGCCTAGAAAAAGACTCAGGAAAGAAATGATGGTCAAGTTCAAGTTTTTGATGTGGAAGAAAAGTTAGACTTTGTTCAGCCACAAAGTGACAAACTAAAAGTGATGGTTGGAAGTTGAGAAAATGAAAATTTAAGCTTACTGTTAGAAAAAATTTCCTAGTAATTAGAGCAGTCCAGAAGTGGAGTGGGCTACCTCAGGAAGTGGGTTTCCGCTTCTTTAGAGGTCTTCAAGTAGAGGCTTGATGACCAGATTCTGTTGTCCAGCATATTATAAATAATAGTAGTAGCCAGCATTCATATAGTACTATGTTCATCTACGCATTGTGCTCAACCGTAATTGTAATCTAATTTGATCATCACAGAAACCCCTGGAGATAGGCGCTATTATTATCTCCATTTTACTGATGAGGAAAACAAGGCAAATAGTGGTTAAACGACTTGCCCAGGATCACATAGCTAGTAAGTGTCTGAGATGGATTTGAATTCAGGTCTTCCTGACTCTAGGATCAACACTTTATCCACTATACCACCTAGAACAGCAACTACCTTGTTTTGAGTACAAGGAGGACAACCTTGTTTAGATACAGGATGAGCTAGATGGTTCCTGGGCAGCTGGGTGGCACAGTGGATAAAGTGTTGGAAGACTGTTGGAAGACTCATCATCCTGAGTTCATATGCAGTCTCAGACACTAGCTATGTGACCTTGGGCAAGTCGCTTAATCTTCTTTGTCTCATATTTCTCATCTATAAAATGAGTTGGAGAAGAAAATGGCAAACTACTCCAGTATCTCTGTCAAGAAAATCTAAATTGGGGTCTTGAAGAGTTGGACATGATTGAAAACACAGCTGAAAAAGATGATCCTTAAGCTTCCTCCCAACTCTGAGATGTTGTGATTTCATGACTTTACATTTGCCACATCTAAACTTCATATTATGAGATTTAGTTTATTGTTGGAGCCTATGGAGAGACTTTTGGATTCTGATTCTGTCATCCAATGAGTTATCCAGTGTTGTGTGATCTGTAAGTTTGGTAAGCATGCCATTTGCTTTCACTTTCAACTCTGATAAAAATGTCAAAAATAGCATTAAAAGGGGAAATCCCTGGACAAGGAGATGAGAGTCCAAGTTCAATCAATTAGCCAAGCACGTATTTAGCACCTACTAAGTTAAGGGTCAATCACCTTGCTAACTGCTAGGACTTCAAAGACAAAAGCAAAAAACAAAATAAAAAGATCCTTCTCTTGAGAATTTTACATTCTATTGAGCCAATTTACCAGTACCTAAACAAACATGTGCACAAAATATGTAAAGTAAAGCAAAGTAATATCACAGTAGAGGGGAGGTACTAGTACCTAGGGGGAATTAGGAAAGACCTCATGAATGAGGTGGCATTTGAGTTGGATTTGAAGGAAACTAGAAATTGTAAGAGGAAGGGATAGAAAAGGAAGGGAATATGTTACAAACATGGGGCCAGCCTGTGGAAAGACTCAGAAGAAGTGATGGAGTTGTGGCAAGGACTACTACAAAGAGAGTCCATGATATTGTAACAGAAAAAAAGCACATCTTAGAGACAGAGATGAAGCACAAGACAAAGTGGAAGGTCCAGGAGAAAGGAGAAACTGAAAATCGACATCACCTTAAATGGTGTTTGCCATTGAGAATCCACCCCTTCTGAAAGAATCTTAAAGGGGAAAATTACTCCATGAGTGTCAACAACCTTTTTAAGATCATCTCTGTAGAAAGATCAAGACTGACATGATTCGTGTATTATAAATAACTTATTAGTTCAAAGTCATTCTTAAAACACTATTGCTGTTACTGTATATAATATTCTCTTGGATCTGCTAATTTTGCTCTTCATTACTTCATGCAAGTCTTTCTATGTTTTTCTAAAATCAATGAGTTCATCATTTTTTATAGCATAGAATTAGTATTCCATCACAACTGTACACCAGAATTTGTTCAGCTATGCCCCAATTCATGGGCATCCCTGCAATTTGCAGTTTTTTGCCACCACAAAAAAAATTGCTATAACACTTTAGAACATATAAGTTCTTTTCCTTTTTTCCTAATTATCTTCAGAAATAGACTGGTATTGCTGGGTCATAATTCCAAATTCCTCTCCAAAATGGTTGGATCAATTCACAATTCTACCAACAATGAATTACAGTCCCAATTTTTCCACATCCTCTCCAATATTTGTTGCTTTACCGTTCTGTCATTTTAGCCAATCTGGTAGGTGTAAAATAATACCTCAAGGTTGTTTTAATCTTTATTTCTTTAACCAATGATGATTTAGAGCATTTTTCATATGCTTATAAACTGTTTTGATTTCTTCATTGGAAAACTGCCGTTGATATCCTTTGACAATTTATCAATTGAGGAATGGCTTGCATTCTTATAGATTTAACAAAGTTCTTTCTATATTTTTGATGTGAGACCTTTATCTAATAAATTGTCTACAAAATATTCCCCCCATTTTCTGCTTTCTTTCTGATCTTGGCTACATTTGTTTTATTTGTACAAAACGTTTTTCATTTAATGTAATCAAAATTATCCATTTTACAGCTAACTTTGCTCTTTATCACTGGTTTATAAAATAATATGTTCCATGTTCTAATTTTCTTGTAAAATCTTTCCTTCTATTTAGGCCATGTATGTATTTGCCCTAGTGTTTGTAAATAATGTAAGATATCGATCTATGCCTATTTTCTTCTATATTGCTTTTCAGTTTTTCCAACAATTTTTTTTTTTACCAAATAATGAATTGTTATCTCAAAATCTTAAGCGCTTACACTTATGTTCGTTTGCTGCTGTAAATTGTACGTCTGCTCTATTCCTTTGATCTGCTTTTCTATTTCTTAGTCAGTGTCAAATAGTTTAAATAATTACTGCCTTAAAGTATGTATAGTTTAAGATCTGGTACTGGCTAACCCTCCTTCTTTTCCATTTTTTTTCATTATTTTCTTTGATATTTTTGACTTTTTGTTTTTCTAAATTAATTTTTTTTCTAATTCAGTAAAAATTTTTTGTAATTTAAATGTGATGGCATTTAATGTATAAATTAGTTTGGATAAAATTGTCATTTTTATTATATTGGCCCTGCCTACACACGAACTATTAATATTTCTTCAATTATTTAAATCTGATTTTATCTGTATCAAAAGTTTTTTTTATAATTTTGTTTATATAGTTCCTGAGTTTCTTTTGGCAGGTGCGCTCCCAGATATTTTATACTGTCCAGAGTTATTTTAAATGGGGTGTTTTTTACTATCTCTTCTTGCAGACTTTTGTTTGTAACATATAGGAATGCTGATGATTTATGTGGATTTATTTTATATCCTGCTACTTTGCTAAAATTATTAATTGTTGCAACATTTTAGTTGAGTCTTTGGGGTTTTCAAAGTATATCATCAAATTGTCTGCAAAAAGAGATAATTTTATTAACTCTTTCCCTATTCTGGTTACTTCTATTTCTTTTTCTTCTCTTGTTGCTCTTGCTAGAATTTCCAATACAATACTGGATAATACTGATGACAATGGACATCCTTGTTTCGCATCTGATCTTGAAAAGTGTTTAGTCTATCCCCATTACAAACAATGCTTTCTGTTGGTTTTAGATAAATGCTTTCTATCAATTTAAGGAAAAATCCATTCATATCAATACTTTCAGGCATTTTTAATAAAAAATAAATCAAAAAGTTTTTCTGTATCTATTGATAAAATCATATGATTTTCTTTTTACATTTATTATTGTTGTAATCAATTTTGCTAATAGTTTTACTAATGTAAATCATCCCTGCATTCCTGGTATAAATCCCACTTGATCATAATGTATAATTTTTGCAATATATTGTTGCAATCTTTTAGTTAGTATTTTATTTAGGATTTTGCATCCATATTCATTAGTGAAATTGGTCTGTAATTTTATTTTTCCCTCTTTGCTCTTCCTGGTTTAAATATCAGTATCATATTCACTTCATAAAAGAAATTTGGTAGGATTCCTTTTTTACCTAGTATTCCAAATAATTTATTTAATATTAGAATTAGTTGATCTTTAAATGTTTGATAGAATTCACTTGTAAATCTATCTAGTCCTAGTGCTTTTCTCTTGCTCTTTCCTTTCATCCAATTCAGTTTCCCAACATTAACCTCATCCCTCACCCCGACTCTAATCATTTATCACAGGAGAGGGGGTGATGTCCCACCGTCTTTGTTTTCCTACCGGAGTCCTTCCATCTTTGGCATCCTTGCTGCAAACAGATTGTTCTTGGGAGAGATTGGGCTGCTGGATGAAGGAATGCAGATCTATGGCGGAGAATATGTGGACCTCAGTCAGGGTACATTTATCGTTTGTGAGCTTGTTCTAGTTTAAGCCAAAGGTGGAAAAAGAGATGAGAGGGAGTTCTGAAATTCCCTGGGCAAGATTGGGCTTCCTCTGCTTAGGAAAGTCAGGTCTTCATTTTGCTTCTAACAAAGCAGAACATAGAGAGATGGAGAAGAGAAAGGACACTTTGGACAGGGCTTCTGGGATTGCTTTTCTCTAACTAGTTCCCAACTCAGGGACCACAGCGATTCCACTAGGAACTTTGCTGCTAGCAACACTAGGGGGCATGGTTCATAGCAGCTGCTAGTCATGCTACATTTATACCAGCCACCAGGCGGTGCTCAAAGCTTGCTGTGCCAACTCACAAATTTTGCACAAGTGCAGAAAGTCCCAGTGTCTCCCTAGCTTTCCCATCCTATTGTTTCCTGGGGGTATAGAAAGTGCAATAAACATAAGATCATAGACTTTATCTGTAAGGGACCCTAGAGGTCATCTCCTCCCACCTTTTCATTTTATAAATAGGAAACTGAAGTCCAGAAAACTTAAGTGATTTATCCAAGATCATGTGGGGGAAGTTAGGGAAGATAATAAGCATATATGTGTGAAAGTATATGTGTGGGTATATTTATATACACCCACATATACATATATACATTTATATGTATACATACAGGTATCTAAAATATGTATGTGTATTTACGTGTGCATGTTGGTATATGTATATACACGTATGCATGTGTACATGCTTATTCCCTATTCCCTTCCCCTTTGCACCTTGTATGATTTTGGATAAATCACTTAAATTTTCTGGGCTATAGTTTCTATATATGCCTATATAGCTATAAATATATATAATATTATGGATTACATTGCAAATAATTATATATCTAAGTGTGTTGTGTATATACATATGTTTGTGTGTGTGTATACACACATATGCATATGTGAATAGAGAGAGAAAGAGACAGAGAGAAAGACTGAGAGAGAAGAAAGTAAAATGTGGAGCTCAGCTTGAGGATACATTGATGAGGGTATAAATATATTATGTGTATGTGTGTGTGTTACTGAGGACACGGAGGCAAACCGAGACTAACTGACTTGCCCGGAGTCACACAGATGGTAAATGTTTGAGGAGTAAGTGACAAAATAGTGAGTGGCAAAGCTGAGACTTTAACTTAGGTCCTCTGACTCCAGATCCAGTGTCTTTACCACGGTGCAGTCAAAATTCACAACTCTTTTGAAGCTTGTCTGCCCACTCATTTAGATCTCAGTTTCCTTACCTGTCTATTTAGCAAATCTCCAAAGAACTCACTCAAATGGTACATGGGCTAAAATAAAATTAAAATGACTGGATAATATAACAGTAAGCTACAAAGGAGTTGAGGAAATCTTTTTCCTTATAAATTTTACTTTCAATTCACCTGCTCCTTCTGTGGCAATCTACTTTGCCCTTACAGGACAGGGGGATACATAAAGTACCCAAAGGCCTTTGTAGGTGCTTTCAAGCCTTCCCAATCTCCAAGTCACAAGAGAAAAGGAAAATCATCTCACAGCATGCCAGCTTACTCTGTCTTGCTGCTTTGGTAGACATTACACTTAACCTTCACATGGTGCCCAGATATATCTGCTGCTTTGCTTGGTGACCACAAGAAACTGTCATACATCTACAGGTTTGGACACATTTCTTGTTGGTAGGTCAATTTTCAGTCATATCCAAGTCTTTGTGACCCCATTGGGGTTTTCTTGGCAAAGATACTGGAGTGATTTGTCATTTCCTCTTGTACCTCATTTCAAAGATGAGGAAACTGAGACAAAGAGGATTAAGTGACTTGCCCAGGGTCACACAGCAAGTAAGTGTCTAAGGACAGATTTTAACTCAGGAAAATGAGTCTTCCTGACTTTAGGCCTGGCATTCTATCCACTCTACCAACTAACTGCACTTGGACATACTGCATCATTGTCCTCCTGGGCCTCTGATGTGTCCATCTTCTTTCTTTTCATCTCCTTCTGATATGTAGCCAAATAGTTAGAAGTCTGAGTAAAAATCAGCTGCTCATCACTGTAGTGGTTATCAACAAGCCTTTATAAGGTTCTTAGCATATGCCAGGCTTTGTGCTAAGTTCTGGGAATACAAAGAAAGGCAAAAACACTCTGTCTCAGGGAGCATACATTCTAATGGGGATGACAGCCTGTGAAAAACTATGTAGGAGTTAATTTCATAGTGGAGACAGAAAAAAAGCCTCTTGAAGAAGGTAGGATTTGAGCTGTCTCCAAAAAATCCAGTAAAACTGGAAAACAGAGGTGAGGAGAGAGAGTGTTCCAGATATAGAGGGGATAGTCAATGAAAAGACACAGAGAGGAAGAAGATGGAGGGCTGTTCATAAAGAAAAGCAAGAAATCTCAGGTCACTGGATCAAAAAGCACTGGAAGAGGATTAACTCCATGTAAGAAGAATGGAAAGGTGAGAAAGGGACAGGTTGTGAAGGGTTTGGCTTCAATGTCAAAGACAGGATTTGATGCTAGAGGTAATAGGGAATCATGGAATTTATTGAGTAGGGGAGTAGGGATGAGAGTGCTGAGCACTTCCATAGATTGGCCCTGGATTTCTTTCTGTGCTCAGTCAGATTCCTGCATCTTATTCTGTTGGCACAGTCACATGGGGAAATAGAGGGAACAAGCATTTAAGTGCCTACCATGTGCCAGGCATTTAACAAACATTATCTCATTTGATCTGATCCTTACAACAACCTTGGGAAACAGATACAATTATGATGCACATTTTACAATTGAGGAAACTGAGGCAAACCAAGATTAACTGATTTGCTCAGGGTCACATAGCTAGTGTGGCTAGATGGCTCAGTGGATAGAGCACTGGACCTGGAATCAAGAAGATCTAAATTCAAATCTGGCCTCAAACGCTTACTAGCTGTGTCACCTTGGGCAAGTCACTTAACTTCTGTTTGCTTTAATCTACTAGAAAAGGAAATGGCAAAGCACAATAGTATTTTTGCCAGAAAACCCCAAGGACAATGTGGTACACTCAAAGAGTCAGATATGAATGCACAATTGAATAACAACACAGCTTTTGTCTGAGGCTGGATTTGAACTCAGATCTTTTTGCCTTCAGAACTAGCGGTCTATGCACTTTACCTCAAAAAAGAAAGAAAGGAGGGAAAGAAGGAAGGAAGGAAAAAAGGAAAGAAGGAAGGATGAAAATACTAGATTGAAGCCCAGAAGACTGTGAGCTGAAAAATGCTGCATTTGCACTTTTAAAGGTCCCACCAGCGACCTCTTTCAGCTATCCTTTATAGGAGTCCCACCAACTCTTTGTCACCTAAAAAACCAGTCCAATACAGGGGGAAAATGAGCACAATTGTGGGGCAACAAAATGGTTTGGTAGGACAGGATCTGAGACTTCATTGATAGAAGGAATTCTCAGGTGAAGAAATTCCCTGTTCAAAGCAATTCCTCTCCTTCACTGCAATCTATGGTTTTAGAACATTGCCTGGGGCACTGCAAGGTTAAATCACACAGGCAGCATGTCTAGGCAGGACTTGAACCAGTTCTTGCTGGTTTCAAGGCTAGCTCTCTGTCCATTATGCCCAACTACCTCTTGATCATTGAATGAAAGGAGAAGGGGGGAAGAGTTGTTACATTATGTTAACTGGAGCTGAGTTAAAAATCAACAGCTGGATTCCATTGCATTCTTCTGCCTCTTTCCCCACCTACAATGTATTTGCATGCTCCAAAGGATACAGGATGTTTAATGAAAGTACAGAATAGTCCAACTGTACTTCAAGGCACCATAAAACAGAAGTATTATTACCTCTTACTTATATGGTCTGTCATATAGTGTTCTTTTTCTATCAGGGGAGCATTGGGTCCCCAGAAACTTTGCCTTCTCTGATTTGCAGAAGTATTAAGCCTAGAACTAAGAATTTACTCTAGATCATGCCTGTCTCCATCATTTATAATCTCTCCTTTGAGATTTGTTTCTCCTATCTAATAGCACCCCATTCACATCGTTAAAGTCCACAGAGCCAAAATGGAACTGAGAGTATTCTGCCACAAATTCATCCGTTTCTTAAATTTCTCTCTTCTTAAAAGCAACATTGAAGCCATATTTCAGTCAGAGGGATCTGAGCTTTTTCTCCATCAGACTTGTCATCCTTCTACAGTGCAGAAACAAGAAAGCCTAACCCCTAAGGAGCAAGCATAGACAAAATGAGAAACTTCCAGATGGCAAACTAGAGTGAAATCCTTCACCCAAACGCCATCCTAGTTCCATCCCCTCATCCCACCCATGTGCATAAGGGTAGGTACATGCTATTTGCCCCAGCGGTAGTTGGTAGTATTTGTCCTGTATGCAAAACATTTCCAATTATGATTTTGGGCACTAATATGATTCCAGTTATGCAGGTTCATAGGCTCTGAGTCATCTTTGACTTTTCCCCCTTCTTTCACTCTCCACAGCCATCAGTTCCCAAGATATGTACTATCTTGACAACAATTCTCATTTTTGTCTCCTTTATACTTAGATGACTCTACTCCAAATGTTCATATGGACTTTTTGTACCTGACCCATGATAATCGTCCAAGCTTGTATTGGTCGGATCAGCCACAGTGGGACACATTATACCTTGACCCAAACATAAGTGATGTCATTTTGGTCCTCTTCAAGATCAAAGGACAGCAACCAACCAACCAAATACCAATGGATGGCTACCATCCTTATTCAGATCCACACTGACTCTTGCTTAGACTATTGCAATTGATCTGCTTGCATCTATGCTAAATTCCCTTTCTAATCTACCCTCCACAAAATTGACAAAACAATCTTCCTATATCACAGGTCTGACTATATATCATCGTTCTGCTTAAAACCTCTAAGTGTCTCCCTAATGTCTCCAGAATAAGATATAAGCTCCATAGCCTGGAACTTAAGGCCCTCAACAATCCAGCATCAAAGCACATTTTTATCCTTAATTTAATATTACCCCTCTTCATACATAAAACTTTCTAGTCAAATTGAGTTACTAGACATTCTGCAAGTTAACTTTCCATTTTTCCCCTCTGTGATTTTGTTTAAGTAGTGCCAACACTTGGAATGCCCTCCTTTCTGACTGTCATGTCTCAGAATATTTAGTTTCCTTCAAGCTCTGTTCTGGGGCCACCTCCTCTGAGAGGTCTCACAGTTGTCAGTTTTATCTTGTACCTATATAGAAATTTAAATGTCTTCAGGGCAGGGACTGCCCCACTTTTGTCTTTGTCCCCCAAGTGACTATCATATATCTTATGCATAAATATTTGATTATTAAAATTCTTCAAGGGTTACTTTTCTTGGACTGACAGCTGACCTTTCTGGGGCTCAGCTTCTCATCTGTAAAATGGAGAAGTTCCAAATCTATAATCCCATGAGCTACTTGCTAACTGGGTGGCACAGTGGGTAAAAGTGTTGGACTTGGAGTCAGGAAGACCTGCGTTTAAATATGGCCTCAGATACTTCCTGTGAGACCTTTGGCAAGTTACATAACCTTTCTCAACCTCAATTTTCTCCTTTGGAAAATGAGGATAATAACAGTATCCACCTTAGAGGGTTGTTGTGGGGATCAGAGGAGATAACATACGTACAGTGGTTTGCAGACCTTAAAAGCACCATAACGTGCTAGCTATATTAATTTGAGATCTGAGTTCAGTGACAGTCAGTGCTACCTTGGTTTTTCCCTTTTGAGTAGAACTATAGTAGTGGCTCATCTTTACATACCACTTTATACTTTTCAAAGCTTACCCATCAATTGTGTCATATTCTTTTTGCACATACTCCTAGAGGTAGGTAGGACACATATAAGCCCTTTCAGCAATGAAGAAAGTGAGGCACAGGGAAGTAGCCTAGCTAAGAATAAAACTTAAAGTTCCCTATCTCCAAGTCCTTACCTTATAAAATGAAAAGCTTTCTGCTTTGTTTTGATGTTTCCTGTTACTAGATCCACCACTATCCACTGCTCTACCTACTTGGTCACAGAAACTTTTCTGGTGAAATGGTCTAATTTTTTTTATATATATCTATAGCCTTCTCCAACATGCAAAATAAGCCAAGAATATTTTGTGGGATTTTTTTTTTAGGGAAAGTATATTGTCCCAAAAATATTTTTATAAAAATAAATATTAAAATAATTTATCCGCAAAAATAAATTGTCACGAAGATACTTTCTGCAGGAAATGGAAATTGATGTGACAAGAGAGATGACCAAAGTCATTACCAAAGTAATCTGTAAAGGGAAATGAAAGGAACAGTGGTCTAGAATAGGGCTTGGTTACACTTAGCATCTTCCCCCATTCCATTAAATGTAATCTTTCTTATGCCAATAATAACAACCTATACCAATGTTTTTGTGAATCATGAAATATCTGGGAAAAGAAATATAATTGCATATTTGTATTCTATAGACTGTGGTAGACAATTGGAATCTGAAAAAAATGCATGTGGCTTCCATGGTTGATGAATAAATGAAAAAAAAGACATTTATTAAACACTTACTGTGTGCCAGACAGGAGACAGAGACACGTGAAATACTTTTTTTTTTTGTCATCTTTCAATTTTTAAAAAACTTATGTTCCTAAATGGAGAAAAGAATGAAGAGAGCTTGGAATGTCATAAAGGTTTAGCTGGGAGTTGAACCTTGGGACAGATACTTAGAAAAGAGAATAACTACTTTTCATCCTCTTCTCTCCTCTTCTTCCATAATGTCTCTCCCCCTCCCCCAATCTGAAACTGGAAAGGAGGACAATATAATAGACTTCTCTAATCAGGAGGGAACATTTCCTAGCTAAAGTGAGTTTTCAGGATTTTGACTCGCAGGAAGGAAATAGTATGTTTGTCATGCAGCTTAGACAAAGATCTGGAGGCAGGTGGTATATGGCTGGAATTTATGTCTTGAAAAACAGTATAAAATGTGGCTTAAATTTTTTATATTCGGGGGCGGAGCCAAGATGGCAGACTAGAAAGACGCACATACACATAGCTCCGAACCCACAACCCATAGAACGGCTACAGGGAAGTAATTCACGGCGAATTCTGCACCCAGAGGCCACGGAACATTGGAGCGAGGGAGATTTCTGTTCCAGAGAGACCTGCAAACCTCTCGTGGGGGGTCCTTTGTGCTGTGGACTGGGCGCCGGGACTGGGAGCTGAGTGCAGCCCTGCCGCGGCCGTGGCACCGAGAGGAAAAGATCCGAGCAGGCTTCAGGGACAGGATCTCCAGTGGCCATGCAGGTCCCTCCACCCACAGAGGGACCTGCAAACCTCTCTCAAAAGGTCCGTCGCGATGCGGACTCGGAGCCCAGCCCAGACCTGCTGTGGCCCCGGCCACAGCACCGAGAGATACAGATCCGAGCAGGCTTTAGGGATGGGATCTCCAGCGGCCGCACAAGTCCCTCCACCCACAGGTGATGGGGGTCGGTGAGAGAATCTCTTTGGCGGGTCGAGAGGGGAGTGGGGTGCCCCCA
This sequence comes from Notamacropus eugenii, assembly GCF_028372415.1. Lineage (NCBI taxonomy): Eukaryota > Metazoa > Chordata > Mammalia > Diprotodontia > Macropodidae > Notamacropus > Notamacropus eugenii. Next base: position 200,282,201 of record NC_092874.1, on the reverse strand, counting down.
TAATTCAGGCCCCCCAGGGAGGTAGAAGCTGAGAGGTGGCTGCAGACTGGGGCTCCCCAAGCGGGCGGGAGCCTGGATCCATTGTGGAAGGTCTGTGCATAAACCCCCTGAGGGAACTGAGCCTGAGAGGCGGCCCTGCCCCGACCTGACCACCTGAACTTAATCTCACATTGAATAGCAGCCCTGCCCCCCGCCAAAAGCCCTAAGGCTGGAAGCAGCATTTGAATCTCAGACCCCAACCACTGGCTGGGAGGATCAGGAGGCGAGGTGGGTGTGAGGAGAATATTCAGAGGTCAAGTCATTGGCTGGGAAAATGCCCAGAAAAGGGAAAAGAAATAAGACTATAGAAGGCTACTTTCTTGGAGATGAGGAAGAACAATGCTTACCATCAGGCAAAGACACAGAAATCAAGGCTTCTGTGTCCCAGCCCACCCAATGGGCTCAGGCCATGGAAGAGCTCAAAAAGAATTTTGAAAATCAAGTTAGAGAGGTGGAGGAAAAACTGGGAAGAGAAATGAGAGAGATGAAAGAAAAGCATGAAAAGCAGATCAGCTCCCTGCTAAAGGAGACCCAAAAAAATGTTGAAGAAATTAACACCTTGAAAACTAGCCTAACTCAATTGGCAAAAGAGGTTCAAAAAGCCAATGAGGAGAAGAATGCTTTCAAAAGCAGAATTAGCCAAATGGAAAAGGAGTTCAAAAGCTCACTGAAGAAAATAGTTCTTTCAAAATTAGAATGGAACAGATGGAGGCTAATGACTTTTTTCAAAACCAAGAAATCACAGAACAAAGACAGAAGAATGGAAAAATGGAAGATAATGTGAAATATCTCATTGGAAAAACAACAGACCTGGAAAATAGATCCAGGAGAGACAATTTAAAAATTATGGGACTACCTGAAAGCCATGATCAAAAGAAGAGCCTAGACATCATCTTTCATGAAATTATCAAGGAAAACTGCCCTGAGATTCTAGAACCAGAGGGCAAAATAAATATTCAAGGAATCCACAGAACACCGCCTGAAAGAGATCCAAAAAGAGAAACTCCTAGGAACATTGTGGACAAATTCCAGAGTTCCCAGGTCAAGGAGAAAATATTGCAAGCAGCTAGAAAGGAACAATTCAAGTATTGTGGAAATACAATCAGGATAACACAAGATCTAGCAGTTTCTACATTAAGGGATCGAAGGGCATGGAATAGGATATTCCAGAAGTCAAAGGAACTAGGACTAAAACCAAGAATCACCTACCCAGCAAAACTGAGTATAATACTTCAGGAGAAAAAATGGTCTTTCAATGAAATAGAGGACTTTCAAGCATTCTTGATGAAAAGACCAGAGCTGAAAAGAAAATTTGACTTTCAAACACAAGAATGAAGAGAAGCATGAAAAGGTGAACAGCAAAGAGAAGTCATAAGGGACTTTACTAAAGCCGAACTGTTTACATTCCTACATGGAAAGACAATATTTGGAACTCTTGAAACATTTCAGTATCTGGGTACTGGGTGGGAGTACACACACACACACATGCACACACGCACACATACATAGAGACAGAGTGCACAGAGTGAATTGAAGAGGATGGGATCATGTTTTAAAAAAAAATGAAATGAAGCAGTGAGAGAGAAATATATTGGGACGAGAAAGGGAGAAATTGAATGGAGCAAATTATCTCTCATAAAAGAGGCAAGCAAAAGACTCATTAGTGGAGGGATAAAGAGGGGAGGTGAGAGAAAAACATGAAGTCTACTCTCATTACATTCCACTAAAGGAAAGAATAAAATGCACACTCGTTTTGGTAGGAAAACCTATCTCACAATACAGGAAAGTGGGGGATAAGGGGACAAGCAGGGTGGGGGGGATGATAGAAGGGAAGGCATGGGGAGGAGAGGCAATTCGAGGTCAACACTCATGGGGAGGGATAGGATCAAAAGAGAATAGAAGTAATGGGGGACAGGATAGGATGGAGGGAAATATAGTTAGTCCTATACAACACAACTATTATGGAAGTCATTTGCAAAACTACACAGATTTGGCCTATATTGAATTGCTTGCCTTCCAAAGGGAAGGGGTGGAGAGGGAGGGAGGTAAAGAAGTTGGAACTCAAAGTGTTAGGATCAACTGTCGAGTAATGTTCTTGCCACTAGGAAATAAGAAATACAGGTAAAGAGGTATAGAAAGCTATCTGGCCCTACAGGACAAAAGAGAAGACGGAGACAAGGGCAGAGAGGGATGATAAAAGAGAGAACAGATTGGTCATAGGAGCAATTAGAATGCTTGGTGTTTGGGGGGGGAGGGGATAAAAGGGGAGAAAATTTGTAACCCAAAATTTTGTGAAAATGAATGTTAAAAGTTAAATAAATAAATTTAATTTAAAAAAAATTTTTTTTATATTCACTTGACCACTTTTAGGACTCATCATGCCCATGAGCTTCTTTCTTGAACACAGGTGTGGCAGTGTGGGAGGAAGACTAAAGTCTTACCCTGTTGCTGAGTTACTCACTTACAGTGAGCCTACAAGCCCTATGTTTTGAAGCTGGGATTGGCCATAAAACGCAATGTCCTTTGAGTGGTTGAAATGTGGATGGATGAGTACAAATCCATGGTCTACTTCTTTTGGAATCTGCCTCTAGAGGTTTGTTGGGGACTTCAGGAAAGAAGGGGACAAACAGAATGGAAGGGAGATCAATGAGCATAGGGGAAAAAGTAAGAACACAGCCCTGGCAATCTCCTTTTATTGAGACTCACATCAATGAATCCTGTGGAGAAGGCTAGGAATGCTGAGCATTCCAAAGAGCACATGACTGTCTTTGTGACAGAGAGACCATTGTGATTGTGTCACATGGGCAAGAAGGTAATTAGCAACACCACTATGCTTGCCTTGTGCTAGCATGCACGTGGAGCCCTGGGATAGTTTCACTCACCCTTCTTGCCAAGGCACTTTTCATAGAAGAAAGTAAGAACACATGCAGGGCACCAGGGACCTAAACTTCCTGTCAGAAGAGGCGACTCTGGGAAAGATCTAGAAGGAAGACTCTCCAAGTTGAGCTGAGATAGAGGAATTAGGAATCCCAATAAATAACAGGGAACCTTTGGGTGGGTTTTACTGAGGGGTATATCGGAGCCAGCTTTAACAGGCTTGGAAAGCCGATTGTTGAATTTTCAGGATGGGCATTTTTACCTCAGAAACTGGCAATGGCTATAAATCAGGGTTTGATTTATTGTTTCATTGATTTCTAGACTTAAGAAAGTGTTAATAAAGCAATTAAACATAGAAATTTACATAAACACCCCCTCCTCACCCAAGGAGCTCATTGTTAAACACTGACCAGCTTGCCCCTGTATCACTCTAGCATTGCTTGAGCTCTGTTAGAATGCAGTTGGTTGGATGCTGTCTTTTGTTCTCAAAGAGGACCAAAAGGAGGAGATTACACTAAGCTCCTGATCGTAAGAAAAGCCTTTGCTTAGCTAACTAGGGTATCATGAACGGATTAGAATTAGTTCAGGGTTTGAATACAGGATATGGTAAGTCAGCTATTCATTTATACCAGAAGGGTTGGGGCAGAGAATGAGTATGAACAAAAGGTCCCTAAAGAGATGAGAAATTATGTAGAACTCAACAGAAATCTACGAAAGTGAAAAAAAGAAAGAGAAAGAAAGAGAGGACGGAAAGAAGGAAGGAAGGAAGGAAGGAAGGAAGGAAGGAAGGAAGGAAGGAAGGAAGGAAGGAAGGAAGGTTGGAAAGAAGGAAGGAAGGAAGGAAGGAAGGAAGGAAGGAAGGAAGGAAGGAAGGAAGGAAGGAAGGAAGGAAGGAAGGAAGGAAAGAAGGAAGGAAGGAAGGAAGAAAGGAAGGAAGGAAGGAAGGAAAGAGAGAAAGAAACTGTTGCCCAACAGACCAGTTGCAGTTGGGTCCCCACTGGGGCAGCTCCTACTGCTACTCACAGAGGTTGTTGTTTGTCTTTCATTCACAAAGAGAACCATGACAACAGGGTCGTGTGCAAAGTCACCAGCCTCACTTTCTCGTTCAGAGTCATCTGAATCCAGTGGTAAGATATCAGTCTTCTGCTAAAGACAACCATTGGCATTTGCTAACCATTTTTTATTGGTTTTATCTCCTGTCTGACTTGTAAATTGCCTAAAGGAGTTGGTGTTTCCCACTTCTCTTAGAGGATCTGAAGGGCTCACATCAGTTTGGTGCACAAAGTAGACACTCACATACTTGTGCGTTTTATCTTGAGAATCAGGCAGATAGCCCAGATCAGAGAGTACAGTTTGGACAAGACCTTAGTTAAAAATTCTTAGGTCTATTCTCAGATCTATGTTCTATTTCTGTTCTGTTTAGACAAGAGAGACAGATTGTTTAAACTTATGCCTCACTTTCTCCATGCCCTAAAACAAAAATAAACATAACAGACTCTTCATATAAAAGGCAAAAGAAAAACATTTATTCAAACACCAGAAAGCCAAATCCGAACACCAGAAAGCCAAATCCTTCATAGAAACAAAGAAATTCATAATAACCAAGAAGTCTATACACATTATCAGGTCTTCTCATAACTAAGCCTGCATATTCATAGTCTCCTTCTATTGTGAGTGTGAGCAATACACCCACCCAAACTTACAAAGAATTTAATCTAAGACCATTGTGCTCTACACAGATTTGGGTGGGGATAAATTCTTTTATTAGATTGCCCAAAGTTGAGGAATTTAGAAATAAATGACATTGATAACCAATCAGAGGTGATAACCAACCTCAGGAACATCCAGGCATCCAAGGGCATATAAACTGTATCCTATCTCCATGATTATTTTTGTCTTTGGTGAGAGGAGAGAGAGGTGGTGGTGGGGGGGGGGATGGAAGGGGAGACAGAGAGCCAAATAATCATTCCTTTTATTAATAAAATGCTAGCATTATTAATAAAATTATTAATTATACAGACTATGTCTCTCAAACTTTTAAAATGTCACATAAAAGAAAAGACATTCCCTAATAGGATCAACTAGCTGAGTGCCACACTCAGAGCCTCTAGGTTTTCTATTTTAGTATTTTTCCCCTATGGAGCCATGCTGTCTTGTACCATGTTACTACTAGGACTAAAATGGAGTTTAAGCAGAAATCTATCCCCTCCTCATGGGAGCTTTCTTTTCCATGGAAATAAATAGGATCTCAATGGAGTAAGAAGAGGATATCCCTGCTTCCCAAGAACTGGAATGGAAAGAGCCAAGAGCTTCCAGATGCCAATCTCTTGTTTTTTCTCGGTCTAGCATTTTCTATTGATATTTCTTTATTGATCACAGATTCCTCTGGTTCTTTTCAGCTCATATTCTACAGCAGGACAGGAGAATTCTATGTGGGGTGCCTATTTGCTGAGCAACGTTGGCACGATTGGTGCCTCATAGATCAAGGCCAAGGACATTGGTCAATATTAGAGACATGCACTGAGCCAATTAATGGAGAGCTATACATGTACTGGGATTTTAAACAGGTGAGTTCATGGATTTTTCTAATTCTCTTACTTGGAGGCTTAAAGAATTAAGACATGATATAAAAGGAAATGGGGAATCACTTCCCATTTGGGGGCAGGAGAGTGACATGGTAAAAGCTGTATTTTAGAAATATTACTTAGGGGGAATGGTCATAGGATCATGGATATCATTGATGTAGAACTTGACAGGACCTCAAAGCTATCTATTCCTCATTTTACAGACAAAGAAACTGAGGTACAGTAAGGCTGTGATTTGTCTGAGGTTAAATGCGTAGTAAGCATCAGATATGGGATTTGAACAAGAGGTGGAATGTGAATTGACTCCAGGGCTACTATTCTTTTTTTTTTCTTAAATTTTTTTTTCTGAACTTAGCAAACATGAAATAAACAGCCATTTCCATGCATGAAATAGAACAGAAAAAGGGGATTGTATCAGAAAAGTATCTGTTTAGTATTTCTTATTTACTTTAGTCTGCAAAATTGTTATGCCTCAATTTGTTGTCAATTTTTGTAAAAGTGCATATGTAGCTGAGAAATATATAAACTCCTTTCTGTTTCCATTCTTTAATTGCCAAAGATCTGAATTTTGCTGAAGTTCTTTAGGTCCTTAATTTGTTTTGTTTTTCTTTTTATATTTGTTTAAGACCAATGTATTTCTTCACTGTATTCAGTGTTTTCTTCTATTTACTAATATTTCCAACCTTAGTTTCTACATTAGGGTCTTATATTTGGGACAGATATCCTTTTCCTCCTGGATAGTATGAGTTAATCGCTGCTTGATCCTGAATTGAGTGGATAAGACTAGTACTTGCCTTCTGCAGTACTGTCTGTAATCACCTGCAGTTGCTCCACTCAGTATCTATAACTCTCCTTTTCAGACGCTTAGACCCCTGAACCCTTTAGGAACCCAACAGAATCACAAGTGTATTTATTCACCTAGAAGGGAGCTCAGTGGTCATTGTTATTCAACACTGTACTTTCAAAGAATCCCTTATAATATATTTAACAAGGAGTCATTCAGCCTCTGCTTGAAGACCTTCAAGGGCAGGGAACTCACTACTTCTCAAGGCACCCATTCTTCTTTTGGATAGTTCTGATTGTTAGGAAGTTTTTCCTGATGTCATGACTGCATCTGCTTCTTTGCTACTTCAATCAATTGTTTTGGATTCTTCCCTTTGGGGACAAACTGAACAAGTATAATCCATTTCCCACATCCCTTCAGTACTTAAACAGAGCTATCATGACTCTCCCAAGTCTTTTCTTTTTCAGTATAAACAGTTCTTTCAGTGTAGAAGGAGACAGACCCAAAATCCTTTGCCATAATGTCCTTTTCTGAATAGTCCAGTGGAGTATTGGGTAAACACTCTCTTCTGTAGTAGTGGAAATCTACACTCATTCTCTGGGGCAACTAACTGGTACAATGGATAGGCACCAGGCCTGGAATCAGGAAAACAAAACCTAGCTTCAAATCTAACCTCAGATGCTTACTAGGTATGTGACTCTGAACAAGTTATTTAACTCTGTTTGCCTCAGTTTCCTCATCTATAAAATGAACTGGAGAAGGAAATGGAAAACCACTCCAGCATCTTTGCCAAGAATAAGGTCATGAAGAGTCATACAACAATAACACCCATTCTCTATGCCAAGAATGTCTAGTATGAATCTGATGCTCTTGGACCATGTTGGGGATCAGTTTGTCTTTACTAGACAATTTCTGGGTCAATTGATTAAGCTCAGCTGAGCCCTCACCCTCAGCATCCCCTCTTATTTGTTCCAGGTATAAAAAAAATTGATACTTTTAATTCTGGATAGGGAATTATACTTCAGAGCCAGAGTTAGAAACAGAGAAAAGTCTTATTTACTTTGTGATAATGAACTCAAGAAGGACTGATGTCATCATGTAAGCTTAGTAATTTCAGATCCATTCCCCTAGTGTAGCAGTCTTCAAACTTTTCTTGATAGTACACAACCATTAGCAAGATAATTTTTGAGCCTGTACCCCAAATATATATGTTTGTGTGTATATGCTCTCTCTGTATGTGTGTGTATATATATATATATATATGTACATATATATATGTATATGTATATGCATAATGTATGTATGTATGTATGTATATATAAAGACTTTGAGATATAGTGTTATTTTGGGGCTTAGTTTTTGGAAGCATGTTTGTTGGGTCAGATGAGGACTCTGGGAAGACTCTAAAGAGCCCCCCGGCTTTGAGAATTCAGATGTCATGCTTTCCTCTCTGGTAACTGCTCAGACAGCTATACCTGTCTGTTGAATTATGGTCAGATAGAGGAAGCCGTGTCTGTTGATTACTTTGGGGTTCATGGTATTGACTCCCCTGAACTAGGTGAGTGGTATATATATTTATATATATGTGTGTGTGTGTGTGTGTGTGTGTGTGTGTGTGTGTATACACACACATATATATGCAGGTTGTCGACTCCCCTGAACTAGGTGAATGATATATGTTTTTGAATAAAGGAATGATACACATGCTTGATTAAAGTGATTGTTAACCCCTCAAAAGTTGACTTTCCTTTTATGAATGCAGATTAAGAACCTGTGATTGTAGGTCCCCCTGTATATATTGGGGTGCTTACTGTTACATCAATATAACTAGTTTTAGTAATGTTTTAAAGACTTTTTATCTTTAAAAAAAGATACAGAATAAAACAATCAAATAACACGTCAGTGAACATATAACAGCTTTTCGGCAGGAATTATGTTCCAATCTGGGTAGACATTCTTCACACACAATGAAAACAGCATGGAAAGTGAATTGTCTCTGGTTTCAATTTAGCAGCATTTTCAGTTGACGTTCATTTTCTTTATTTGGTGATTCTATTTAATGAATGATATCACAACTTAACTTCCTATTCATATTTGGATATTTTAGTCTTGTTTTCGAATGAATATGAAAACATATTATAGAATATAGGAAGGGAAGTAGGACATAATAAAGCTGGAAAAGTAGTCTGGGTACATGTTGGCAAAGTGCTTTAAATGTCATTAGAGTTTATGTTTGATTCTTGTAGCAGCAAGCACCCTAACACATCCAGGATGGCCTGCTATCATAGGTTCTTAGATCTGGTTTAATAAAAGGAAAACAACTTTTGAAGGGCCAACCATCTTCTTTAATTACATATACCAACAGAGAAAATACAAGCAAAGAAATCAAAAACAGATAGGGCTTCTAATTCTCTGACCATAAGTAATATATACATCAGACAGATCCAGTTGTGTGACCACTACATACATACATAATAACCAGAGAGAGAAGCACCAACATCTGGGTTTAAGAGGTAGGGGTGCTCCTTAACAGCTACCCAGAGTTTCATCTGGCACATGAACCTTCTCCCAAACAGTAAGCCCCCAAAGCAAAACCTCACGTCAGAGCTGGAGGCATCATGACCCTCAATGACTCAATGCCTCATTGATTAGGAAAAAAGCCTCCCCTAATCAAGCTTCCCTTAATGGGCTTCACTTAAGCCCTAGCAAAATATACACTTGCAAAAAAAACTATTTTATGGAGAAATGAGGCAGATGACAACACGGTGGTCAGAAGAAGCGATACAAGGACACTCTCAATGTCTCTCACAAGAACTTTGGATTTGACTGTGTGACATGGGAGACACTGGCACAGGATTGCTCAGCATGGGGTGCCCACATCTGAAAGGCTGCTGTGCTCTATGAGCAAAGCAGAATTGAAACAGCACATAGGAAATATAGGATGCGCAAATTTGGAGTATCTACCCCAAATGTTCACACAGACTATCTGTGCTCTGTGGTAGAGCATTCTGGACCTGTATTGGTCTGATCAGCCATGGTCGGACACACTAACACTTGACTTTATCATGGTGATGTCATTTTGGTCCTCTTTGAGAACGAAGGACAACAACCATTAATGGGCAAGGGAAGATCTTTAACTCACATTACAATTCTAGAGTCAATAAGAACCACTAGATTTTTATTCATTATAAGCACAACATTGTCAGGCTTGCCCTTTAGGAAAATCACCTTAGCAGCTTTAGGAGGATGCACTAGAGTGGGCACAAACTTGAGGTAGGGAGACCATTGAGAAGGTCATTCAAAATAGACCAGGCTGGAGATAATAAGAGCCTGAACTATGGTGGTGGCTGTGTAAGTAAAGAGAAGACAGAAATATTGTGGAGATGAAAACGTTCGAGATTCATCAACTGCCTGGACATGTAAAGAGAATGGAACTAGGGAGTTCAGTGTGATACTGGGTTGTGAACCCAGGAGACTGGTACCTTAGTGTTACTTCTAGAGCTAAAGAAGAAAATCTGGAAGAATTGAAGGGCAAGGCTAATGAAATATGATCTAAAATACAGGTCATACTCCATCAATCCCTGCTTATCCTGTTAGAGCCACTCCGTCCCACCCAAAATGAAAAAAGGTGTGGTGAAGTTCTTATTCACCAGTATAAAGTTCCCGCATTGGGGGGCATCTGCTGTATAGCAATTAGGTGATCTGGGGAATGGGGAGTACCAAATTTTCCCAATGGTACCAGTTGTGATCTGTTGTTAGATTGTAACTACTGCCATAAAAGGGGGATGATTGGGAGCTTGCATAGCTGTGCTAGGGGTGGCGCAATCTAGTTCAATAATCTTAGTCTGATGTTGAGAAATTTGTTTGATAATTTGGACATCTCCTTTAAAGTTGTTGAAGAAGAGGAAGGAGAAGGTATAGAGGTATGGAAAGACTGGGTTAACAAAGCAATTCAGTCCTACTGCATCTTCTCCCTTCCTATCCAGAGGGCAGCTGTCATCAATTGGGCCACCAAGAGATGTCTTGAGATCAAGGAGAACTCCTAAGGTTTACATATCCTTGTCCTTCAGGAATGTATTGGGCAAATATGGATTATTTAACATATTGTCAGAGACTGGGGGTTTCCTGGAGTTGTCAGTAGGTATTGAGCTATTCAAGCAACTTGAACCTAGGAAGCTGGGATCTGGGGACATTTTTTTCAGTGAGAGAAAACCGCAGTTTTTCCCTGCTCAAAGTAAAGGGCACATTGCAATTTATAAGTAGAAATAATTTTCTCATATACAAGTAATGGGATAGACCACAGATTCAGGGTGAGATAGAACATTAGCATCATCCAGTTTAAGCCCCTTGCTTTATAGATGAAGTAGTCAAATCTCAGAGACTTCAAGTGACACATGAATGACAGTACCAGCTTGAGCCTAGGTTCTCTGACTCCAAATCCAGAATTTTTTCCCATTACATCATAATGGGAAGAGAGAGAGAGAGAGAGAGAGAGAGACAGATGGATTGTGAATATCTTTACATTCTAAAGAGAGATTTTTCTTTAGATGTATCTTTGGATATAGAAAGAACTAGAAGGGTTAGGGAAAAGAAAAAAACCTATTTGTTCCCATTTCTCCCCACTAAAAATCAAAACAAAAAAACTACACAAACAGAGGCATTCCAGAGACAGATGTGCTGATACCAAAAAAATGTACACATGACACACTTTTAAGTTTAACTTTCATTATTAACATTTTCTCTATCACTTTATTAAGTCTAGAAATCAATGAAATAATAAATCGAGCCATAATTTATAACATATGTCAATATCTGAGCTATAAATCTTCAAAATGAAAATTTAGCAATTGGCTCACAGTAGCCTGAATGAGCTGACTTCATCACACCACTGGATAACCTCACTGAAGCATTTTTTGACATTTTTGACATTTTGACATTTTTTGTGTGTTTATTGGGGAAGGATTTGGGACTGAGGAGGTAAGAGAGGGCCAAGAGTGTAAAAAAGGGACAGAAGGCTGATGTTATATAACTTTATCCATGTATATAAACTGTTACATTTGGAAATTTAGGTAAAGTACAGGCAACTAGGTGGTACGGTGGTGAGAGCACCAGCCCTGAAGTCAGGAGGCCCTAATTTCAAATCTGACACTTGACACTTACTAGCTGCATCACCTTGGGCAAGTCACTTAACCCCAATTGCTTGGAGTGAGAGAAGAGAGAGAGAGAAAGAAAGAGAAAGAGAGAAAGAGAGAGAGAGAGAGAGAGAGAGAGAGAAGAAAGAAGAAAGAAAGAAAGAAAGAAAGAAAGAAAGAAAGAAGAAGAAAGAAAGAAAGAAAGAAAGAAAGAAAGAAGGAAAGAAAGAAAGAAAGAAAGAAAGAAAGAAAGAAAGAAAGAAAGAAAGAAAGAAAGAAAGAAAGAAAGAAAGAAAGAAAGAAAGGAAGGAAGAAAGGAAGAAAGGAAGAACGGAAGGAAGGAAGGAAGGAAGAAGGAAGGAAGGAAGGAAGGAAGGAAGGAAGGAAGGAAGAAAAGGTAAACTAACAAACAATGGACTAAGCATAGTCAATGACCTCTCTCATTGACCAAAGACCCTGAAGTAGGGCTCACCAGTCAGTTTTGGGAAGTACAGAGACTTCATAGGTGGGAAACAAAATGTGATTGGTTGTAAGGGTGGACAGCATCATGGGGGGTGGAGATAACATGATTGATTACATCAAAAGAAAGCAGGCTCACATCCACATGGGGCTAGTCATCACCCCTCTCTGACAATTAAGGATTAATTATTTTATAGGAGCCATCTACATATTGTAATCTTTGCTAGGAGATCAAAACCGCCAGATTTCCTGTCTCCTTGGAAAAGATAAAAGCTCCCTTAATTGAACAAAGACATGCAAGGGCAGACAATATATCTTTTGGGGATGGTACCAAGTTAAACTTGTAACTTAACTCAGAGGGAAAAGCTAAATTCCTGAGCTCTACTCAAGTACAAATAAAAAGTGACTTTCTAGCTATAGAATAACTTAGTTCAATTCTCAGCCTAAAACTTTCAAGTAATGTTTCTTAATTTCTGTCTGAATGATATGGAATATATAAACTTAGCTATACAGTGGGGGTCAGAAAATCTGTGTAGTCTCATAGCAATTCCCTTTTTTGGTGCTTCTGAATAAAAAGGGATCCAAATTATGTTGATTTTTTCATCAGTATCTTATTTCAAATTCTTCATATCAGTCTCTTCGTGGGGCACTCTAAGGATGTGCTCCTCCTAACCTTCAGGAGATGAGGTCTATGCTTCTTAGAGGTTTTCTTGTGCTCTGATATCTGTCATGGCAGTGTACCATGGAACAATAATGGCCTTGGAGTTTGGAAATGCTTGATGTGGAATCCTACCTTGGATACTTATCTGCTCTTACTCATCACTTCTTTTGACCTCAGTTTCTTCATCTGTAAATGAAAGAGCTGACTTATGTATCAGGAAGTACCCAACATGCACAGGGGGGGTCTGATATCACAGGTTCCTAGATCTGCATTCATAAAAGTAAAGGCAACTTTTGAGGGGTTAACAATCACTTTAATCAAGCACATGTATCATTCCTTTAAGCAAGTACATATGTCATTCAGTTAATTCAAGGAGTCAGAACCCTGAATTTCAAAGAAAGTACAGAAAAATCAGAAGATCAACAAACATGGCTTCCTCTGCCTGAATTCAGCTTTAGTAATATTGTCATTCTGTGCAAGCATGGTAAATATTATATAATGTCACCTCTTATCTCATAGTGAAGCCTCACTAGGACCGTCTGTCTCTATAATTCTAGGAATCATATCTAGATCCTTGAGACTATTCTAGGATCCATATTTTTATTTCCAACTACTTGTATCCTCAGCACTTACCAGAGTACCTGGCACATAGTAAGTGCTTTATAAATGTATGTGGACTTGTTGACTGACTAACAAAGAGATATAATCCCTATTTTGCCAGTTCCTGCCCTAACTCCAGGCCTCACTGAACTTAGGGTTCAGAGTGGTTATCAGAGCCTTGATCAATTCCTCATACTGAACCAAGGGCTAGTGGCCATTCACAGCAAAGACTGCTGTCAAGTCCTTCCTTGCTGTCCCTTCTATTTATCAGCAACTCCGCAGCTAACGAGTTGAAAGAAATCTGGAAACAACAGCAAGTGAGGTGGGTCCCAGGAATGTGTAGAAGCCAGCTTGAACCTACTCCCTGATGGTTAAATTTTCAGTTTAACATTTACACCTTGGAAATCAGTAACAAATCTTATTTATTGTTTGGTTGTCTATATTTAAGAAAATGGTGGAGAGAAAAGTTGATGATACAGATTAAATTTAAAAGTATGTTGTGCTTACTTTTTTTGTGGGAGGAGGGAGAGAGGAAGTTGGTTATTTAACATCACCAACTGTAACCAGATACTCCTGTCATACTCTGAAAAGAGCCACAGCAGTTATCCAACTACTATTAACTCAGAAAATAAAATAAAAATCAAACAAACAGCTAACAATAGTTATAAGCAAAGCAAAACAAAACAAAAAAACCCTTTTTTTTTTTGTTCCGACTGGAGGAAGGACACTGGATGCACATGCTGGGGTCTGCTCTGGTACTGAGGAGACCCACTGCAGTGAGACTAAGCCTTGCATATAGTATTAGCTAGACAAAGAAGCACGGCGGGGGGGGGGGGGGGGGGGGGGGCTGTAACCATGGCAATGAGGAGGTAACAGCCACAATGAGACAAGTTTGATTCATAGCGGGGCTTTTTGACCAAAATGTGGTTGCTGCAGGTGCTTGTCCAAGCTCAGAGACCGCTTGGGGCTTGTGTAAAACAATTCAGTGATTGTGCAATGACTGAGATCTTCCAGAAGGGCTGTGCAAAGGATTGTTGTTACACCAAACTCAGGGCACAGCTTGCTTGCTGGGGTTTATCTATGGAAAACAGGGTGTGTCCTAATAGTAAAAAGAGAGGGGTGGTCTTGGTATGGGGACCCTGAAACACCTAAAAAGTAATTGAACCAGAGGTCTCCAACTTTCAACAGGGGAAAGATCAGAAGTGAAGATTACACAGAAGGGGAGAAAAATGAGTGGAAAAAAATTGAGAATACAAATGAATAAGAAGGGAAAAACTAATACAACAAATAAAGTAATTCAATCAGTTAATAAGCTCCCAAGGTCCAACCCCAGAAAACAGAATGATTCTGCAATGGCCACAGATAGAACCTCTGAAAAGAAAAAGATATAGAGTGGGGAGGAGAAGAGGGGAATTTGCTGTTTCCTGGAACTGATTCATCAAAGAGAAAATGAAACATTTCAATTGAGCTTCAGCTCGGGGTGGGTTGAGTTTCATGAATTTGTGAATTTCACTCTTTGCTGGACAACCAAAGGATAGAAATTAGAGTAGAATAATGGAAATACACATAATAATGCAAACAAGACTGGACTGTGACACAGAAGGGGGATTGGAATGAATGGTCATAAATAAAAGAAAGAAATAGATAAGGGGAAACCCCAATAATTTGGGTCTTTAAATGAATAATTGTCCCAACGAATAAAATTACAAACAGTAAGAGCTGATTTCTTTCCCCCTTTTGCCTCCTTCTTTTCTTCTAAATTGTGGAGGTGGGAGGGAAAGACAGAAGAAATATAATAACAATTTGATGAAGGAAAGACAAATGACAATTACTAGGAAGAAGTTGAACTTGCTTGTAAAATGGAGAAAGATAGGAGAATGGAGCAGAAGGAAAATTCCAAGTATTTGTTGTTTATAAGTAACACCCTTCAATTTAATGAATCACAAAGAGTTAAAATAAAGGGTTTTAGAGGGATTAGTTTGCCTCAGATGAATCTTAAAAAGGAGGACTGACAAGCATGATCACAGAGAATGCAACAATAACAAAATATGGTTAAGAGAAGCAATTAAGGAAACCATTTTATTCTTGAAGGTATAACAGATAATGAAATAAATGAATACTAAATCTATATATGTCTAATTGCATGGGATCTAAATAGTTAAAAGAAAAACTAAACAAACTTAAGAAGGTCTAGATAGTAAAATATTGCCAGAGGTTCTTTCACACTTAAATAAATCATAATAGAAAGAAAAATAAAAGAGTTTAAGGATTTGAATAATTTAAAAAATAAATGTGATAGACCTCTGAAGAATGTTGAATGAGAATTTTAGAGTTTTTCCAGCATTGAATTTATTAAAATTTATATTTATAAATTACATAAATATTAATATGAATTACAATTATTATAAAATGTGTTATATAATACATTTGTATATAATGTAAGTATAGTATATTATAGAATTCATTCACATATAAAATAAATATGTTTTATTATACATAATACTTATATATCAATATATTTTATATAACATACTACTTGTATATAATTTATTTTATATATAATATATATTACATATAAATTTTTATACCATATTTATATATTATATGTGATTTATATATTTATATATAATATATATTCATTTAGAATAGATATAATTTATATATAATATAAATATGTTATATGAGAGGCAGGAGTTTGCAATGAGAGACAGATGAAAAGTCAATCTAGAAACAAAGAGCACAGGTTTGATTTATCATGTTTAGCTGCTGTGCAGGCACATAAGAATCTTAAAAGGCCATGAAGAATTATGTTTACTTAGCACACAGTCAAACTTAGTATTTCTAAAACTTGCTGTCCAATTCAACTTAAATCCTTTCAATAACTTTTTATTAAGTATCTGAGGATGCAGAAATTAAAAAGAAAAAGCTCTGCTTTCAAGGGAGGCTCCTCACGCAAGCTTGGACCTCATATTCTAGCTCAATATTGAACTTTGGCAGATCTGTCATGTTGGTCAACTTCTGAAAACTCAGATGGCCTTGATCCTCTGTGGACTTTGTCTGAATCAGGAATTGATCACCATCCATAAGGGGCTTCTCTCTTCTCTGTTAGCATGTATTCTACTACCTGACTGGGGAACTCTGTTTGGGACACTAGCAGAATATCCAGGTGAAATATAGAGACGAGCATTAGAACCATGCCCCAAAGCATCTCAGAAAGGTCTGTCCACTTATTAGGATTTTAAACAGATAAATGAAATTTTTCAAATTCCTTGAACTAAGAAGGGTTTTGACTTGCTTTGAGAACCACTGACAGTTTCTGAGCAGGGAAGTGACATGGTAAAAGATGTGAATCTGGAAGGTTAGTCAGGTGGGTGAATTAGGCAGATAAGAGGAGGGTGGAAGTGAGCTAGATCAGTGGAGAGTCTAATTCAGACATGCGGTGATGCAGACCTGGACTTGGATAATGACAATAGGAATAAAGATAAAGAAATGTAAAAGTAATCTTGAAGGAAAAGTTCTAACATATCTCTTTACCAAAACAACAAGAGTACAACTCAACAGGATAAATCTTGAAGTTGTTTTTGAGGCAAAAAAATTAATTCCAAAAGAATGGAATTTCAATGAACTAAATTAAACTAATACTTGAGTACGCAGAATGAGAAAGGTGTAGCATAATGAATAGAGGGCTGGCCTGGGAGCTCACAAGGAAGTTCAAATCCTCCTTCTAATACATACTAGTGTGCATGGATATTTATACTATAGATATATATGCATATATGTGTACATATGCGTATATATGCATACATGTATACTAATTTGAATGTCTGTCAACCTGTTAGTATCCCCAGGCAAGTCTCTCAGACCAAATTAGAGATGAGTTGCCAAATTGCATTGATGGAAGAAGTTTCCATTCCAGGAGAATCTCAAAGTCAGATTTCTTGTCGATCCCATTCCTAAACTTTAATGTTTCCTCGGTACCCCTTCTCTGCCATTCTCTATGCTCCAGCAAGGCATTTAAGTCAACCCTGTAGACATGCTTTAGGACTTGGGGATTTCTCTGCTACCTTATTCTCTGTGAAGACATCCCACCCCTGTCTTTCTCCCATTGTTCTGTTGGAACAAGAGTGGATGTCAACTGCCCAGGCACATCAGGTAGAAGGAAAGACACAAAGGGTGGAGGGAGAGATTACATTTCCTGAATCCAAGGTTCCATTATGTTAGGAAATCCCAAAGCAGCAGAAATTCTGTCTGAACATTTGCTGTACCCTTCCCAGTCCCATGAAAAGCAGCAGATAAAGATCAGACCAGTCAGATGTCTAAACCACAAAATATTTGAAGCGGAAGAAAATTCTATTAAAAACCTAACGTATGTTGAAAAATCAACAGAGAAGATATTAAGGCTGGAAGGGAAGATGAATACCAAAACAAGAGATTAACAAACTTTTCTAAATAAATATTGCAAGATAAAGGAAACTGAACCAACGTCTGATGAAACAAAGAAAAATGCAACACACATGAGGGGTGACAATGTGTCAGTCTGTTCTGACTTGGAGATAGTATAGTAGGATTGTCCTCTCATTACTTGATACAATGAAATGAGCTCTAGATTTAGAATTTTAAAAGTGCATTTGAATTCCAGTTCTACCACTTACTATCTGTGTAACCTTAGGCAAATCACTTAATCTGTCTGATCAGTTTCATTATCTTAGGCTTGGGCTATATATCTAGATCTAAACTTCCTGGTGATTCAGTGGAAAGTCATTTTTACAAAGATGATGGAGATGATAGCATTGAAGAAGCATCTGAACATAAAGTTTCAAGTAGAGAAAGCAGAAATAGTTGTGTGAGTGCACTAAATATTACAATGTGAGCTAAGGAATAGATGGTTTGAGAGGAGTTCACTGAATTAGAGATCTTGATGAGGGTATGACTATGCTGGTAGATAGCTTGAAAAAAATAAATATTGAAATCCCTTAAGTCAAGGATTAGAAGGAACCATGAGGAATTTATATTTGATCCTGGAGGTAATTGGGGGCCACTGGAGAGGAATGTATTTTAAGAAAATCAGTTTGACAGTTTAGTAGAGGATAGATTGGAGTGTGGAAAGATTTGAAGTAGGGAGAATGTTGTTGTTATTTATCCTTTTTTTCTTGAAAAGGATGGAGAATATCACGAGAGTAATGTTTTGACTTGTGAGTGAATTGGGTTTAAGTGAGTTGTGCAAAGCCACTGGTCTCACTGTCTTCTCCAGTGATTGGAGTTCAGTGGCAAGATGAGAGACAAGATGAATGATAATGGCCCAAGGATATGGAGACCAATCAGCAAACTATCACAATCAGGCATGAGGACAAAGAAGAGAATATAATTGGCTTTTCATATGATTGTTTCTCTAAATTAGTATTGTTCTATGTTGGGAGGGGAGTGGAGGAAGGGATCTTGCCCTTTTTCTCAGAACAAGCCTTGAAATCAAGGATCTTGCTGTAGATACATAGACCAACTGGCTACCAAGATCCCAAATACTCTTCTCTCTCTTTGACTTTTCCCACCCCTCTCTTCATACAAATTTTCAGATGCTTTTTTCCTTTTCTTGTCACTCTCCTCATTATTTCCAGGTTCCAGCTCCAAGCTTTCAGAACAATTCTCTCTGTTTGACAACAAACTGACTCCTTTTGAACAATCATTAACTTCTTTCCTCTCGTGGACACTCTCTGACTCCTGAAAAGTCTCTCTTCTGAGGGACAAGGAGAGGAGGCACATATTACAAGCGGTTAACAAGGAGATTACATCTTGTTTCCAGTGAAATGAAGGGATTTAAAGAAGGTGGATTAAGTCCACTGAAAGAAGAAGATGAGGGGCCAAGATGGCGGAGTAGGAAGACGCACATATGCTACCTCCAAACCCACTGCCCATAAAATATCTGTAAAAAAGAACCACCGGTGAATTCCAGAGCAGCAGAAGCCACAGAACAATGGAGCAGATGAGATTTCTGCTCCAGAGAGCCTGAAAACCTCTTGCAAAAGGTCCTTGGCCCTGGACCTGGAGCAGAGCCCAACCCTGCCTTGGCAGCACAGTGTGGAAAGGAGCAGATCCGAGCAGGCTTCAGGGATGGAATCTCCAGTGGCCAAGCAGGTCCCCCACCCACAGGTGACAAGGGTCGGTGAGAGGGTCTCTTCGGCAGGTTGAGAAGGGTGCGGGGTGCCCCCATAACTCAGGCCCCCTCGGGAGGCAGCAGCAGAGGTGGGAGCAGATAGGGGCTCCCCAAGCAGGCAGGAGCCTGGATCCATTGTTGAAGGTCTCTGCATAAACCCCCTGAGGGAACTGAGCCTGAGAGGTGGCCCTGCCCTGACCTGAGCACCTGAACTTAATCTCACACTGAATAACAGCCCTGCCCCTGCCCAAAGCCCAGAGGCTGGGAAGCAGCATTTGAATCTCAGACCCCAAGTGCTGGCTGGGTGGATCTGGAGGCGAGGTGGGGGTGGAGAGGACACTCAGAAGTCAAGTCACTGGCTGGGAAAATGCCTAGAAAAGGGAAAAAAAATATGACTATAGAAGGTTACTTTCTTGGTCAACAGGCATTTCCTCTCTTCCTTTCTAATGAGGAAGAACAATGCTTACCATCAGGGAAAGACACAGAAGTAAAGGCTTCTGTATCCCAGCCCACTCAATGGGCTCAGGCCATGGAAGAGCTCAAAAAGGATTTTGAAAATCAAGTTACAGAGGTGAAGGAAAAACTGGGAAGAGCAATGAGAGACATGCAAGCGAAGCATCAACAGCAAATCAGCTCCCTGCTAAAGAAGACCTAAAAAAATGCTGAAGAAAATAACACCTTGAAAAATAGGCTAATTCAATTGGCAAAAGAGGTTCAAAAAGCCAATGAGGAGAATGCTTTCAAAAGCAGAATTAGCCAAATGGAAAAGGAGGTTCAAAAGCTCACTGAAGAAAATAGTTCTTTCAAAATTAGAATGGAACAGATGGAGGCTAATGACTTTATGAGAAACCAAGAAATCACAAAACAAAACCAAAAGAATGAAAAAATGGAAGAGAATGTGAAATATCTCATTGGAAAAACAACTGACCTGGAGAATAGATCCAGGAGAGACAATTTAAAAGTTATGAGCCTACCTGAAAGCCATGATCAAAAAAAGAGCCTAGACATCATCTTGCATGAAATTATCAAGGAAAACTGCCCTGAGATTCTAGAACCAGAGGGCAAAATAAGTATTCAAGGAATCCATAGAACACCGCCTGAAAGAGATCCAAAAAGAGAAACTCCTAGGAACATTGTGGCCAAATTCCAGAGTTCCCAGATCAAGGA
Organism: Notamacropus eugenii; assembly: GCF_028372415.1. NCBI lineage: Eukaryota > Metazoa > Chordata > Mammalia > Diprotodontia > Macropodidae > Notamacropus > Notamacropus eugenii. Next base: position 200,261,749 of record NC_092874.1, on the reverse strand, counting down.
GAAAATATTGCAAGCAGCTAGAAAGAAGCAATTCAAGTATTGTGGAAATACAATCAGGATAACACAAGATCTAGCAGTTTCTACATTAAGGGATCGAAGGGCGTGGAATAGGATATTCCAGAAGTCAAAGGAACTAGGACTAAAACCAAGAATCACCTACCCAGCAAAACTGAATATAATACTTCAGGGGAAAAATTGGTCTTTCAATGAAATAGAGGACTTTCAAGCATTCTTGATGAAAAGACCAGAACTGAAAAGAAAATTTGACTTTCAAACACAAGAATGAAGAGAAGCATGAAAAGGTGAACAGCAAAGAGAAGTCATAAGGGACTTTACTAAAGTTGAACTGTTTACATTCCTACATGGAAAGACAATATTTGTAACTCTTGAAACTATTCAGTATCTGGGTACTGGATGGGATTACACACACACACACACACACATGTGCACACGCACACGCACACACACATAGAGACAGAGTGCACAGAGTGAATTGAAGAGAATGGGATCATATCTTAAAAAAATGAAATCAAGCAGTGAGAGATAAATATATTGGGACGAGAAAGGGAGAAATGGAAGGGGGCAAATTATCTCTCATAAAAGAGGCAAGCAAAAGACTTATTAGTGGAGGGATAAAGAGGGGAGGTGAGAGAAAAACAAGAAGTTTACTCTCATCACATTCCACTAAAGGAAGGAATAAAATGCACACTCATTTTGGTATGAAAACCTATCTTACAATACAGGAAAGTGGGGGATAAGGGGATAAGCAGAGTGGGGGGGATGATGGAAGGGAGGGCATGGGGAGGAGGGAGCAATTTGAGGTCAACACTCATGGGGAGGGACAGGATCCAAAGAGAGGACAGAAGTAATGGGGGACAGGATAGGATGGAGGGAAATATAATTAGTTCTTACAGAACACTACTATTATGGAAGTCATTTGCAAAACTACACAGATTTGGCCTATATTGAATTGCTTGCCTTCCAAAGGGAAGGGGTGGGGAGGGAGGGAGGAAGAGAAGTTGGAACTCAAAGTTTTAGGAACAACTGTCGAGTGCTGTTCTTGCCACTAGGAAATAAGAAATACAGGTAAAGGGGTATAGGATGGAGACAAGGGCAGAGAGGGATGATAGAAGAGAGGGCAGATTGGCAGACAGGCACAATTAGAACACTCAGTGTTTTGGGGTGGGGGGAGGGGACATAAGGGGAGAAAATTTGGAACCCAAAATTTTGTGAAAATGAATGTTAAAAGTTAAATTAAAAAAAAAGTGACCAAAAAAAAAAGAAGAAGAAGAAGAGGCAGGTTGGGGAAGGGAGAAAGGGAGATTAGGAGGTAGATATATAAAGATTCTTGGGCACTTAAGGATCTTATCATTGGAGTATTCTTTCCAATGAAAGAGATCACAGTTTATCCAACCTTTCTCACCCTGTGTGATTCTTTTCTATGTTCTCCAGAACTCCTCTGTAGCATCTACTGAGATTTCTGAAAACTTTCCTCCAGTTCTCTCAACATGGTATAGATACCAAAGCAAAATCTGCCCACTGGTTATTCCTCACCCTTGCTAAATGAGTAGCCCATCTCCTTTGCTGGCCATTTACATCTCTCTGAGGTTATCCATACCACTTCTGGGCAATTCTTGGTTGCTAATATGTTATGGTCTACTCGTGACTACCATGTACCTCTCTATTGCTCTTTGGAAGACACTGAACTCTATTCCATGACCCACTGGCACACAGCATCACAAGAAGAATATATGGAACTCTGCCTAAAGATCTCTTTCTTTTCATTGTTGAGCCTGGGAAGCAGGTCTCTAATTTTAGGTTACCAATAAACCTTATGCAGACACTGAAGAAAAAGGGCTAAGATTTCAGAGCATGATTCATGCTTCAGTCCTATCTCATTAGAGCTGTCCAAGATTTAGAACTTGTTCTGTCTTTATCTCTCCAAAAGAGAAATGGAGAAGGATCTAGGTCCACTGAGACAGAGGTCCTCAACTGTTTTTGTATCATGAACCCCACTGGCAGTCTGGTGAAGTCTTTAGGTGAAGCCTCTTTTCAGTCAGCTAGCATTTATTAAATGTCTCCTATCTGTCAAATGCTATGTAAAGTGCTCAGAATAATGTTTTTAAATGCATAAAATAAAATACATTAGATTATAAGGGAGAACAATGAAATTCAAATACAGTTATTAAGTTTTTGTTGTCATTGTTGATCACATTAAGAACTCCTATGGCTTTTTTCATAAAATGAAATAGGATGATTAATTAAAGCAATGTCACAGACCTGCTCCTTTCCTATTCTCTCTTCCCAATCCATCTTTAGAAACCATATAGTCATTGTTTTTCTGTGTGATCAGTTCTAGAGCCTCCAACAAATAGGCCAAGAAAATCCTCATTGTTCCTGATCATTTGGTAGTATACAGAGAACTCAACCATTGCTCCCTCACTTAATGAATACAAAAAGTACATACAGGTTATCCTATAGGCAACCAGACAAAATGCCATTTTCTCCAGGAGGTAATGCTACCTCCTTCTCTCTATAGCAGTAATTTCCAGAAGGGTACTGGGGCTGATAAGCTTTGTGAGGAATCAGTTAATCTTTACCAGGTCACTCATCATGAAGTGTCTGAGGCTGAGAGGAAGACTATGATGGTTCAAGCAAAGTCAAGGAAAGTCCTTACCAATCTGGTGATACAAAATGAGATTATCACATAGTGCAAAGATCCCCTACCTTTACCCTGATGGGATATGAGAAGCTAGAAAAGACAATGAAGGAGAAATTAACTAGTCTCTTCATCTTATTTCTTATGTGCATAAACATAACCTCTAGAATTCATTTCCTTTCATATTGAATAGAAAGTGTGGAAAGATTAATTGGAAGCAGAGGTTCAGGAACTAAAAAAGGTCAAGAATTACTGATATGGTAGGGAAAGCACTAGTTTTAGAGTCAAAAAACCTGTGTTCAAATCCTGGCTCTGTTATTTACCACCTGTGTGACCTTGGACAAACCATTTCAACTCTGTAAAATGAACAGATTGGACTTATTAAGGCTCTTTTTAGCTCTAAATACTATGAACCAACATATTTCTGGTATTCTCTCTGGAGCATCAGTTAAAAATAGACTGACTACACAGTTGCCACATGTGATGTTTGGTCTCCTCCAGGAATGGCTCTTGTCACAGAAAAGAGAACAAGAAGATAACAGAAGAGACAGGACTCCGGTGGTAAAAAGACCAGGCAGAGAAGTGACTTCAATGCTTTTATTTTTGTTCCCTTCCTTCCAAGGGAATACCTATGACTAACTGTGCTATTGATAACAAGAGAGACAGCTCAGGTTACCATAGTCTTGTTCTTCAAAAGTGTATTGGGCAAACAGAGAAGTTTCTGTTATCAGAAACTGGAGGACCCCAGGAGGCTACGGTTAGAATCAAGCAAAGCAAACAACTTGAGCCAAGAAGCCTTGGATATGGGTAGATGGGCTCCCAAAATTGTAGTTCCAACCATATTGGGGAGCTCATTATGACCATAAACAGAGGTGAATTTTTGATGGAAAGTAAACACCATGGAGTCAAATGGAATATGGATGTAGTGAGGTAGAAAACAGAAAGGTCATTGAAGCTGTAAGGATACATGGGGATAAGGTGAGGAGGTCCCCATATCTCATCAGAAATCCAAGGACCATTGTTAGAAATTCCTTGAAAGAAACAGCTTGGTGTTTTGTTTGTCACTTTTTTCCTGGTTGAATGTTAAGTGTGTATCAGTTGGAAGTTAGGGAGGAGAGTAGCAATGGGCTTCTGGACATTCATCAATAGGCTCATCACACCTACCTCAGTCTGCCCAGATGCTTCCCAGTTGGCCTTGTTCTGTTCTGTGTTGCATGTTGGGATGTTGGGTCCTCCAACAGGTAATACCTGGTGATGACAAGTATGCAACTAGTGGGTGGGAAATGCTCCAAGTCAAAGACCTGGAGAAACCATGAAATTCTATTGTTTGATGGGAAACTGAGGATCAGTTACTTCAGCCACCAGGCAAGTAAGAGCACTAATTTACCACGTGATAGAAAATCACCTTTCTCAGAGGGCAAAAATTTTCTTCTTTCCCCTCCTTTCTATCTTATACTGGAAATATCTTCAAAAAACTATACCACTGAATCTTAGCTCAAAACCAAAGAATTCTAGAAAAATCATTCAATTCTTAAAACATTTATTAATCACCTATTCTGTGCAAGAATCTGTGTAAAGTGCTTGAGAATACAGAGATAAATAAAATGGGTTTTCTGCCCTAAATATACCTATAGTCATCAAGTAGGAGACATGTCATGTACACAAGTAGGGTTGTAAGGATGAATTCAAAGTCTTAAAAGTCTTTGCTATCACGTATACATATTAAAGTCCAAGAAGGGGGCTAGAGAGAAGATATTGGTTTCTCCCTTCTCACTAGCATGGGAGAGCTGAAGAGTTTGGAACTGAAAAACTGAGGGATCCCAAACTGTAATGGTAATTTAAATGGGGAGCTCTTTCCCATTCATTAACACACCCATGTGACCTGTTGGGGTCACATGGAAGTCTGAGTCACATGGAGCCTGTGGTGGGAGGAGCTTGCTGAAGTGGAATAGGAAGGAGTGGAGCTAGAGCAGAGCTGAGAGGAAATTGGTCAGAGTCTAGTCAGAGCTGGGAAGGATTCAAGCAAGAAGGTCCTGGCTAGTGTGAGTGAGAGAGCTTGTTTGTGATTTTGTTTAAGGGGACCTGTTTGCGATTGTTAAATGGAGCTGGTCTGTAGGAAGCCCAGCTGGGGAAGGGTTGGGGATCATGTTGTTCTATGCATTGTTATTGGGTATAGATTTTTGTTGCTATGATGGATTTGGCTTTCTGGTGTTTGAATAAATGTTTAGTTCTGTCTTCCACGTGAAAAGTCTGTTGCATTTTGCAATTCAGAATTGTGCCAGGATATTCATGGCCACTGTGAGCGCTGTGAATATTGCATTGGCACCATGCAAAGCTGGAAGAGTAGTAAATGTGGGTTGTGTCTTACGGTAGTTTATTTAAGGATCAAGCCATTTAGATTTTCTACTCTAAGTTGGAGTGAAATCTCTGACAGAATCATAGGATTGGTAACCAGAAAATATAGTTAAGAAAAATAAAAGTAAACCTAAGGGTGCTGGCTACTTAGGGGTGACTTCACTCTGTGTTCCAAAGAGTTTGGAGCCTGGAGCAAATTCTGGAGATGAAAGCTTTTATAATGAATCATTTCTTTGGGGGGAACAATGAGGGAGAATTTCTTTCTACCCTATCCAAGGTTTTTTCTGAGGCAGATGACTGGATATGTTGGATTGCTGCCTTTTTTCTTTAAAATAAAGAAATTTGAGTTTTCAACCAAGAGAGCATGGCAGAGTGTACTTTTCCCATGAGGAAGACAGAACCCTAAAGTTTTCAATTTGTTCTTGGAAGCTAGGATCAAAGGAAAGCTCTATAATCTCATGCCCTAGGGAGTTATGTTCACACTGACTCTCACAGGTAAAACTCTAAAAAGTTTTGAAGCCTTTAGTCATGTTTTCCCAATATAATGAGGATAGACTAGCACACTAGCCAGTGGAGTTTCAGCCCTTGAAGCGTGCATAGTTATTGTCTGCTTGTTTTCAGTTCACCATGAGGAAATTTAGAGAATTATTTTCTGGTCATATGTGATTGATGGGCTTGTATTGCTTGATGGTCAAGTCTCCTAATTGGTTACATAGTCAAAAGAATTGATGACAATGGGGTTGGACATTTTTAACTAGATGAACTACAGGAATCTCAGTATCATTATATCCAAAATGGAACTCATCTTTTCCCCCAATCCTTGCCCCCTTTTCCAATTTACCTATTACTGATCCTTCCAGTCCACTCAGATTTGCAACCTGTGTATGACCTTGCCTCATATTTGAGAAGAAAAAATGTAGACTATATACCGAAAGTTCCCTCTGCTAGCATCATTCAGATGCTGTCCCCCACTATCTCTTCACCCTTATCTCACACAACAAATTGTCTTTCTTGCCAAACCAAACTCCTCTATATTCATAGATGATTGTATTCCATCCTGTCTTGCTCATAACTTTATCCTCCCAGGTTGTATTATTCTTTGATCTCTCTCTGTCTACTGGCTGCTTTTCCACTTCTTATAATCGCTCTCATGACTCTCCCATCTTTAAAAAGCCCCTACTTCACTCTAGATATGATCCTATCTCTCCTCTGTTTTGTGACTAAACTTCTTAAGATACACTATCTGCAATCAGTGCCTCCACTTCCTTTCCTGTCACTCTCTTCTTGACTCTGCAGTCTGGCTTCCTACATCATTTTACTCAATTGGAACTACTCTCTCTAAAATTACCAATGAGCTCTTGTCAAATCTAATGGCTTTTTCTTACTCCTTCTTACTTATTCTTACTCCTTCCTCTCTGTATCCTTAGACACCATCAATCACCCTTTTCCCTTTGACATTCTCTTCTCTGTGTGTTTTTGCTTTCTCCTGCTATATTCTCTTCCTAGCTGTCTGACAATTCTTCAGTTTTCTTTGCTGGATGTTTATGCAGGTCACACCTGATTACTGCAAGTGTTCCTTAAGGCTCTATTCTGGACCCTTTTCTCATTTTTCTCTATACTATTTTTCTTGGTGATGTTATCTGCACCCAGTCTCTCTTTTTAAATATTTTATTTTTACTTAAAAAGTAAAACAAACATTTCCGTAACATGGTAGAATAGAAAAAAAGATGATTGTAAATGAAACTGCAAATCTATTAGGTACAACTTGTTATTCCTTTTAAATATATAATAAAGTTATCATGTAACTTTCTTTTTTTCCTTTTTTTCTTCCCTCCTCCTTCCTCACCCTAGAGATGGTTACCATTAGACACAAATATGTATGTATATATAGATAGATAGATATAGATATGTGAAATTATTCTATATATACTTCTATCAACCAGTTCTTTTTACTGAATGTAGATACCATGTTCCTTTATATGACCTTTGTAGTTAATCTGGGTATTTATAATAGTCAAAATGACTTAGTCACTCAGAGTTGTCCTTAAAATAATATTATTGCTAATGATGAGGCTGACTTTTGCCCACAACATGGGAACCTTTGAGTCTACACCCAGCAACTATGAGAGCCTTGTCTAAATCTGCCCAGTATCAGAAGGCTCTGTCACATAGCAAGAATCTGGCTTCCATAGCCCATTCTCTGTGTATGTGATTTGTTCCATACTGGAAAAAATGTTACAAGCTAAGTTCCTTGTTCTGTGATCACATCCTTGAACCATTTTTCAGCATACCTGCTTTCCCTTCCTGATATCTTTTCCTACAGCTAACTACTTAGTAGGAGCATATTTCTCTCGTGACTGAGCACCCAAAAATTGTGCATAAAAGCAAGCACCTGTCTTCCTGCAAACTGCTAGCCTTCCTTCCAGAGCTAGCCCACTGTTTTGGTGTCAATAAAGCTCTCTTCACTAGGAGAATATCTGCCTCTTGAATTCTTTCTGGACAACCCTCTTCCTGAACCCCATCATCCTCTTCAGTTGTTATATACAATGTTCTCTTGGTTCTGCTCATTTTACTCCTCATTATTTCATGGAAATCTATCCATGTTTTTCTTAGATCATTGAGCTCATCATTTCTTATAGTATAGTAGTATCCCATCATAATCACATACCACAACTTGTTCAGTCATTCCCCAATTGATGGGCATCCCTGCAATTTCCAGTTCTTTGCCACCACAAAGAGAGCTGATATAAATATTTTAGAGCTTATAAGATCTTTTCCTTTTCCCCTAATCATCTTGGAAAACAGATCTAATAGTGGTATTTCTGGGTCAAAGGGCATAGGCAGTTTAATAATAATTCTTTGGGCATAATTCCAGATTGCTCTCCAACATGGTTGGACTATTATCTGAGAATCTACCTATAACATTTTCCCTCCCAATTTTCTGCTTTCCTTCTGATCTTGGCTATGTTTATTTTATTTGTTTGCAAAACCTTTTTAATGTAATGTAATTGAAATTATCCATTTTATGCTTCACACTGTTCTCTATTTCTTGTTTATTCATAAATGATTTGCTTACCTATAAGTCTGATACGTAATGTATTCTATTTTCTTCAAATTTTCTTGTAATATCTCTCTTTTTATCTATGTCATGTATCTACTTTGACCTTACCATGGATTTAGTGTAAGATACTGGATTATGCTCATTTTCTGCCAGATTGCTTTCTAGTTTTCCCAACAATTTTTGTCAAATAATGAATTCTTATTCCAAAATCTTAGGTCTACACTTGTCAAATATAAGGTTACTATATATTTTTGCTGCTGTAAATTGTATGTGTACTCTGTACCTCTGGTCTGCCTTTCTATTTCTATTTTTTATAATTGAGGCATTATAATATAGTTTAAGATTTGGTACTGCTAAACTTCCTTTCTTTACATTGTTTTCATTAATTCCTTTAATATTCTTGATTTTTTTCTTCCAAATAAATTTTGTTATTGTTTCTTTTCCTAATTTGGTAAAAATTATTTTTGGTAATTTAATTGGGATGGCATTGAATATATAAATTAGGTGAAATTGTCATCTTTAATATATTGACCTTCCTATTCATGAACAATTAATATTTCTCCAATTATTTAAATCTGATTTCATTTGTATCAAAAGTATTTTTGCAATTCTGTTCTATGGTGTTTCGGTTTTTTTGGCAGGTGGTAATCCCAGGTATTTTATACTGTCTAAAATTATTTTAAATGGGATATCTCTTACTATCTCTTCTTGCAGGATTTTGTTTGTGATATATAGGAATGTTGATGATTGATGTGAATTTACTTTATAACCTGCTTTAGTTGAGTCTTTGGGATTTTCTAAGCATATCATCATGTCATCTGCAAAAAGAGATAGTTTTATTACCTCATTCCCTATTCTGATTCCTTCAATTGCTTTTCTTTCTCTTATTGCTATTGCTAGGATTTCCAATACAATATTGAATATTATTGGTGACAGTGGGCATCCTCATTTCACACCTAATCTAAATGGGAAGGCTTATCCTCATTACAAATAATACTTGCTGCTGGTTTTAGGTAAATATTTTAAATACATCTCTATTTAAACTATCTTCATTTATTTGATTTATTTTTTATAATATTTATCCAACCCTTATTTCTCCTGACCTTCAGTCTCTCATCTCCAAATGTTTATTGTACATATCAAGCTAGATGTACCATAAATATCTTAGTCCAAAACTGGAGTTATTATCTTTTCTCCAATTCTTCCTAATTTTCCTAATACTTTGTTAAGGGAATTACCAATCCCCCCAGGCACCCAGGCTCACAGTCATGTTGTCATTCAAAGAAGCAAAGTGGCACAGTAGATAGAGTTCTGAACCTGGAGACGGGAAGACTTAAATTCAGATCCAGCCTCAGATATTTGCTGGCTCTGTAACCTTGAGCAAGTCATTTAACTTCTATTTATATCAGTGTTCTCAACTGTAAAATGGGGATAATAGCACCTACCTCTCAGGGTTGTGTGAGAATCAAATGTAATAACATTTGTAAAATATTTAGTATGGTGCTGACATAGTAAATGCCATATAAGTGCTAGTTATTATTACCATCGTCATTATTATTATTATCCTCAACTTCTCACTCTCATTCTCATCCCCCTATATTAAAATTGTTACTAAGTCTAGTCAAGTCTACCTTCCCAACGTCTCTTGTGTGATCCTCTTTCTCTCCACAGATATTGACACCACTCTGGTACATTCCTTCATCACCTTTTGCATAGATTAATGCAATACTTCTTCAAGTAACTTCCCACTCCAATCCATATAATTATGCATTTTATAATTATTTTGATTGTGACTTCTATTATTTCTTTTGGATTTTGTTATTTTGATATAGAAATCTTATTGATATTTTAGGGGTTATTTTGTATCTTTGTACATTCCTGAGATTTGTAGGTATATTATCATGTCATTAAATAAGGGCATTTTCGTGTCTTTTTTGAATATCTTTTTGCCTTCAGTTCCTTTCTTTTGTGTTAATGGTATTGCTAGCATTTCTGGAACAATGTCAAATAATAGAAGGGAAAGGAGACATACTTATTTTACTCCTCTATTCATTAAGAAAGTTTCTAATATTCCCCCTGCTTAGAGATTTTTAAGACTATATTCTCCAGAGTGACCTAGGCAAATTTTAATCTGGAAGTCAATTTAAATGAATGAATCATGTGTTTTCCCATAGCTTCTAATTCTTCTCTTATGGGTGGGCAATATAAAAATGACCTACTTTAATATTTTGCAGTCTCCTATTGTAGTGTATGATGATGATATAAGATGAGATGTATAAATGATATTCTTTTACACTTCTACTACAAAGCAGTATTAGTGATTTTCAGGACCCATAAAATAACAGAATTTCTCAGAAATGTAAATTTTTCTCAGAATTTTTACTTCCTCTTTTTATCAGCAGTAAAGGAAACTGGTATCAGGAGTTGGATTAGATAATACTTCATATCTCTTAGCTTCAGATATGCCAAGAAAGGGGGAAAAGCCTTATCATGTCTTTAGTTCAGCATTTCCCAAATTAATAGGTTCTTGGAACATTTTTTGAACATAAAATCTACTGCTGGAACCTCTGAATATAGCATTAGGATAAAGAAGCAAAGCAGAAAAAAAATTAATTCTATTTTCATACTTTCCCAAATTCTATATATAATAAGCATTTTAAACTAAAAAATTCATGTTTAATATTTTATGGGGGGAAAATTTTCTTTAGCAATGACATTATTTCTCCCCCTTATAGAACCTTTGTTCATATTACACAGAAAACCAGAGTTCTTTAGAATACAATTTGGCAAGTACTACTCTGGGTACTTTCCAAATTATAGCCATTTCCTTTCAGAACTTAAAAACATTATGTTTGCCTATTGACTAACCACAAAGCATGAGTCATCAAAGATGGATATTTCATCATCTGAATAGCTCCACAGCATATTCCATTTATGTGATACTGGGCACCTTTCAGCTATAAGATAATGTATACCACAAAGTTAGGGGAAATCCTTCAATTACTGGATGCATTAATGTGCTTTATAAAGCATAGCTACACCTTGGTCACAATAGAATTTATTCATATTTGCAAAATAATCATTAAAATATAAAATGTGGCTATAAGCAATCTGTTTATGTCTTTTTTGAGAGACTCTCATAATGCCAGTGATATTATGGAAGGCTGTCTACCTGGGAAATGATTTATTTCTTTAGATATAGCAACCATTGAATATTATATATTAAGAGAAAAGGTAGGAAGGGGAGCATGTGAATTGCACCAGGAAAAGTAATTAAGCACCAAAATAGAAAATCGTGAAAAAAGACAATATGAACAAAATCAAAAACAAAATACACACACACACACACACACACACACACACACACACCATTGAGTTAATAAAACTAGAAGCTGCTCTTTTTGAAAAATCAAAGATAAACCATTGGCTTAACTTGATTAAAAAGATGAGGAAAACCAAATTATCTGTTTCAAAAGTTAAAAAACGATAATTTGCAATAAATGAAGAAAAATAAATATTTTTGAAACTAATTTTCCAAACAATATTCCAATAGAACTGACAACTTAAATGAAATAAATCAGCATTTATAAAAATTCAAAATACCCAGATTAATACAAAACTGCTTTTCTGAATAGGGCTTGTCTGCCATTCTTTACTGCCAGTCTTCCATTGGCAAATCTATATTCAAAGGTACAAAAATTTGATAGAAAGCAATCAGTTACTCAACTACTATGAGTCATGTTCTATGTTAAGTTCCAAAAAATTATTATTAACTCTTAATATGAATAGCAGTTTCGTTTAAGAGAGAGAACTCATCAGATGGGATAATTCTCATTGTGACAGACGAAACTGGCTACTTATTCATTCACCAAGATGCTCCCTTGTTAAATCAGCATGCAATTCATTGCAACACTGATGAGGTTGACTCTGTGAGGAAGACAAGCAAACATAGTCAACAAACATACATATAAACATACTTTCACTGTTAAACCAGAGGTGGCAGCAGAGAGTAACACTTAAAAACTCACTTAAATCATTTAAAAACAACAACAAAAAATAACTCCCAAAAATTTCCTCTGTGAAAGTGAAAGTCCCTTTTAAATGATTCCACGGTTTTCAAACATTTGTGCAGTTTCTCACCTTCTTATTTTTACCCTTTTTTAGTCATAAAATATCTATATACAAATGAGATTAGGTACCACTTTCCCCTGAAACTCTCAAGTACAAAATATGATCCAATGTTTCCTCTAATATCTTTGAAAAGGTATTTCTTTGTGCTCATATTTCTTTCATTTTAAGTAAATTAAGCTCTCTCTCTGCTTCTTTAAAATATTAAATCATTCACACACAAGTGAGGCATCATTTGACATTGTGGACAAGGGGATTTCAGTCTATATTCATGCCACAGCTCATTTTCTGCCCAAAACATACATACATACACACACACACACACACACACACACACACACACACACGCCTCTATATTTATCTGTCTATCTAGACTTGTTCTTTTCTCCTCTCCCCTTACTTGAGGGTGTTCTGCCCAAAAGAAGGTAAATTTTGATGGCCAAAAGTCACCTAGGTACTTTGGGGTTTACTGGCTAACTTTCTTTATCAAAAACCAAGTCTGAAATCCAATTCAGTCTGGATCTCATGGATTGAACGGCAATAGGTTCCTGCCCAAGTACCACTTAATGATTTCTTTTTGGCCTTCCTGGATCAAAGTGAAGGTAAATAGTAACTGTGTCTCCTTTGGCTAGCAACTCTGAGGATCTTCCCCTCCCAGTATGACTTTTTTTTTTTTAAATAAAAAGGCTATCCCTTGGCTCTTTTCTCAAAGATTCTCTAAATGGCCATTATCTCACTCAATAGAACCTGAAAAGATCTTAGCTTAAAAAGGTGAAGATCTCCCACTGCATCTTGGACTATCTCCAGTCATACTGGTCTATATCTGGTCACTGGATCCTGATGGCTCTGGATGAGAAAGTGAGGCTGGTGACTTTGAACAGCCCTCCCTCATTCAAATCAAATTCAATTGCAAGTCATGTCACCATATCCCTGATGTTATGGTCCTTTTCAAGAATGAAAAACAAACCACAACCACAATACACATACATACTTACATATATACATATATATATATATATGTATAGTTTACAAAAATAAAGTTCCTTTCCTATTACTTTCAGCTATCAACATATTTATCAACACATCAGTGTTGGGTAGAGCCCAGTTGGAGGAATAAAGGCAGGGGATCCTCTAAACTTTCCCTCTAAATCCATCCAAATAAAATGACTAAACAAATTCTAGAGCAGCAGGGCCCACAAAAAGATGGAGTGAAACAATTTCCTGACCAAGACAGCTTAGAAGGTTGGCAAGAAAAGTCTGTTGCATCAGGACAAGAGAAGAGCACAGTCCAATACAAGTGGTGCCAGGTCGTACCAGGTCCCAGTAAACCAGGAGCAGTCTTCAGGATGACTGAATTAATGGCAGCAGTGACAGTTTCCAGGCCTCTCAGCCCACAGATATCAAAGACAACTTACAAAGTCTGAAGGAAACATCTGTTGTACCTGGGTGAGATGGAGAGAGGAGTGTCGTCCAGTGTAGGCCCCGCCAGCACAAACTGGGTTCCAGAAAACCAGGAACAGGCCTTGGGAGCCACTGAATCAACAGTGGTGGTGGCACTGACTGCTTCCAGAGCTCTCAGTCCACAGACATTACAGGGGAGGGGGAGTTGTCAAACAAGTGTTCACAAGGAGATTACATGGGTCTTTCTGCTAGCACTGAGGTAGTACTGTGTTGCCTTGCCCATACTCAGATCTAGGTTGAAATCCTGGGTGGCATTCTCATGGCAAGAAGGATCACTAGCATAGCATAGTTTGGGTAGCAATAGAGAGGGAACCCCCCCCTCACAGTTCCAGGGGAGAAAAGAATACTTGTGGTCTCACACAGACCAAAGCACAGGCCAAGAGAGTAGTAAACACCTCTCCTTAGATCATATTACCTTGGAAGAACCAAAAACTTGTAGGTCTCCAGTATCTCTGAAAACAACTATACAAAACCCCTGACACTTGGGACAGTGCACCTTCCACCCTGGAAGCGTGGCCCTACTTTAGCAAAGAGTAAAAAGTCAAGTAATAGGCTGGGAAAATGAGCATACAACAGAAAAAGACTCTGACTATTGAAAATTACTGTGGTTACAAGAAAGATCAAAACACACACTCAGAAGAAGATAACAAGGCAAAGCTCCTACATCCACAGCCTCTAAGAAAAATATAAATTGATTGCAGGCCATGGAAGAACTCAAAAAGTATCTTGAAAATGAAGTAAGCAAGGTAGAGAAGAAAATGGGAAGAGAAATGAGAGTGATGCAAGAAAATCATGCAAAATGAGTCAACAGCTTGCTAAAAGAGACCCCAAGAAATACTGAAGAAAATAACACTTAAAAAAATTGACTAATCCAAATGGCAAAAGAAGTCCAAAAAACCAATGAGGAGAAGAATGTTTTAACAAGCAGAATTGGCCAAATGGAAAAGAAACTCTGAAAGCTCACTGAAGAAAATAATTCCTTAAAAATTAGAATGGAACGAATGGAAGCTAATGACTTTATGAGAAGCCAAGAAATGATAAAACAAAACCAAAAGAATGAAAAATAGAAGACAATATGAAATATCTCACTGGGAAAACAACTGACCTGGAAAATAGATTCAGGGAAATAATTTTAAAATTGTTGGACTACCATAGTGGAAACCATGAAAAAAACAAAGAGCCTTGACATGATCTTTCAAGAAATTAGCAAGGAAAACTGCCCTGACATTCTAGAACCAGAGGGTATAATAGAAATGGAAAGTATCCACTGATCACCTCCTGAAAGAGATCCCAAAATGAAAACTCCCAGGAATATTATAGTCAAATTCCAGAGTTCCCAGGTCAAGGAGAAAATATCGGGAGTAACCAGAAAGAAACAGTTCAAGTATGATGGAGTTACACTCAAGATAACACAAGATTGAACAGCTTTTACATTAGAGAACCAGAGGGCTTGGAATATGATATTCTGGAGGGCAAAGGAGCTAGGATTACAACCTACGAGAATCACCTACTCAGCAAAACTGAGTATAATTGTTTAGGAGGAAAAATGGAAACTCAATGAGATAGAGAACTTTCAAGCATTCTTGATAAAAAGACCAGAGCCAAATAGAAACTTTGACTTTCAAATACAAGACTCAAGAGAAGCATAAAAAGGTAAATAGGAAAGGAAAATCATAAGGGACTTAATAAGTTTGAACTGTTTACATTCCTAATGGGAAATAGATATTTGTAACCCACAAGAGCTTTCTCATTATTAGGGTAGTTAGAAAGAGTATATGTAGACAAAGGGCAGAGGTATGAGCTGAATATGAAGGGATGATAAACTAAAAAAATGAAATTAAGGGATGAGAGAGAGGAATGTACTGGGAGAAAGAAAAAGGGAGAGGTAGAATGGAGTAAATTATCTCACCTAAAAGAGGCAAGAAAAAGCTTTTACAGTGGAGAGGAAGAAGGGGAAAGTGAGAGGGAATGAGTGAACATTACTCTCACCAAAACTGGCTCAAAGAGGGAATGATACACACAATCAATTGGGTATTGAAATCTACCTTACCCTATAGAAAAGTAAGAGGACAAGGGGGAGCAGTGATAGAAAGGATGGCAGATTGGGGGAAGGAGTAGTCAGAAGTAAAATACTTTTGAGAAGGGACAGGGTGAAAAGAGACAGATAAGTAGGATAAACAGGGTGGTGTTGGACAGAGGGAAATACAGTTAGCAATAGAAACTGTGAAAAAGTTTTGACGGAAGTTTCTCTGATAAAGGCCTCATTTCTTTTTTTATATTAATTTTATTTCTTTTTATGTTCTACAGTCACTACCATAAAACTTAGATTTCTTCCCCCTACTTACCTCCCACCTCCCCCCTCCCTCCCTGAGATAGCATACAATTTTATATAGGAGCTACACATACATTCCTATTGAATACATTTTCACTATAGTCATGCTGTGTAGAAGAACTAAAATGAATGGGAGAAATCATATAACAAACCAAAACAAAATACACAAAAGAAAATGATCTGCTACATTCTGTGATTGAATTACGTAGTTCTTTCTCTGGATGTGGAAGGCATTTTGCCTTAGAAGACTATTGGGAATTTTTTTTTAAGTCCTTTAAGTTCATTGCTATGAAGCTCCAAGTCTACCAGAAAAAGCTCTTGCACACTGTAATCGTTGCTGTGCACAAAGTTCTCCTGGTTCTGCTCCTTTCACTCAGCATCAGATCATATAAGTCTTTCCAGGCCTCTCTGAAGTCTTCTTGTTCATTATTTCTTATAGTGCAATAGTACTCCATTACATTCATATACCATAATTTATTCAGCCATTCCCTAATTGATGGGCATCCCTTTCATTTCCAGTTTTTAGCCACCACAAAGAGTGCTGCTATAAATATTTTTGTACTTGTGGGACCCTTTCCCATTTTTATGATCTCTTAGGGATACAATCCTAGAAGCGATATTGCTGGGTCAAAGAGTACGCACATTTTTGTAGCCCTTTGGGCATAGTTCCAAACCACTCTCCAGAATGGTTGGATAAGCTCATAGCTCCACCAACAATGAACTAGTGTTCCAAATCTCCCACATCCTCTCCAACATTTATCATCTTCCTGTTCTGTCATATTTGCCAATCTGATAGGTGTGATATGGTACCTTAGAGTTGTTTTGATTTGCATCTCTCTAATCAAAAGTGATTTAGAGCATTTTTCCACACGATTATAGATATCTTTAATTTCTTCCTCTGAAAATTGCCTGTTCATATCCTTTGACCATTTACCAATTGAGAAATAACTTGTATAGTTGTACATTAGATTCAGTTCTCTATATATTCTAGAAATGAGGCCTTTATCCCTGAGATTAGCTGTAAAAACTCTTTCCCAATATACTACTTCCCTCTGAATTTTGGTTGCATTGGGTTTGATTGTGCAAAAACTTTTCAGTTTAATGTAATCAAAATTATCCATCTTACACGTCATAATGCTTTCTGTCTCTTCTTTAGTCAAAAATTCTTCCCTTCTCCATAAATCTGATAAATACACTATTCCTTGCTCCTCCAATTTGTCCATGGTATCAATCTTTATACCTAGATCATGTACCCATTTGGACTTTATTCTTGTGTATTGTGTCAGGCATTGGTCTATGCCTAGTTTCTGCCACACTGTTATCCAATTTTCCCAGCAATTTTTGTTGAACAATGAGTTCTTATCCCAGAAGCTAGGGTCCTTGAGTTTATTAAATAGGAGATTGCTATATTTGTGGTCTACTGTGTCTTGATTACCTAGCCTATTTCACTTGTCTACCCTTGTGTTCCTTAGTCAGTTGAGAGTTGCTGCTTTATAATACAATTTGAGATCTGGTAGTGCTAGGCCACATTCCCTAGCATTTCTTTTCATTTAGTCCCTTTGATATTCTGGAACTTTTGTTCTTCTAGATGAATTTTGATATTATTTTATCCAGCTCTAGAAAATAATTATCTGATAGTTTAATTGGTATGGCACTAAATAAGTAAATTAATTAGGTAGAATTGTCATTTTTATTATATTGGCTCAGCCTACCCATGAGCAACTGATGTTTTTCCACTTACTTAGATCTGGCTTTATTTGTGTAAAAAGTGTCTTGTAATTGTGTTCATATAGTTCGTGGGTTTGTTTTGGCAGGTAAACTCCTAAATATTTTATAGTGTCTACCCTAGCTTTAAATGGGATTTCTCTTTCTATCTCTTGCTGTTGGCCTTTGTTACAAATATATAGGAATGCAGATTTGTGCATGTTTATTTTGTAACCTGCAACTTTGCCAAAGTTGTTTATTATTTCAAGTAGTTTTTTACTTGAATCTCTGGGATTCTCTAAGCATATCATCATATCATCTGCAAACAGTGATAACTTAGTTTCCTCTTTGCCTATCCTTATTCCTTCAATTTCTTTACTTTGTCTAATTGCTACAGCTAATATTTCTAGTACCATATTGAATAATAGTGGTGATAATGGACATCCTTGTTTCACCCCTGATTTTACTGGAAATGCATCTAGCTTATCTCCATTGCATATAATGCTTGTTGAAGGTTTTAGGTAGACAGTGCTTATTATTTTATGGAAAGTTCCCTTTATTCCTATGTTCTCCAGCATTTTTAGTAGGAATGGGTGTTATATTTTGTTGAAACATTTTTCTGAATCTATTGAGACAGTTATGTGGTTTCTGTTAGTTTTGTTGTTGGTATGATCGATAATGCTAATAGTTTTCCTAATATTGAACCAGCCCTGCATTCCTGATATGAATCCTACCTGATCATAATGTATTATGCTCTTAATAAGATGCTGTATTCATTTTTATAAAATCTTATTTTAAATTTTTGCATCTATATTCATTAGAGAAATTGGTCTATAATTTTCTTTCTCTGTTTTGTCTCTTTCTGCTTTAGGTATCAAAACCATATTTGTATCATAAAAAGAATTTGGGAGGACTCCTTCTTCCCCAATTTTCAAAAATAGTGTATGTAGTAGTATAATTAACTGTTCTTTAAATGTTTGATAGAATTCACTTTTAAACCCATCCCGCCATAGAGATTTTTTCTTAGGGAGTTCATTGATGGCTTGTTCAATTTCTTTTTCTGAGATGGAGTTGTTTAAGTATTCAACTTCCTCTTCTGTTAATCTCGGCAACTTGTATTTTTTAAAATACTCATTCATCTCATTTAGATTGTCGAATTTATGGGCATAAAGTTGGGCAAAGTAATTTCTAATTATTATTTTAATTTCCTCCTCACTGGAGGTGACCACTCCTTTCATTTTTGATATTAGTAATTTGATTTTCTTCTTTCTTTTTTAATCAAATTGACCAAAGGTTTATCAATTTTATTAGTTTTTTCATAAAATCAATTAACCCTAACCTTAAATTCAATACTTTTCTTAATTTCAATTTTATTAATCTCTCCTTTGGTTTACAGTATTTCTAATTTAGTATTTACTTGGAGATTTTCAATTTGTTCTTTTTCTAGCTTTTTCAGCTGCATGCCCAAGTCATTGATCTCCTCTTTCTCTATTTTATTTATGTAGGCATTCAAAGATATAAAACTTCACCTACGAACTGCTTTTGCAGTATCCCGTAAGATTTGGTAGGTTGTCTCATTATTGTCATTCTCTTGAATGAAATTGTTGATTGTTTCTATGATGTGTTTTTAACCCACTCCTTCTTTAGGATTAGATTATTTAGTTTCCAATTAATTTTTGGTTTATGTTTCCATGGCCTTTTATTACATATAATTTTTATTGCATTATCATCTGAGAAGGATGAATTGACTATCTCTGCTTTTCTGCACTGGATTGTGAGGTTTTTATGTCCTAGTACATGGTCAATTTTTGCATATGTGCCATGTATTGCTGAGAAAAAGGTATATTCCTTTCTATTCCCATTCAATTTTCTCCAGAGATCTATCATATCTACCTTATCCAGAGTTTTATTTACCTCCTTAACCTCTTTCTTGTTTATTTTGAGGTTAGATTTATCAAGCTCAGAGAGGGGGAGTTTGAGGTCCCCCACTAGTATAGTTTTGCTGTCTATTTCTTCCTTCAACTCCCCTAACCTCTTCTCTAAGAATTTGGATGCTATACCACTTGGAGCATACATTTTAGTAATGATATTGCTTCATTGTCTATGGTGCCTTTTAGCAGGATATAGTTTCATTCCTTATCTCTTTTGATTAGATCTATTTCTGCTTTTGCTTTGTCTGAGATTAGAATTGCTACCCCTGCTTTTCTTACATCAGCTGAAGCACAATATATTCTGCTCCAACCTTTTACTTTTACCTTGTGTGTATCCCCCCATTTCAAATGTGTTTCTTGTAAACAACATATTGTTGGATTATGGGTTTTAATCCATTCTGCTATCCATCTCTATTTTATGGGAGAGTTCATTCCATTCACATTCATAGTTATGATTACAATCTGTGCATTTCACTTTTTTCCTCTTTCCCACTGTTTGACCTTTTAGTTCTCCTGTCTCCCTTCCCCTCCTCAATAGTTTTCTCTTTTCACCACCACCTCCTGCAGCCTTCCCTTCTGTCTTTTAGCCCCCCTCCCTTTTACTCCCCTTTACCCTTACTACTTCTTCCCTCCCTTTTAACTTCTCCTCCCTTTTCTTCCCCCTTCCCCTCCTACTGCCCATAGAGCTAGTTAGTAATATATATTTAATTAAGTTTATTATTCCCTGCTTGAACCAAATCAGATGAGAGTACCTCTCAAACAATGCTCATCTCCCTCCCCTCTTTCCCTCTACTATAATTTTGTACTTCCTCCTGTGATGCAATTTGTCATTTTCTGCTTCCTCCTTTTCACACCTCCTATTACAATCCCTTCACATGCTTAAATCATATTTCTATAATCACATCATTTACTTTATACATGTTCCATCTATGTATGTCCCTTTTATATTTCATAATAGATGTACAATTCTCAAGATTAACAGGTATCATCTTCCTTTATCAGGAGGTAAACAGTTTGCCCAAATTGAGTAACAAGTTGTTTTTTTCCCTCTGTTTACCTTCTTATGCCTCTCTTGACACCTGCATTTGAAGATCCAATTTTCTATTAAGTTCTGGGGTTTTTGTCAGAGTGGTCTGAAAATCCCTTAGTTCTTTGAATGACCATCTCCTTGCCTGAAATGTTATGCTGAACTTTGCTGGGTAGTTGATCCTTGGTTGTAGTCCCTGTTCCTTTGCCTTGCAAAATATCAGATTCCAATTCCTTAGATCTTTTAATGTAGAAGCTGCAAGGTGTTGTGTGATCCTGACTGTAGCTCCTTGATATTTGAATGGTTTCTTTCTGGCTGCCTGTAATATTTTCTTCTTCACTTCATAGTTCTGGAATTTGGCAACAATATTTCTTGGGGTTTTGAGTTTGGGATCCCTTTCAATGACTATTTTGCCCTCCAGATCTAGCACTTCTGGGCAGTTTTCCTTGATGATTTCTTGGAAGATATTGTCCAGACTCTTTTTTTCATCGTGGCTTTCTGGCAGGCCAATAATTCTTAAATTTTCTCACCTGGATCTATTTTCCAAGTCAGTTGTTTTTACAATTTTACATTTTCCTCTATCTTTTCATTCTTT
The DNA here is from genome assembly GCF_028372415.1 of Notamacropus eugenii. NCBI lineage: Eukaryota > Metazoa > Chordata > Mammalia > Diprotodontia > Macropodidae > Notamacropus > Notamacropus eugenii. The sequence continues at coordinate 200,240,496 of NC_092874.1, read as the reverse complement.
AGATTTTGTTTGACTGATTCTTGCTGTCTCGTAGAGTCATCAACTTCTACTTGCCCATTTCTAATTTTTATCAAATTGTTTTCTTCAGTTAACTTTTGCATCTCCTTTTTCATCTGTCCAATTATTCCTTTCAATGAATTGTTTTCTCCAGTTAGTTTTTGAACTTCCTTTTCCATTTGTCCAGTTTTCCCAGTTAGGTTTTGTGGTTCCTTCTCCATTTGTTCAATTTTTCTTTTTAAAGAGATGCTCTTTTTTAAAACCATTGGCCAGTTTCTCTTCTATTTCCTTCTTCAGCTGTTCCAGGAGAGCTTTTTGTGCATGTGAGTAGTTCATAGTCCCTTCTGAAGTTTCAGATGGGAGTACAGTCTCACTACTGACCTCTTTAGTATTTGTGTTTTGGTCTTTGTCCCCATAGAAAGATTCTATGGCTTTTTCACTCTTGTTCTGCTTTTTCTTGCTCATGATGGTGATTGTGTGTTGTGGCTTCTGGTTCTTTCAGTTAGAAGCTGCAGAACTTGATGTTGAGCTGACTAGTGTGAAAAAGCTAAGGGCAGATGTCTTTTTATCTTTTTGTTTTGTGTTTCCCCCATCAGCCTTGAGGCAAGCTTGTTAAGCATGGGAGAGGGGTGGTCTAGTCAAGGGAGATCTCCTCAGCTAAGCTGAGGCAAAGGCAATCTCAGGGATTGGTGATCCCAGCTTCTCTATTATCTTCCCATTTGCCCTGAAGTGCTGAGGCATGCCTGGATCCTAGTGCGAGTTTCCACCCTTACTGGAGCTCCTCTCCTAGTGCTGAGGCTCGCCTGGGTCCCAGTGCCAGTTTCCACCACCCTGTATCCCCTCTCCTTCTGGTTCACCTCTGCCACAGTAGGAGGAATCCTCCTTGGCTATTTTCCTATCCTCAGGTATTATGAGTCCTATCAACTGCTCCCACTAACCCAAGATTTTTCTGGGGAAATATTGTATGATTCTTTCGAGGTCATCAAGGGTGGAGGAGTGAGCATTTACCAATTACTCCATCATTTTGGCTCCCAGAGGTTCAAGTAGGTGACTTACAGACGTTTAATCTGTGGGCTGAAAGTCTCAGGAACTGCTGCACCTGATATCCAGGGCTCAGTGGCTGTCACTCACTTGACTCTGCTGGTCTCTCATCCTGGTCTGCTGCTCAGCAGCCTGCTGCTGCCTCAGGCCTCCCTGGGGCCCTCCTGCTTCATTGCGCTGGACCACTGTGCTGTGGGCTATGGGCTCACCCCTGCAGGAAAGATCCTTCCTGTTGACCTTCCAGTTTGTCCTGTGCTGTGAATCTGCCACAGTCTGCCTCCTATTGGATTCTGCACCTCCAAAGTTTGGTCAGATTCTCTCCTTAGAGGTATCTGAAGGAGTTTGTTTAAGAGCTTAGGTGAGTTGTTGCTCTCACTCTGCCATCTTGGCTCCACCCCTCATTTCTTAAACATATGGAGAACTGAGTCAAATTTGTAAAAGAAAAAATAAGAGCCATTCCCCGATTGATAAATGATCAAAGATCAGTTTTGAGATGAAGTGATCAAAGCTATCTATAGCCATATGAAAAAATGCTCTAACTCTCTATTGATAAGAGAAATGCAAATTCAAACAATTCTGAGGTACGACCTCATAGCTATTAGAATGGCCAATAGGGCAGCAAAGATAAGTGCCAAATGTTGGAGGGGATGTGGGGAAAATGAGACTAATATACTGTTGGTGAAATTGTGGGCTGATTCAACTGTTTTGTAGAGCAATTTGTAACTATGCCCCAAGGACTATGAAATCATGCATACTCTTTCACTTAGCAATACCACTACTAGGTCTGGATCCCCAAAGAGGCAAAAAAAGAAAGGAAAAGAACCTATATGTTCAAAAATATTTATAGCAACTCAGTTCTGGATGCAAAGAATTAGAAATTGAGGGACTGTCCATCAATTGCGGAATAGCTAAAGAAGTTGTGGTATGTGATTATGATGGAATACTATTGAATTATAAGAAATAATGAGCAGGATGCTCTCAGAAAAACCTGAGAAGTCTTGCATGGGCTGATGCAAAGTGAAGTGTACTGTGTACAAAGTAAGAGCAATACTGTAGGATGATCATTTTTGAATGACTTAGCTATTCTTGGCAATGCAGCAATCCAAGACAATTCTGAAAAACTTAGGAAGAAAGATGTTATCCATCGTCAGAGAAAGAACTAGTGGTATCTGAATGCAGATTAAAGGATGCTTTTTTTACTTTATTTTTCTTGAGGGTTTTTTGCCTATGTTCTTTCATAACCTGTCTATTATGGATATGTTTTGCATGACTGCACATATATAACCTATATCAAACTACTTGCCTTCTTAATGGGAGTGAGGTGGGGAGGGAGGAAAGTAGAGAATTTGGAACTCAAAGTTTTAGAAATTAATGTTTATAAGTGTTTTACATGTAACTGGGAAAAACAATGTATTTTTTAAAATCATAAAAAAATCACTATTATTCTATATCCTTTGAGAGCTGTCATAAATCTTTCTTTAGAAACACAAAAATATTTTCTCTTCCCTTTTCATCACTAACTCATTCTCTAGAAATAAGACTGAATGAGACAGCATACCTTATATAGATTTCAAACTTGTGGCCACAAGTGTTGCAGGAACCAGATTAAAATATGGTTTGAAAATGTTTAAAAGAATAAATTAAAATACAGTATAATAATACAGTAGATAATGTTCATTTGTAGTTTCCTAAGTCAAAGCCCACAGAGATATATTTCTGAGTTTAACACCACTGCATGATAACTTTATCACTCTTATTTGCAATACTCTTATCTTTCTCAATTCTTAATTTTCACTCATTACATTTAATAAGTTGCCAGATTTTGTCACTTCTACATCCTCAGCATTTCTCACATCTCTTCAATGATACAGCCATCACCCCAGTTGAGGTCCTCATTGTCTCTCACCTGAAAAATAACCCCCTACTTGGTGTCTTCTTCCTTCAGTTCATCACTCACACATGCCAAAATGATATAGTGAAGATCTGGCTATGTGTACTACTCTCCAATAAACCTCAATGTTCTGTAGAACTTACACAATTAAAAGAAAAAAAGCTCTGGCAGTTAAACCACTCCACAACTTGGTAGCAACCTCCCTTTGTAGCCTTATTATATGACTTCCCTTGATGCACATGAAAGTCCAGCCAAAATGTCATTTCTATAACTCTTTATGATGAAATTCCATCTCCTACCCTGAGCTTAATAAAATTTTGTTGATTAATATTCTACAGAATATTTTTTCTACTTTTTAAACATATACCAAATAGTTAGATATTTGCTAATTTGTAATATTATTTGAGGTCTAGAAATGATAGATTTTTTATTACTATTTTAACTTATTACTTTCCTTGAAATTATTGACCTTTTGTTATTCTATTTGAAATTATTATTACAGTGTGTAGTTCTATAAAGTAAGGGCAGGTAGGTGGCACAGTGGATAGAATGCTGGATTCATCTTCCTGAATTCAGATCTGGCCTCAGACACTTACTAACTGTGTGACCCTGGGCAAGTCACTTAACCATGTTTGCTTCAGTTTTTCACCTATAAAATGATCTGGAGAAGGAAATGGCAAACCACTCCATTATCTTTGCCAAGAAAACCCAAAATGGGGTCACAAAGAGTCAGACATAGCAGAAAGGATGAAACAACAAAAAGTTCTATAAAGTATCTCCTTGGTAGTTTAACTGATATGGGACAAATTCTGTAGATTAAATTAGGCAGTATCATTTTTTATTCTGTTTTCAAGATCCTGCTATTAACTTTTAATATCTCTCCAATTTCTTGGGTTTTCTTTTATTTTCATAAATATTGTTTTGTAGCTAGATTTACACAAGTCCTATGCGTGTCTTAGTAACTACACTTCAGATATTTGATACATTTGTGTTAAATGAAGTTTTCTCTTTTTCTTTTTTTTTTTAGTAATATGCAAGAATATTGATGAGTATTGTGATTTAATTCAATTAAATTGGACAAACATTTTTAATTAGCCTATTCTGTGATAGTCATTGTTTTAGAGGTAGGTGTATGCAACGAAGCATGAAAACAATTTCTGCCAGTAAAAAACATATATTTTGGTGTTCTGTTATCTCAATGTGGTTATTATTCATTTCAGTTAGTTCCTTCATTGCTTCTTAATGTTTTCCAAGCAAGGGTCAAAACTATACATATCATGATTTGGTCTCCTCTTTGCCAGCACCTTTTCCTTTATTTCCCCAATTTCTTTCTCTTGCTTGTTATGATAGAATTTTGGGGGCTATGTTAAAAACAGGAAAGAGAGGTAGCACCTTTGTGTCAACTCTAAACTTTTGGGGAAATTTTTCTCTATTAAAATTAACATTTTGTTGTTCAGTCATTTTTCAGTCATGTCTTACTCTTTCTTGGCCCCATTTGGAGTTCTCTTGGCAGAGATAGTGGAGTGGTTTGCCATTTCCTTCTCAAGATCACTTTACACATGAGGACACTGAGTAAAACAGGGTTAAGTAACTTGCCCAGGGTCACACAAGTACTAAGTGTCTGAGGCTGAATTTGAACTCAGGTCTTCCTGACTCTGGGTCCAGCATTCTCTCCACTGTGCCACTTAGCTGCCTTAAAAAATAATGTTAACTCTTGGGTTTTGGTAAATGTTTTTATTATGTTGAGGCATTCTAAACTAATTTTTACCATTTGTAAAAAAAAAAATATTTAAGTTCTGTATTTTTAAAAGGCTTTTCTGCATCCACTAGAGAAGGGTATGGTAGATGTTCTTTAGGTTTTCTATCTGTGTGATTATGCGTATATTCTTAAGGTCTCCAGGCCACAGGCAGTTCTTGAGGTCCAAGTTACAGAAAGGTTGTAACTTGGGTTAACAGAGAGAGTTTCTGTGTTAATGAAATGAAAATCTCTTGATACAGTGATGTATTTTCAGGCTCTGTTGATATAATGCTGTGGTTTTGGTTGATTTTGTTATTTTCATGATTAATTACACTAATTTGCTTCTTAATGACAGCCATCCTTGTGACTCTAATATAAATATATTTTGGTTAAATTGAATAATTTTTAATATATTGCTGAAATGTCTTTGCTATTTGAGAGGGAGTGTCAGTATTTATTATCAATGAAACAACATGGAATTTTTTGGGAAGAATGGTAGAATAATGCAGTCAAAAGACCTACATTCAGTTCCTTTCTGATCCATTCTGGCTGTGTGATCCCACCCTCTCAACCTCTACCCCAAAGCAGGTCACTTGTCTTTTACCATAAAGCTTTTCCTCAGGCAAATCCCTAAGACTGTATGTTTCCAGAATATTTACTAATTTGTTTTGATAATTTCCTCACTGGGAGCTCCCTATATTTATTTTTTAAAATTTTAAATGAAAATTAAAATGAAAAAATGAAAAAAAATTCTAAAAAATTAGCAAGCTTTTTCCAACTTATGCCTTCCATGGATGATGGTGTGGTTCAGAATGTGAACCATCAGTAGGAATGATCTGGCTACTTCCTAGATTGGTGCTTATTATAACCCATCCAGGACTTGTCTACTGTGAGATTCTTATCTATATCAGTGCTTAATAACAAGATGGCCCCCTCTCCAGATGATAAGGCCTTCCCCTCTGAGATTCCCTTTCATCTGCTCTGTATATCTTGTCTCCTTTATTAGACTGTGAGTGAACGTCTTATTAGCTAAATTAATGAACATACAGGTTGCTATGAGGATAAAATGAGATAATATGCAAAAGCATTCTGAAAAGATAAGGCACTTTACACATATAAGGGAATGTTTCTGATAGGTTTTTCTACTTGATAGAAATCTAGATAACCATTAGCTTACAATAATATAAAGAGTCAGAATCAATTTGTTGTTTGTAGTTTCGTTTATTTTCTGAAGACAGTTGAACACTGACATTTGACTGCCCAAACACTTTGTTTGGAGACCAAAAGGAAAATTCACATGCAGTATTGCACATAGAAGCATTGATCTGAGCAGGCCATATATAGCAACAGCTGAAGAAATTCATTTTTCCCAGCTTTTAACAGTCAGTTTTTCTTTCCTATCATTTTAGAAATAGCCATGTCATATATTGCACATTTTCATCATGATCTAATTTAACCCCATTCCATACATCTCTCCTGTTCCTTATCTCTACACAATGCTATAAATAAGAGTCTAGCTATCCAAGAAAAATGATTGTATGGATTTTCAGCAAAATTGAAGTTTTCTATAAATGAGACCACTGATTCATTTTAATATTTGAGTAAAGAAAACAAACCCATCAACGTTTAGCAAAAATGTAGAAATTAGAGATTGAAATGATTTTGCAAGTCAGTTGCCCCTCTTAGTCTACTGACAGACTTTGAGAGACAGAGACAAAAAGAGACAGAGAGACAGACATGTAGAGAGAGACAGTGAGAGACACAGATAAATCCTCTTAAGCTTAACATCATATTTATCAGTAAAAAAAAAAAAAAAATTAAAAAAAATGTAGGTAGAGTCAGGTGCAAACTGCATTTGAAACCAGTGTCTTTGTTATGAGATACAATTTTGTGGGGAATGGGGAAATAAAAAGGGATGACAATTACCAGGTCTCCAGATATTTACATTCAGGTTATGTTCATGTAGAAACTCCTTCATTTTGTGCAATGTTCCTAAGCGGTCAGCAAATAATAAATAATTTTGAATTCAGTCTCTGTCCTGTTTTAGAATATTATACTTAACAAAAGCACTATGGAAACATAAAGTGCATAGGATCATAGATTTAAAGGAACCTTAGAGGTTTTTTAATCTAACTCCCTCATTTTACAGATGAGGAAACTCAGGCTGAGAAGTGCAGTGACTTGCCCAAGGTCTCATAGCTAATTAATATCTGAGACAGGACATGAATTCAGGTCTTTGTGACAATGCCCAACACTTCATCCAAGTTCCATCTAGAATGTTTTGTTTTATTTTGATTTTTTAAGTTAACTCTTTCTCCTTAGGAGTGATGCTTAATTAATAGGACTGTAAGATTTTCTGGCCCACAGAAAGATTAATCTATGCTTCTTCATTACATAGTTCCCCAAGATACTCCATTTCTTTCGCAGGGAATAAATGTTGAGATGATAACCTGCACTTAATAGAAACATATACGGTCTTTGAAAGACAACTTTCATCCTGGTCTCTCAGCACTAAAGAAGGAAAAGGCCTAGAGAATACTTTCCAGGTCATGACATTTCTGTTGCTGGTATCGATTTTCTTCTCGAAGTTTCTAAGATTTAATATCCAAAGCTTGTTGTCTTTTAAGTGTTTCTTCACCATGGGTTCCAGATGAACAGAAAGCAAGTGTTGAATTCATTCACTTTTCAAAGAACTGGGCACATAACATCAGTGTCCTTATTTTATCTTTGATTTAGGGAGAGAAAACTATTTAGAGATTAATCTTTTCCATAACTAGGACCACTTTGAAAATAGTCACCCTCTAGTCCTCCTTCTCCATTGTAAAAATCTCCATTTCCAAGACCACTTCCAATATCCATGAGATTCCCCTTCAAAAATTACTTCCTGAACTTCATCCAAACTTTCCATTACCACAGAACTCTCCCAAACCAAAATCTCCTTATCTTCTTCTCCTAGAACTTTGAATATGAACTCATTTCATCCTGGTTCTGTAAGAGATTTTTTACTGCTGCCTGGGAATCCATCCACTTTATTAATTTTCTCTAGGTATGGGCTCTGGGCCTTGGGGTGGCAGCTAGAAATCTCTGCAGGAGAAATTCTCCAAAGTGTTTGTGTACGTTTATTAGAATGTGTATATGTTTCCTCTTTAGTATTTTGGTAGCACTTAGATCTTGTAACAAGTTGTTGCTTAAGTTTTGGATTCTTTCATCTTCTTACTCCTCTTCTTCCTTAAGTTGCTCTATTGCATTCAGCAGGTGCTTGTTCATACAGATATCTAGTTATCATCCTCTGGTTCTTGATCTGATGATAATAATATCTGGTAATGAGTCATCTCCATCCAGAGATATTTCAGCTTAAGCAGCTGGGTTTTTATAGCAGAATAGTCTTTGACTATGTCCTAGAGTCCTCTCCTCAAGCATCGTAGTGTGCTCTGGTATATCTACCAATATTAGGGAAACAATAAAGGCTGGTCCTTCTAGGGCTTTCCAAATGACTAAGAGATTTCCCGAGTCTCTTACAAATGGGGAAGAGAATGGATGTCTTTAAGGACAAATTCTTACATGGAGTAAGCTAACCCATTGAGAGACTGGTTTCATTGAGTTTCAATCACATCCGCAAGCATGTGCTATCAGTGTTTGGTGGGTTTGCTACAGATCCAGTGCAGCGCTTTCTGGCATTTGACGCTGCCAACCTCAGTATTTCTAAGGTATGCACAGTTCCCTGATCCTGTGAGGTTGAACCTATAACGAACGAAAGAAGACCAAAATCAGTGTCACTACTAGAAAGAGTTCTATGGCAACAGAGACATTTAAAAAACAAACACTAGTTTCCATCCGAACAGTCAGACCATTGAGGAAAATGAGGAAAGTCCTATCCAACCCTTTGAGGCAGCCAAATGGTGCAATGTAGAGATCACTGGGCTATAAGTAAGAAGTCTTGAGCTAAAATCTAACCTTACATGTTTTTTGGGTGTGTGATCCTTGACTAGTCACTTAAACTCTGTCTCAGTTTCCTCAACTGTGAAATGGGAATGATAACAGCGTCTACCTCCTAGGGTTGTTATGAGGATCAGATGAGATAATATGTGTAAAGTGTGTTAAGCACAGTGTTTGTCACATAGTAGGTGCTATAGAAATGTTTATTCCTTTCCCCTACCTTTGAAGAAAAGGTATAGAAATGGATTTGAAGTACTGAATTAGTGTATCTAGCATAACAGATGAAGATTTTAATTTCTCATCACCCAAACTAATATGAACTATATAATGAACTTATAAAAGATCTCTAAAAATGTTAAATTTTTGTTTGCTAAAGAAATAAATTTAGTTCAACCACATTTTCCAAGAGCAGCATCATCAGTCACAGCTCTTCTCTTCCTGCCTCCCCACTCCCCAGATAGAATTAGTTGCTAAGTGTTGTTAATTCTACCACCACAAAAATCTTACATCTACACATATGGGAGGCTATTTGAAATCCTTATCAACTATTTGTTCAGTCATTTTTCAGTTGTGTCTGACCCTTCATTACCTCATCTGGGGTTTTCTTGGCAAAGATATTAGAGTGGTTTACAATTCTCTTCTTTAGTTCATTTTACAGATGAGTAAGTTAAGTAAGATGAGTAAGGTTAAGTGACTTGCTTAGGGTCACACAGCTGGGAAGTGTCTGAGGCAGGATTTGAACTCAATAAGATGAGTCTTCCTGAATTCAGGCCTGACACTCCCATATACCGCATTGAAGGGATAGAGGTAAGTTCCAACAACTTGAGTAATCAAGAAAGGTGCTTTATAGGAACTGATATTTCAGTTGATCCTTGGAGACTGATAGGGGTTCTAAGAGAGAAGAAAGAACATTCTAGGCATGGGAAAGACAGATGCAAAGAAACAGATGTAGAAGGCGGATAAATCCTTTCCCCTCTCTGGGCTTCAGCTGTCACTTTCAGCTCTAAAACTTTGTTATAAGATCTTAGATGTGACCAGGTGGCACCTTAGCTCACAGAGCACTGGCTTTAGGGTGAGGAGGATTTTAGTTAAAATATGACCTCAGATACTCACTAGCTGTGGGACCCTGGGAAAGTCACTTAACCTTGATTGCCTCCATGCTCCCTACTCCCCCTCCCCAAAAAAATTTAGATCTAGAGCTAGTAGAGACCATAGAGGATACATGGTTCAATCCTGTCATTTCATAGATGACTCTATGAGATAGGAAGATGCTGAGTATATATGTATATATATGCATGGAATAGAATAGTTTCATTTTTTTAAAGAAGTCACAATCTCATTCAGAAAAATACTTTGAAAAAGGAAAAAGAAAGAGGTCCTCATTTATTCTTCTGAGCCCCAGCAGTTAGAGAATGAATTCCATCTCAGAACTCACCAGCCACTGAATTCTTTGCCATTTGTCCATCGCCATGCCTGGTCTGTTTCATTTTTCAGTCCAATCCAGTGCTCAACATTACTCGCGTATCGCTTGAGAAAAATCTTGAAGAAAGCACATGGGAAGCCATTGTCATATACTTCATTCTCCAAGTAAGTGCATAATTGAGAAATTGATTAATTTCATATGAAATCCTCTGTCCCAAACACTGGAGTGATCTTTTCAATGTGTATTGTGAACGCAGGTTGTTCACATCTTGCAATCATGATAATGACAAAGGGGAGTAAATTTTTATTTGATAGCATTGAACTGTAATAAGGACCACAAAAGGTCAACTAGTCTAACAGAATTTAATAATATTTACTGACTGGCCACTGTATGCTAACTCTTGGTGTGTTTGACTGACTCTTTATATGCCCAGGACACCACCAGTACTTAGAAATTAGGAACACTAAGGCTTTGGTCAAATTTTGAAGACAGAAAAGAAGTCTTTGGTGTGTCTCGTCTTCCTATCCTGGCTTCTTTCCCAATTCCTTCCAAAGTTTTGTGATGTTCCTCATAAACTATACCTTAATCCTTTCTTGCTTCATCTTTATCTATGAAGAAATGCTTTCAAATTTTTTCTTCATACTAAAATGCAAACGGTTAATATGTAGCTTAAAGTGTTACCCTTCTGAGGGTAATATATATATTTTTTGATAAGGATCAAAGAGCTATGCTAAAAGAAAGAAACATAAGTCAAAGTGATGGGTGGAGGAAATTGTAATGTAAGGGAAGGGGACACTAATATAATTACCAATAGACCAGTAGCTTAAACCTATGATCTTATCCTTTAGCATATAGGACAAAGAAAATATGAGATGCTTAGAGAATTCCGTAAAGAGCACTGGATCTGTGTTAAAAAGACTTGCACTTGAATTTTAGCTACCAATTAGGAGCTATGTAAGCACTAACAAGTTACTTTTCCACTCTGGGCCTCAGTTTCTCCATTTATAAAATGATAGCTTTGTCCAAGATGATCTCTAAAGTCCTTCCAACTCAAAAAAATCCTATAATGATTCAGAGCCAGGAAAGCAGGACCTCCTGACTTCTGCCCCTTAAGATCCCTCATGTTTCATCAAAGGTTACTTCAAACACCATCTCATCTCCTGGGTGAAGCTTTTCGTGATATCCCCAAGTATTAGGGCCACTTCCCTTAAACTGCATTGTAAGTATTCTGTTATATATTTTGCATATTGCTTGTACATGTCCATATTGAATGGTCCATGTGCTCTCCCCCAGAAAGTCTAAGCTCCTTGAGGGCAGGGATTGTTTTATATTTTGTCTTTGTATTCTCTAATGCCTAGCACAGTCCCTGGTATATAGCAGGCACTTAATAAAGACTTGTAGAATGAACAACTAAAAGCCAATATTCTAGTGTTTTACTCAATCTTGTGTGTTCTTGTGATTCAATTTCCCTATAAATGGCAGAATCAGTCAACTAACATTTATTAAGAGCTAAACACTGTTCTATAACAGATTGCAAAAAAGTCAAAAATAAAACAAAACAAAAAAACAGTCCTGGCTTTCAAAGACCCTACAGTCTAATGAGAAAACAACATGCAAACAAAATGCAAAATTTTCCTTCATAGGGAAGCCATGAGTATCCACAAACAAGAATGATAAAGAAAAATCCTAACATTTTAAAATACTATTTTTGTATAACAAGGTCTTACCAGGTCTTCCTTAGAGTCAATCTGAGCAAGAGTTGAATCGTGGGAAGAGCAGGCATTTTGGCTGGTGTACCAGTTCGCTGTAGTGTTGGAAAAGATGTAACATTTGCCTCGGTATCCAATCCAAGAATCAGGGCATGAGGACACAGAAAGATCCAAGGACATCGATGTCATCAATGGAGATGTATTTTCACTAACATATTTTCCAGGACAGTTGTATTGACCCACTGCAAATAAAGTCATTTGATATTTTAACTGTCACAATATATATAATCTATGGAGCTATATGGTCTGTGTGCTGTGCTAAGTGATAAAATGAGAAATAGAATTGATGACAGTATTCCCTCTCAGGAGTAAGGGGCAAAGAATCCTCTAACCAGTGGCATAAAGATTGCTATTCCCCTTTGCCCTCAAAATAATGTTCATCTTAGAGTCAAATAGGGTGTTCTATGTAGTGTCTCTGACCAAAGATGCCAGATAGTAAATGGGAAAAAGGAAAAGGCTGAGCATACAATTTGTTCCAATCTAAAATACCCTTCTCTGGTTACCATGTCTTGCTCTGCTAGAGTGTAATTTCCTTGAATGAAGAGAATATCTTTTTTTTATATTCATATCCCCATAATTTAGTACAGCGCTTAACACAAATTTCATGTTCCCTTAACAAAAAATTTTTACCATCCATTCCTTCATTCACTCATTCACCCAAACAACCCATTCCTCAACCATTCTGGATAACTAGGAAGTTGCTATACAAAAGGGGCTATGACTGAATCCAAAAAGTGCTCACCTACCTGACAAGGCAATTATTGTGATGATCAAAATGGCAATAATGACGACAGGGAGAACAGCACATGGAACAGGAACTCGTAGGGAGCCATCTGACTCAGGGGTCATCATGGAATTCGTGGTCTGGTCTGAAAGAAAGGAAATCAATGATCAGTCAAGTCATGAAAGCAATGGATGTTTGGGGATCTATCTACAAGCTGCTGATAAACAAACATGCCTCCCTTGACTCTTGGCCTAACTAGCTAATGTACTTATATATATTTTGGTATCTGGGATTGAGAAGGTTCTTGAAAAAAGGCATTTGGACAAAAATAAAGGAAGTCAGAGAAGACTCTAATTTATTATTCATGCTTTGAGTAGGTCCATAAACTCTAGGTTTAGGAAAACATTAGACTGGCTATATTTTTTTTATTCTTTTGGTGGAGACAAAAGAGGGTCTCTTTAAAACCCAAATCTACAAAGAGGACTTCAATGGTTTTATTTTAGTGTGCTAAGGTCCATATCATTGAGCTATTTACTACAATGAACAGCAGAGAGACTTAACTAGTCTAAAGGAATTTAATAACATTGACTGATTGGCCATTATACTCTAAACCCTATTGCATTCAATCAACTCTAAATAAAGAAATTGTTCCCAAATTTTTTAAATAGGTGAAACATTGAAAAGAAGTCTATAAAATGAAAAAACAATCTCTTTACTAATAATGTTTTAAAACAACATTTATATGGCACTTTAGCATTTGTATAACACTCTTTTTTAGGATAGCTCCATGAGGCAAGTTTAAATAACAGAACCAGAATCTGGACCTGAGTAGTATTACTTTAAATGCATGGCTTTCCCCACCTTCTCCTCCCCATCCCCCCCGCTTCAATCTCAGTGCTCTTTCTTTCTATAATAAAGCTAGAGCAGTCCACTGATATCCATTTGATGTCAAGATAAAGTGAGGAAGCAGCCCTCCAAATGCTATGGGTGGAGCCCTTGTGGCAAATTTATGAGAGGAAATGGGCAAAAATCCCATAGGTTGAGCTGGCAAGGATGAACTGTAATCTGTGTCTTTGGAGGGAGCTTCTGAATGGATAGGATCACAGATGTATTTGGATATTGGAGTATACCTGAATTTACTTATCTTTGTGCAAGTATGTAAGTCTTTTCAGGGCAGGGACTGTTTTAGTGGTTTTAGCTCTTGCTTTGTGTTCCCAGTACCTTGCTTAAGGAGGCACTTAATCAATTATTATTATTCATATTATTTAAGAAAAACCTGTTATAAACTATTAATCAGACACTTAATAAAAGCTTGGGGAATTAAGTTGAAGTAAGTTTTACCTCTGCAGATGACTTTTGTAACTGAAACCACAAGTCAGTAGGCAACATTTCTGGAAATTGCAGTGGTTTTTTCAGTGATGGTTTTTATTTAGAGTTGTTTTTTCCCCTTATTATTACAGCTTCAAAATGTATCTTCCTCAAAGTTCAGCATTCACATGGATGAACATTAAGTATTGCTTCTTTGGGGTTTATTCACTTGTTTTTCCATCTCTATCCATACACAGGTGAAAAATTGCAGCTAACATTTATTCAGTGCCTTTTGGTTTCCATAGGACCTTTGTATACATTATCTTATTTAATCCTCAAAAGAATCCCATAAATTTGGTTGTGCACGTAGTACTTATTCTCCTTCTACAGGATTGCTGTCATTTCTGCCTTGTGTAATTTCATCTTCTCTGAGCCTCTCTAGGCTGATATTTCTTTCCCACTCCTATAAGGGCTGCATGATTGGATGCAGCTCTCAGACTGTACCTTAGCAAGTTTAGAGTTCCTTTTGGGTCAGTTTCGATTCTCACCATCTGATAGTCACTGACACTGCTGCATCTTTAACCACAATGTCAGACTAAGTTTCATAGAACATCTTTAGCCACTTGAATGCTTCCCCTCATCCCCCTCCTATTTCCAACCTATATCAGTTCAGCTGCAGTAACTGTGAATGAGCAAAAGATCAAAGTGACAGGGAGTGCTTCACTGATCTTATCATTAGCTAAGTGGTTCAGTTTTGAGCTACTTTGACCCCCCCACAGTTTAGCTCATATCACAGGTGACTTCCTACTACCCTCAACATCATTTCCGAGAACCTTTCAAAAATTGTCTAAAGGTCCTTTCCAGAACTGAAGTAAAAAAAGACAAGAAAGTCCCCCTTAGACACGTTTTCTATAAAATCCCCCAAGAATGACGTTCAATTGTCCAGATCAACTAGACAACCAGAAAGAGAGGGAGACAGAGACTATGGATTCACCAAGCAACTGACTATAAGTTCAGGACATTTTGTGTTCCTGAGCTGACCCCCAGCTATTTCCCTTCCTTTGAACCTAGCCATCTCTTCCTTTATAATTTGTTGCCCAGTTTGGATTAAAAAAAATTGGTGAACCTCCATTGAAATAGTGGTATGACTCACAGGAATAACTTGGTTTTGACTTGTGATCTTCAATCCGTTGAAGATTGATTTTTCAGGAGCTAGAAATGCCCTTACACAAGATAGTAGTTTGATGTGAGGAGTTCAAAAGAATTTTGTCAGTTTTACCCTTCCTATAATAGGCTCTATGACTGAATAGTTTTTAGATATGATAGCATCTTTGTTCTCAATTTTCTGAATTCCTCTTAGATATGACAGGAGGAAGGAGGGAAGAGGAATGAGAGCCTCAAGAATATGGATGAAAATAACAAAATCCTAAAGGAATAAAAACTTCAGGAAGAGAACAGTCTGAGAAAAGAAAGGTTAGAAATAAAAGAAGTAGATACAGACAAAATAAAACATTGAGGAAGAAGGAAAAGCTGTGAATTCAAATGTTTTCAATGAGAGAATGAATGGAAAAAACCAGATATATTATGTAGAAATAGATGTTGATGATGAAGAAGAAAATGAAACTCTAAACTATTAGGGAGGTACCAATTCAGATAATTCTTTCATGTCAATTTTCTTGTAAATTGCATTTACTTGTAATGGCTATGCAAGGCAGAGTTCCTGCTCACCTCTTGTCTTGGAAGCAGGTAGAGGAACCTACTAGAGGACAGGACACTTGAAAAGGCAGAAGAAACAAAGAGAGTTAGTCAAATGCGGAGGTAATAGTAAGGAAAAAAGAAATGGTAGCCAAAGAGATAAGAAGCATCAAATCTCCCGAAATGATAATCTGGGCAAGGCAGGCAGAAGCATCAGGAGGAATTATGGGGGCTGGGGGAAGGAGGGATGTAGCAAGGGAAACCAAACAGCCAATAAACCAAGGTAGTTTGAATTGAGACCATAAAAACATTCTTGAGAATATCTATCTTTCTAGAACTTTCTCACAACTCAGACACTTTTACAGATGTAAACCTTCTTCCAAGGCCTTCCCATATCCCTCTGACTGAAGCAGGTCTGGACTCAGGCTTAAAATATATATTGATGATAGCGGTAGGAGTAGGAGAAGACAACTATCATTCTCCCAATTGAGTTAATGTCATTATGTATACAAATCTCTCTCCATTCTTTTCATGTTCAATCCTATAATTTCTACTTAAAAGATTTCAATTAAAAAGATAAAATCCAGCTTACTTTGAATTCCTCTCTCCGTGTGCAAGGGACTGTTTTCTTGTCCAGAAAGTTCTTCTCTTGTTTGCATCTTTCTTGTTCACAATCTCTTGACAGATCCTAAGTGTAGTCTTTGTTAGGGTTCTTTGCCTGTGTTGATACTCAGAACAGACACAGTTACTTATATTCCGTTATATTATCTCCGCCCCCTTCTTCATTTCCTCCTTCCCCAATTCATCTTTAATTTACAGTCCAGTGACCTGGACGCTGTTCATGTTGTACAGTGAGGGTGTGGTTTTCCCTTTAAATCTGAACCCTTCTTCCTCATAGCTGTAGGTATAACATGAGGGGCTTGAAAACAGAGAATCTCTTGCCTTTAATGAGCCAGATCAAAACTCCTCAGATCACAAGAGCTGGGGAGAAAGATAGGTTAGGAGACAATAGAACTCACCTTCTGAGTTCCAGCTTTGACTGCACAATTCCCATCCTTTTCCTCTCTCTGTGCTCACTTTTCTGATCTGTAAAAATTAAGAGATCTCTCTCTCTGTCTCTCTTTGTCTCCCTCCCTCTGTCTCTCTCTCTCTGTCTCTGTCTCCCTCTGTCTCTCTCTCTCCCTCTCTCTCTCTTTCTCTGTCTCTGTCTCTCTCTGTCTCTGTCTCTCTCTCTCTGTCTCTCTCTCTCTCTGTCTCTCTCTGTCTCTCTCTGTCTCTCTCTCTCTCTCTCTCTCTCTCTCTCTGTCTCTCTCTCTCTCTCTCTCTCTCTCTATATATATATATATATATATGTATATATATATATATATATATATATATATATATATATATATAGTATGTATAATGCTCTTTGAAGAGATCCAAAACAAATTTGTTGAAATCTGAATTAATAGTTTGAATCTAGGGAAGGTCTTAGTTAAGATACAAATAGTTTACCTAGGAAGGGGAGTAAATTAACTCATCATCACTCAGTAGCCCTATTAACATGAGGTAGTTTTCAGGTTAGCCTACTATCATAATCATATTTCATATCCTGGCTTCAGATCATCTAGCTATCACCTAAAGGACATAGGGCAAAGGACAGGTACCTTTAAGAGAAATAAGGAAGTGGACAAAGCATAGAGTGCTAAGGTAAAAAAAGTCAAAGATGATTCTGAGTACATTTATTGAACATGTGCTATGTGTAAGGCATCATAATAACCTTTTGTGCATTTGAATTCTACAACATGAATAGAATAAGCAATGTCTTACTTTACTTTATATAGTTGAATGAGTTGGTAATAGGATATACTTTCTCCCCCATCCAAAAGTCATTTTTCTTACTGACTACAAAATTTGTCCTCCTCTCCTCTCACCAAAGAGACTATAAGATCCTTAAGGGTAGAGACTGTCACTAAAAAAAAAAAAAAAAAAAGTATCCCCAGGGCCCTACACAGCATTTGCAGGTAATAAATGTTTATTACAGAATGAAAAGTCTGAATTTGCTGGTTAGCCTAGAAATTGCTACTATTGCATTCTTTCCTCTTCTATAAATATTGAACTTAAAACCTAAATAAAGTTCTTAACAAGAATTAACAGATATTTTTAGGGTCTGAATATGCCAGAACACTGCACAGTTCCTTCTTAGTCAATGAGAGAGGGTATATATCCTTATATGGAGAATCCGGTGGAGCCGCTTGTTAAGGAAATGAAGTAATAGCAGTTTGATGCAAAGCAGGGTAATGAAGCCAGGATGTGATATCTGATCATGATAGCAGCTGGAACAGGATGGCACATATACAAAAGACCACAAAACTTCTGATCAAAGTGAGTTTCCGGAGTCAACCTGTTCATCAGTTTCCTATTCTTAGTCTGATTGTCTGTAGGTAAAATCAGCCTGCTCACTTGGCTTTGAATCTCCTTGTAAATCTGAATTCCATTTTGTGTTGCTTTAGCCTTCTGCCTAAGTGTATACAAATGACTCTAAATTGAGTCACATGTGTTTTCTAAATCTATAAGGGTACTTTGATTAGGTTAGGTTCTGGAGCAGGATCCCTAGAACCTGTGTGGTAAGAGCAAAGGGGAATTTCCAGTCCAGATTTCTTCTTCTACTTCCATTCTGACCCTCAGCAATCACTTTCACATTTTCCTCCAAGATGAAATTTTCCTCTCTAATTTGAACCCCAGAGATGCCTTTCAAAAGTGTGAACTATTATGTTTCTCTCTTCCTTGAAAGAAGAAAAGAAATACCTTAGACCCAGAAAGCTGATTGTTTTTGCCTCAGTAGACTTGACAAAGGGAAATGAAAGCACAGAAAATCTCAAATGTGCTTTGGAGTGGTCATAATCTAAAAAGACTCATCTAGATAATGATATGGTATGGAATTTGTAAGCAGTATGAATTGATTTTCTCTCTGGCTCTTTTTGAAGATAGAAGGTTACAGCATATCACTTTTGTAGTCAAAGTCTCTTCAAGCCCAGTTAATCAGTTAAAACACTCTAGAAACTGCTTGCTTCATCCCACCTCAACCCTAACTTCAATCAACTCCAGATGAGGAGAAGGGTCCAAGGCACAAGAATCATTTGGACTTTTTTCTTCATATCCCCAATACTTAGCCCAGTGTCTGGTACATAGTAGTATTGTAGGCATAGTAGGCATGCTTAATGAATATTAGTCAACTGCCTGATTAGAAGAATGGTCAGTAACAAGGGAGACAGGTCTTTACAATTGTCCATGAGGAAAAATGGGTATCATAGGACAAATACATGTCATTTTAAATGAACAGTAAAATGGAGTGAATTTGGTGTTATTTCACTTTTAAGCTCCAAAGGCCCAGAAAGAACCTTCCATTCTTTAAGGAGTTCTCTACCCTTTGGAATTTCTTAAAAGATGGAAAATTGTATTGGAGGAATTGAGTTATTGGAGTTCCCTCAATGCTAGTACCTTCCTTCTCTTGATTATTTCCAATTTGTCCTGTCTATATTCTGTTCACATATAGTTGTTTTTCATGTTGTCTCTGCTATTAGACTATAAGCTCCTTGAGGGCAGGGACTATCTTTTGCCCCTTTTTTTGTGTGCCTGGCACTTAGCACAGTGTTTGGCACACAGTTAAGCCTTAATAAATGTTTATTGACTGATTGGCTCTCAAATACAATGAACTAAAATGACATGGGATGACAGACGAGATAAATAAAGTGTAAAAGGGGACCTGGATCCACTTCCCTGTTCCCTAATGTCACTCACTACAAAGGAGAGTCATGGGGAAAGAGAACAAAAGAAATACAAGGACTTTCCCACTAAACAGCAGAAATGTATGACAGGAATAGACACAAAATATCATGACCCCACAACTGATTTTGTTTTTGGTCAGAGTACAATCCTGGGTTTGCCCTTGCTTGCACTAGTTTCTTTCCTAATAATTACAGAGCTAGCTCACTTTGGCAGGAGATTTTCCAAATAATCTTTCAAGATAGATTGGAGAGTTATGATGATACCCAATTCACAGATGAAGAAACTGAGGTTCAGAGTAATGAATTTCATAAGGCTATGAAGCTAGTATATGTCCAAATTGGGACTAGAACCCTGTTCTTCTGATCCATTCTTTAATCAATCAACAACATTTATTAGTCACCTACTATATTCTAGGTACTATACTAAGTGCAGAGGATACAAAAGGAGGCAAAAGACAGTCCCTGCCCTCAAGGAGCTTAGAATCTAATGGCAGAGACAACATGTAAACAAATATATACAGAGCAAGCTATATATAAGATAATAGGAAATACTCAACAGAAGGAAGGGACTGGAATTAAGAAGGGTTAAGGAAGACTTTTTGAATAATATAGGACTTAAGTTATTACCTTATTACCTAGTAGTTACCTAGTTACTTAGTCGTTACCTAGACTTAAAGGTATCCAGGGAGATCAGTAGTGTGAGCAGAGGAAGGAGAGGAAGAGTTTTCCAGACCTGGGGAAAGCCAAAGAAAATATCTGGATCTGAAAGAAAAAAGTGTCTAGTTCCTGGAGTAACCAAGTATCCAGTGTCACTGGACTGAAGAGTACTTGTTGAGGAGTGATATATTTTGTCCTTTTTCTTGAAGAGAACCATGACATGAGGAAGTTGATTTCATGACATGCAAGTGAATTGGATTTAAGATAGAGTTGTGTGAACACATCACCATCATTCTCTCCTCTGGAGCCATCTGGGTCTAGTAGCAGGTTATAGAGTAGGGCAACTGGAGATGGCCCTGGATGCAGTGGGAGACCTTGATCTTTTTTTAAGCTAAGATTTTTCCAGATCTGTTTGACTGAGGCAATGCTTATCCAGTGATTAAGGTTAAGCAAGAAATGAGGCAAAGAATGGCTTCTTTTACCTAGTTAAAAAAAAAATCAATCTGGGGGTGGAGCCAAGATGGCAGAGAAAAAGGACTGACCTATTCTGGCTCTCCTCCCATAACCCATAAAATATCTGTAAAAAAAGGACTCTAAACAAATTCTAGAGCAGCTGAAGCCACAAAATGACAAAGTGAAACAGATTTCCGGCTTGGACAACGTCAGCTTTGTCCTGGACAGCCTGGAAGGCCAACAGGAAAGGTCTATGGTGTCAGGATTGGAGTGGAGCACAGCCCAACCCAACCTGGACCACACTACTCATACAGGCCTGGAGCAGGCTTCAGGATATGGAATCATGGGTAATTGCTGTGGTTCCCAGATTTCTCAACCCATAAATGCCAAAGACAGCTTCAAAGGTCAGTAAGAAAGCTCTTCCACCGGGGTGAGAGGGGAGTGAAGTCCAGCCCCAGCCCTGGCCCCAGAACAGTAGTAGCCACTGTGGCAGCAGCATCCACTTTTGGAGTCCTCAACCTAAAGACCCTGGGGGAATCGAGTGGCTAATCTGGGTCTCAGTCCTGAGAGGTGGTCATGAGGTGAAGAATAGCACTGTTGTGGTGGAACTGGTGGTAGCTGTAGAGAGGGAACCCTACTCATAGTTCCAGGGAAGAAGAGAGTGCTTGTGTTTGCTTATAGACCAGAGTGCAGGCCAGGAGAGGAGTAATCTCCTCTCCCTTGATTATGTCACCTTGGAGGAACTGAGAACTTACAGGTCCCTAGAAATATCTCAGAGAACAGCTGCATAAAACCTCTGAAGCCTAGGGCAGTATACCCTCCACTTGACAAAAGACTCAAAAGTCAAGCAACTGGTTGGTTAAATGGCCCCAAAGGAGGAAAAATAAGACTGTATAAGGTTACTTTCTTGGTGAAAAAGTATTTTCTTCCATCCTTTTGGATGAGGAACAACAAAACATACCATCAGAGGAAGATGTCAAAGTCAAAGCTTTTAAATCCAAAACCTCCAAAAACAAATATGCAATGGTCTCAGGCCATAGAAGAGCTCAAAAAGACTTTTGAAAATCAAGTAAGAGAGATGGAGGAAAAATTGGGAAAAGAAATGAGAACAATTCAAGAAAATCATGAAAAGTAAGTCAACAGCTTGCCAAAGGAGACCCAAAGAAATGTTGAAGAAAATAACACCTTTAAAAATAGACTAACCCAAATGGAAAAATAGGTCCAAAGATCCAATGAGGAGAAGAATGCTTTAATAAGCAAAATGGGTCAAATGGAAAGGGAGGTTCAAAAGTTCTCTGAAGAAAATAGTTCTTCAAAAATTAGAATGGAGCAGATAGAAGATAAAGACTTTATGAGAAACCAAGAAATTATAAAACAAAACCAAAAGAATGAAAAAAAATAGAAAATTGTTAAATATCTCATTGGAAAAACAACTGGAAAATGGATCCAGGAGAGATAATTTAAAAATTATTGGTCTACCTGAAAACCACGATCAAAAAAAAGAGCTAGACATCATCTTCCAAGAAATTATCAAGGAAAATTGCCTTAATGTTCTAGAACCACAGAGCAAAATAGAAATGGAAAGAATTCACCTATCACCTCCTGAAAAAGATTCCAGAAGAAAAACTCCTAGGAATAGTGTAGCCAAATTGCAGAATTCCCAGGTCAAGGAGAAAATATTACAAGCATCCAGAAAGAAACAATTCAAGTATTGTGGAAATACAATCAGGATAACACAGGATTTAGCACCTTCTACACTAAGGGATCCAAGGGTTTGAAATATGACATTCCAAAGGTCAAAGGAGATAGGATTAAAACCAAGAATCATCTACCCAGCAAAACTGAGTATAATGCTTCAGGGGAAAAAATGGAATTTCAATGAAATAGAGGACTTACAAGCATTCTTGTTAAAAAGATCAGAGTTGACTTCCAAATACAAGAATCAAGAGAAACATGAAAAGGTAAAGAGGAAAGAGAAATCTTAAGGACCTCATTAAAGTTGTACTATTTGCGTTCCTACATGGAAAGATGTTATTTGTAACTCATGAAACCTTTTTCAGTGTTAGGGTAGTTAGAGAGACTATATGTGTGTGTATGTACATATGTGCGTATATATGTGGATATACATATATGTGTGTATATGTATGTATGTGGATGTGTGTATGTATGTATATATGTATGTAGGTATGTATGAGTATGCTTGTGTGTATATATTATATGTGTACAGGTATGTATATGTACATTGATATATATGTGTATATATATGTATGTGTGTGTGTGTATACATAGACAGAGGTCACAGGGTGAATTGAATATGAAGGCAGAATACCTAAAAAAATAAAATTTACTGTTGAACGGAATGTACTAGGAGTAAGAGAAAGGGAGAGGTAGAATGTAGCAAATCATTTCACATAAAAGAGGGAAAGAAGAGCTTTCACAAAGGAGGGAGAGAGGGGAGAGAAAAGGAAGTAAGTGAGCCTTACTCTTGTAGAATTTGGCTTGAGGAGGAATAACACACACTCAATTGGACATGGAAATCTATTTTACTCTGCAGGAAGGCAAGGGGAAGAGGATAGGAGAGGAAAGATAATAGAAGAGAAAGAAAATTGGGGAAAGGGATAATCAGAAGCAAATACTATTGGGGGAGGATAGGTCAAGGGAAAGAATGGAATATATTGAGGGAAGGATAGGACAGAGGGAAATGTGGTTAGTCTTTTACAACATAACTATTATGGAAGTGCTTTGCATTGTTACACATGTATGACCTATATTGAATTGTCTGTTTTACCAATGAGAGTGGGTTGGGTGGGAGGGAGAGAATATAGAACTCAAAGCTTTAAGAATGAATGGTAAAAATTGTTTTAGCTTGCAACTGGAAATTAAGCTATACAGGCAATGGAGTATAGAAGTCTATTTTGCCCTACAGGAAAATAGAGGGGAAGGGGGATGGAAGAAGTGTGGGTAATAGAAGGGAAGACAGACTGGAGGAAGGGTTGGATGGGTGTGCATGCTGTCCTGGGGTGGGGAGTGGGGAGAGATGAGGAGAAAAATTTTGAATTCAAATTCTTGTGGAAGTGAATGCTGAGAGCCGAAAAATAAATAAATTATATATGTTTTTAAAAAATCAATCTGGGAAGGGAAGAGCCTTAGAATTTTGGCCAAAAGAGAAGCAATTGCTATTTACACTCTGAGCCATCAGAGTCCAAACAACGACCAAGGGAAGCCTGGGCTGGGGTAAATGATATGTAAGAAGACTGGAAAGATAAGAGTGGGTTAAGTCATGAAGTGTTTTGAATGCCAAACAAAAGATTTTGTATTTGCTTTTGGAGGCAATAGGGAGTCATGGGAGTTTGGGGGTAGGGGGACACTTAAGGAAAATCAATTTAGTGGCTGAATGGAGGGTAGATTTGAGTAAAGAGAGATCAGAGACACAAAGACCTACCAGCAGGCAACTGCAATAATCTAGGCATGAGGTGATGAGGACCTTTACTGGAATGGTGGTAATGTTAGAGATATATTAAAGAGATGTTACAGAGTTGAAATTGTCAGGTCTTGGCAGAGGCTTGAATATGAAGAATTGGGGCGGGGGGGAGGGTGAGATAATGAAGATTCCAGGATGACTCCTAGGTTCAAGCCTGCAGGACTGGGAGGATGGTATTGTCTTCTACAGTAATAGGGAAAATTGAGGAGGTGAGGGTGTAGGAGTAAAGATAATGGCTCCTGTTTTGGACATATTGAGTTTAAGATGTCTACTGGATATCGAGTTTGATACATCTAAAAGACAATTAGAGATGGGATATTGGAGATCAGGAAAGGCAGATTTGACAATCATCAACATAAAGAAGGTAATTAAATTCATGGGAACTGATAACTGACTATCAATTTGAGTAGTAAAGCGGGACAAATGAAGCATACTCAGGATCAAATCCTGAGGGATAGCTAGCATTTTTGTTGTTGTTCAGTCCTGTCAGACTCTTGACCCCATTTGGGATTTTCTTGACTGAGATACTGGAGTGGTTGGCTTCTCCAGCTCATTTTACAG
The DNA here is from genome assembly GCF_028372415.1 of Notamacropus eugenii. Taxonomy (NCBI): domain Eukaryota; kingdom Metazoa; phylum Chordata; class Mammalia; order Diprotodontia; family Macropodidae; genus Notamacropus; species Notamacropus eugenii. The sequence goes on along the minus strand of NC_092874.1, from coordinate 200,216,052 downwards.
ATGAGGAACTGAGGCAAACAGGGTTAAGTGACTTGCCCAGGGTCACACAACATCTAAAGCCAGATTTGAACTCAGGAAGATTAGTCTTCCTGACTCTAGGTCCAACATGATCTTGAAGAAGGTCCATCAAAGGAGACTGAGAAGGAGCAGGTAGGAAGAGAACCAGGAGAGAGTGCCATCTGAAAACCTAGAGAGAAGAGAGTACCAAAGAGGAGAAGGTGATCAACGGTTTCCATTCATGAAAAAAATCGTTTGTCGCTTAAAACACTTTTGTTGCTGTGATGTAGGTGGGTGAGGGAAAATGTTTCTGGCTTAAACCTATGAGTCATCTCTTTGTAGAAAGTACCTTGGTCCACAGCATTGCCCAGATTGGAATACTTTCATCTTACACCTAATTCCATACTCTCTGTTTCTGTTTTTCTTTTTACTTTATCATCTTTTCCCCTCTAATGAATATGACATCACCTTCCCACCAAAGTCATCCTACTCACTGAACCAACACCTCAGAAAATGCAAGTCCCATCTTTTTGAATCTCTCTAAATTTCCTATATTGAATTTGAAGTATTACTTTTCCTCTCTTGCCACACCTGTTACTTTTCTCATGTTTCTTTCCAATGAATTTTCTGTTTTAATCTTAACTCTTTCTTTATTTTTCCCTTTCTGTCTCTTTTTGCATTTGTTGACATCATCTCCCTTATTTCTGAAATAGTCTTTCTCATTCTCTTGCTCAATTATTTCCATAATGTAGCAATAGGTAAGTCTAGTGACGTCTCCTTGTGAAAAGAGAGAAGTTCAAAACATAGGACAGTTCCTAGAATGTAGAGGAAATGAATCACAAATTGAGAAAGAAAATGAAAAAAGTGAAGGGAGTAGATAAAAGAGGCAATAACATTTTGCACCTGTAGTTACATCCTTTCTCAGCTACAATTTTCAGATTCAGGTCTCTTGATTAATTGCAATTGCGTTGGAAGCTACTATAGCAGAGCTGGGTTATATGTGTTGATATCTTAGCATTTTTTAAATACAATAATATTTTTCCCCAATGCCAGGGCTATAGGCCTAAAAATAAAATTTATTATCAACTGTCAATAGGGTTTTATATTCAAGTGTTTTTGTTGTTCAGTCATTTTCCACTCATGTCCATCTCTTCATGATACCATTTTGGGGCTTTCTTGACAGAGAACCTGGAGTGGTTTGCCATTTCCTTCTCCAGCTCATTTTATAGATGATGAAACCAGGGCAAACAGGGTTAAGTGATTTGTCCAGAGTCACAAAGCTAGAAAGTATCTGAGACTGGTTTTGTACCAAGGGTCTTCCTGACTCTAAGTCTGGAGCTCTATCTATTGTACCACCTAGATGTCCTATATTCAAGTACATCAATCGGTAATCATCATTTACTGTGTACCTAGTATGTACTAGGGACTACGAAATAAAATTAATTAGCAAACCATGGAATCATAGAATCTTAGAGGTGAACTAGTTCAGCTGCCACCAAAAGCATGATTTCCCCCTCACATTATCCCTAAACAATAGTTCTACCAGGGATGGGAAACCTGCATCCTTGAGGACACATGTGGCTCTCTAGGTCCTCAAGTGAGGCCCTATGGTTAAATCCAAACTTCAAAGAACAAACGAAGAGGATTTTTGTGAAGTTTGGATTCAACCAAAGGGCCTCACTTGAGGAGCTAGAGGTCCATGTGTGGCCTTGAGGCCACAGGTTCCTCATTCCTGTTACCCTTTGCACAAAAATCACTAGTGAAGAGGAACACATAAATGTGTGGTTCAATTTCAACATAAAAATCACACAATATTTGGAAGGGATTCCCAATCTAACTCATAGTCATAAAAGAAATCCCTTCTACACTAATCAATTCAATTCAGTTTGAAAAAAATATATTAAGCACTTTGTATGTATAAATACTGTGATGGTTGATTTAGGTTTTTTTTTTTTTTTAATGAGGTATAACCTGCTTAAAGAGACCCAAGCATGAGAACAGGTGAACTGGTGACGAATGAAAAGAATCTGATGAAGCTAGCCCAACATGTGGAGCATGAATGGCAGGAGCTGGGCATAATGTGCCCAGGACCAATGCTGTATACTAGAAAAACTGGAGAAAGATCAACCCAAAACCATCATGCAAATCTTCAATATGTTCCAGCTCTGGCGAAATCGAGACTGGGAAAAAGCCACAGCCACCATGTTCTACCAACTCTTATCCTGTGACAGTTTCCATTAGTCCTGAGACCTTTGCTGTACTTGTTGAAGAAATTTAACTCTCTATTCATGAGGAGAGAGTGTTTTAGATTCTCTTTCTGCTTAAAGGTCAATTGGTAGCAAGAAGGAGATGCTCAGGAGTGCTGATATGATGCACACTTAGAATTGTTATTCTCTCACTATAAATGAATAAATTAACTTTCCTGCTAAAAATGAATAAATAAATTAATTAATTAGCTTTCTATTTAAAAAAAAATAGAGTTCCTGCCCAGACGGGGCTTATATTCTCCTGCAAGACATATCTTACCCACAAAAATGTAAATATACGGTAATTTGAGGAAGGAGAGAACAATAGCGATGAGTTGGGGCTAGAAAGGATTCAAGAAATAAGAAAAGGATTCAGAAGGTAGGTGTCAGACACACGAGCTGAGTTTTGAAAGGAAATAAAGACCCTGGAAAGTGGACATATGCATTCAAAACATGTGAAACAGAATGTGTAAATGAGTTCAGGTGGAATTTAAGGCCAAACATGGCAAACTACTATTAGTACAATTTGAGGGGAGCAATATGAAATGACTGGAAATGTAGGGTAAAGCCAAATTATGGATGGTGTTAAATACCTGTATAATAATGATGAGTATCAAATATGGTGGAGTAGGGGCAACTACTCAGCTGAACTCTCCCAACATTCCCCTCCAAACAACTTTAAAATAATACTTTAAATCAAATTTTCGAGTGACAGAGCCAATAAAAGATTGGGGCGTGACATTTTTTCCAACCTAAGAAAACTAAACAAAAAAAAAAAACTAAGAAAATTGGCAAGAGAGGTCTGTGACACCAGGGTGGAGGTCTGTTGAGAGGCCACATGTGGAAATGAAAATAGTGGCTTCAGCAACAGTTTCAGAAGTTCTCAGCCCAGAAATCATAAGGAGATCAGACAACTGGTTGGAAAGAGATTACAGAGGACCTTTTGCCGGCACTGAGTATAGCTGGCACTGACTTGCAATTCTGTTGTCCATACATAGTTCTGGGTCACAAAGAAGAGGAGAGCTGGTGGTTGGTCACAAGGGAACAAGGCCTTGGTCTCAGTTCCAAAGCTAAAAGGAGTGCTTGTGACTGCAGGAAGCCAGGGGCCCTTCCTGGGTAAAGGCCAAGGTGCAGATCAGGAGAGCAGAAACTATTCCTTTCCCAGGATCACACCACCTTAGAAGCATAACAAACTCTGAAAAGAGTAGCACAGAAAAACCCTGAAGTTTGGAATAATGACTCCCCACCCCCAGGAGACCAGAGCCTAACTTTAAATTCAAAAGTAATTCAAAGTCAAGAGATAGGCTAGGAAAATGAGCAAATAACAAAAAAAAGTTTGACCATAAAAAGCTACTGTCATGGCAGAGAAGACCAAACCATAAACTCAGAAGAGCACAAAACTGTGAAAATGGCTACCCAAAAAAAGCCTCAAAGAAAATTGCTAATTGGATCCAAAAAAGAGTTCCTAAAAGAGCTAAAGAAAATGATAAGATCATGGAGGAAAAAAATAAGAGTGATGCAAGAAAATTATAAAATGAGAATTAACAGGTTGGTAAAAGAGGAACAAAAAAATTGAAGAAAATGATACTAAAAAGACAGAATTGGACTAATAATAAAAAAGGCACAAAAATCTCCTGAAGACAGCTCCTTTAAAAGCAGAATAAGCCAGGGTGAGGGGTGGGGATAGGGGGTGGGGAGTACAAAATCTCACTGAAGTAATAAATTCCTTAAAACTTAAAATTGGGTAAATCAGAGCTAATAATTCCATGAGACATTAAGAAACAGTAAAACAAAGCTAAAAGAATGAAAAATAGAAGAAAATGGGAAATGGGAAATGGTGGGAAATGCCTGAACATTACGTTCATTGGAATTGGTTTAAAGTGGAAAGAATATATATGCACACTCACCTGTGTATAGATGTGTTCCAGTAAAAAAGTAGCAAAGGGAAAAGGGGGTAGGTGGTGAAAAAGGGAACACAGATTAAGGAAGACATTGGTTAGAAGCAAAATAGACTTTTGAGGAGGGACAAGAAAAAGGAGAGGAAGAAGAAGAAACAGAAAAAAAAATTACAATAGAGAGGGAAGCAGTTAAAAATCATAACTGTGCATGTGAATGGGATGAGCTCACTCATAAAACAAAAGTAAATAGCAGAATACATTAGAAAACAGAATCCAACAATATATCATTTACAAGAGACACTCTTAAAATAGAAAGATATATAGAGTTAAAAAAAGGGCTGGAGCAGAATCTAATATGCTTCAGCTAAACTTTTTAAAAATATAAGAGTAGCCATCATAATCTCAAACAAAAGCAAAAGCAAAAATAAATTTCATTAAAAGAGATAATCGGGGAAACTACATTTTTCTAAAAGGTATTACAGACAATGAAGTAATATCAAAAATTTTTGCAGCAAGTTTTTCTGATAAAAGTCTCATTTCTCAAATAGATACTAGTATATAACTGAGCCAAATTTATAAAAATAAAAGCCATTCCCCAAATGATAGTCAACAGATATAAACAAGAATTTTCAGAAGAAATCAAAGCTATTTATAATCACATAAAAAAATGTTCCAAATAACCATTAATTGCAGACAGGCAAATTAAAACAACTCTAAGGTACCACCTCACACCTATCAAAAGTGACAAATGTTGGAGATGGGGAGGGAAAAACAGGTACACTAATGAACACCTGTTGGAGTTTTTGTCCAACCATTCTAGGCAATTTGGAACTACACCCAAAGGGTTTTAAAACTGCATACCCTTTAACTCAGCGATACCACTACTTGGTCTGTATCCCAAAAAGAGCAAAGAAAAAGGAAAAAGACCTGTATGTACAAAAATATTTATGGTAGCTTTTTTTTGTTTGATGGCAAAGAGTTCGAAATTGAGAGAATGCTCATCAGTTGGGGAATGGCTGAACAAGTTCTGGCATATAGTTGTGGTAGACACTGTTGTTCCATAAGAAATCACAAATGATTTCAGAAAAACATGGCAAATCCTATATGAACTAATGAAAACTGAAATGGGAAGAACCAAGAAGTGGTTATGGACTGTAACAACACTGTTGTAATGATGATCAATTGTGAAAGACTTGGCTACTCTGATTAATAAAATGATCCAAGACAATTCCAAAAACTTCATGATGAAAAAATGCTTTCCTTCTCCAGAGAGAGAACTGATGAACTCTGAGTGCTACTTGAAATATAATTTTCTCACTTTCTTTAATTTTCCTTGCTTTTGGGGGGGTAAATATTGCTAATATGGAAATATGTTTTGCATGATTTTGCATGTATAATTGATGTCATATTACCTTCTCAGTGGGCATGGGAGGGGGTAAGAGGAAAGGAGAGAATTTAAAACTAAACATTTAAAAAGAAAAAAATGTTTAAGATAAATAGATAACAAACTTTTTAAAAATAATGATGAATGTCACTGTGGAATTTAGAGTTATCTAGCTGTTATGCAATTCCTTTCTATTCCCTATTCCCTTTCGAAAAGGGACAGAACTGGGTCCTTTTCAGGTCTCCCATATCTATTTCAGATGGAGTGGTTTAGGATATGACCTTACCTTTGATTACTTCTTCTCCTTCCTTCTTCCCCTCAGAAGAGTTAATTGGCCATACACAATTTTATTGTTGTTATTCATCCTTCGTATTTGACGAGGACCAATGACATCATAGGGTGATTTCTTAACTTGCTCATGAATTGGATTCAAGTGAGGTAGAGTTGCACAAAGTTGTCAGAATAACTTCCTGAGTTATCAAAGTCTGGTGGTGAAGTCAAGACAACTGGTGATGGTTCAAGATCTAGTAGATAACCCTGGTTTCTTTGATGTTTGATCAAGCTCTAAACATTCCATAGCACTTGCTTCAGCTGCTTCCATGGCTATTGGAAAAATTGTTCTCATCCACCCATTCCACCAGGGGAAATATTCACATGCTTGAAGTAGACATACCCCTAACTCTCAATAGGTTTGAAGTCTGTTGATTACTCTCAATATAATTTACCCCATCTACTGAGATAGTTTTACTAGGGTATAATGGCCGCTATGACTTCTTGGAGTCAGAGTGAGAGCTGGGTGCAAGTCCTTACACCAGAGGTGCTGGTCCTCCATAAACACTCCATATGCCTCATCAAATTCATTAGCTTAGATGTTAGCTTAGGACAATAAATGGTCTTAGATTCAACACTTGTAGTGCTATTTTATGGAGGCAGGAAATCATTCAATTTAATTACAATAGCTCAGACCCCCAGTAAGAGAATTCTTAATTTGGGTAAAGATTGGCTCTATGCTCTTTTACAATTTTGCATATTTCCAGGTCACCCCCGTCTTCTTCCATTCCCCCTCACTCCCACATCTTGCTTTTTTTCTCAACAGAAATTACAAATATGGGTGGAGCCAAGATGGCGGAGTAGAAAGACGCACATACACATAGCTCCGAACCCACAACCCATAGAACATCTACAAAAAAGTAACTCATGGTGAATTCTGCACCCAGAGGCCACAGAACATTGGAGCAAGGGAGATTTCTGTTCCAGAGAGACCTGCAAACCTCTTGCAAAAGATCCTTCGCGCCGCGGACTGAGCGCCGGGACTGGGAGCTGAGTATAGCTCTGCCGTGGCCGCAGCACCGAGAGGAAAAGATCCGAGTGGGCTTCAGGGATGGGATCTCCAGCGGCCTCGCGGGTCCCTCCACCCACAGGTGACAGGGGTCGGTGAAAGGGTCTCTTTGGCGGGTCGAGAAGGGAGTGGGGTGCCCCCATAACTCAGGTCCCCTTGGGAGGCAACAGCGGAGACAGGAGCAGACAGGGGTTCCCCAAGCAGGCAGGAGCCTGGATCCGTTGTTGAAGGTCTCTGCATAAACCCCCTGAGGGAACTGAGTCTGTGAGGTGGCCCTTCCCACGACCTGAGCGCTTGAACTTAATCTCACACTGAATAGCAGCCCTGCCCCCGCCCAAAGCCCTGAGGCTGGCAAGCAGCATTTGAATCTCAAACCCCAAGTGCTGGCTGGGAGGATCCGGAGGCGAGGTGGGTGTGAGGAGAATATTCAGAGCTCAAGTCACTGGCTGGGAAAATGCCCAGAAAAGGGAAAAAAACCAAGACTATAGAAGGTTACTTTCTTGGGGAACAGGCATTTCCTCCCTTCCTTTCTGATGAGGAAGAACAATGCTTACCATCAGGCAAAGACACAGAAGTCAAGGCCTCTATATCCCAGCCCACTCATTGGGCTCAGGCCATAGAAGAGCTCTTAGAAAATCAAGTTAGAGAGGTGAAAGAAAAGCTGGGAAGAGAAATGAGACACATGCAGTCAAAGCATGAACAGCAGATCAGCTCCCTGCTAAAGGAAACCCCAAAAAATGCTGAAGAAAATAACACCTTGAAAAATAGGCAAAAGAGGTTCAAGCAGCCAATGAGGAGAAGAATTCTTTCAAAAGCAGAATTAGCCAGATGGAAAAGGAGATTCAAAAGCTCACTGAAGAAAATAATTCTTTCAAAATTAGAATGGAACAGATGGAGGCTAATGACTTTATGAGAAACCAAGAAATCACAAAAGAAAACCAAAAGAATGAAAAAAATGGAAGATAATGTGAAATATCTCATTGGAAAAACAACTGACCTGGAGAATAGATCCAGGAGAGACAATTTAAAAATTATGGGCCTACCTGAAATCCAGGATCAAAAAAAGAGCCTAGACATCATCTTTCATTAAATTATCAAGGAAAACTGCCCTGAGATTCTAGAACCAGAAGGCAAAATAAATATTCAAGGAATCCACAGATCACCGCCTGAAAGAGATCCAAAAAGAGAAACTCCTAGGAACATTGTGGCCAAATTCCAGAGTTCCCAGATCAAGGAGAAAATATTGCAAGCAGCTAGAAAGAAACAATTCAAGTACTGTGGAAATAAAATCAGGATAACACAAGATCTAGCAGCTTCCGCATTAAGGGATCGAAGGGCGTGGAATAGGATATTCCAGAAGTCAAAGGAACTAGGACTAAAACCAAGAATCACCTACCCAGCAAAACTGAATATAATACTTCAGGGGAAAAATTGGTCTTTCAATGAAATAGAGGACTTTCAAGCATTCCTGATGAAAAGACCAGAGCTGAAAAGAAAATTTGACTTTCAAACACAAGAATGAAGAGAAGAATGAAAAAGTAAATAGCAAAGAGAAGTCATAAGGGACTTTACAAAAGTTGAACTGTTTACATTCCTACATGGAAAGACAATATTTATAACTCTTGAAATTATTCAGCATCTGGGTACAGGGTGGGATAATACACACACACATGCACACACACATGCACACACACATAGAGACAGAGTGCACAGAGTGAACTGAAGAGGAGGGGATCATATCTTAAAAAAAAATGAAATCAAGCAGTGAGAGAGAAATATATTGGGAGGAGAAAGGGAGAAATGGAAGGGGGCAAATTATCTCTCATAAAAGAGGCAAGCAAAAGACTTTTTAGTAAAGGGAAAAAGAGGGGAGGTGAGAGAAAAACATGAAGTTTACTCTCATCACATTCGACTAAAGGAAGGAATAAAATGCACAGTCATTTTGGTATGAAAACCTATCTTACAATACAGGAAAGTGGGGGATAAGGGGATAAGCAGCGTAGGGGGGATGATGGAAGGGAGGGCACGGGGAGGAGGGAGCAATTTGAGGTCAACACTCATGGGGAAGGACATGATCAAAAGAGAGAACAGAAGTAATGGGGGACAGGATAGGATGGAGGGAAATATAATTAGTTCTTACACAACACTACTATTATGGAAGTCATTTGCAAAACTACACAGATCTGGCCTATATTGAATTGTTTGCCTTCCAAAGGGAAGGGGTGGGGAGGGAGGGAGGGCAGATAGGCAGACAGGGGCAATTAGAACACTCGGTGTTTTGGGGTGGGAGGAGGGGACAAAAGAGGAGAAAATGTGGAACCCAAAATTTTGTGAAAATGAATGTTAAAAGTTAAATAAATTAATAAAAAAAAAAGAAGCTAAAAAAAAAAAGAAATTACAAATATGTGGCATAAGCCTTCAGGAACAACTGTGTTTTTTGATATATGAAGCAAAATCAGGATATAGAAAAATGCTTAGATTAAAGAAGCAATAGAGATATTGAGAATGAAAAAAGCAATGAAACATCAAAAAACAATAGAACAAAACCAAAAGAATGAAAAATTAAAGAAAATGTGAAATATCTCATTGAAAAAACAACTGACCTGGAAAGTAGACTAAGTAGAGATAATTTAAGAATTATTGGACTACCTGAAAGCCATGATCCAAGAAAAAAAAGAACCTAGACATCATCATTCAAGAAATTATCAAGAAAAACTGCCCTGATATTCTAGGACTAGAGAACAAAATAGAAATTGAAAGAATCCACCTCCTGATAGAGATCCTAAAATGAAAACTGCCTTGAATATTATAGCAAAATTCCAGAGCTCCCAAGTCAAGGAGAAAATACTTGTAACTCATAAGAACTTCCTCATTATTTGGGCAGTTAGAAGGAGTGTGGATAGACAGATGTACAGATATGAATTGATGAGATATCTAAAAAATGAAATTAAGGAATGAGAAAGAGGAATGCACTGGAAGAAGGAAAAAAGGAGAGTTGAAATGGAGTAAATTGTCATATAAAAGATGCATGAAATTATATTTACAGTGGAAGGGAAGATAGGGAAAGTTGGAGGCAGCATATGAGCTTTAGTCTCATTAGTATTGGCCAAAATAGAGAATAACATACCCACTCAGTTGGGTATAGTAATCTCTTACCCTAAAGGAAAGTAGGATGGCAAGGATATAAAAGAAGGGGGTGGTTAATAGAAGGGAGGGCACATTGGGGGAGATGGTAGTCAAAAGGAAAATACTTTTGAGAATGGCCAGGGTGAGAGGAGAGAGAGGAAAAATATGATGGAGGGAAATACAAGGTAATTACAACTGTGAAAAAAATTTACAAGTTTCTCTGAAAAAGGCCTCATCTCTCAAATACGTAGAGAAATGAATCAAATTTTTTTTTTATTTTTTAATATATAATTCATTTCTTTTCAGTTCTTAACATTCACTTCCACAAGAATTTGAATTCAAAGTTTTTTTTCCCATCTCTCCCCACCCTCAACCTCAGGACAGCATGCACTCCCATTTACCCTTTCCTCCAATCTGGCTTCCTTTCTATTACCCACCCTTCTCCCATCTAATTTCCTGTAGGGCAAAATAGATTTCTATACTCCATTGCCTGTATAGCTTAATTTCCAGTTGCATGCTAAAACAACTTTTAACATTCATTCTTAAAGCTTTGAGTTCCATATTCTCTCCCTCCCTCCCAACCCACCCTTATTGAGAAAACAAACAATTCAATACAGGTCATATATCTGTAACAATGCAAAGCACTTCCATAATAGTTATGTTGAAAAAGACTAACCACATTTCCCTCTGTCCTTTCCTGCCTTTATTTATTCCATTCTCTCCCTTGACCTCTCCTCCCCAATAGCGTTTGCTAATGATTATCCCTTTCCCCAATTTGCTGTCCCTTCTACTATCTTCCCTATCCTATCCCCTTCCCCCTTGCCTTTCTGCAAAGTAAAATAGATTTCCATATCCAATTGAGTATGTGTTGTTCCCTCCTTAATCCAAATCCCATGAGGGTAAGGCTCGCATTTCTTTTCATCTCTCCGCTCTTCCCCTCCATTGTAAAAGCTCTTTCTTCCCTCTTTTATGTGACATGATTTGCTACATTCTACCTCTCCCTTTCTCTTACTCCTAGTACATTCCATTCCACACTAAATTTTATTTTTTTAAGTATTCTCCCTTCATATTCAGCTCACCTTGTGCTCACTGTCTATGTGTGTGTATATATATATACACACACATATATGTATATGTGTATATATGTATGTATGCATATATGTATATATGCATATATACATATATTTATATACACATGCACACATGTACATATACATACCTACAACTATATAATATAAACATATATACATACCCATACACACCTACATATATACATATATATACATACATATATATATATATATATATATATATTCCCTTTAACTACCCTAATACTGAAAAAAGTCTCATGAATTACTTTGCTCTGTTCTGAGACCTATGTGATAGACCTTTCCTGTTGGCCTTCCAGGCTTGGCCTGGAAATCTCTTTCACTCTGTCGTTGTGTAGCTTATGCTGCTCTAGAATTAGTTTAGAGTCATTTCTCACAGATATTTTATGAGCGATAGAGGGAGAGCTAGAGTAGGTCCTTCCTTCTACTCCACCATCTTGGCTCCTACTATTGAATCAAATTTATTTTTAAAGAAAGAGTCATTCCCAAATTGACAAATGATCAAAGGACATGAATAGACAGTTTTCAAATGAAGTAATTAATGCTAAGTATAGTCATGAAAAAATGCTCTAAATCACTTTTGTTAGAGAAATGCAAAGTAAAGCTACTCTGAGGTACCACCTCATACCTATCAAATTGGCTAACATGACAGAAAAGGAAAATGACAAATGTGGGAGGAGATCTTAGAAAATTGAAGCAATAATGCACTCTTGGTGGAGTTGCGAACTGATTCAACCATTCTGGAGAGTAATTTGGAATCATGCCCAAAGGGCCATAAAAGTGTGCATAGCCTTTGACCCAGCAATATCACTACTAGGTCTCTACCCCAAAGACATTTTTTTTTAAAAGGAATGAACCTATATGTATAAAAATTTTTTTTTTTAGCAACTTCTTTGGTCATGGCAAAGAATTAGAAACTGAGAGGATACCTATCAATTGTGAAATGATTAAACAAGTTATGGCTTATGATTGTGATGGAATGCAATTCTATTAAGAAATGAAGTAATAAGTAGGATGATTTCAGGAATATCTAGAAAGACATACATGAGCTGATGCAAAGTGAAAGGAGAAGAACCAGGAGAATATTGTACACTGTGACAGCAATATTATATAATAATCAACTGTGAATGACTTAGCTGTTCTTAACAATGCAGTAATTCAAGATAATTCTGAAAGATATATGAAGAAAAATGTTATCCATCTTCAGAGAAAGAACTGATGCAGCATAAATGCAGATCAAAGCATACTTTTAAAAATCTTTTTTGTCTGTGTTTTCTTTCACAACACAACTAATATGGAAGTATGTTTACATGACTGCACATGTATAATCTATATGAAATCGTTTGCCTTCTCAATGTAGGGGGAGAGAGGAGAGAGGGAGAGATAGAATTTGGAACTCACATTTTTTAAAGTAAAAGATAAAATTTGTTTTTACATATAATTAGGGAAAAACCAAATATTAAATTTTAAAAAAGACTTTTTTGCATACAGAGGGAGATTATAATAGAGGTCTGGTACATGAGCAAGATCTATGAGCTTGCTTGTCTGCTATAACTTCTCTACTTTTCTGGGAGTCAAGATGGCAGAGTGATCAGTAATTGCTATCTCCCTCCTTTTGCTGACCTTGAAGAGCCCAGAAAACACCTCCCCAGGAAAAATCTTGAAACAGTGGGACCAGCAGAAGGGGTAAACAGTCTCTTAGCCTGTGAGGCTAGAAAAATTGCTATAGAGGATCCCTCTTGCTGTGACTGAAAGGGATCAATGCAGGACTGGAGCTGTCCCAGATAGCCCCACCTCAATAAACTGAAAGAAGATCCTGAGCCCCAGGGGGTGAAGTCAGCAACTGCCAACACCAGGACCCCGGTCATGCCTAAGCACCTCAGACGAATTGGAAAGACACTAGCACAGATGAGATCACCAACTGCCTAGCTTTCCTATGCTCTAGTTCAGCAGAGGAGACCTCCTGTGGCCAGATCATCCCTCCCCTATACTTAATGCAGCTAGCTCCAGGGTAACTCCAGGGAAACTCAAAAAGACTTCACTTGACTTTTGCTTTCCAACACCAACCAGTTCAGCACCAGGTAAGCTGCAGCATTTGAGCTTCTAACTGAAAGAATGGTAGGCCCTAATACATAAAGTCTCAAGTTTTAGGCATAAGAACTATGGGACAGAGTCCCTTGTGCCCCAGATGCAGCGATCTACTTTATTTTTTTGAGGGAGACTTTTAAAAAAAGTTTTCAACATTCATTTCCACAAAAGTTGGAGTTCAGAATTTTCTCCCCATCTCTCCTCTACCTCCACCCCAAAACACCTTACATTCTGATTGCCCCTTCCATCAATGTATCCTCCTTTCTAACATTCCTCTCTTCCCTTATCCCCATCTTCTCTCTTGTCCTGTGGGGCACGATAAATTTCTATACCTCATTACCTGTATTTCTTATTTTCCAGCTGTACGCAAAAACAATTCTCAACATTTTTTCCTAAAACGTTGAGTTCCAATTTCTCTTCCTTCCTCCCTCCCCACCCATCCCCACTGAGAAGGCAGGCAATTCAATATAGGCTACATATGTGTAGTTTTGAAAATGACTTCCATAATATTCATGTTGTGTGAGACTAACTATATTTCCCTCCATCCTATCCTGCCCCTCATTTCTTTTATTCTCTCTTTTGACCTTGTCCCTCCCCAAGAGTGTTTACTTCTAATTACTCTCTCCTCCCATTTTCCCTCCCTTCCTTCTTCCCCCACACCTTCCTTATCCCCTTCTTCCCTACTTTCCTGTAGTGTAAGATAGATTTTCATACCAAATTGAGTGTGCCTGTTATTCCTTCCTTGAGCCAAATGTGATGAGAATAAGCTTCACTTTTTCCCTCTCACCTCCCCCCTTTTCCCTTCCATTGGAAAAGCTTTTTCTTGCCTCTTTTATGAGAGATAACTTGCCCCATTCCATTTCTCCCTTTCTCCTCCCAATATAGTTCTCTCTCACCCCTTAATTTTATTTTTTTAGATATGAACCCTTCCTAATCAACTAACCCTGTGCTCTCTCTCTCTCTCTCTCTCTCTCCCTCTCTCTCTCTCTCCATATATATATATATATGTGTGTGTGTGTGTGTGTGTGTGTGTGTGTGTGTGTGTGTGTGTGTAATCCCTCCAACTACCCAAATACTGACAAAAGTTTCAAGAGTTACAAATATTATCTTTCCATGTAGGAATATAAACAGTTCAACTTTAGTAAGTCCTTTATGATTTCTCTTTCCTGTTTACCTTGTTATGCTTCTCTTGATTCTTGTGTTTGAAAGTCAAATTTTCTTTTCAGTTCTGGTCTTTTCATCAAAAATGCTTGAAAGTCCTCTATTTCACTGAATGACCATTTTTCCCCTGAAGTATTATGTCAGGCCTAGAGGCCTAAGGGCTACCTGAGTCTTTCCTTACCTGTCGCAGGCCTTCGGCTGGCCAAACCGGATAAACATATGAGAGAAGAGACTTTCTAGAGTCGAACAAGGGTTAGGCTTTATTCAGGGTCTTGGTTACATGTGCAGGGTGAATTCTTCCTCAGGAGAGAGAAATCCTCTTCCCAAGGAGGCAAAGATCTTACAGTAAGAGATGGAAGTGGAAGTGGGAATGGGAGTGGGAGAGGGGAGAGGGAAGAGGGAAGAGAGAAGAGGGGCCTTCTGTCCTCTAAGGGCCCCTCAGTGCTAAGAGCGACTTCAGGCTTTCCTGACCCTACTTAAGCTCTCCTGCTGCATAGTTTGCACCTGAATACTGTGCCTGTTCTCAGCCCTTAGGCAACAATAGGTGGGCTCAAACCATGGATTAATCTCAAGGGCGGGGATGCTCTCCCCAGCAAATTTCCCACGGGAAAGAGGCGGAAATGCATGAGATAGCCTGGGTCTCACACCTCAATTCCCAGCTGTTCCCTGGGGGGCCTCATGAGAACTCTAAGGTTTAGAAGTCCTCACCTTTACCTGCCCGAGACTGTCCACATGGAACTGAGCTTACACCCCCAACAGTATTAAACTCAGTTTTTCTGGGTAGGTGATTCTTGTTTTAATCCTAGTTCCTCTGACTTCTGGAATATCATATTCCAAGCCCTTTGATCCCTTAATGTAGAAGCTGCTAAATCTTGTGTTATCCTGATTAGATTTTCACAATACTCAAATTGATTCTTTCTAGCTCCTTGCAGTATTTTCTCCTTGACCTGGGAACTCTCGAATTTGGCTACAATATTCCTAGGAGTTTCTCTTTTTGGATCTTGTTCAGCAGATGATCTGTGGATTCTTTCAATATTTATTTTGCACACTGGTTCTAAAATATCAGGGCAGTTTTCCTTGATAATTTCATGAAAGATGATGTCTAAGCTCTTATTTTTTATCATGGCTTTGAGGTAGTCCCATAATTTTTAAATTGTGTCTCTTCAACCTATTTTTGAGGTCACTTGTTTTTCCAATGAGACATTTCACATTATCTTCCATTTTTTCATTCTTTTGGTTTTGTTTTGTTATTTCTTGGTTTCTCATAAAGTCATTCTTTTCTTCAGTGAGCTTTTGAAACTCTTTCCATTTGGCTAATTCTGCTTTTTAGAGCACTTTCTCCTCATTGGCTTTTTGAACCTCTTTTGTCAATTGAGTTAGGCTATTTTTAAAGGTGTTATTTTCTTCAGCATTTTTTTTGGTTTCCTTTAGCAAGCTGTTGACTCACTTTTCATGACTTTCTTGCATTGCTCTCATTTCTTTTCCCATTTTTTCCTCCATCTCTCTAGCTTGATTTTCAAAATCCTTTTTGAGCTCTTCCATGGCCTAAGACCATTGCATATTTATTTTGGAGGTTTTGAATGCAGAAGCCTTGACTTTTATGTCTTCCCCTGATGGTAAACATTCTTCTTCCTCATCAGAAAGGATGGTAGAAAATACCTGTTCACCAAGAAAGTAACCTTCTATAGTCTTATTTTTTTCCCTTTTTTGGTCATTTTCCCAACCAGTTACCTGACTTTTTGGTCCTTTATCAAGAGTAGGGTATACTCTGGAGACCTGCAAGATTTCAGTTCCTCCAAGATGTCACAATTAAGTGAGAGGAATTTACTCCCTGGCCAGGCTCATGATTGAGATTCATATCAGCTGCTCAATTTCTCCAAGGGCTTTAGGTGTGGGGCAGGGCCACCACTCAGGGCTCAGGTTCATATCAGCTGCTCAGTTCCCTGGTGGGGGGAGGTTTAAGCTGAACTCTCCAACAATGGAACAATGGACACTGGCTGCTGCTACCTCTGCCACACCAAAGAGGTCAGTGTTGAGACTGTACTTCCATCTGAAACTTCAGATGGAAATATGAACTGGTATGAAGCACAAAGAGCAATCTTGGAAGAGCTCAGGAAGGATTTTAAAAGCCAAATTAGAGAAATAGAAGAAAAACTGACATGATTTTTTTTTTAAATATGAAAAAAGAAATCACAGAAGAATTTAAAAGGAATATTGGACAAAGGGAAAAGGAAGCACAAAAACCTAACTGGAGAAAATAATTCCTTAAAAGGAACAACTGGACAGATGAAAAAGGAGATGCAAAAATTAACTGAAGAAAACAATTTGATAAATAGTAGAATCAGGTAAGTAGAAACTAAAGACTCTATGAGACATCAAGAATGAGTCAAACAGAATTTAAAGAATGAAAAGATAGAAGAAAATGTAAAATATCTAATTGGAAAAACAACCAACCTGGGAAAATACATCCAGGAGAGAAAATCTAAGGATTATTGATCTACCAGAAAGTCATGATGAAAAAAGAGCCAAGACAATATCTTCCAAGTAATCATCAAGGAAAATTGTCCAGAAGTCCTAGATCCGAAGGGCAAAGTAGTCATTGAAAGAGTCCATTGTTCATCTCCTGCAAGGCATTCCAAACTAAAATCACCAAGGAATATCGTTGCAAAATTCCAGAACTATCAAGTGAAGGAGAAAATACTGCAGGCAGCCAGAAAGAAACCATTCAAATGTCAAGGACCTACAGTCAGGATCACACAGGACCTTACAGCTTCTACATTAAAAGATCAGAGTGATTGGAATATGATATTCCATAAGGCAAAGGAGCTGGGACTACAACCAAGGATCAATTACCTAGGAAATTTGAGCATAATATTTCAGGCAAGGAGATGGACATTCAATGAAATAAGGGATCTCCAGACCTTCCTGATGAAAAGGCCAGAGCTCAGTAGAAAATTCAAATGCAGGTCTCAAGAGAGGCATAAAAAAGTAAACAGGGGGAAAATGGGCAATATGGGTAAACTGTTTCCAAATCTATAAAGGAAGATGATGCTTGTTAATCTTGAGAGTTGTATACTTATTATGATATATAAAAGGAATATACATAGATAGAGAGAGTGGTATAAAGTAAATGATGTCATGATAAAAATGTGATTTAAGAGTGTGAAGGGATTGTAATGAGAGATGTGAAAAGGAGGAGTCATAAAAAGGTAAATTGGATCACAGGAAGAGGCACAAAAATATATTACAGTAGAAGGAAAGAGGGGAGGGAGATGAGCATTGTTTGAGAATCACTCTCATTTGATTAGATTCAAGGAGGGAACCATAAACTCAGTTAAGTATAGAAATACAACTAGCTCCATAGGCAATAGGAGGGGAAGCGGGAAAGAAAAGGAAGGGGAAACTAAAAGGGAGGGAAGAAGAAATAGGAGAAAAGGGAATTAAAATGGAGGGGAGTTCAAAGAAGGGGGGAAGATTGAGGGAGGCTGTGGTCAAAAATTAAAGTTTTATTGTGGAGGGGAAGGGAAAAGGACAATTAAAAATATAAACAGGGGAAAGGGGATGGAGGGAAAGACACAGATAGTAATCATAACTGTGAATGTGAATGGAATGAACCCTCCCAGAAAACAGAGATGGATAGTAGAATGGATTAAAAACCATAATCCAACAATAAGTTGTTTACAAGAAACATATTTGAAATGTGGGCATACACACAGGGTAAAGGTGAAAGGTTGGAACAGAATATATTGTGCTTCAGCTGATGTTAAAAAAGCAGGGGTAGCAATCTCAATCTCAGACAAAGGAAAAGCAGAAATAGATCTAATCAAAAAAGATAAAGAAGGAAACTATATCCTGCTAAAAGGCATCATAGACAACGAAGCAATTTCATTACTAAATATATATGCTCCAAGTAGTATAGCAACCAGATTCCTAGAGGACAAGTTAAGGGAGTTACAGGAAGAAATAGACAGCAAAACTATACTAGTGGGGGACTTCAACCTCCCCCTCTCTGAACTTGATAAATCTAACCTCAAAACAAACAAGAAAGAAGTTAAAGAGGTGAATAAAACTCTGGATAAGGTAGGTATGATAGATCTCTGGAGAAAATTGAAAAGGGATAGAAAGAACTATACCTTTTTCTCAGCTGTACATGGCACATATATAAAAATTGACCATGTACTAGGCCATAAAATCCTCACTATCCAGTGCAGAAAGGCAGTCAGTGCATCCTTCTTAGATCATAATGCAATAAAAATTATATATAATCAAAGGCCATGGAAATATAAAGCAAAAATTAATTGGAAACTGAACAATTCAATCCTAAAGAACAAGTGGGTTAAACAACAAATTATGGAAACAATCAATAAGTTCATTCAAGAGAATGACAATAATGAGACAACTCACCAAATCTTATAGGAAACTGAAAAATCAGTTCTTAGATGAAGCTTTATATCTTTGAATGCCTGCATGAATAAAATAGAGAAATAGGAGATCAGTGAATTGGACATGCAGCTGAAAAAGCTAGAAAAAAAAATTGAAATCCCCAGGTGAATACAAAATTAGAAATCCTGAAAACCAAAGGAGAATTTGAAGTTGAAATTGAGAATTGAATTGAAATTGAAATTAAGAAAACTACTGAACTAATAAATAAAACTAAGAGTTGGTTTTATGAAAAAAACAGTAAAATTGATAAAACTTTGGTCAATTGGATTAAAAAAAGAAAGAAGAAAACCAAATTATCAATATCAAAAATGAAAAGGGTGAACTAACCTCCAATGAGGAGGAAATTAAAACAATAATTAGAAATTACTTTCCCCAACTGTATGCCCACAAATTCGACAATCTAAATGAGATGGATGATTATTTTAAAAAATATAAACTGCCCAGATTAACAGAAGAGGAAGTTGAATACTTAAATAACCTCATCTCAGAAAAAGAAATTGAACAAACCATCAATGAACTCCTTGGGAAAAAATCTCCAGAGCCAGACAAATGAATTTACAAGTGAATTCTATCAAACATTTAAAGAACACTTAATTAAAATACTACATAGACTATTTGGGAAAATTGCATGTAGTTCTGATGCCTAAACCAGGAAGAGCCAAAACAAAGAAAGAAAATTATAGACCAATTTCTCTATTGAGTATAGATGCAAAAATTTTAAATAAGATGTTAGCAAAAAGGCTACAGCAACTTATGACTAGAATAATACATTTTTCTCAGGTAGGATTTCTACCAACAGTGCAGGACTGGTTCAATATTAGGAAAACTATTAGTATTATTGATCATATCAACAATAAAACTGACAGAAACCACATGATTATCTCAAGAGATGCAGAAAAAGCTTTTGCCAAAAACCAGTGTTTCCTATTGAAAACACGGGAAAGCGTAGTAATATATGAAACTTTCTAGAAAATAATATGCAGTGTCTACCTAAAATCATCAGCAAGCATTATGTGCAATGGGGATAAGCTAGATGCATTTCCAATAAGATCAGGGGTGAAACAAAGATGTCTTTTATTACCACTGTTATTAAATATGTTAGTAGAAATGCTAGCTGTAGCAATAAGAGAAGAAAAAATTTGAAGGAATTAGAATAGTCAAAGAAGAAACTAAGTTATTACTCTTTGCAGATGATGTGATGATATCCTTAGAGAATTCCAGAGAATGAAGTAAAAAACTACTTGAAATAATAAATAACTGACAAAGTTGCAGGTTACAAAATAAACCCAGATAAATCATCTGCATTTCTATATATTACTAACAAAGTCCAACAGCAAGAGATAGAAAGAAAAATCCTATTTAAAGCTATGGTAGACACTATAAAACATCTGGCAGTCTACCTGCCAAAACAAACCCAGGGACTATATGAACACAATTACAAAAGACTTTTCACAGAAATAAAATCAGATCTAAGTTAAGTGGAAAAATCTCAGTTGCTCATGGGTAGGCCGAGCTAATATAATAAAAATGACAATTCTACCTAAATTAATGTACTTATTCAGTGCCATACCAATCAAACTTACCAGATAATTACTTTCTACAGCTAGAAAAAATAGTATCAAAATTCATCTGGAAGAACAAAAGGTTCAGAAAAACAAGGGAACGAATGAAAAGAAATGGTAGGGAAGGTGCCCTAACCCTACCAGATCTCAAATTGTATTATAAAGGTATTGGTATTGGCTAAGAAATAGAGGGGTAGACCAGTGGAATAGTTAGGTACTCCAGACACAGTAGTCCATGAATATAGCAATCTACTGTTTGATAAACCCAAGGGCCTTAACTTCTGGGATAAGAACTCACTTTGACAAAAATTGCTGGGAGAACTGGATAACAGTGTGGCAGAAACTGGGCATAGACCCATGTCTGACACCGTACACAAGAATGATACATGATCTAGGTATAAACAAATTAGGGGAGGAGGGAATAATGTATTTGTCAGATTTATGGAGAATGGAGAAATTTATGACCAAACAAGAGATAGAGAACATTATGAAGTGCAAAATGGATAATTTTGATTACATTAAATTGAAATGTTTTTGCACAGAAGAACCCAATGCAACCAAGATTAGGAGGGAAGAAGAAAACTGGGAAAGAATTTTTGTGACTAATGTCTGTGATAAAGGCCTCTTTTCTATACTGTATAGAGAACTGAGTGAAATGTCCAAGAATACAAGTCGTTCCCCAATTGATAAATGGTCAAAAGATATGAACAGGCAGTTTTCAGAGGAAGAAATTAAATATATCTATAGTCATATGAAAAAATGCCCTAAATCACTATTGGTTAGAGAGATACAAATCAAAACAACTCTGAGATACCACATTACACCTATCAGATTGACTAATGTGACAAAAGAGGAAGATAATAAATGTTGGAGAAGATGTAGGAGAATTGGAACACTAATTCATTGTTGGTGGAGCTGTGAGCTGATCCAACCATTCTGGAGAGCAATTTGGAACTATGCCCAAAGGACTACAAGAATGTGCATACACTTTGACTCAGTAATATCACTTCTGGTACTCTCTTCTAAAGAGATCATAAAAATGGGAAAGGGTCCTATATGTACAAAAATGTTTATAGCAGCTCTCTGTGGTGGCCAAAAACTGGAAATCAAGGAGATGTCCATCAATTGGGAAATGGCTGAGTAAGTTGTTGTATATGAATATAATGGAATCCTGTTGTGCTATGAAAAATGAACAGGAAGAGAGGCCTGGAAAGACTTATATGAACTGATGCTAGGTTAAAGGAGCAGAACCAAGAGAACTTTGTACACAGGAACAACCACAGTGTGCGAGGAATTTTTCTGGTAGACTTAGTACTTCATTTCAATGCAAGGACTTAAAAAATTTCCAATGGTCTCGAGGCAAAATACTTTCCACATCCAGAGAAATAACTATGAAATTGGATTGCAGATAGAAGCAGACCATTTTCTTTTGTATTATGCTTTGTTTTGTTTTGTTTTATGGTTTCTCCCATTCATTTTAATTCTTCTATGCAGCATGTATTTAATAGAAATGCATATGTAAAACCTATATAAGATTGCATGCCCTCTCAGGGAGGGAATGAGGAGGGAGGAGGAAATGAGGAGAAGGGAGAGGAAAATATCTAAGATGTATGGAAGTGATTGTTGAACACTGAAAACAAATAAAATAATTTAATTTTTAAAAAAGGACACTCAAGAGCTTTGTTTCCAGAAGAGTCATGTTGAAATGTAAAGGAAGTGCCTTAGCATGCATGGATGTAACTGGTTCTAGTTAGCAAACCACTTGGTGAAGGAAGGCTCTCTAATTGGTTTTAAATGTCTTCAAAAAAAAGCCTCCTAAGCACCAGCCATGGACTCTTTTCCCTCAGTTATTTTGAAGGCATTTTGAGGAATCCTTTGCCGAAGGCGTCTGGTGAGACACCATGTGGTAAATGAGAAAATCTTAGGGCTTTTCCCTATCTGAAGCCATGGGGTCCCAATCTCTATCCTCAATCTTTTCTTTTGTTCTTTTCCATGCTGGGTAAAGTCTCATACTGTAGTGAGTTCAAAAGGTCATCATTAGGGCATAGCAACATTTTGTTGAAGCCAATACAGCATTAATCAAAGAGTGATCTTCTAGACCCAGGCCAATGGAAACTGAAATTAGGTTTTACCTGAAAATCATGCAGCATATAAAAGTGAACTTGATGGGATCAGTGCTATATAGGAAAGTAACTAAGTGTTGAGTTAACTCCCTTAGAAGTGAAAGTCATATAAGGGAGAGCATGCCCCTTCTTAAATATTTGGGGTGGGAGAAAATATTATTGGGTATATACATAATTTTTAATGAAATGTCCCTTTCTAAAAGCTTTTAAAAAGTTAATTATATTTTAATGATTAAGTTTCTTTCTAAGTAGTCTCTTTTATAATATAGGAACACATTTTGGGTCTCGCTATTGAACTTAAACAAAATATAAATGCAGTGGTTTTTCTGTATTATCCCTGGGGGTTTCATCAAAGATGGGTACACTTTCCTATTGATCTTAACAATCAACCTCCGGAAATTTATACTCCATGTTTACATTTGTCTTAGTCTTCAAACAGGAAACATTTAAACCACTTCTGAAGACATGAATATAAAGCTTTAAAAAAAAGTTGGGGTACTGTTTTCCCTAATACCACATAAAGAGACAGTGTGTTCCATTATATAAGGGAAAAACAGTGGGTGGGGGACAGAGTAGGGAATAAGACCAAAAGAGGAAATGAAAGAGAAACATGACAAAGGTAATGTTATAATCACCAATAGCATCCATTACAGCTGCTAGAAATACCAGCATGTTACCAGAATAGTGTGTACAGGGGATGAAAGGGTTTAAAATTTTTTTTAAATTTTTTGCAGGGTTTTAAATTTTAAGTACTTAAATTTAAAATACTACAGCTACTCTGAAGTTGTCTAAGTATTTGATGTCTGTTTTCTTTGTATCCAGTCAGCCGAAAATTGATGGACTTTAAAACCATCAAGTGACTTTAATGAAACAAATCATCCAAAAGATAACAAATACTTTGAAGAGCATGATTCTGGAGATTTCAATACTGGCGAAAGGAGAGTGAATTTCTGCAGAAGAAAAGTAACTGGTTCCCTGAAAAAATCAGGATGTACAAGGTGTCCCAAAGATATTTAAACTTTAATAGTTTGACACTGTGTTAAATAAGTCAGAATACCTTGTATCACTGGACCTTAAGGCCAGACAATGAGCAAAGTTTGAAGCTACTGTGAGCTCTAACCCCATCCACTTGCTTCTCAGTTCTTGACAATCTGACATACATTCTCCCACTCTTCACAATTCTCAGAAGAACAAAAGCAAAACTCATCGCCCCTTCTGAGTTCTAGAATCTAAAAATTGAAAGGGACCTCAGAAGTCATCTAATTAAACGCACACCAAAGCACTAATTCCTTCTAAAACAACATCCTCAACAAGAGATCCTGTTGGGTTTTTGCTCAAGGGTGACCAGTCACAGGGAACTCACTTGCTTTCCAGACTAATTGCTTCTTTTATTGAACTGAAATTTTCCCCCTCTTAACTTTCATCCATGGGTCCTAGTTCTGTGCTCTGGGACCAAGAATAATAAATCTAATCTTTCTTTAACATGGCAAACCCTTAAACACTTGAAAACTCTAAGCGTATTGCCTCTAAAGTTTTCTCTTTGCCAGGATAAACATACCAGGATCCTTCAAACAATCTTTAGATAGCGTGATTTCCTCCAGGTTACCCAATTTTGGAATTGTTCCATCTTTTAAATAACTTTTCTAAAATGTGGTACCAAGAACTAGACATGACTTTTCTTTTTTTGTTTATTTTTATTTTACTAAATAGCATTGAATGATTTTTTCAAATCTGGTGTTCACTTTTAATCCTACGAATTTAGCCCATCATTTTTTCAGCAAATGGTCTCCATTCATTCTCAAAAACAAGAACATCAATAGCCATCCTACTCCATCAAGCCAGAGCACTTTATTTTAGTCACAGGGTAATGCAGTGTTCTAAGTGCCAGGAATAAAAATACAAGCAGAAGTAAAACAGTACTGGCCCGTATGAGAGATGATCTCTCAGAAGTGAAGCCTCTTCAAAGAGTTAATTGTTTCTTGTACTTTTGAAACACATTCCCTTGAAAAAACTACATCTGCAGTTAGTTGACCTTGTAGAGAAACACGCTTTGTAACATATTCTGTACTATGTCCAACCCCCCTTCATCCTCACCTTGTTTTTAGGTACATAACAGAAAGAATAGCATAGGCCCTACACCCCTCCAACCTAAACTGCTTACTCTTGCAAAACTTCCCAAAAAGTTTGTGTGTTCTTTGTTGCTGGGGAAAGATTTCCACAAACAGATTGTACCCCTGAAGCCTAGCCAATGGGATAAGGGGAAGGGGGAGCTCGTGTTAGAGTAATATACCTTCCTTTCTGTAACCACTTTGTACTCCCTGGCCTTTGCTAGAAGTGCCACGAGCTTGGCACACCTTTTCTCGTGAGAAAACAATAAACTTCTTTCTGTTTCCAAGGTATCTAAGCTTTTGTTTTGATTTTGAGTAGTGATCTTAGTCCCACACACCTGGAAGGAACTTTTTTTTTTAGATTTACAATGTTTATTTAGTATTTTTCCCCCAATTACGTATAAAAGCAATTTTAAGTATCTATTTTTACAATTGAGTTCCTGATTCTAACCCACTCTCCTGATCCCCCCCTCATTGAGAAAGTCAGCAATTTGATATATTTTGCATAAGTAATCATACAAAACCCATTTTCATATTAGTCGTGTTGTAAAGAAAAACAGACCAAAATCAAAACCCAGGAAAAATAAAGTTAAAAATTATACTTTGATCTGTATTTAGACTCCATCAGTTCTTTCTCTGGAGATGGATAGCATTTTTCATTGTAAGTCCTTCAGAGTTGTCTTGGATCAATGTATTGCTAAGAATAGCTAAAGTCATTCTTGGTTGATTACCCAATATTGCTGCTGTTATGAACAATGTTCTCCTAGTTCTACTCATTTCACTTTGCATTAGTTCATGTAAGTCTTTCCAGATGTTTCTGAGAGCATCTAGCTCCCAGTTTCTTAGATACAATAGTATTCCATCACAGTTGTATACCACAACTTGCTCAGCTATTTCCCAATTGATGGACATTCCCTCAATTTCCAATTCTTTGTCATCCTAAAAAGAGCTGCTATAAATATTTTTTTACATATAGATTCTTTTCCTTTTTTAAATCTCTTTTGAGATACATATCTAGTAGTGGCATTGCTAGATCAAGGATATCCATGATTTTATAGCCTTTGAGCATGGATCCAAATTGCTCTAGTAATGGTTGAATCAGTTCACAATTCCACCAACAGTGCATCAGTGTCTAAATTTTCTTACATCCCCTCCAACATTTGCCATTTTCCTTTTCTGTCCTATATAGGTGTGAAGTATTACCTCAGAATTGTTTTAATTTGTATTTTTTCAATCGATAGAGATTTAGGGCATTTTTTCACAAGGCTATTACATAAATAGCTTTATTTTATCTGAAAACTAACTTCATATATTTTATCATTTATCTATTGAGGAATGGCTCTTATTTTTATAAATTTCACTCATTTCTCTATGTATTTGAGAGTGAGGCATTTGTCAGAGAAACTTGCTTCAAAAATTTTTTCACAATTGTGATTGCTAACTGTATTTCCCTCCATCCTATTTCCCCTATTTATTCTATTCTCTTCCTTTTCACCCTGTTCCTCCTCAAAAGTGTTTTGCTTCTGATCACTCCCTCCCCAATCTGCCTTCCCTTCCATTAGCACTCTCCTTCTCTTATCCCCTTCCCTGACCACTTTCCTGTAGAGTAGGATAGATTTCTATACCCAAATGAGTGAATATGTTATTCTTTCTTTGAGTCAATTCTGATGAGAGTATTCCCTGTATTCTCAAGTATTCCCTACCACCTGTCCCATCTTCCCCTGCACTGTAAAAACTCTTTCTTGCCTTTCATGAGACAATTTACCCCATTCTATCACTCTCTTTCTCTCTCTCCCAGTGCATTCCTCTTTCTCATCCCTTAATTTTATTTTTTCCAGATATCATCTCATCATATTCAACTCACACCTGTACCTTCTGTCTATACATACTCTTTCTAACTATACTAATAATGAGAAAGTTCTTATGAGTTATAAGTATTACCTTTCCAATATTTAACCTTATTAAGTCCCTTATGATTTCTCTTTCCTGTTTACTTTTTCATGCTTCTCTTGAGTTTTATATTTTAAAGTAAAATTTCCTGTTCAATTCTAGTCTTTTCACCAAGAATGCTTGAAAATCTTCTATTTCATTGAATGTCTATTCCCACTTACCACCCCCTCAAGGATTATACTCAATTTTGCTGGGTATCTGGTTCTTGATTGTAATCCTAGAAAAATTTACATTCTAATGGGGGAAGAAAGCAAATAACAGGAAGCTTACAAGTGGGGTGGGGTGGGTGAGGGATAAGAGAAATGAAGGAACCTAATTCATCAGGATGGTAAAGAAGTCTGGAGATTCAGAAGCATAGCCTGGAGAGGAATGAAAGCATGAATCCTCCTTAAAATGGAAGTTCTGGGAGGAATCAACCAATCAGAAGGAGAGACTAAAGGGACAGAGGATATTTCCAATGTGTGAAGTTCAGGAGTGGAGACAGCTTCCACATTAAAGAGGTTTCTGTGGCATAGGACAGAAAATCCAGAGTAAGGAGTGAAACCTGTAAAGAAAAGTGATATAGAGGACCCCCCTAGGCATTATTATCTGTCTTACTACTACCTCCTAAGATCCTCCAGGTTTTACTCTCTTACCCACACCTATGTCCTGCAGACCTTGGCACTGTCATCTAGCCTACTAAGATTTTGCCCTCTGTCCCATCCCTACACCATTAGGACTTCTGTGCTTTTCCATTTGTGCTACAGTTGAACTACGATCTTTTATGTGTTGTCTTCTCCAGTTAGAGTGTGTGTTCTTTGAAAATGAGGGATATTGCATTTTTCTATTTGTACTCCGAGAGCTTAGAACCGTGCAGTAAGATTTTAACAACTACTTTCTCATTTATTTTTTCATTCAAGATACCAAAATTTATAGTATGTTGCCAAAGCAATTCTTTCCTGAAATTTATTAAGCTCATAATAACTGAAGAGAAAGAAATTAAGAATAATGACTAATGTAGCAAAAAACAAAAAACCCTCTCTAGACAATCAGTAAATTAGTCATCCTTAAACAACTTGAAAATAGAAATTTTTAAAAATCAAAAGAGACATGAATAAAATTGAAAAGAAAAGCTGAGGTCAACCTGCTTTAAAAGACAAACAAAAATTATAAATTATCAGTTGGTCTTATTTTTTTAAAAGGGAGAGATGAGAATTAATTAACCTGGATCAGATAATAGAATAATTAGCAGGTAGAAATAATAGAAAGTACATAATAGGATATTATCTACTGTATAGAATATATAGAATAAAAAGTAATGAATAATTAGTAAGTTGAAATCTTCAATCAATGGTGAGGGAAAAAGTCATCAGAAGTTTCTATTCACAACTTTATGATAACAAAACTAAAAACACAAACAAAAAAGTAAGTGTGTAAACCAATAAAACCTCATTAACAAAACAGGAAACAGAGATACTAAACAACTAGATATTAGAAAGAAAAACTGATCACAGCAAACTGAAATTCCCCACTAGGAGGGGAAAAAAAACTAGCATAAACAGAGATTTTTAAGTGAATTATTTACAAAAATAGTGAAAAAAGGCACTTTAACAAATTCTTTCTATGAGAAAAGTATGGTGCTGATACACAAATTCAGGAAAGATAATGTACATAGAGAAAACTCTTAGGCAATATTCCTAATGATTTGGGGGGATGCACTTGTGATTTCATTGGCACAGGCACATTCCCAAAGAGGAAATGCCTTCTACTAATTTGGGTTTGCAATGTAAGAGTCAGAGCATTGCCTGGGGCACAGAGAGATTAAGGGTCACAGCCAATATATGTCAGTACTTGAACCCAGATCTTCCTGACTCAGCCTCCTGAGCAACAAATAACATAATAAAAATGAAATTTATTATATTCCAAGATTTTGGAAATGACTATACTTTAAACCCAAATTTTTTTCCTGCATTTCAGACATATATTGCCAACCAATTACAAACACCTCTACCTGGAAGAGGTGTTTTTACCACAAGCTCAAAATGTCAAAAACTAGATTGATTCCCCAAATCTGTTCTCATATTTCTCATCGCCAAAATCTGGACCATCTTAGAATCTTTTCCCTTTCTTTGTTTATTCAATCAATAATCGTTTTGCTCTGCTATCTCTGTAATGTTTCCTCCTCTCCCTCCTCTCTTTTTCATTTCTTTTCTTTTATTCTTAGCTTAAACACCAAATAAAAGTGACAATTTCATACAGACAATAGAAAAGAAAAACAGAATTATAATGACACCATAAATCTCTGTTATAGAGCTTTTCCTTTTATATAAGAAATTTAATATATAACTTTCAAAGCAGTCCTGCTTGTCTATATTTCCTTCTGGCCTTCCATCAGTTCTCTTCTATCCTTTTTTTTTAAAAAATGCTTCTTTCTCTTTTTCTTACTGTTCAATCCCTCTACCCTCTCTTCCCCCAACACCCCACATTATAAGACAAAAAATAATTTTTAGAGGGGCAGAGCCAAGATGGTGGAGTAGAAAGACACATATACTCTAGTTCTTCCCCCACAGCCCACAAAATACCTGTAATAATGACTCTCAACAAATTCTAGAGCAGCATAAGCCACAGAAAAACAGAGCAAATGAGGTTTCCAGCCAAAAGTAACCTGAAAGGCCTATAAGAAATGTCTATCTCATGGGACACTGAGTGGAGCAGAGCACAGCCCTGGCCTGGAAGGAACAGGACCTGAACAGACCTCTGGGAAGAGTTCCTAGTAGGGAAGGTCTGAGATCCCTCAACCCATAAGGAACAAAGAAAGCTCCAAAAGTCAGTGGGGGAGGGCTTTCCCAGATGGGTGAGAGGGGAACAGGGTTCCTCCAGCAATAGCCCCAGGGAATGGCAGATGCTGAGGCAGCAGACTGTAGGCAGCCACAGAGGCTGGGAAGCAACCTGGATCCATTGTTCAGGCAGCTCAGCTTAAAGCCTCTGGCAGTAAGAAGCAGCTGATCTAAACCCCAGCCCTAAGTGATGGCCCTGCCCCCACCCAAAGCCCAGGGGAATCAAGCAGCTAAGTCTAATCTCATTGACAAAGGATTCAAAAGTCAAGTAACTAGCTTGGAAAATTCCCCAAAAAGGGAAAAAAAATAAGATCATAGAAGATTACTTTCTTGGTATCTCCTCCCATCCTTTTGGATGAGGAAGAACAAGGCATATTGTCAAGGAAGTCAAGGCCCCTGCCTCCAGAGCCTCCAAAGAGAACTTAAACTGAGATCAGGCAATAGAAGAGCCTGGAAAACAGGTTAGTAGCTTGCTAAAGGAGAACCAAAAAAATGCTAAGGAAAATAACACCTTTAAAAAGAGGCTAACTCAATTGGAAAAAGAGGTCCAAAAAGCCAACGAGGAGAAGGAGGCATTATAAAGCAGAATTAACCCAATGGTAGAGAAGGTTCAAAAGCTCACTGAACAAAATAGTTCTCTGAAAGAGAACTGAGTTGAGGGAAATGAATGACTATGAGATAAACCAAGTAGTTAGAAAACAAAACCAAAAGTCTGAAAAAAATAGAAGATAATGTGAAACATCTCACTGGAAAAACAACTGACATGGAAAATAGATCCAGGAGAGACAATTTAAAAATTATGGGACTACCTCAGAGCCATGGTTAAAAAAAAGGGCCTAGACATTATCTTCCATGTAATTATCAAGTAAAACTGTCCTGATATTCTAGAATCAGAGGACAAAATAAATATTGAAAGAATCCACAGATCACCTCCTGAAAGAGAGAAACTCCTAGAAACATTGTGGTTAAATTTCAGAGTTCCCAGGTCAAGGAGAAAATACTGCAATTTCAGAGTTCCCAGGTCAAGAGAAAGAAACAATTCGAGTATTATGGAAATACAATCAAGATAACACAGGATCTGGCAGCTTCAACATTAAGGGATCAAAGGGCTTAGAATAAGATATTGCAAAAGTCAAAAGAACTATGATTAAAACCAAGAATCATCTACCCAGCAAAACTGAGTATAATACTTCAAGGCAATAAATGGTCATTCAATGATATAGAGGACTTTCAAGCATTCATGTTGAAAAGACCAGAACTGTATAGAAAATTTGACTTTCAAACACAAGAATCAAGAGAAACTTGAAAAGGTAAACAGGAAAGAGAAATCATAAAAGGCTTTCTAAAGCTTAACTACATGGAAAGAAAATATTTATAACTCTTGAGACTTTTCTCAGTATTTGGGTAGGTGGAAGGATTGTGCATACACACACACACACACACACAGAGCATACAGGCTATATTGAATCAGAAGAGATGATATTCACAATAAAAAGATATAAAATAAAAACTAAGGAGTGAGGGAGGAAAATACTGAGAGGAGAAAGGGAGAAATGGAATGCAGCAGGCTATAACTCATAAAAGAGATAAAGAAAAATCTTGTTCAATGGAGGAGAAAAGGGAGAAGGGGAGAGGGGAAAAGTGAAGCTACTCTCTCCAAATATGGCTTAAGGAGGGAATAACATGCATGGTATGAAAATCTATCTCATACTACAGGAAAGTAGGGAAGGAGGTGACAAGTGGGATGAGGGGAATGATAGAAAGAAGGACAAATGGGAGAAAGGAGTAACTAGAAATAAACACTTTTGGGAAGGGACAAGGTCAAAAGAGGGAATAAAAAAACAAGGGGGGATAGAGTAGGATAGAGGGCAAAATAGTATTACACAACATGATTATTATGGAAGTCTTTTGCAAAATGACACATATAGACTATATTGATTTGCTTGCCCTCTCAGTGAAATGGGGAGTAAGGGAAAGAAGGTGGAATTCAAAGTATTAGAAACGAATGTTGAGAATTATTATTGCATATAACTGGGAAATAAGAAACACAGGTAATGGGGTATAGAAATTAATCTTGCCCTACAAGAAAAGAAAGAAAGGGAAGGGTGGGGTGTGATAGTAGGGAGGGCTCATTGAGGGAAGGGGTAATCAGAATGCAAGGTATTAAGGGGTGGGGGAGGGGAAAGATGGGGAGAAAAACTGGACATGCTACAAAGTAATGTAAAAGCAATTAGTATTAAAACAATTGACTGAATTAACTACTGAGACTTAATCAGAGAAATCTTTAGTTTGGGGAAATGAATTTTAATCTAAGTCTTCTAGAGGCAGGTAACTTTGGGTAAAATTTGGCATTGATGGAAAAGTTAAGGTTTTAATGGTAAATTTGACTTTATGATTGTTGTTTAAGCAGGAACTAGAATAGAAAGGCATGTAAGCCACTTAAGACTTGCCTCAAAAGATGTTCCTCAGCCAATGTGAAATTATAGTCATATCTGAAACCTGATTATTGGAACTTGCTATTTTAAGATTCTATGGGACTGTTAACTGACTGTTGTTCTGAGTCTAACTCCAGGAATGGATAGCAACAAAGGCAGTCTGAGCCTCCTATCCATGATGCCAGTAAACCTGTGAGATGCTGGTGTGAACTGCAAAAGGTGATCTCATGGGAAGGGTGGGAGAGCGGCAGTTCAGCCTGGGCTGAGGTACTATTCCCCTGACTCAATTTCCCCACTAACACCTGGAAGACTTTAAGCCTCACTGAATGCAAGTTGACAGTCTACTCCTGCCTGGAACTGACAGGAAACTGGGGAGATATTGTTTCCTTGCTATGTCCCTACTCTTAGTGGCAATTTCCTATAGTCAAAAGGTTTGTAAGCTTAATACCAGATCTATTAAATTATAGATTGTTGGTAGGGGAACATCCGAGGTCAAGTCTAAAATTAAGCTGTTAGGCTTAGGATTTTAGACCAACAATAATAACTTAGGGTCCTTTAATTCTTAGTAATGTGTGGAGACAATTAGGTCAAGGGCTTATGAAGTTAGCATACATAGTTATTATTTGTGTCTCAGTTGGTTGATGTTAAAAAAAAAAATCCTTTTGTGGTCTATATGGTAAATGCTTTAAAAGAAATATCACCTGACCAAAAGTTGGAATTGTGTTGTGTAATATGAACTGTGTTAAAAATGAAAAAGAAAGAAAGAAAGGGAGGAAGGAAGGAAGGAAGGAAGGAAGAAAGAAAGAAAGAAAGAAAGAAAGAAAGAAAGAAAGAAAGAAAGAAAGAAAGAAAGAAAGAAAGAAAGAAAGAAAGAAAGAAAAAGAAAGGAAGAAAAAGAAAGGAAGAAAAAGAAAGGAAGAAAAAGAAAGGAAGAAAAGAAGGAAGGAAGGAAGAAAGGAAGGAAGAAGGAAAGCAAAATAATTTTTAAAAAACCTCACAACAAATATCCATTGTCAGACAAAACAAATTTATGCAGTGGTCATCTCTAAAAGTATGTGTCTCATTCTGCACCTTGAATCTAGTTGCTAGTTCTATGAGCCTGAGAAAAACACTTAATATCTCTCAATCTCAGTTTTCTCATCTATAATATAGGGATAATAATAGCACCTGATTGCTATATTTGCTGTGAAAATAAAAGAAGATTTTGTAAACGTACACACACACAATGCTTTGCAAACCTTCAAGTTTGTTATTATAATAATAATTATTAGTTTTTCTCTTCATTGTCATCCTCATCATCACCATCATCATTACATCCCTCATTTCTGTTTCCAAAGTCACCATCCAAGCTAATTCTCATGTCGCCTCTTTCTGGACCATTGCAATGATCTCACTAAATAACACCCCTAAAAATCTCTACTCCCTCCTTATTATATACCTTATTGTCAAATTAAAGTTCTAATTTACAGCATTGATCCTGTTATCCCTCTAAATGGAGTCTTTTGATGTCTATTACCTACCAATAAAGTTAAAATGCTTTAGCCTGGCATTCCAATGCCTTCCACAATCTAATTCAAGCCTATATTTCATCTTTTATCTTTCACTGTACCCTCTGCTCCTTGTAAACTAGACTATTCACTGTTTCTCTCTCCCCCACCAATAGCTCACTTTTTTATCCCTTTACTGGCAACAGTCTCTTTGATAGCTGTGGCTATCAAAAGTGAGGCCACTGTCCTCTTGCCCCAGCATGCTATTGTGTGGCCTATGTTATTGAAGAAGACCAATGACATCACACGAATGATGTCTTGGCTTGTCTGTGAATTGGATTTCAATGAGTCAGTGCTGTGCAAAGTTGTCAGCCTCACTCTCTCCTCCAGAGTCATTTAGTTTAGGAAGGCCAAGGCCATCTACTACATCCCAACATGTAGAACCCAAGTACAGAGGTCTGGGGCCCCAGTGGAGAAGGAGTGACCTGGCAGTAGGACTTGAAGGGGCCAAAAGGGAGGAGAAGTGAGGCTCATATTGTATGTCTATCCTTCTTCTGGTTCCCCTCTTCTGTTTCCAGGAGACACCCATGTGGATGGGAGGAACAATGAGGGACACAGACCTTGGAAGCATGATGAGTTCTGAGTGATGCAGGTAACCATGGAGTAGTGACCTTTCCTGATCCCCACACCCAGGTTGTTAATACTCTTTAAATTATTTTTTTTTATTATTTTACCTGCACTTTGTACTAACCTGCGTGCATATTATACCCTTTCTTCTAAGCTCATTGAATGTAAGGATTATTTTATTTTTGTCATAGTACCACTCCCTCATCTAACACTGCCTCTTGTACACAGTAGGCATTTAATAAATATTTGTTGAATTGAGTTGTAGACATACCTTAACACCCTCCTATTTGATCTTCGTTAGCTCAAATCCTAGGCATCCTTCAAAGGCTAACTCATTCATATACTGCTCTCCTCCACACAGTCTTTAAACTCAGTTGAATTCATAGGAAAATTTCATGAAGGAACAATCTCTACTTTCTACAAATTCTCAGTATACTTCGTACCTGTGTTTGTGTTTAGGGGTCATAAGGAAATGAAATGATGTATATAATCAATTGAGATAATAGACGCAAAACGCTTTGCCAATCTTCTACCTTCCAGTTTATTTTACTCTTTCTATTAGTGATTGCTTTTCTCTTTCCTGGTGATATGCTGTGATTTTCTCTGTACTGCTTGCCTGTACATACTTATTACATACTAGTTTGTATTGTATTAATTTGTAGGAGTATCTTATGTCCTCTACTAGATTCTAAGGTCTTTGAAAGAGAAAAAACCTGTATTTTATTTATTTTTGAATTCCCCTTTAATGTCTTGGATGTAAATAGTCAATAAGTATGTGTGTATTGTCACAGCCCAAACCCAAATTGATATGGAGAATGTGTCTTAGCACTCTTGAGCACTCAGCTTCAGTTTTCCCATTTATAAAATGGGCTAATAATAGCATCTGATTCCTAGATTAGTTTTACACACACACACACACACACACACACACACACACACACACACACACACACACCCTGCTTTGCAAACCTTTAAGTTTATTTATTTTTTAATTATTATGGTTGCCATCATTATTGTCATCACCACCGTCATCATCGTTATGTCCCTCATTTCTGTTTCCAAAGTCACCATCCAAATTGATTCCCATGCTGCCTCTTAGCACTAATGCGGGAATAAGGGAGCAAGGGAAACTGAAAGACTGCCACTAGTAAATGTGGGAGGGGAGAGGGCATTGAAAAGTGAGAGAACTTGTTAATGCTCATACAGGTGGTAAAGCATGAAAAGCCAAGATTCACAACCACACCTTTTGACTTCAAATCCAGAACTTTCACTGAGTGAAAGTTATATTTTTTTATATTTCCACTAGGTATATACAGATGTTACAATATCTTCTACAATTTCTGTTTTCATGCTCTTCAGATTAAAGTTGTACTGCCTTGAATATAGATTAGATTAGATGATATAACTTTTGAGATGCCTTCCAATTATGGAATTTTATCATTCCATGAAAGTTAACTCGGAAGTTCAAAATATACTTCAAGTGGGTAGGTCTTTAGAAAAACTCACTTTTCTTTTTTCACTGACATCTCAGAAATTATGTGTAAGTAAATGAGGATGTAAGCTCTACATGTTTGCTTCCTTTGCACAATAGCCCAAGAGCGATGTCATTTATAGGAACAGAGGCTCTTTACTTAGAAACAGGAAGCTACCATTTTTCAAGAGTAAATTATTTTTGATCAGGAAGTTGGGCATGTTATGGGTAAGGTTACATTTTCACTTAAGGACCAGATCTAGGAGGAAGTACCTATTAGCTGGTATTAGTTATAATTATTTATTAATTTTATTTCTAAATGATGATGGTTGGGTCAAGACACTAAACAAATTGACAAAAAAAAAATTTTTAATTAAGGAGAAAACAATTTCTAAGAAATAAGCAAATGGGACCTAATAAACAAAGAAAATTCATGGAGGAAGTAATTTCTATAAAAATGATTATGCCTATGTGACCACAAGTAAAATGAACAAGAACTGGAAAATCCAGTCAATCCAGATGCTGTAAGATGTTTTCCTCATGAGTATATCATTATCATCACCATCACCATCATGATCATCACAGTTTAAATTAAATACATTTTCCATGTATTATGTCATTTGATCCTAACAGGTGTGCCATGATCAGACAACAGCTACAGTAATATATTCACTTCTGGCCATTACATTTTAGAAGGACTTGATAAGTTGGAAGACATTCAAAGGAGGGCTGATCAAGATTTTTAACAACTTTAAGCCCATGTCATTTTAGGAAATGGGTGTATTTAGCATGTTAAAAAGGAAGACCAAGTATATGTGGTAGGAGAAACTAAAAGGGATGGGAAAGAGTATTATAGCTGTCTTCAAGTATTTAAAGAGCTGTTGTGTGAAAGAGGCTAGGATTATTTCATTTAGTCCCAGAGAATAAAACAAAGAGCTGTGGGTAGAAGTTGCAAAGAGACAAATTTAGACAATATGGGGTGTGGGGGGAGGAGAGAGAACTTCCTAACAATTAGAATAATACAAAAGTGGAATGGGAGCTACTTCATGCTCCCTAGATGTTTTCAGGCAAATGAATCTTTTATTTGTAGCATTGAAGTATAGATTCTTTGGAGACTATGAGCTGGAATTCTGCAAACTTTTGATTCCTTGAATAACCTTGTGAAGTAGTTGGTATATTATTATACAACCATCCTTCAAAACCCCAAACAAAGTTTTATGGATAATGTCCACCTCAGCCCCAGATCAGCTAGGTGGTGGTGCAGTGGGTAAAGCGCTGGGGCTATAGTCAGGGAGACTCATCTTCTTGAGTTCAAATAGCCTCAGATACTTGTTAACAGTGTGACCCTGGGCAAGTCACTTAACTATTTGCCTCCGTTTCTCATCTGTAAAATGAGCTGGAGAAGGAAATGGCAAACCACTCCAGTATCTTTGTCAAGAAAACCCCAAATGGGGTCACACAGAGAGTAGGACACAACTAAACCGTACCAACGATAACAACCTTGGCCCAAATGGAATAGTTTTTTGTTTTTGTTTAGTTCCTAAATCCACAGATTTCCACATCCTGAGTGGAGATAAGAAAGCAGAATACTCTGATCTCCAAATGGAATAGTTTTTTGTTTTTGTTTAGTCCCTAAATCCACAGATTTCCACATCCTGAGTGGAGATAAGAAAGCAGAATACTCTGATCTGATGATAATCACTACCCTATAAATCTCTGAGAATCAAAAAAGGTTAAACATCAATGTCATGTGTTGGAGATAGGATTTTTCTGTTTATAAAGGGAAAGGTGGTGAGTTTTCTTTGTTCTACCAGACCATCTGGGCCAACACTCCATCTTGGATGTAGCAACCCTTGTAAACTCTTTGGGAGCTACTATCCTATCCACTCACTCCACACGCTGATCTGAGACTACAAGTCTATGAATGACCCACATGGGAAGTTGGTGGAGACTGAAACCAAGAAGCAACACAGAAAATTCTCCTTCATCTCTAGTCCTCTGGAGACCTCTTCTGGCTATTTAGAGTATTTTCAATTAAAGCACATGAGGATTCCTAAATACTGTTTAGAAAGTGTTATTTCTTAGTGGCTAGATCATAGCAAAATCAATCATTTAGTAAGTCACACCACCATTTGCCTGTTGGGCATCTAACCTAGATATTCTATAGACATCTCAAACTCGATATATCTAAAACTAAACTCATTTTTCCTATCCAAACTTAACCCTCTTCCAAACTTCTTTGGAGAGTACCACATGCTTCTCAGGCATCTAGAATTTCAGCTTCCAAATCATCCTTGACTTCTCACACACACTCCCTCCACATACCCAATCTATTGACATATATTATAGCTTCTACTTTCACCAGATGTCTTAAATATATCTTCTTTCTACTCATACAACTGCTACCCTGAAGCAGACCTCCATCATCTCATACCTGGACTGTTGCAATAAACTTCCTGGCCTTGAGTGTCTCCCCACTGCAATTTTTCTTTCACTAAGTTGCTAAGGGGATTTTACTAAAGGTCAGCTCTGACCGGCCTCCCCTCACTTCGTTCCCTTTAATATTCAGTGAGTTCGATGATTCTCTATTGCCTCCCAGATCAAATGTAAAGCTCTCTGCTTAGCTCTTAAAACCATTTATAACTTGGCTCTTTCCTACTGAAATCAATCTTTACACATGCCAATGTCTCTTAAGATAGAAGCACCCAAGTGGGAATTGTAAGGGACCTGCTTCTGAAAAAAGACATTCTGTGTTACCTTGCTACATGAGTGAGAGCATTACCCTCTTTCCATTGGCTGTGTAGCCAGAACTGACTGCATCTTTAAACCTACCTAAGTGATGGACAATCATTCTTTCTTCCTAGTGGCATCTAGAGTGTGAAGGTCTCCTTCATCCAAACCATGGGCTCCGTGTACTAAACTGGGTATGGGGAGAAAGTCCAACTTCCCTACTTTAGGCCCTGTGACCTCAAGAAACAGGGTTGGATTTTTGTCTATTTTATTCTTTCTTTTTTAGTTCTAGGTACAGGTGATAAGGTCCTCAGATCTGGGAGCTCAAGCCACATAGACCTCGGAGCCAGGATCCCAGGACGGATGTT
The DNA here is from genome assembly GCF_028372415.1 of Notamacropus eugenii. Taxonomy (NCBI): domain Eukaryota; kingdom Metazoa; phylum Chordata; class Mammalia; order Diprotodontia; family Macropodidae; genus Notamacropus; species Notamacropus eugenii. The sequence goes on along the minus strand of NC_092874.1, from coordinate 200,177,584 downwards.
GCTGCCAGTCTACCATGGAAGCCCTCAGAGGCCAGAATGCTGAGACAACAGCTAGGCAAGGATGTGTGTGATTCTTTGGATTTGGGTCTTGGTAGGACTATGCTATAAAGGAATTGTGTTAAACTGTAACCTAATCCCTTTTCTCTCCCCAGAAACTGAAATGGTTTAAAAAAGAGAAGATTATGTCCTCAGGTGTCACAGGGGAAATGTTTGTATGTTTGTTCTTGTTACAACTTTGAAATAAATATTGCTTTGTAAAGGCTAATCAGACTATTAAGTGACTAAATGGAACCAGGGTGCTAGGAGACCCTTAAAATTGGGGGAGCACAGTCTGTGAGACCTTGAGCCAATGGCCAAAACAAGTTGCCCCTCATCCTGTTCAGAGTAGTGGGAAACCCTGGGGGAGGGCTGAAATGTAATATACCTGGCTTTCAGGTAACTTGGGGGGGGCAGGGTAGTCACTATTATAGTCCACTTTCAGTCTCCTTGTTCTTTACTCCCTGCCAGTCTTGACAATCCAGAAGCATGGACCATTTTATCTTCCTCAAGACACAATATCCTATCTCTCCACTTCATGCCCTCTCACTAGTTACCCCATTCCTGATATACTCTTTCTTCCCATATCTGCCTCTTGGTTTCCTTCAAGAGGCAAACCAACTCTTACTCTGTGCAGGAAGCTTTTCCTAGTCCCCCTGACTGCCAGTGCCTTTTCTCTGTGAGATTACCTTCCATTCGCACTGTGTATATCATATATATATATATATATATATATATATATATATATATATATATATATATATATATATATATATATATATATATATACTTTTCCTTTCTCTCATTAGAATGTGACGACTTTGATGGGCAGGTTCTTTTGTTCTTCCTTTAACACAATTACTGACATGAGTTAAGTGCTTCATAACTGCTTATTGATTGATTGAAATAATAGAAGCAGGAGACTCGAGTTATAGTTCTATTTTCAATTATTACCTCATATACAAAAATAACATTACTTCAGGTTCTAAACTGAATAATCAGTAAATCTTCTTCATGTTGCCCAGGCATTTTGTCATTAGCCTGTAGTTGAAATTGAAAAAAATTGAAAACATTTTCCCCTTAGGACTTTCTCAATCTTCCAGCTTTTATACACTCATAATAATTGAAATTAATTTGTCTCAAACAGATCTGTAATTTCTTTTTTTACATGTACAATAATATTAAACCTATTATACACAAAAACATGTTGTGAAAGAAGAATCAGAACAAAAGGGAAAAACCAAAAGAAACAAAAGAGAGAGACAGAGAGAGAGAAAAAATAACATGCTTCAATTTGCACTGAGGAGAAAGTGAGGCTAGTGCCTTTGCACGTCCCTACCTCACTCAAATCAAAGTCAAGTGCAAGTCATGTCATCATCTTTATGTCATGGTCCTCTTCAAGAACGAAGGACAAACAAACCTTGGGTAAGTCACTTAATTACTCTGAGTCTCAGTTTTCTCAATTGTAAAATGAGAGAATTTTAAGTAGATGATGTCTGAAGTCCCTTCAAGCTTTAAAACTATGTTCCTATGCAGTTCCCCCCCCTTTTTGCTACATATTATGATATTTATGTATATTATCTATAATCCAAGAGTAGACAAGGAAAGATGCTGTGGAATAGTACATGGAAAGCCAACTTAATAGTCAGAAACACTTACATTCAAGCCCTGCCTCTGATATGTACTATCTGTGTGACTCTGGGTACATCTCCTGAAACTTGGAGTGTCCCCAGGCAACTCTTCAAGACATTAGTTGCACAAAAGGTGCTGATCTGCATAGACAGAGGATGTATCTTCATCAGGGGTTTGCTAATACAAGATACTCTCAGAAAAACCTGGAAAGACCTACATGAGCTGATGCAAAGTGAAACATACTGTGTGCCAAGTAACAGTAAATATTGTAAGATTATAATATTGTAACTGTGAATGACTTAGCTCTTCTAAGCAATATAATGATCCAAGACATCTCTGAAGGACTTAGGATGAAACGCTATGCCTTCCCAGGGAAAGAACTGATGGTGTCTGAATACAGATAGAAACATAATTTTTTATTTTATTTTTATTGGGAATTTTTTGGTCTGTTTTCTTTTACAACATGACTAATATGGAAATACGTTTTGCATGACTGCACATGTATAATCTATATCAAAATGCTTGATTTCTCAGTGAAGGCAGTGGGGAGAGAAGGAGGAAATTTGGAATTCAAAATTTTAAAAATGAATGTTAAAATGATTTTAATATGTAATGAGAGAAAAAATAAAATACTAAATGCAAAATATGTTTTTAAAGGAGTTTGCTAATACAATTTTTTTAAAAAATGAATTTGAAGTAGTTTGGGATGAGATAGAATAATAGCAGAGTATCTAAACTGGTGCCAGGGTTGAGGGACAGAAAAGAAGATGCCTAGTGAAAGTATTAAAGAATAATAAATAATGAGCTAGGGGTAATTAGTCTTCTATTCAAACCTATGACTGTGCAAGCAGGAGATATGACCTGGGTTCAATTCTCCCTCTGCTTCCACCTATGAGATCTTGGGCAAATCACTTAAACTCCCTTGATCTTAGTTTCTTAGATGGACTCTGAGATCCCTTACCATTCCAAATCTATGTATATGATACTACATTTGAGATCTTTTCCCCTGTGTTAGGATCTTTGTGTAATGGAAGTTTATCCTCCCTCCCTTTTAAGATCCAAGTTAACATTCCTTTGTAGAATCCTAAAGAAAAGAGCTTTCAACAATTCCCATCAATGGACCTTATTTTCTTACTTGAGAGACCATTCCAAGATCAGCCTCTAAGCACTGGTCAGGCAGTTTGGAGGCAGAACTCTCTGAAAAAAACTCATACCCATTAGAAACTATCCTACATACCTGTATGGTTTGAATTGTTTTTTACTTTCCTTTGCATTCTCCCCTAAAACCAATTGAGAAACTCTCCCTGTTTGTCTCTATTTTGTTTACAAATGTGTACCTATAGGTTCAATGACCCTATAGCCCATGAGATCAGAGATAAGATCTTCTGCATCCCCATTGTTAGTCAGCCTCAAGTAGATTATGAAATACTTCATATTCATATTCTCTTTTCCTTCAACCAGTTATAATGCTTGAAGATTCTTAAGTAGAGCTCTTGAAGTATAGATAACACATTGTTACCCACAAATTAACACCTTAGAGTGCCCTAAAGGAGGGAGCATCCCTAAACAGGTCAAAGATGAAACTTTTTCTGTACAAAAGAGGAAAACTAGGAATCCATTTTTGAGAGTTGTCACATTACTACTTAATCCAGAGATTTGGAGGAATACAGCAACTCTTTCCCAGACAACATGAGAACAACTATGTACAAGTAAGTCATGTACAGGATAAAGTGGAGATAATTAACAGAGGGAAGACCTTAGCATTAAAGGGACATTGCAAAAGACTTCTTGTAAAAGGTGAGGGTTTTTTGTAACTGAGACTTGAAGGATGCCAAGAAGAAAGACAATTTCAGGTATGGGGCAGGGGATGACAGCCAGTGAAAATGCCCAGAATCAGGAGGAGTAGTCTGTTGGAGGAACAGCAAAGAGGCCACTATCCAGAGTTAATGGAGTACTTGAAAGGGACTAGGGTATAAGAAGACTGGAAAATATGGAGGAGGATAGGCTATGAAGGGCTTTAAAAGAGAATTTTCTATATGATCCTGGAGGAGATAGAGAACCACTAGAGTTTACTGAGTGGTGTGCATGTGTGTGCATTTGTGTGTGTGTTTGTGTGTGTGTGTGTGTGTGTGTGTGTGTGAGAGAGAGAGAGAGAGAGAGAGAGAGAGAGAGAGAGAGAGAGAGAGATGATCAGACTTGTGAAGGTCACTTTGACAGCTTATTGGAGGATAGATTGGAGAGGCAAAGACTTAAAACAAGAAGACTAACGAGCAGGTTGTTGCAATAGTCCCAGCATGAAGGAATAAAGACCTTTGTTGGAATGACAGGAGAGAAAGGGTCATTCATTAGGGATGTTATGAAGGAAGGAACCACAGGACTTGAGAACTGATTGGGTTGAGAAAGTGTGAGTAGTATAGAATAATGCCTATATTATGAGCCTAGGTGAATGGAGGGATAGTGATACCCTCAACAGTAATAGAAAAGTTAGAAAGGGGGCATGATTTTGGGGGGAAAGATGATGAATTCAGTTTTGGATATGTTGAGTTTATGATGTCTATAGGATATTTGGTCCAATAAGTCCAATAGGCAGTTGAGGAATTGAGAATGGAGGTCAGAAGAAAGGTTAGGGCTAGATAAATAAGTCTGAGAATCATCTGCATAGCCATAATTGAATTCAGAAAAGTTAATGGGGTCCCCAAATGAAATAGCACAGAAGAAAAGAGGACCCAGAGAGAGCTTTAGATACACTCACAGTTAGCAAGTGCGACCTGGATGAAAAGGTAGCAAAGAAGATTGAGTAGTAGTCAAGAAGGTAGGAGCAAAACCCGGAGAGAACAGGTGAAAACAAAGAACAGGGCTGCGGGATGCAAAACAGAAGGAGAGATTGTGGTCAGATATAGGAATTTCAGAGTATATGAACATGGAAGTGAAACACTTGTGGATTGGGAGCAAGGTCAAGGGTATGATCATCTATCTCTGTGTGTGGCTGAGGTGGAGTGGAGGAATAGGTCATGGGAAATGAATAACTTGAGGAACTGAGAGGAAAGGGGAGAATCAACTAAAAGAGTATCAATATGTATGTTGAGGTTCCCTAGTATAAGGGCAGGAGCTGGGGAGGAGAGAAAGACTATAAAGCAATGAAGGAAGGAAGGAAGGAAGGAAGGAAGGAAGGAAGGAAGGAAGGAAGGAAGGAAGGAAGGAAGGAAGGAAGGAAGGGAGACCAGAGGTTATTATTTTTCATTGTGCCCACCCATATTTCAGTATTGGTGAGACTATTATGGCTGTCATTTTCCCATCATTCTCCTAACTGCATCCCTGTAAGGTCATTATCATCATGACTCCACAAGGACTCCAGAAAAGAAACTACAATACAACTAAGGGCAACTTTTTGTGCACCTCCAAAAAAGGGAGAAAAGCACTTCCAACAATTAAGAGCTGTGAGCTACCCCTTTGTCGTATGCACTCTCTAAGTCTGAACCATCTTTCCCCTGGATTCTATATGTATTTGTGAGAAAGAGTGTTTTACAGAATTTAGAGGTGGGGGGAGTTCTGTACCAACTGCTCATATTGTTGCACCTTAATAAATACCTCCTTTCTAAATTACTTAAGGTTGACTGGCTAAAAGGATTCTCAATTCTTAATCTTAGGGAAAAGAACACTAGTTAGGGATGGAATCAATGACACTGAGAATCACCCCTTGAACCCTGAAAGGGAGTTGTAGCGAGCATAGCTCTCAATCAGAGTGGGAACTGGGATGAAGATCATCTGAGCTTATATGGGCTTTAGTAGGAATGGGTAGGAGAAACTCATTGTCTCATTTTAAAACACTTTGAACCCATAGCACCCTTATTCTATAACTGCTGTATTGAGTTTCCTTAATGGACCACTGCTCCCAACCCCTAATTGTTTCTGTCCCAGGTAAAAACATTCTTAGTTACTATTCTGTTCTTGGAAGCTGGTTTTTTCAATCATTATCTCTTCTAACATAAGCCATTAGAGAAGGTTTTTTTCTGTATTAAATAAGCCTGAAATTAACTAGTAGCTTTAGGTAGCTGTGTGCCTTTGTAGCCTTGGACACAAAACTCTTCCCTCTTTAGATGGAATCACAAACTCTGACAAGTGGGTACAAGAAGACTTTAGTCCTAGTCTCAAGTTTGCTCTTTATTAAATGGTAGACTGTTGTCAAGTATAGACATTTCTCTGAACCATAGTATGCCAATCTACAAAATGTGGCTAACAATGCCAAACTTTTTTTATATCACAGAGTTGTGGTGAAGAACACATAAGATAATGGATGAAATTACTATTTGTAAAGTATAAAACATTATATAAATGAAAATTATTACTAATCACCTTTCATGAGCATTTCCTGACCCTATTACCACTTGACTGTAAGCCTCTTTAGGGTAAATACCATGTTTTGTGCCTCTTTGATATCCTGTGAATTGTACAGTTCATTGCCCAGAGCAGGTGTTCAATATATTTGATTTTTACTATGATCATGCGCATTTACTGTTGCATTAACATTCAGGATTATCTTGAATTGTTCATGCTTAATTTTTTTATTTGCACAAGTTTAAAAGCAGAATCATCAATTATATCTTAGTATCACATCTATGCTTTTTAAAATTTTAATACTTGCCTATATCTGTATGACTCCTGGATGTCTACTTCAATCCCTAATTCATAATTCCTCCAGTATCACATTTCTTTTTCATCACATCTCTACTTCGCTATCCCATTGCCACTTTTCAGTCAACTTTATGATGATTTGTCTGCCTATACACTATTAATTGGTTCCACGATAACACAACATTGAATGAAACATTGTAAAGACTCGTTCAGCTGAAAGATGCTTCCACAGTATTAAGCGAGGTTGGTCATAAAGTCTTGATGACAGCGGTAGGCAATGCCTGAATTGTAGTTAACCTTAGGGGTTAAATTCTTCCTTTCAGTTTCTGCCCTTGCAATATATACACACGGGTGATGATAATTATATATTTCAAGTGAATATTGTATCTACTCTTCATTTAGCTTGTATACACTTTATTATTTACATACTATCTCCCTCATTAGAATGTGAGCTCCTTGAAAGGTTATTTTTTTTTTTAGTTTCTTTGTATCTCCAGTGCTTGATACAGGGCATAAAGCAAGAACTTTTTAAATATTTTTGATTGCCTAAGAAATATCACAAATTCTGTTTCCTAAAATAAATTTTTATTAAAATAATTAAATTTAAGTTAATTAAGTTTAATTAACATCAGAATTTTCTAGTTCTAGGACCTTATGAGTCTAAATGTGATATTTATAAAGCAAAATATGGTTTCTGATACGTCCATACATACATTTTTGCTAAATAATTTGTTCCTCGAACATTTGTTGCTTCAAGATGTTTAGAAAAAAGTCAGCTTGCTTTTTTTTTTTTTAGCTTATTTCATTGATTACTTGCTTTGTCCTCTCTTTGCAATGGCTTCTTGAGATGTCCATAGGAAGATAAGGTACTTGCTGGTATCTCTGATTTTTTTTCCCTAGCTAAGAAGATACTACCATGCTTCAGCTATTCCCATCAGAACAAGTGCATTCTGTTACTTATGGGAAACTTGATTGGTGTTGACAGGCCATACATCACAGCTCATAGATTCTTTTTTATGCCTTCTAGAATGGAAGATTCTTAACTTTTTTTATTTGTGTCATGGAACCCTTTGGAAGTCTGGTGAAGCCTATGGCTCACTTCTCAGGATCATGCTTTCAGATGCATAAAATAAAATGCATAGCACTACAAAAGAAATCAGTTATATTAAAATATAGGTAGTGAGATATATTTTAAATTCACAGGTCCCAGGTTCTTGAAGAATGGAATAGTCTGCCTATAAAAGTCATTTGGCTCTTAGATATAGATTTAACACATATAAATACATATTTAACAATGTTAACTAGTTTCTAGATTTCTTTAGGTGATGGTTTAAGGTACAGGGAGAAGGTTTGTTTTTTTTTTTTAACATTTCAGGACTCATTAGAATATGAACATTTTGTCATAATTGTCATAGTGGTGGGACACATGACAGCCCTCCTTTATGCAACAATGAAGAAAATTTTTTAAAAAACAAACAATTCAAGAATGGTACAAAATAAGGCATTTATTATTATTATTTTTAAACTAAAGACTATGGAAACAAAAGCAGCAAAATGAAAGGAAGTTAAGACGCTGTCAGGGCAATAATGTTGAGAAGATTCATGCTTTAGATTAGAGTTAAACCAGATCACATTTGAAGGCTTCTCCCACTTCAAAGACGATTTAAACTTTGACCAGAGGAAGTTGGTCTTTTCACCTTCTCATTAGCCTAATTAAGGCTGTTCACTAGACTTTGCCACATAGTATTTACTAGTCACATCTGGACCATCCTTTAGGTTTGGGGTGTAATGAAAATGGTATAGATATAGCTGTTTCAAATGCCCCCCCCGTCCTGGTTATAGATGTCACCTCACTATGCTTATGAATGGCCTCTCTTTCATGGGACTGGCTTATAGGTCTTAACTTTTAGCCTCAGGAAAGAGGATGAATTATTTCATAATCTGTCCATGATACTAGGTTTGGCCTTCTTGGACAGGCTGTGTACTCCCATAGCCATTCATAATCCCCTACTCCCCCACCCCCACCCCGGGCCCATTCTCTTGTCTCTCAACCATAAGACAAGCCACAAGAGAGAGTAAGAGGCACCTTTCCACTCCCTTGCCCCTTTCCATCACCACACATGGTACTGTATAAAAAAATAACATGAAACAAAGGAAACCCCAAATTTCTCACATATATATTTACATCATAAAGTTTTTGAGATGAAGGAAAGTGTCCATTGTATGTCACCGTGTGCACCAAGAAAAACCTAAATTTTCTTTAAATGCCATACTCCTTTGATATGAATGCCACTCTTTCTTTAGCCACATTTGTCTTCTTTATTGCATATGTAGTTTCTAGAAGACATACAACTGTCACTAGAAATGCCTCCTTGGGATAAACGAGCACAACCAGCTCCTTCAATCTGCAGCCTGGAACAGAATAGAGAGGTGAGTCCTTCAATGGCTTGGCTCCAGCAGCAAGAATGAGGATGGAGTTTATCCTCAGAATCTCTCACAGTATAAAGTAAAGTGACTGGATATTCAACTGGTTATTGTGGGATAGGAATAAAATCATGTGTCAAGCTGTATGGCTAGGTAAGATGAGACCGACAGATTTCTCTCTTCCCCTCACCTCTCACCCACCCCTAGCCTTTGGACTCTGTTCAATGATTGTGCTTCAAAATCCCACCTGAATGGTCACCTTAACCTATAAGTCCCTTAAATTCCCATGGAATTTAATGTCTATGACATGATGAAGCATAAAGAATCCTTGCTTTGTCACTTGTCATAGAGCTGGGTGTAGCAAATTACTTAAGCTCTCTTAAATCTCTCTCTGAGCTTCAGTGAGGATAAAAGAAGAGAATGTGTATAAAATACTTTGTGATTATAAAATTTTAAATCAAACATTATATGTCAAGTATGTTCAGGAAAGGGTTCTAGTGTCCCAAATTGCTAGGGACTATAAATCAATTACTTTGGGGACAAATTATATAACCAGTGAGATCTTAGATAGAAAAACTCAGAGAGTACCTCATAGAATACTAAAGTCCAGGGAGATCAGAAGTGGATCAGAACTTTCTCCATATGTCATCAAAAACCAGGATATGCATAATGGATCACTGCAAGCAGCAGCTCCATGAATACCCATCTCTGAATACCTATTTCCTAATATTACAAGACCACCACTATTTTCTACTTTTCTGAACTGAAATGTTCTATCCAGCAAGGGTTATCTGTATAGTTAGTCTTTGCAAAGGAAACTCTGCTTTGCCAGTTTTTCCAATTGTTGCTATAAAAATTGGATATATTGTTTTCAGTGCTACAATAGAATGAATTGAGAAAAATTCAACAAGGAAGCAGTAAATGCAAAAATGAACCTGTCAGTGTTGTGCTTATGTAACACTTTTCAAACATTATCAACTGACCTTCAAACTGTAAATGCCTTAAAATAGTACTCTGAGTATTCTCTGAAATTAAGAAAGGCTTCCTGTTTAAAAATACCAAGTAAAATGGAAACCTGACAAACTAAACCTTCTTTGGAAAAAAATTGATAATGGATGGGGTGAAGGTTTAGTTTTGGAAAATGATTCATTTGATTTAAGATTAGTGAGCTCCTCTGGAAATATTTTGTTCTTTTTTAAATTAAACTTTCAAATCAAGAATAGATCAGTAAAGTGAGATGAACAAATGAAAACCAAACAATCTGACCGAAAAAAACATTAAGTTTTTGCTAAGGGAATTCTGTTTTTCCCCATTCTCTAATTCTTTCTATAAAATTGAGTTTTTTTTTTCAAATAGGGCCAGGGGAAGATACTGCAGTAACCAAAATTAAAAATATTTGATGAGGAAAAGATAAATGTAGTTATCAGTATTATGTACTTTGCAACACCATCATAGACCCATAATTTGGAACACCTTGCACTGATGTAAATTGTAACCCATCTCTAAACTTGATAGTTTTAGAGAACACATCCTTCTAGATTGGCAGCCAGTGAGTTGGTGATAAAGAAATAGGGTGTTTCTCTTATCAATTATGAATAAATGAAAAGACATCTCAGGACTCACCAACTGGAGGGTGAAGTTCCATCTACCCACGTCCAGGATGAGGTTCCCTTGTCATTAATTAGTCCAACCCAGTAGGTAGGAGATCCAATACGTTTCCTCAGGAATTCCTTTCACAAAGCATAGCTGGCTGTGACATCTAATTCTCCAACCCCCATCCCTCCCACCTAAGTTCATTTCTCCTTCTGTATCCTATTCTCTCTCTGAACCACAGATTGCTGCCAAGTCAGATCACTAACTTCCAACTTTGCCTAGAATTCCTGTGCCAAGATTTGTTATGCCATATATTATGTTGTGTATTAGTGATAGGCACAGGGTCTCCTTATTTAGTCTCTTTGTCAGGATGATTCACCTGGGGGAAGGAAGGAGTTGATCTAAAGAGGCCAACCCAACTCCCAAGGTTATGTAGAGACCTGTTCCCCCATTTGTAAAATAAAGTTATTGGCTTACACAATCTCTTTCAAATGCTAATGGTCTGATTCTATGTTTCATCACCATAATGGGAAGGCTAGAGATGAGAGGATAAGACGAATATTCAACTATAGCTCTAAAAAAGATTCCTCACCATTTCCTCTGCGGTTGTAAATATAGCCAGATTAGCACCAAGAGACCTACACGTTTTCTGACTGGCATTCCAGGAATTTTGATCCGTTGATAGGTAGTAGCATTTACGAAAAGCTCTGAACCAGTCTTCTGGACACCGTGGGGAGTGATCCATGCAGAGCTTGTCTTCAGACACTACATTTGTACTTTTTCCAACTAGAATTGAGACAGTGATACAATGAAGTGAATGTGGGGTTAGGATGCCCCTCAGGCATCTTCACCCAACCTTAGTGATGGTCTGCATTCCCAGTTCCCTTTCATTTCACATAAACATTAAAACAGAATCTGAGAGACATTAGTTCATGCTGAAATAAATTAGCACTAAAGGGAGTATATAGGAAATGGAAAAGTACTGTGATTTCATTAGGAGAGAGAACTCCCAAATAAGAAAGCTCTCACTTCCAACGAAGATTGGCACCTCACTGCAACCTTAAAGCCTTTGATAGCTGTCTAGAATACTTGCTAGCTAGGGTATGTCAGAGGAGGAACTGAAATCCAGCTCTTCCTGACTTTGAGACTAGCTCTGTACCCAACTGTAGGACATTGTCTCCCACACTAATACATATTTTTTACTTTTTCTTTTTGGTGGGGAGGGAAGATGAGAATATTTTAACCTGTAATTTGATTTTCCCAGTGAAAAGTAACCCCCTACCAAAGCAGTTAAATGACTTACCCATAGCTAAACAGCCGATTTGTGTCAAAGCTGGGATGTGAACCTATGTGTTCAGGACTTCAAGGCCTGCTCTCTATCTACTATACCTTTATCCACTATACCAGTGGTTCTCAAAAGTGTGGTACAGGGACCATTGAGGGTTTCCAAGACCCCTTTAAGGAAGTCCCTAAGATCAAACTATTTTCATAATAATAGTAAAACATTTTAATTTTAGATAAAGTAAACATTGAGGGCTATAACCTGAATAAACCAAAGCTCTTTGAGTGGTGCTCAATAATTTTTGATGGTGTAAAGGGGTACTGAGATCAAAAATGTTTGAGAACTCTGGTACTACACCACTCTGTCTTTCCATATAGTTGAATGAATATTGAAAACACAGCACAGAACATTCATTGGTGCACCATTTCTCACAGGTGACAGAAGCATCCTAAAGGACAGGAAATATGGGAAAGTTAATAATCCTTTAGATGGTAAGTTTTGCATCGTCAATCACATTTACTATCTCTCTTTCCTTCCAGTGGTGGTGATAGGTTGAATTTGCAAGGTAGCTCAGTTCAAGGTCCTTCTTCTGTTTGAAGTTCTTTGGGAAGAACCCTTCCTGACCCTGGGGCTTAAAGTGTCCAAAGAATGAGAAGGTGAGAGCTATGATCTCACAGCCTGGGGACTCAGTGGAGAATAAAAGAGGGATGGGTCACTTACCGTGTTTACTAATGCTGACTGCTATCACTAAGATTAAAATGAAGCTGCCGCCACCCACAGTTGAATAAAGCAGTTTCTTGGGTATCCAACCTAAGGAGAAAGCATGCTAATATGCTCCCTGAAATTCCTCCAGAGAACAGACTTAATGCAACAGTTTCATGTCGAGTATAGAAGGATATTTTATTTTCTCAGACCCGTTTTCTATAGCGGCACTTTTCTCTTTCCTCCACCCCTCACTGCCAAGATTGGGAAGGAAAAATTCTTCTGTTCCCTAAATTATATAGGTTCTTCCTCCTTTGCCCCCACCTGAGGCAGCATGATGGCAGTAAAGGGGTCAGGGTGTCGATAGGAAAAGGACAGGCCCAGGGATCCAAGGTCAGCAGCCCTCCTTACCTGGCCTGCCTAACGTCTGCGGCACTTCCTTCTCCTCCTCCTTGTTCAAATTCTCCTTGTCCTCCCCTTCGTCCTCGTCCTCGTCCTCTTCCAGGTCCTTCTCCTTTTTATTATCCCCCGCCTTATTACCCACCCTGGTGTTTGCGCCCTTCGCTTTTTTTTTTTCCATTTCCCTCCCTCACCTGCTGCGGTCTGGGCACTGCGGCTTGGGGATGGGGGCAAGCTTAGGGCTTAGGTAAAGGTTGCGATTGTCTGAGAGAGAACCCAGGTACCAGAGGAGTATGCCAGAGAGAAGCAGGAAGAGAAACGAAGACCCGAAAAGCTATGAGATGCCACCGAGGTCTGGCAGTCCCCGAAAGTGGAAGGCTACATTAGCATCTTCTGCTGATGCATGTCTGACCTAGCCAATTCCCCCAGCCCCCTCCCAGACGGCTGTCTCGAAGTGCCTCGTTCTCTCGGCCTTTTAAATGTCCATGACAGCAACGGAAGGCGAGAACTACCCAGTAACTCGCGTGACAAAGACTCCAGTCACTGGCCTCGCTGTGTGAGGAGAGCGCACGCAGGTGGCAAAGCAGCCTGCTCTCGCTAGCTGCTTCCCTGGCTCCCAAAGCGCGTCCTTTCGTCTTCTCTCACACCACTCCTCCCGTCTCATTCTCACCTCATAACCGCCCTTCCAGCCCCGTTCCCTCTGGGGATGTCAATTGTGGTCGAAAAGCTGACTTATCTCAGGCTGTCTTTTCACTTGGCCAGGCAGTACTCCCGAGTGCACAGGAAGAACTACTTAAGTCACCCAAGGTGGACAAAACCTCAGGCTCTACTGGGGAAACAACCCGCACCTTAACACCCACTGATTTTCCTGCAGCACCTTGTTCAGTCCCAAGCTCCCGGTCTGGCATCAGGGCTATTCTGCTATTCTGTTTTTGTTGGAGGGCAAGGCTGTGTGCCTCCGTTCTGCTCAATCTGCTGCCCACCCTGATACCAAGGGCCCCAGATGTACCAAGACCTACACACAGAAGAGGAAAACAGCAGAACTATCAGCCAGCAAGAAAGCTAAATAAAGACACATTTTTTAGCCAGAGCTCTTCTCTTCTCAGCAGCCTTCCAAACCCTTGAGACTCACTGAGCATATAAGACCCAGTGCAGAGGAATATACAAAAATAAATAAATGAAAGTCTACTGTTTGCATATTATACTAGGCTGTGAAAGAGAGAAAATATTTAGATGTCAAGGATCCTGCCCTCCAGGAAATGACAGTCTCATGTAAGAATGAGACACAACACAGAGAGCTACAATACACAATATTACATGATAAGAAAAGTTACAAAACCAGATGTTTGAAGGGATGATTGTTGTTAACTTAGGTGAATAAGAAAGCTTCCTGGAGGAGGTAGCATTTGAACTGGGCTTCAACATGTGAAGGTAAGTACTAGAATGTAAACTCCTTAAGAAAAAGGACTCTTTACATTTCAGTCTTTGTATACCCAGCCCAGCTTATATCAGGTGCTTAATAAAATTTTAGGTGAATGAATAAATGAATGAAGTGGGAAAGCTAGGCATGCCTATGGAATAGTGTGGACAAAGACATGGAGAGCTGAGAATACAGTCAGTATATAGGGGGCAAAGGACAACCAAGGTTGACCAGATTATAGAATGTGTAGAGGGGAGTAATGTGAGATAAGTAGTTTGGGGTCATATATCTTCTTGAATGCTAGGAAGAGGATTTTGAGCTTTACTCAGCATAGTAAAAAGCCATTTAAGACTTTCTAGTAGACATTACTTGTATGTATCAAAGGTTATTTGTAGCAGTGCTATGAAAATAGACTGTAGGCTGAGAGGATGGAGGCACAGAGACTTAGATCCTAACAGTCTGGAGGTTATTTCACCAGGGCAGGCTAGTACTCACTATGTGCCAGGAAGAATAAGGACACAAAATTAAAATGGAAGTAATCCCTGCCTCTGAGGAGCTTCTATCCTAATGGGAGAGCCTTTATATTAAAGTACATAAATATTACATACAGAGTGAATACAAGTTATTTATGGGAGGAAGGAAACTAGGAGACAGGGGATCAAGAGGGGCTTCATATAGAAGGTTGCACTGACAGTGAGTCTTGAAGGAAATCCAGGATTCCAAAAGACTGGAAGAAGGGAATGCATTTCAAAGAAAGAGCCTGTGCAATGGTACGCAATAGAGTACCAGACAGGCCAGTACAGAGTATCCAGTAAGAACAGGTGACCAGTATAGTCAAAAGTTGAAGATAAGTCAAAAAGAATGAGCATTATAAAATCACTGAATTTGTCAATTAGGGTATCACTGGTGAATTTGTGGAAGAGAGTTTCAGAAGAGTGGTGGTGGCAAAAATCTAGTTAGGATTGACCAGAGAGTGGGTAAGGAAGGAACATCACATACTGACAACTTTTTTTAATTGGTGGACCCATCAAAGCACTCAAACAGATGAACAAGGATCATAGAAATAGAAGATATATTAATAGTCAACTATTCTAACCTGTTCATTTTACAGATGAGGAAACTAAAGACCAGAAAGGATGAATAATTTACCAAAGATCATGCCAGTAAGTAAGCAGCAGAGAGGATTCAATTCTAGGTTCCCACACTCCAGATATAATCCCCTTTACAAAACTGCACCAAACTGCCTCTGGAAAGGTATTACAAACAAAAGACCAAAATGAATCTTTCCCCAAAGTGCTAAGCAACAAATAAAGTGATTGTCTATAACTGTATGCGATAATAAGAACTGATGTCTAGAGCAGTTAGGTTGTACTGGGCCTAGAGTCAGGAATACCTGACAGTTTTCTCAGGTGTAAAATAAAGATAGAAGATAAATAAATGAAGATTTATTTATAAATAAAATTATCGATAAAGCTCTAAACTATAGGAGAAAAGGGAATAAACATTTATTTATCACCTATTATGTGCCAGGCACTATGTTAAGAACTTTACAGATATAATCTTTTTGATCATTTCAAAACCTTTTTGAGGTAGATGCTGTTATTATCCTCATTTTATAGTTGAAGAAACTGAGGCAAGCAGAGGTTAATTGATTTGTCTAAGATGACACAGCTAATAGGTATAAGAAACCAAATTTTAAGTCAGATCTTATTGACTTCTTGACTCTAGGTCCAGCAGTCCTAGCAAGAGCATCAGCTGGCTGCTTATAGGTCAATGACCTTAACTTTGTTTCCTGGAAAAAATTCTTAAATTATTAAAGAGGTAGTTAATTAACATGTAGAAAGGAGAGGCTTTCATGGCTTCATTAAGAACAGATCTCAGGATCAGAGTATTTTAGAATTACAAATTTGTAAAGGCCTCAAAGGTCAGATGAAACTAAGACCAAGAGGAAATAGACGACTTGTCCAAAGGTCATAGACATAGCTAATGAGAGAGCTGAAATTTGTCTCCCCTCTTTCTCCTAGTTTTTATAGTGGATAGAGCACTGATAAGTGTCAAGAAATTGAATTCTATTCTGACATCTGACTGAATATTATTAGTCCTCCTGGCAAAAGCCTCAAGCTACACCATCTTCTGGGAACTCACTTGGCTTCTGGACCCCCACAACTTCAGGTTTGCTCCTCCTCACCCTAGTTTGCATCCTCATAGTGACCTCCAATCTCCCTATCCCTCTGGCTCTGCTACATTCACTTCCCTTCCCAATTTCCACCCCTTGGTGAATCAGTCCGACTTGGTCTAAAGCTCTACTCCTGAATCCCATTTTCCTTTGTCCACAGATCATACTTTGCTAAACTTCAGCTCTAGATCTTCCACTTTTGTTTCTATGCTTAGAGACAGCTAGGCAGGTGAGCCCTCTCAACTGTGCTGTCTCTTGTAGCAAACCAATTCTATAACTCTTCCCTTATTCATTCTCTATCCCACTCAACACAAAAGCTCTTTCAAAATTTTTCTTTTCTCCTCAAACCTCCTATGGCATCTCTCTCCTCAACCAACTCTGCTGAAGATTTGGACTTCACTGATAAAAATTGAGGTGAGACATTTTCTGGGACCTTTTTCTCCAGTCCTCCTCATCTCATATCATCATTCCTCATCATCTCCTTCCTCACTTCAATATCTGATGATGAGATGACCCTTCTGCTTCCTAAGACCAACTACATATACTCTTGATCCCACTCCCTTCCATCTTCTCTTGCAAATTGGCCCCATTGTCATCCCGACTTCTTAATCTTCAAGCTCTCCCTCTACCAGTTGCTTCTCTGCTGCCTACAAATAAGCATGAGTCTCCCCATCCTTTAAAAAAAAAACACCTCATTGGACCTTACCATCTCCATCAATCATCATCTAAACTTCTTGAACAATATGTCTATAATTTCTCACTCTTTTTCAAAACCTCTACAATGTGGTTTCTGACTTCATTATTCAACAGAAAATGACCTCACAAAAGTTATATATAGTCTCTTAATGGGCAAGTGCAATTTTTTTTTCTCAGTCCTCATCCTTCTTGACTTCACTGAAGCTTTGGAAACTGTTGAACACCTCTTTCTCCTGGATACATTCTCCTCTCCAGATTTTCATTACTCTGATATCTCCTATTTTTTCTCCTACTTGCCTCAGTCCTCCTCAGTCTCCTTTGCTGGAACTTCACCTGTGTCATAGCCATTAAATGAAACTGTTCCCAAAGTTCTGTTCTGAGCCTGCTTCTCTCTACACTGTTTCACTTGAGTTTCTAGACTCTCAAGGTGTCATCATTATGTAGATGACTCCCAGATTAATTTATCCAGTCTCTGTATCTCTCCCGAACTTCAGTCACTCAGTACCAATTGCCTATTGGACATTTTGAACTGAATGTTATAGGTTTCTCAAACTCAACATATCTAAACAAAAAATCATTATCTTTCCCTGATAAACTCATATCTCTTTTAAATTTCCTTACTATTACCACTACCATGAGTCTAAGTACTTGGGTTTACAACTTCAGTGTCAACCATAATGCCTGAATCTTTCTTACTTCATATATCTAATCTGTTGTCAAGTCTTATCATTTTTACTTTCACAATATCTCTCTTGTGGTTTCCTTATTTCTACTTACACCACCACCACCACCCTAGTTCAAGTCCTTATCACCTCTCACCTGAATTATTGCGATAGTTTTCTTATTGACCTCAAGCATCTCTCCAATCCCTTCAACACAGATGTGTCAATACCAAAGTGATTTCCTAAAACATAGATATCTCCTACCTTGTCACTCCCTCCACCCTATAAATTCCAGTGTCTATCTATTAATATCTAAGATCAAATATAATGATGATGATGATGATGATAAAATAATAAATAGAATATATATTCTGGGTTAAGATTTGCAAAGCATTTTTATATGGGTTAGCTCATTTTATCCATCTACCATATAAGTGCTATTATTATTCCCTTGTTACAGATGGGTAAACTGAATCTGAGAAAGATTAAGTGACTTGCCCAAGGTCATATGCTAAGGAAATATCTGAACCAGTATGGGAACTAAGTTGTTTTGTTTTTTTTTCTGACCCAAGTCCAGTGTTCTATCTCTTTCATCAAGTATAAACTTTTGCTTTTCATTTGTAGGTTTTCACAACTTGGCCCCTTTCTACTGTTCCGGTCTTCTTACATATTATTCCTTTCCATGAATTCTGTAGTGTAGCCACATTTATCTGCTCATTATTCCTCACAATCTCCCATCTCTGTACCTTTGCTTTTCACTGTTCCTCATTCCTGGAATGTTCTGTCTTCACCTCCACCTCCTAGAATCAAACCCCTTTGAAGTGCTACTTTCCATAGGAGAGGTTTCTTGGATCCCCCTCTCAGCCCTGGGTCTTCCCTATCAAGGCTTCTTTTCACCTACTATCTATTTAACTTATGTGAACCAATTTACCAGTCAGTTGTTTCTCCTTTGGAATTTGAGTTCCTTGAGGGTAGGGACTATTGTTCTTCTTCTGTGTTTGGGTTGTTTTTTTTAATTCTCAATACTTAGTACAATATGAGACACACTAAATATTTAATCAATGTTCCTTCATTGATTGATTAACTTAAGCTCTCTTAGTATCAGTTTTGTCGTTCATAACATGGGGACAATAATGGCTTCACATGGTTAATGAAAGGATCAAATGTAAAGCAATTTGCAAACTTTTAAGTTACTATATAAACGTTTTATTACCAATGCCTTACCATTATTGGGTCTTTATCTTGAATCACAAAGTACTTTTCTCATAATTACCCTGTGTGGATGAAGAAATTGAGGCACAAAGAGATTAATATTTGTGCTAGATTATCATGAAGGTCTTTTCTAGCTAAAAGTTGTTACAATTTATCGTAATTTTCTCCAGGATCACACAACTAGATAAGTGTAGGAGTCTGAGCTTCAAACCAAATCTTCCAATTCCAACACCCAGTGTTCTTTCTATTAGACTACAATGTTTTTGATTTGTCTTCCTTTTTTCTTGGAGTATCTGAAAATCACAATTGTACTCCAGATTTGCCATTATGACTCCTTCATGTTCTTCCTCTCTTCTTTCCCTGACTTTTCATGGCTACAATAATTTTTTCTACCTACCTCCAACCCATACCTGACACTCACAGAACATGAATATCTAGCTAACATTGTAATAGTCCCTTCAAAAGCTCATAATACATTCTTAAATTTCCAAAGCAACACATAAGTTTGTATATCATGTATTTATATATACAAATATATATACACACATATATATACACACATATATGCACACACACATATATATACTCACATATATGCACACACACACATATATATATGCCCAATTTCTGCTATCTTGCTTTCCAGTTTTCCCAATAATATTTTTTAGCAAATAATGAATACTTGTCCCAAAATCTTAAGTCTTTACACTTGTCAAATACAAGGTTATGATATTTATGGGCTGCTGTAAATTGTATATTTACTCTATTCCATTGATATGCCTTTCTATTTCTCAGCCAGTAATAAATAGTTTTGATAATTACTGCCTTGTAATACATTTTAAGATCTGTTACTGCTAAACCTCTTTCCTTTATATTTTTTTCATTATTTTCTTTGATATTCCTGACTTTTTGTTTTTCTGAATAAATTTTGTTATTTTTTTAAACTCAATAAAATGGTTTTTGGTAATTTAATTAGGATGGCATTGAATATATAAACTAGTTTAGATGATCTCAATTATATTAAATTAAAAGGGGTTTATACAAATAAAACAACTACAGCCAGGATCAGAAGGACAGCAGAAAATTGGGAGGAGAGGGAAATTTTATAGGCAGTTTACCAGATAAAGGTCTCATTTCTAAAATATATAAAGAACTTTGTTAAATCTATAAGAATGAGTCATTGCTCAATAGATAAATGGTCAAAGGATATAAACAGGCAGTTTTCCAATGAAGAAATCAAAACAATTTAGGATCAAATAAAGATGCTCTAAATCATTATTGATTAGAGAAATGCAGATTTTAAAAATTGAGATATTTTATACCTATCAGATTGGCTACTGAGAGAAGGGAAAAGTGGCAAAAGTTGTAGTGTGGAAAAAGTGGGACGCTAATTCATTGTTGCTGGAATTGTGAAATGGTCCAACCATTTTGGAAAGCAATTTGGAATTATACCCAAAGAATTATTAACCTGCTTATACCCTTTGATAGCAATACCTCTACTTGGTCTATTTCCAAAGATGATTAGGGAAAACACAAAAGAACCCATATATTCTAAAATGTTTATAGTAGTTCTCGAAATAGCAGGAATGCCCATCAATTGGGGAATGGTTGAACAAGTTGTGGTATGCAATTATGATGGAACAGTACTGTGCTATAAAAAATGATGAGCACAATGATTTTAGAAAAACATGAAAAGACTTGCAAAATGAGTGCAACCAAGAGAACATTGTATACAGTAACAGCAATAGTGTTTTAAGAATGACTTTGAACAAATAATGCATTTTTCTATTATAAATACACAAATTAACTATAAAGGATGTATAAAGAAAGATACTATCTGAATCCAGAAAAAGAACTGATAAGTATGTATCGAACAGTAGTCATCTAAGGCATGGCTGGGTGAAAAGGAAGAAAAAAAAGAAATTTATATGATAATTTGATTGTATGTTTGAAAGGACTAGCAAGTTGTACATAGTAGATCTGTAGTTTCATGTACAATCGTCTCTTTTATTATACTGTGTTATGGAAATGCTTGTTTTATTCCATAAATTTATATATATACATATATGTATATGTGTGTGTATATATATATATATATATATATATAAAATATATGTATATAGTGTGTGTGTGTGTGTGTGTATTCAAAGTAACACATCTCTTTCCTAGCATTATCAGGAAATGTAGGCTAACCTAATTTCCTTTTGTGACATAGTAATTAGCGTGATAAATCAGGAGAATACTACAGAGATAATTTACCTATATTAATAAAGCACTTATGCCAATGTAAAGGCTGCTGGATTTGGAACTGGGTGCATGATTGACTATAAAGAGTACTCATCAGTGGTTCAACTTGAACTTGGAATGTGGTCCCCAGTAGAGTAATCCCAAATTTCTTCTTGATCTTGTCCCATTTAGGGTTGTCTCTTTTTTGATGTAGACAAAAGTATAAATTAAATGCTTATTAAAATTGATGATGTTCCCCAACTGATAAATCATCAAAAAATCTGAACAGGGAGTTTTCAGAGGATGAAATTAAAGCTATCTATAGTCATATGAAAAAATGCTCTAAATCACTATTGATTAGAGAGATGCAAATTAAAACAACTCTGAGGTACCATATCACACCTATCAGGGTGGCTAACATGACAAAACAAGAAGATGATAAATTTTGGAGAAGATGTGGGAGAGCTGGAACACATTCATTATTGGTGGAGCTGTGGAACTATGCCCAACGGGCTACAAAAATGTGCATACCCTTTGACTCAGCAATATCACTTCTAGGACTGTGTCTCAAAGAGATCATAAAAATGGGAAAGGCTCCCACATGTACAGTAATATTTATAGCAGCTCTCTTTGTGGTGGTCAAGAACTGGAAATCAAGGGGATGCCTATCAATTGGGGCATGGCTGAACAAGTTGTAGTATATGAATGTAATGGAATACTATTGTGCTATAAGAAATGATGAACAGGAAGACTTCAGAAAGGTCTGGAAGGACCTATATGAACTGATGCTGAGTGAAAGGAGCAGAACCAGAAGAACTTTGTATACAGCCACAACCACAGCATGAGAGGAATTTTTCTGGTAGACTTAGTCCTTCACAGCAATGCAAGGACCTAAAAAATCCCCAATGGACTCTTGAAGCAAAATGTCTTCCACATCCAGAGAAAGAACTATGGAACTGGAATGCAGAATGAAGCAGAATATTTTCTCTTGTGTTATATTTTGTTTTGCTTTCATGGTTTCTCCCATTCATTTTAATTCTTCTATGCAATATGACTAAAGTGAAAATGTATTTAATAAGAATGTATGTGTAGAACCTATATAACATTGCACACTGTCTCGGGGAGGCAGGGAGGGGGGAAATCTAAGATATATGGAAGTGATTGTAGAAAACTGAAAACAAATTAATTAATTAAAAAAAAAAGATAGGATTGGAAATAAATAAATAAATGAAATTGACAATACAAGGGGGAGGATGCTAAGAAAAGAGGAATAGTTAAAACACTGCATAGCACAGTCAGTGTCCAAATGGATTTTGACAAGCTAGAGCTTGGTGATTTAATTTGAGATTAAATTTAATTCAACAGTTTATAGATGAGCCACCATGCTAGGCCCTTGGGATAGAAAAACCCAAAAAAAGTGCACACTTGCATCCTATTGGGGGAAAGATAGCATTTTCATAGATGTGTCAATACCAGATAATCTGAGGAGGAAGAAAGCACCAATACAGAGGGAGATCTGATAAGACTTTCTATAGGATATGGCATCCAATCCAATTGAGCCTGGAAGAAATTTTCACTTATGTCTTTTAATCATTTTATAAATGTTTCTATGGTGATTTAATAGATAATGAGACAGTCATGGTTTCTCAAAAGCATGCCCAGCATCAGTTGATACCACAAAGCAATATGATTATCTTCCTACCTCATCTGTTTCATTCTCACATAGAATAAAGCATGATATGTGTACATTTAGATACATCTCCACTTCAAACGTTCATATCAACTATTTGTGCCCAATCTGTGGTAGATAGAGCCTTCTGAGCTCATATTAGTCTGATCAGAAACAGTCAGGCACACTGTACCTTGACCCCAACAAGCATTGTGATTCTGGTCCTCTTCTAGAATGAAGGACAATAACCACTATTCTTATTTGCATCTTCCCAGAAATTTACAAAGTCTGACCATTTGCAGGAGCCTTATCTTCACTAAGACACCAACTCTGTCATTTTCAGTAGCAAGGGGAGACTAAGATCTCTCTCTCCTTTTTTATTTTTACATTTTTATTTAAAATTTGGGGTTCCAAATTCTATCCCTTCCTTCTGAACCTTTTTCCTCCCTGAGACAGTAAGCAATCAGATATAGATTATACCTGTACAATTATGTAAAATATTTCCATATTAGTTATTTTGTACAAGAAGACTTGAAAAAAAGAAAAAATGAAAGAAAGTGAAAAATAGAATGCTTCAGTCTGTATTCAAACAGTGTCAGGGCTTTCTCTGGAAACAGATAGCATGCTTCATCATTAGTCCTTTGGGATTATCTTGGATCATTATATTGCTGATAATAGCTAAGTCATTCACAGTTCTTTATCGAACAATATTGCTGTTACTGTGTACAACATTGTCCTGGTTCTGCTCACTTCACTATGCATCAATTATTTAAGTCTTTCTAAGTTTTTCTGAAATCATCCTACTTGTCAGTTCTTCTAGCACAATAATGTTCCTTTACAATCATATACTACAGCTTGTTTAATCATTCTTCAATTGAAGGTCATATGATCTTTTAATGTAGTTACTAAGTGAGTTGATTGATTTGCCATTGGAAGAGCACATTATACAGTGTGCTTTACTTTGCTGGAAAGAGCTAATGACAGTAAGGAATCTTAAAAATTAGTGGGATGAAATTGTGAGACCTCACTTTGAAAACGTACATTTTTAAAATGAAATGGCAGGTGACGCTATCTAACTTAACAGTGGATCTTGAGGAAAGGAAAAAGTTTAAAATAGCAACTGAATAACATGATACAGAACAAATAAAAGTAGTACATACTCTTTGTAGGATCCCAAGTTAATCCTAATAAAGAGTGAAAAATAAAACATTATAAGTGTCTTAAGACACTTATAAGAGACTGTGAAACTTAAGCCATTAAGGGTCAAGCTGTGTTCAGAAAAGGCTAAATTACAAGCCATAATGTGAGAATGCAATAAGTTATATGAAGTGCTATGTTAGTTCATAGAAGGGATGAGTCATTTCTTACTGGAGGTGTCAGGGAAAGATTCATGGAAGAAACATATTTTGAACTGGGTCCTGAATGATGAGTAGAACAGGCTGATTTGATGGCAGGAGCATTCTAGGAGAAAGGAATTCTGGCAGGAGTGAAAATTCCTTGGAATCAAATGTTGCCTTCTAAAAGAGATCCTCTTTTTCTTTTTTTGAATTGACCATTTTTAAAATCCAATATCCTATCCTGTAACTTAAAAGAAAAAATCCTTCCTTTCTTTCTCCTTTTCTCCTCACTTCCTCTTTTCCTGCTTCTTTCCTCATTTTCTCTCTCCTTCATTCTTTCCTTGTTTTTCATTTCCTTCCGCCTCCAGTCTCTCTCTCTCTCTCTCTCTCTCTCTCTCTCTCTCTCTCTCTCTCTCTCTCTCTCTCTCTCTGTGTGTGTGTGTGTGTGTGTGTGTGTGTGTATGTGTGTGTCTGTCTCTCATTGGTTTGTAGCCCTTTTTTGCATTAATTTATTTCTTTTAGTCAGCATTCATTTCCACAAGATTTTGAGTTCCAAATTTTCTCCCCATCTCTCCCCTCCCCTCACCCCAAGATGGCTTGCATTCTGATTACCCCTTTACCCAGTCTGCCTTCCCTTCTATCAACCCCCTTCTATCCCCCTTCCTCTCACTTCTTGTAAGGCAAGATAGATTTCCATGCCCCATTGCCTGTACATTTTATTTCCCAGTTATATGTAAAAACAATTTTTAACATTCATTTTCAAAACTTTGAGTTCCAAATTCACCCCCTTCTTCCTTCCCCATCCACCTCAATTGAGAAGGCAAGCAATTCAATATAGGTTATACATGTATAGTTATGCAAAACACTTCCATAATAGTCATGTGGAAGACTAACTATATTGTCCTGATCCTATCCCACCCACTATTTATCCCTCTCCTTTGACCATGTCCAAATTCAAAAGTGTTTGCTTCCAACTACCCCCTCCCCCAAACCTCCCTTCTATTATCCCCTCACCTTATTCCCTTCTCCCTACTTTCCTGTAGGGTAAGATACCCAATTGAATATTTATGTTATTCCCTCCTTAAGCCAAATTCTATGAGAGTAAGGTTCACTCATTCCCTTTCACCTCTCCTTTCTTCCCTTCCATTGTAAACGCTTTTTCTTGTCTCTTTTATGTAAGATAATTTACCCCATTCTATCTCTCCCTTTTTCCTTCTCCCAAAAATATATTCTCTGACCCTTTAATTTTATTTTTTAGATATCATCCCTTAATATTCAACTCACCCTGTACCGTCTGTCTCTGTCTTTGTGTCTCTGTGTCTCTCTCTTTCTCTGTCTCTCTCTCTATCTCTCTAAGTTTTCCTTTTGGGATCTTTTTCAAGAGATGATCAGTAGATTTTTTAAATTTCTATTTTACCCTTTGATCCTAGAATATCAGGGCAGTTTTCCTTGATAATTTCTTGAGAGATGATGTCTAGGGTCTTTTTATGATCATGGCTTTCAGGTAGTCCAGTAAATTTTAAATTATCTCTCCTGGATCTATTTTCCAGGTCAGTGGTTTTTCCAGTGAGATATTTCATGTTGTCTTCTATTTTTTTCATTCTGCTAGTTCTATTTTATACTTTTGTGATTTCTCTTAAAGTCATTAGCTTCCATTTGTTCTGTGTGTTCGTCCTTTGTTGCCAAAGAAGACCATACCATCAGAGAAATAATGACATGACTTGCACTTGACTTTGTTTTGAGTGAGTGAGGGCTGTGCAGGTCATCAGCTTCACTTCTCCTCCAGAGTCATCTGAATTCAGTGACCAGATATTCATCAGGATGACTGGAGATGACCCAGGATGAGGCAATTGGGGTTGAGTGATTTGCCCAAGGTCACACAGCTAGTGAGTGTCAAGTATCTGAGGTGAGATTTGAACTCAAGTCCTCCTGACTCCTGCACTGCTGCTCTATCCACTGCACCACCTAGCTGCCCATCCATTTGTTCTATTCTGATTTTGAATGAATTATTTTCTTCAGTGAGCTTTTGGAACTCTTTTTCCATTTGCCTTTTCAATTCTGCCTTTTAAGATATTCTTCGCCTCATTGGCTTTTTGGATCTCTTTTGCCATTTGGGTTAGTTTATTTTTTAAGATGCTATTTTCTTCAGTATTTTGGGGGAGTCTCCTTTAGCAAGCTGACTCATTTTCATGATTGTCTTGCATCATTCATTTCTCTTCCCAATTTTTCCTCTCCTTCTCTTACTTGATATTCAAAATTCTTTTTGAGTTCTTCCATGGCCTGTGACCAATTCATATTTTTCTTAGAGGCTTTAGATGTAGGAACTTTGACTTTGTTGTCTTCTTCTGGTTGTATGTTTTGATCTTCTTTGTTACCAAAACAAGATTCTATAGTCTGAAGGGGTTTTTTATGCTATCTGCTCATTTCCCCAGTCAAAAATTTGTCTTTCCAACTCTTTGTCAAGATAGGACTCTGCTTCCAGTGGGGGAGGGGCAGTGTACTGTCCCAAATTTCAGGGGTTTTGTGCAGCTGTTTTCAGAGAGTCTCCTAGGATCTTGTAAATTTTCAGTTTTTCCAAGGTGGTATGCTCAAAGGAGAGGTATTTACCCCTTTCCTGGCCTGTGCTCTCGTCTGTGAGTGACCACGAGCACTCTTTTCTGTCTTGGAACTGTGAGGAGGGTTCCCTCTTCCACTGCACCATGAGCTCCACCACACCAGCTCTCCTCTTCACTCCAGGACCACCACCCAGGACTTCAACCCAGATCCAAGCAGGGTAAAGCAAGAAAATCCTCCTCAGTGCCAGCAAAGAGATCCCTGCAGTCATCCTCTGATCAGTCACTCAATCCCCACACTGTCTGTGGGCTAGGACCTCTGAAAGTAATTATCACTGCTACTGCTGCCCTAGCTGCCATGACTGGGGCTGGACCATGCTTCTCTCTCACCCAGGTCCAACAGTTTCCCCAGTGACCTTCTATGCTGTCTTTGGTGTTTGTGGGCCAAAACATCTAGAAAATGTCACAGCTGCCAGTGATTCAATTCCCTGGGTCCTGCTCTGGCTCTGTCTGTGCCAGTATGGTCCATGGAACATGCTGGACTGTGCTCTGCTCCCAGCCCAGTGCAATAGACCCTTACTGTTGGCCTTCCAGGCTGTCTTGGGCTGGAGACATTTCACTCCATCATTTTGTGGGTTCTGCAGCTCTAGAATTTGTTTAGAGTCATTTTTACAGGTATTTGTAGGGATTTGGGGGAGAGCTCAAGAAAACCCCGGCTTTTACTCAGCCTTCTTGGCTCTGCCCCTAGGAGATCCTCTTTTAAAATACACATCTCAATATGATGGATCAGGAAAACACTTAATGTGATTAATTTGAAAGCTTGATCCTCCACATTTTGAAAGTATTTGATGCTGTGGGGAGTTAGAGAGGCATGACATAGTTCAGTTCAATAAGGCATGTTTCTAGACTCAAGATAGAACATGTATCCAGTAAGTAGACATAAAGTAATTATTAAAAAGGAATTTCAAAAGAAAGAGACAATGCTATCCTAGATTAGTGCTTTAAAATAAACTAGGAATTTCATGAGGCAAATTCATTTTGAGATGGATGGTGAGGAGACAGACCTTGAAACACAAAGCCCTGTTGAGGCAAAATCCTGAGATGCCATCCTCTGGTTGGACAATGGAGAGAGATGCACACCTTAGACTTTCTGTGAGCAGAAGAAATTTCATTTCATATTACAGGGAAGAAATTTCATTCCCCACCATACCAGAAGAAAGTTTGATCTATCCTTTGGAGTCTGTCCCATCCCTGCCCATAGCTACAACATGGTTGGCAATCAACCCTTGACTCACTCACAAGCTCTGGGACAACATGAGTGGTGTGGGAAAAGAGAAGGTCAGTAGAGACATTGAGACAGACATGTCCAGGGAGAAGGCCAACAGGACAATGGTACAATTGTACCTGACATTACAAGTTCAGAGCTAAGTGAGAGCTAATGAGGGATAACAAAATACCAGAGGAGTATGTATTCCCCACCAATCACCCCATTCTAATTATAGCTCTATTTCTATGGTTTGTGGCAAGAAAAAGAATGGTGGAAATGTCAGAAAGAAAAAGAAAGAAAATACAGACACTTGCAAACTAGTAGAACCCTTGAATCTTGTTCAAAGCGTATTGTCAGTGCAAGTCTATACTAATTAATAATGTCAAAAGAAATGGCTGGGCATTAAAAAGTTTTGGAAATGTGGCTTTAGATACTTCCTAGTAGTGGCTCCAACCCTTCATGTCAGGTTATGAAATAATTAACTTTCCCAGGTTTGAAGTTGGATCATATTAGATCCACTCTCTAGCCTTTCCTACTCCAAGATCAATATCTGTGTTCTAAATTCAAATAAGAGTTTTGCCCTATGATAATTTGTGGAGAAATTCGTGTTATAACCTAGGTCATTCTGCTTCTTCAAAAGGAAAGAAGGAAGGAAGGACGAAAGGATGGAAGGAAGGAAGAAAAAAAGAAGAGTGAAAGGAGAAAGAAATGACAGAAAGAGAGAAAGAGAAATAGAATTGGTTCTTTGGAAAGATACATGTAATGGAATGCTTCTGTCACTCACTAGAGATAAGAAAAAAGGAAGAGTTCATTCCATCTGTTTCCGTACCAAAAGTTCCTTTTGCTCTGTGTCAAGGCCAGCATATCTCTGAGTATCCATGGGAGGACTTCCTGAAAGAGGCATAATATATTCAGCCTGTAGGTGACTCCTCCGTACTGATGAGGAGCAAAAGTAAGGAAGACTAGAGAAAGACAGACATTGGTCTTGGGACTGTGAAAGTGGTCTGTGCTCTCTGGTGCGGCAATCTGTTAAGCTCTATAATCCAGCAAAGGAAAAGACATGCAGGATGAAGATGGATACATCACATTAAATTTTAAATCAAGAACATCAATTGTGACTTCAGGATTTGGAGGTAGGAATTCAAATATTCTTGGTCATTGTAAGAGTCAGCAGATTAAGCTTATTCTAATTCCAGCAGTTATTGAGAAAAGTGCCCCCCCTTTTAAAAAAAAAGTGTCACCTATATACATTTATGGATATGCCAATATTTTCATATGTCTGTATTTTTCATATAGACAGCATGGTGTAGAGAGCTGGTCTTGAAGCCAAGAATTGAGTCAATTCTCATTTCTTACATGTCCAAGTTGTATGATAGTCAAAGAGGTAACCTCTTAGTATTCCAGGTATGTCTTATAAATTGTGAAGAAAGTGCCCCTTTTTTTGGTAGAAGGAGTTTTCTCATCTGGGAGTTCCCTATATCAATGAAATCACAGATCCCATCTCTAGATTTACATAACATGTGTGTTGGTGGCACTGGTGTGTGTTTAGTAGAAATAGCATGATATAGTGGATAAAGGGGCTGGACTTGGAATGAGGAAGATCTGAGGTCCTGTCTCAGAGATTAGATGTACAAATCACTTAACTTTTCTAAGCCTTTATTTCCTCATCTGTAAAATGGAGATAACAATAGAAATTACCTTACAGGATATTGTGAGAATCAATCAGATTTTATCTATCTATGTCTGTATTTATGTATGTACGTGTACATATGTACACATACATATGCATATGTGTATAGATATAGTGATACACACAAACATATATATGTATATGTTGTTTTGCAAAATTTAAAGTATTATGTAATTGTGATCTATTTTTCCCCCAGTCAAATAATATGCCAGTCTAGAGGTTATGTAGTATCCAGACATGGGGTACAGACTTATTTGGAAGAGAGATAGTTGAAAAGAAAAGTGCCTTGTTGAACTTATGTCCTTTGAGGAAGACTCCAAAAGACAGATCAGTTTTTAAAATTAATAACATAACTACTTATTTGGACATTATCTTCCACCTTTGCTTGACAGTTTATAGTGAGACAGAGCCTAATAACTTCCCAGGCAGGCCGTTCTCTCTTTCTGTCAGTAACAGTGAGACCATTGAGAGAGATGATCATAGGATCAAAGAGTTAGAGCTGGCAGGTATCTTTGAGGTCAAGTGATCACATACTTGTCTGAGAAGCATAGTATTTAGTGAAGAATGCAAAGTACCTGAGAGCAGAGACTATTTTGTTTCTAACCCCTCATCTTACAGTTGAAATTGAAACTCAAGGAGATTCAGTGATTGTCCAAGATCTCAGTGTTAGTAAATTACAGTCAAAAGCTGACCCCACATTGGGTTCCAAAACCTACTCTTGTTGTACCTCCCTTATCTATACACTCAGATAATATGGATGATTCCTTTGTAGTTGCCTAATAAGTTCCACTCTACCCAACCTAAAATCAGCTTTGAAGGTATCTTATTATTAAGGGAAAATGAAGCCTACTTACCAGTGAGAGTAATGTGTGGGAATGATCAGAAATTCATACTGGAGAGTCATTCCCTTCACTCTTAGCTTAGCTTTAATGATATCCCTATTGATGAGACTCAGGAAAGGAGAAAATGAAATAAAGCTCTCCGTAGCTAAAGGTGTAGGATAGCTCTCCCTTCTTTAATCCCATAAGCAGCAGTTTTAGCCCGTGTCATAGATGCAAGGTTAAGAGGAAAGGTATAGGCATACAACAGGGGAACAGCATATCCTGGAGAGGGGTGTGGAAATGCAGATAAACAGGAGACAAGAGGCAAGCTTGGTCTCTGGAGCTGCCTCTATATCTGGTCAGCTCCTGGGAAGGTAAGGAGAAGCCCCTAGCTTGTGTTTCCAGGACATGTGTGCTGTTCTCTGACTCTGCTCTCTTGCTGATTGCCCATAGTTGAACCCAGTATTTCTCCTGTATGGCGTCCAATGGCTCTAACGCTGCTGTTCGTGTGCCTAGGGCTGACAGCTGGTCTGGTGACTCTAGGAATAATGTGTAAGTATCAATTGGCCCCCAAGATTGGGCTGGGGGAAAAAAGTTCCAACTTACAATTCACCTGTTTATCTATCCTTATAACATCCATTTATACCCCATCATAGGGACCTTACCTCTGTGAAGAACCTCTCACCACATTTAGGCCTTTTTAGAGAAGCAAGATTCCAAACACCAAGAAAATGAAAACAGAGGGTTTTTCAACCCCAATTTACATGTAGTAATGTGATTCCAGAGATCTAGAGGGGAAGGTGTCCTCCTTGTTCTGGTTTAACTTTTCATCGTTGCTGTTTGGTTGTTGTTGCTGTGTGATTGTCCTTTGTTGCCGAAGAAGACCATGCCATCAGAGAAATGATGACATGACTTGCAATTGACTTTGTTTTGAGTGAGAGAGGGCTGTGCAGGTCACCAGCCTCACTTCTCCTCCAGAGCCATCTGAATCCAGTGACCAGATATTCATCAGGATGACTAGAGATGACCCAGGATGCACTGGGAGACCTTGGCCTCTTTAGGCCAAGGTCTATTTAGGTACTCACTTAGGGAGAGGTAAAGTGCATTCATTGAATAAGCCTGTTTAAGAAGTAGCCAGGGCATGGACCCTTTAATGAGGCAAAGAAAAGAAAGGCATCCATTAGGTTGGGAGGGAAATAGCAATAGTTACTATTGATAATCACTCTTAAGCCAGGAAGGTCCAGAAGAGAGCCTTTAGGTTAATATCCAACTCTCTGTGATGCCATTTTAGGCTTTTCTCAGCAGATGTTGGAGTGGTTTGCTGTTTCCTTCTCCAACTAATTTTGAAAATGAGGAATAAAAGAGATAAACAGGGTTAAGTGACTTGCCCAGGGTCACATAGCTAATAACCGTTGACCTCAGGAAGATGAGTCTTCCTGATTCCAAGCCCAGTGCTCTATCTACTGTACCATCTGGTTGTCTCTTTTTTTTTAGGCTTTCTCTTATTTATTAATTAGTTTTCTAGTGTCAGAATATATTCATTCAAGAAACTAATGAGTTCCCTATCACTGGGGACCTTAAATTGGAAGCTGGATAACTATTCATCTATGGATTTAGGTAGGAAGGTTCTAGAAGAATGAATTGGACTGGAAAACCTTTCGTGTTGCTTTTTAACTCTGAGATTTCACTATTTGGCATTTTGCCAAAATCCTGGTCTATTGAGTAAATACTCATGAGATAATTTGTTAGTTAGATTGATTTTCTGGAATTGTACCTGTCATCAATACTCATCTACCTCCCTTACTCTGGTTAGTGGTCTGCCACCATGGAAACACAGGGCATTTCCTGTAATATGTTATAAATTCTTCTTTGATAGGAGACACATTTTTTCTTTCTTCTTTGTCCTCAGCACCAAGCATAGCGCTTATCACAGGCTAGGGGTCATGCAAATGTGTATTGATTGATTTGCCTATTTTGTAGAGGTCATTTGATTCTTCACCTTTTATTCTGGGTTTCTGTCATAGAATAGCACAAGTGGAAGGAACTTCAGAAGCCTTTGACGTCACCTAAGGGGCACAGTAGATAGAAAACACTGGTCCTAGAACAGAAAGACTCAAGTTCAAATCTGACCTCAGAAGCTGATCAAGTCATTTAACCTCTGTTTGACTTAGTTTCTTCATCTGCACCTCCCACCTCCCAGGGTTGTTATGAGGATCAAGTGTGATAATATTCATAGAGCACTTTGGAAACTTAGCTATAGTTATTATTTTAACCCAAATCTGATTGAGAATCCCTCTACAAAGTCATCCCCTTTTTTTGACAGCTCATAGTGAGACAGAACCTAATAATTTCTGAGGCAGGCCATTCTTCTTTTGTGCAAGTCTAATTAATAAGAGAAGTATCTAGGTAGTGCAGTAGATAGAACACTGGGTCTGGAGTCAGGAACATTCACCTTCCTGAGTTCAAATGTGACCTCAGACACTTACTTGCTGTGTGACCCTGGGCAGGTCACTTAACCCTGTTCCCCACAGTTTCATCAGCTGTCAAATGAGCTGGAGAAGGAAATGGCAAACCAAACCCCAAATGAGTCTACAAAAAGTTGGACACAACTGAAACAACCAAACAGCAATTAATACAATTTTTCCTTCATGACTAAATTTTCCTCCTTGCAATTTCCACTCATTGCTCTTAGCTAGCATAGGCAAAGCAGGCTAATCCTTTTCACATGCTTGAAAGTAGCTATGACAATTTCAAGGCCCTTCATCATCATGGCCCTCCTATCTGGACACTCTAAAATTTATCAAGGTCCTTCTTAAAAAATGGTACCCAAAATTGAATGAAATACTCCAAATGTGTTCTGATTAGGGCAGGGAACAATGGAACTTTTACATATTTTGTTAACATTTGTTATCTAGATTCTCCAATCATTTGAGTAACAGCTGTGTTATATTCTAGACTTTCTTTGTCCCTTGATCCCTCTACAGAACTGCTTATCCTATATGTGTGTTATAAATTCTCCAGGGATTAACAACTATTTGATTCATAAAAAGGCCTTTGATTCATTATAAACTAACTTTATTGAATTTCTTTCAAATCCCCCTTCCCCAGCTTCTCCCGTCTTCAAACAGCAAGATTACCTTCCTACCCAGAATGGAAATCTCTCAGAGATTCTCCAGAAAGTAGCAAAAATCTTCTGTCAAGGGCTTAGTCAAAAGTCTGTGGGTAAGTGTATCTAGGGACTCATTATCTTCTTTAAAGTCCATCCCCTCTGGCTTTTCCAGAGGGCTCCTTTGGAGTCTTGAGATCTGAGAGAGACTCCAATATCCAGAGTTGGAAACCATAGCTAGACTGAGAAGGTACCTTTGCTCTGGTTTCTACTATAGATCACAAATGTTACCTCTGTGACAACAACTGGAGATATCATGGAGACAAGTGCTATGGTTTCTTCAGACACAATCTGACGTGGGCAGAGAGCAAACGATATTGCACTGAAAGGAATGCCACTCTTCTGAAGATAACCAGTCAGGATACTTTGGTAAGGATATTGAAGTCTCATCCCACTTCAGAAAGATCACCATAATGAATACTATAGGGAGACTGAGAAAAGACTTGAAATGGTTAGGTTAGCATGCTGACTCCCCTTGATTCCTCAAAAGGTGGCCTGCCTAAAGGGTGTAGGATGTTCCTAAGAAACTGGTAAACAATATCCTCTCACTTTGCCTGGGACTGCTGAAACCTCTACGGCAAAGTCTTTCTTGGCTTTTATGGATTTCTCTTTCTCTCCAGTCAGGCAACACAGAAGATGCTTTGAAACTCCCATATCAGTTAACAGGGGAATAGAGTGGAATTTTATCACCTGTATTTCTAAAAACTCCTTTGAGTTTCTGTAAAAATCTTCAAGGCCAAAGTTAGGTGAGAGATACCTACCTGAAAAATGTACACACACACACACACACACACACACACACACACACACACACATACCCCTCTATATCTATATACATATAGATATATGTGAAGAATAAAGAAGTATTCCCAGTGACTAAAAGTTATAGGGAAGAATTCAATCTAATATGAGGAGGGAGGATCCTCAGACAAAGTGGTCTGAAAATGAAATGAGGTAATTTTGGTAGAAAAATAGGTATAAAAAGAGAGGGCAAAAAATGAGCACTTATTGAGGATGATTTATGATTTATCTTAGATAGAATTTCTACTTAGTTAAGGATTAAACTCAGTAACTTCTGAGCTCTCTTCCACCTCTATGACAATAAGGACACTGACAGTAGATTGGTGAAAGTTAGGTAGCAAAGAGGATGGAGCACCAGCCCTGGGGTTAGGAGGACCTGAGTTCAAATCCAGCCATCACTTAACCCCAATTGCCTCCAAAAAACACCCCAAACAAACAAAAAGTGGATGAAATAGTTCTATAATGAATGGTGAGCTGGAGTCATATTTTTGAGGGATTTTGTTTTGTTTGTTTTGTTTTGCAAGGAGAAAGGCTTTTGCATCTGGAAAAAAAGGATGCTCAACAGGTTGTGAAGGGCAGCTCATTGTCACTTATATCATGGTTCTTATAAGTGATTATGGGTGGTAGAACAGTAACCTCAGACATTAGATACCTGCCAAATAACCTGTGCCATATTTTATTCCTAGGAGATTTTCCTTTGTCCTTTTGTCCCGCTCTCTATACCCCCAGAGTCACCACCCTAGTTCAGGCCCTCAACACCCCTTTATTGGATCTTTGCAAGAGTCTCCCTAATTCAAGTAGCTCTCCATTCCAATCCACTCTGTACATGGCTACCAAAGTGATGTCAGATGAAGTCATGTATCCTACCACACAATTCAAAAAGTATTCAAGCCTCAAAATATGCCTTTCCCCTCATCCTATCTAGCATCTATCTCGTTAACTTAATTCCATTCCATGCTTGTATTCTATCTTTGGTGTCTCCCCCACTCAAATCAAAGTCAACTGTAAGTCATGTCATCATTTTCCTGATGTTATAGTCCTCTTTAAAAACGATGGACAAACACAATAACCTGATGTATAAACTGTGAGAGATCATCTTACCAACAGACTCTGCTAGAGTTATAGTAATAGATCAATTGTTTAGAGTTCTCAGATCATGGGATCTTTCTCATTCTAAAACCACAAACCTTGGAACTCTAATAGACTTCTGTAGTCTACTTCATTCAATCCACCAACTCATTTTCCTATCTTTGCTATGGTGGAATCTTAAGTAACTATCCCCACCATGAGTTACTCTGACTAGTAGGACTTCATGTGTTCCTTTTAGGATTTCATCAAAGGAAGAACTTCTTATATTCGATGGATTGGACTATCCCGTAGAAACTCTGATGGAATTTGGTTTTGGGAAGATGGCTCATCCCTCTCTAAAAGTGTGTAAGTCACTAGACATCAACAATTAAGACATAACTAGATGTTTTGTTCCTTTGGCATGCTTAAAGAATTACACTCCTCCTAACTATTCTCTTATGTTTTTGCTATTTTCCCTCTTCTACTTGTTACTTTATTCCATGTCTGAAGTAGATAAAACTTGCAAGACAATTCAATGATAACACCAGAAAGCTATTTCTAATTGAAATATCTCATAGATTGGGGTCTGAAAGATTGCCTAACATTCAAGATCCTCTACAAGCTGGCCCCAACCTATATCATGTCATCTTGATCCCCAGCATAAACTTTTTGCTTTAGCTAGAGGTGGGAAACCTGCAGCCTTGAGGCCACATGTGACCCTCTAGGTCCTCAAGTGTAGCCTTTTGACTGAGTCTAAGTTTTACAAAACAAATCCTTTTATTAAGGGGATTTGTTCTGTGAAATTTGGATTCAGTCAAATGACCACCCTTGAGGACCTAGAGGGTCACATATGGCCTTGAGGCCACAGGTTCCCCACCCCTGCTTTAGCCTTTTTGTCCTTTCTTCCTCATTCTCCCTTGGTAGATAATTATCTATCAATAAAACAACCAATAAGCATTTATTAAGTGCCTACTATGTTTAGATACTATGCTAAGTACTGGGGTTACAAAAAGAGGCAAAAGAGAGCCCTCATTCTCAAAGAGTTCACAATTTAATGAGAGAGACAGCAAGCAAATATATACAAACATACCAGTACAGGATAAGTGGGAAATAACTGAGAGAGGGAAGGTATTAGAATAAGACTTCCTTGTAGAAGATGGAATTTTAGTTGAGACTTAAGGAAAGTCAGGGCAGGCAGCATGTGGTGTTGAAGAGAGAGAACATTTCAGTCATGGTGGACAGCAGAGAAAATGCCTGAAGCTGAGAGTAGTAATATCTTATTCATAGACTAGCAAGGAGGGCAGTATCACTGGATTACTAGTACATGTAGGGAATTAAGGTGTAAGAAGACTAAAAAGATAGGGAGCTATGTTATGAAGGGCTTTGAATGCTAAACAGAGTGTTTTATATTTGATCCTGGAGATATCAGAGAGCTACTAGAATTGATTGGGTAGGAGGGATGCCATAGTCAGACTTGCACTTTAAGAAAATCATTTCAGTGGCTGAATAAAGGATGCATTGGAGTGGAAGAAACTTGAGATAGACACACCCATTAGCAGGTTGTTTTGATAGTCCAAACATGCAGTGATAAGGACATATACCAGAATGATGGCAGTGTCAGAGAAAAGAAAGGGGTATTTTTAAGAGGTGCTGCAAAAATAACCAGACCTTGACAATAGACTGGATATAGAGAACAAGAGAAAAGAGATGATCCAGGATGAATGCTAGGTTGTGAACCTTAGGGAATAGAAGGATAGTGCTGCCCTCTACAGTAATAAGGAAAATGGGAGGAAGGGAGAGTTTAGCAGGAAAGATAATTAGTTCCATTTTGGACATGTTGAGTTTAGATGTCTACTGGGCAACTAGTTTGAGATGTCCAATAGGCAGTTGGAGCTGCAAGACCCGAAGTCAACAGAGAGTATAGTAGGGTAGGTAGGTAGATTTGAAAATCATTAGCATGGAGATGGTCACTAAAATCCATGGAAGCTGAAGAGGTCACCAAATAAGGTAATGTAGAGGGAGACAAGAATTGGGCCCAGGACAGAATTTCTTAATGATGAGGATATCTTAAGGATCCCTCCTCGAACCTCTTAGTGATCTCATCAGCTACCGTGGGTCAAACTATCATCTTTATTCAGATGATTGCTAGATTTATTCCTAGTCTTTCTTGAGTTTTAGTTCTATGTCACCAAATGCCTTTTGGACATTTGAATCGGGTATCTTGTAGGCATTTCAACTTAATGTGTTCCAAAGAGAATTCATCTTCTTTTCCCAAAACCCACCCTTTTACCAAACTTCACCATTACTGTCAAGGACAACACTGTCCTTCCAGTCACAAGAAAGTCGGGAACTTTCTTGTTATCTCTGGTATACCAAATCATCTGTCAGATATTGTGGTTTCTACTTCCACAACCTCCGTCACATCTATCACCTTCTCTCTACCCACACAGTCATACCCTCAATTCAGGACCTCTTCACTTCTCAATAGGATTATTATAATACTCTGTTAATGAGTCTCCCTGTTTATATTCTTGCCCCTGTCCAATCCATCTGCCAAAGTGGTTTTCCTAAAGTGTAAATCTGATCATGTCATCCCCTACACACATACACACACATACAGACCTCTTTATGCAGTCTTCCTTGCAGTCCAATCCATAGTGGTTTCTCTCTCCCTTGAACTCTTATAATATCTCTTTGACATTTCCTGACATATTGTCTTGTCTTGTTATTCCTCAAATTTTCACATATCAATTGCATTTGCTTGTCTCTTCAATGAGACTAACCTGTTTGAGGGGAAGGTCTACGTCTTAAATCTAATACATTATCATATGATGGTGATCAAATAAGTATTTCCTCTTTGCTTTTTAATTAACTTTTAGCTTTAACGTTTTAATTAAGTTACAGTTTTTATTAACTTTTACTTACCTTTTCCTCCCACAGGTTTAACCTTCTAGGAAATGAAAAAGATCAGCATTGTGCATACTTTCTTAAGGGAAAAATTTA
This sequence comes from Notamacropus eugenii, assembly GCF_028372415.1. Classification (NCBI taxonomy): domain Eukaryota; kingdom Metazoa; phylum Chordata; class Mammalia; order Diprotodontia; family Macropodidae; genus Notamacropus; species Notamacropus eugenii. The sequence goes on along the minus strand of NC_092874.1, from coordinate 200,139,118 downwards.
TACTTCACTCTGTGAGGACAAGCATTACTTAATGTGTGAGCGGAAAACCAACATAGTGAGGATAGACCAACTAATTACTGAAAAGACAGATGGAGAAGAATGATTTGTCAGTGATAAGCAGCTATTTGATAGTGGCAAGTGAGAAAGTCCTCAACACAAAGAAAAGACTTTGCTCCCTGCCTTTAACACACACACACACACACACACACACACACACACACTCATACACACACATACATACATAGTTTATTGGCTTATCATCTTTCTGCACCCATACACACCCCAATTTTGACTTTCTTCCCCAAGTTTGTTAGTTTGTTTGTTTTGCAAATAAGCCTCTTTCTCGGCCTGTTACTTCTCTTGTTTCAAACTTGAGCGTTTCTCTTTACTTTCTCAGCCATAAATCAGGGCAGGAATGGCTAGTGTCTTTTGGATGAAGCATTTGATCAGACTCAGAACACCTCTAGGAGGATAACAAAGTGATTCCTAAGGAAAACACCTTTGAAAGACAACAGAATGCTGGTTAATTCTGTGCCTGAGGATGACGTCAGAAGAAATCCAATAATGGAGCTAGCGTAGCTGTCTCTTGGCAGAGAGGAGATAGGCTGAAAATGAAGAATGAGATCCATATTTTCCCCTACTGGCCAATGTGGGGATATATTTTGCTTTATTGGACTTATTTGCTATGAGGGAGGATGTCAGAGTGGGCAGGAAACAGTGAGACATAACAAAGTTACCCAAAAAAGAACATCAGCAAACTGAAAAAATATAGACAAAGCCCAAACAAAAAAGTACAAAAAGGGAAACAGGACCATTTTGTAAGTACTGGTTAAATCTAACATACCTAACTATGTAATAGACATAGTTATGTAAATATAGTATACATAGCTAGGTGGGGAGGGGGTGGGCCATGTAACTAGGTGGTGCAGTAGATAGTGTGCTGGGCCTAGAGTCAAAAAGACTCATATTTATGAGTTCAACTCTGGCCTCAGATGCTTACTTTACCTTGGGCAGGTCACCTAACCGTGTTTGCCCCAGTTCTTCATCTGTAAAACATGAGCTAGAGAAGGAAATGGCAAACCACTCCAGTTTTTGCCAAGAAAACACCAAACTGAGTCATGAAGACATGACTGCATAACACCTTTTAAAAACAATCTACATGTAACAGCTCATGGTTTCACAAACAGTCTTCTTTATTCTTCTTTTTATAATGGAATATTTCTGTTTGTTGATGATTTTTAAATGCTTAATAAATAAATGCTGCTCCTATGAAGTACCCCCTTTTGTGGCAAAGTCTTTTCAGGGGTGGTGGAACCTGCAGCCTTGAGGCCACATGTGGCCCTTTAGGTTCTCAAGTGTGGCCCTTTGACTGAATCCAAACTTCACAGTACAAATTCAACCCTTTAGTCTTTTAAGCCCTTCCTGGGAAGGAACTAGGTGTTGATAACTAGGTTTTCTAGTAGCAGTAGTGTGGAAAGGCCTAATCAATTCCAGATCATAATGCCAAAGGCTATGCTGGACTTGCTATGTGTGTCCCATGCCAGTACCCATTTCAGGCTCCATGTTGCTGCATACTACTGAAGCTTAAGCATCTATTCCCTTTGCCAGGGACCACAGGTACTTCCACTACTCCTCTATACTTGGGTTGAATACTATCCCACTCTTCTAGGGTCTGGTCAGGACCCTTACCCAGCTGAAGCCTAAGTACTCATACCCTGTATTAGGGCCTGAGTACCACTAAGCTTTCCTGGGATGCTGAGGCCAAGCACTCAAGTCTACAAGAATGTCAGTCTCAGAACTGTTCTTTACTCACTTGGGCTCAGAAGATACACAAAGCAGACTCATTTAGGTGCCTTAGCTGCCATTTGTAAAGAGGTGTTATTTTAGCTACAATGGAAGAGGATAGACAGAGTCCTTACCACAGAGGTGCCCTACCCAGTTCTTACTCAAGGTCCCAGTGAGAAATAGCATTATTATAGCTAACCATTCTGGAGAAACGTCAAAAGCTGTAGCTGTCTCTCCTTTCAAAATGTCCTCAACGAATCAAGTGGAAATGCATTTAGCACATATATCCATGTCTTCAGTTTTTGAAAGGTCTTTAGGATTCTGGGAAGACCCAAGCATGGTCCTTTTAAGAATCTACCTAGTGCCTGGAACCAAAGAGTCTTAAAGACCTCCTAAATAGTAAATATAATGCACCCAGCAAATCATTTAGATGATCCTCATATTAAAAGTCATTAGGGAGGACCAGGCCTCCCATAACTGGTGGACTTGGAGGTCACTCTCCCACACCAAATATAAAAATTTCAAAAATTCAATTAACAAAAGTTATCATTTTTAGGCAAGGGTTTTAAATGCACAGGACACATTCACATCTGTTTCTAGTTGTGTCCACAGTTTACTAATCTCTCCAGGTCAGTGGGATCTGCCTGTCAGTATGCAATCAAAGGCAGAAACACCACCAGAATCATGGTGGTCAAAGGATGCTAGGCTCCCATATCATGGCATCTGGTCATTTGGGATTATTCTTCCTCTGCATAGCCCTTCCCCCTTCAATCATTCTGATCTAATCATGGTGACTGATCTGTTCTGACTCAAGCCACTTTAGCAATTCAGGTTTAGAACTGAAATAAAATAGGCATGTCTAAGTCATTTAGCAGTTAACAAAAGGAGGGTTAGTAACCACAGCACAGAAAGGATATTCAAGAATAAGGAACTACTTCAAGTGGCCGCAGCTTCTCTGACTCTGGGTTTGTCATGTGACTTACTGGTGTGAGAGACAGCAGAAGTTAAGTTTCCACAGTAAGTTATTGTTAGTTGACAAAGTCATTGAGAAGAAGTCAGATAATAAGAAGGCTAGCAGACTGCAGGTGGACTTAACCAATCAAAAGACAGACAGTAGCCTTCAGAAAATTACAAAGTTTTTGATAAAGGAGCCAAATCTACAGCTAGCTGGAACTAGCCAAGAAAAATGACCTAGAGTTACCTGGAGAAGGCACTGCACTTGCTGAATGAACCTCATGCAGACACACCCCACATAAAATTATCCCTTCATTTTCTGATCATGGGTCCTATGTTAAAGCATGGATCTGTCTTGAACTAACAGTATATAGCTCATCTCATTTCTGTATTCAGTAATCCCTCCTCCTGAAAAGAGGGTGAGGGTCCACTTTGGCCAGTGTTCAATTCCTCTGAACTCAGCTGTAATAAATTTTCCTTGATACCTTATTAGTGTCAAGCATGTCTCTAACACTGGTTAAGAAGTTTTTGTTAAACCTGAAGAGTCCAGCTACCTCCTCATAATCTGGCTACTTGAGGTAACAGGAAACTACATTAGCCTTCTTGGGGTAGATGGTGCTTACAAAACACTACTGCATAGCACAGTGATTGGCACATAGTAAGTGCTTAATAAATATTATGAGATTGATTTTTACTGTAATATTCATTTGTGGTGATGAATGAAATTTATAATTTTATAAAGAAAAAATGTTTTTTAAAAAGGGAAAAAGAAGCAAAAGCCAGATTGTGAAAGACTGTAAATGACAAGTAGAAAAATCTAGATTTAATCTTAAGGGCAATCCACTTTTGAGGAGGGGAAACAATATGATCAAATGTGTGCTTTGGGAAAATTGACAGCTGAGTGGGTATACAAATAGAAAACTGGAGATAGTCTCTGAACACAAAGAACTCACGTTCTAATGGGCAATGCATACAAGCAATTTTAGCTATGATCCAGATGGAAAGGTTCCATGATATTTAGGGTGACTCAGCAAAGAAGCTGGTAATGTATCTTCTTGAATGTCATGTGGGGATATGTAGTTGGATTCAGGACAGGACTGAACTTTCTGTTTGTGTTTCTTTACACAGAAAGAAGAGATGGTCAAAGGTGTCAAAGGTAAAAAGGAAAAAGGTTCAGTTTGTTTTGCATGACTATACATGTTTGTAATGGGTTTTGTTTATCTTGCCTTTTCAATGGTGGAGAAGAAGAAAGGAGGGAGAGAATTTGGAAATGAAAATAAAATTTAACTTAGAACAGGAAAAAAAAGAAAAAGTAGTTTCCTGGTTCTCTTGAATACAGTCATTTTCATCCTGTAGTCATTATCTTAGCAATTATCTATTTTGTGTGTTATCAGTATCAAAAGTAACCTGGACTCAGGAAGACTAGTCTTCCTAAGTTCAAATCTAGCCTCAGACCTTATTAGCCCAAGTCATTTAACCTCGTTTGTCTCAGTTGCTCATCTGTAAACTGAGCTGGTGCTTCAGTACCTTTGCCAAGAAAACCCCAAATGGGGTCAGGAAGAGTTGTACATGACTGAAACAACTGAACAACAAAGGTGAGGCACTTAATGTACTTGGTACTGTTCCAACTACTTTATGAAATCTGTTGAGGGGATAAAAATTTTTATTCTCCAGGTGCTTATGATTCAAAATATACGATACTGAAATGCATCTATGACCTCATGGAACTGTCTTCCCCAAAAAACCTTTCTCAATCTTCTTAATGCTAGTGTTTTGCCCCTAAATTATCTCCATTTTATCCTGTACAGCTTGCTTTATACAGTTGTTTGCCTGCTACCTCTCCTATTAGATTGTCATATCCTTGAGGGCAGAATTTGTTTTCCTTTCTATGTATCTCTTGTGTTTTAGCACAAAGCAGGAATGAAGTAGGTACCCTCATAAATGCTTGTTGACTTGACTTGGCTTAACACCAAGTTCTTTCCCTTTGGTAGAGTAGGGGGGAAATCAGGGTATTTCTGTAAGTAAAGAAAATTGCATAGATCACTGGAAAGGATGTTCTCATGTCTCTGACTATTTTCCATGAGGTAAACCTCAGCTAAGTGTAAAGTGACTACGCTGGCCTCTGCTGCCTAAAGGCCAGCTATGTTACATTTCACTTTACTCCCAGGGTTCCCTACTACTTGAAGTTGGAGGTTTCTAGTCTCTACCATTAGCTCAAGTCACCACCAATTATGTTCCTCCAATTTTAGCAGTTCCCCATACCCTAGTTCCATTTAACCACTAAACAGTGGGATTGGCTTTTACAAAGGATGATCTACCTCAAAGATATAGCTAGAACAACTATATAAACATCTTCCCCAACACAAGGGAACATAATCCATGCCACCACCAGCCCGTCAACACTATCTCAGTCTCCAAGGAAGGGAGAAGGATTAGGTTCACAGCCTAATTCAGTTGCTATATAGCATGGTCCCACCAAGTCCCAAGTCCAAAGTTCCCCTTGCCTTGAACTTTTGTTCTGGCCCTATGGCTTCTAAGAGATTGCTCATAGGGCTGGCAGCAACATTCAGCTTGGAATCCTGCCTCCAAGGCCACCATGACTCGAGCATCTGGGTCTAGGGATTCTATTGCAGGCACCTAGAACTGAAAAGCTCAAATGAAACAACAAAACCTCAAGCCCAGGGCTAAAAGCCATCCAGGGGGATGATAGCCCTACCCTCACACCCAGCTCAGTGCATGGTTCTCATATCCTCTTCCTTCACATCCCTCTGGACATCACCAGAAAGAGAATAACACTGTCTCAGTCTGATACAACTATGTAGTCAGTAGAAAGAGGTGCTTCTACCCATGTGGTAGGGGAACTCAGAATATCTTCCCCTAGAAACAGGTTCCAAGGATCTCCCATGTTGGTGTTTCCATTTTGCGTAATCTCAAAGCCCCATCGCATAGGAATGTCTGAAGGAGTTTTTACAGATCACTGAGAAAAATAGAGGCCCACTAGAAAGGGAATGAAAGTTGTTCTGATTATTTATGGGCATAGATATGAGTCTGCTCTTTTTTTGGTGGATAAAATAAATCCTCGTTTGTGTTTGATATTAGCTTAAGGGCTTTCATTGGAACTGAAAATTCTTTTATTCTGAGATTCCCAGAGAAACCCTTGGGTGGGAAACAAATCAAGGAGAGTGGTTTATGGGAAGATCAGACCCAATTTATGTAAACTCAGAGTTCTAGAATTTAATCTTTTCTACAGTAAAATGGGCATAAATTGTTTGTTGTTCGCTCTTTGGGGGACCTGATTTGTCAGTGCAATTGAGAATTGAGAGAAGCACTCTCAGGAATATGGATTTGAAAAATTTTGTAGAACTACTAGATTTATCCAGGGATGAGAATCTATGTTAGATTTTGTTGTCATTGCAATCCCAATGGTATCCAGCAGTGAACTGGAGCCAGCATCTGATATGCTATCTGGAATAAATTCCATTGATCAGCAGTTTCTTCTGTGGAAGTGAACTTGATGGGATGAATGCTTTATAGAAGATATTTTAACTTTGAATCCACCCTCCCCAGTGATCAAGTTGCTTTAGTGGAGAAGTGGGTTGTTGGTTTTTTTTTTTTTTTGCATTTCTTTTACTTTAGCTTCTCAGCAAATATCCCTTTGTGAAAGTTAATTGATTAAACCATATTGAGTAAATAGTCATTAGAGAATACAGATGATATAAAGCAGATACTAATTAACAGATGATTGATATTGGGGAGAGCACACCAGAATGGGGACTTGAACTTATAGCATTAGAAAAATGCCTCCAACCTCTTAGAGATATCTCCGCTATCCTTCCGGTAATCTGCCTGGTCCAGTGTGAATGGAGGTCCAAAGCCTTTATCAGGTTGCATAATACCCACAATCCTCTCAGTGTTTGTTTTTTTTATTTTTAAAATATATTTTATTTTTAACTTATGGAATAAAACAAGAATTTCCATGACAGTAGAATTTTAAAAAAAGATCATTGCACATGAAACTGCAAATCTGTTATGCACAACTTACTATCCCTTTTAAATACACAATAAAGATATCATGTAAATTTTTTTCTTCTCTCATGCTCCAGAGATGATTAGACACAAGTCTGTATATATATATATATGTATATGTATATATATATACATATATATATACATATACATATATATATATATATATAAATAATCAGTCTATACATCAGTTCTTTCTCTGGATGCAGATAGCATAACATATCCTTTGTAGTTAATTTGGGTGTTTATAATAGTCAAAATGACTTATTTGCTCAAAGCTATTCTTAAAACAATATTGCTTTTACTGTACGTAATGTTCTCTTGGTTCGGCTCATTTCCCTCTTTATCATTTCATCCAAGTCTATCCATGTTTTTCTAAGATCATCAAGCTCATCATTTCTTACAGTACGTTATATTCCATCACAATCATATACCACAACTTGTTCACGCAGGGTTTTTCTAAATAAAGCATTTAAGTTAGTGAGTGCACATAATAACAGCATTGCAAAATTTGGAAAGTGCTTTCTTCAAACACTACTGGGAGGTCAATAATCCAACTATTATTATTTCCCTTTTTGCAAATGAAAAAGCTAAGATCTAAAAAAGATAAGGTGATTTGTCCAGGATCACACAGCTGGTCTCACAGCTGGACCCAGGTCTCTCGATTCAAAATCCAGTGCTCTCAACACTAAACTTTAAAGCACAGCATTAAGTATGAGCTTCTTCAAGTCCTTTATTTTCCCCTACTTTTACATTGGAGTTTGAATAGTTATCTCAGAAATAAGTATATTTCATAAACTAGGATATTTCCCCTAGACATCTAATATGCTGAGTTTTATGAGAGAGAAGTCCAGTCTTTATGGCTGCTAAATACGTAGCAATTATATTCCACACAGCACCACTCTAGTTCAGGCTCTGATTGCCTTTCTTGAAGGTTATAGTAAAGAGCCTCCCATTGGCTCTCCTTCCTCCCAGTCTCTCCTCCCTTCATCCATTTTCTATGTAACTGACAAAGTAGTTTTCTTGCAGCTCAGGTCTGACCATGCCATTCTCTTGCTCAATAAATTCCAGTGGCTCTCTGTTTGTTCTAGGAACAACTACAGACTCCCCTGCCCTACCTTTAAAGCTCTTAAAAACTAGCTTCCTTCCAGCTTCTTCAGTCTCTTACACATTACCCCCTTCCACACACCATATGGTCCAACCATGCTGGAGTCCTTACCTTTCCTTGTGTGCAATGCTCCATCTCCTATCTTCAAGCCTTTACCCTAATCCTCCCTCCTTCCATCTTCCTTGTTCTTCAAAATTCAACTCCTACTACCTTTTACATAAAGTCTTTCCTGCAAAAACAGTTCTGAATGTTTTTTTTTTTAATTTTGAGTTCCAAGTTCTCTCCTTTCTTCTTTCTCCTCGTCTCTCCCTGAAAGAGTCAGCAATTTGATATAGGTTATACATGTGCAGTCATGCAAAACATATTTCCATATTAGTGATGTTGTGAAAGAAAACACAGACCAAAATAAAAAAACCCACAAAAAAGTGAAGTGAAAAATAGTATGCTTCAATCTTCGTTCAGACTTCATCAGTTCTTCCTCTGAGGGTGGACACAATTTTTCCTTCATGCATCCTTCGAAATTGTCTTGGGTCATTATTTTGCTGAGGATAGCTAAGTCATTCACTGTTGATCATTATACAGTATTGCTATTACTATGTACAATATTCTTCTGATTCTGTTCACTTCATTTTGCATCAGTTCATGTGAATCTTTCCAGGTTTTTCTGAAATCATCCTGCTTGTCATTTCTTATAGCACAATAGTATTCCATTATATTCATATACCACATATTGTTCAGCCATTCCCCAATAGATGGACATCCCCTCAATTTGCAATTCTCTGTCCTCACAAAAAGATCTGCAATAAATATTTTTGTACAAATAGGTTCTTATCTCAACCCTTCCCCCAACCTTTTTTAATCTCTTTGGGACACAGAACTAGTACCTGTATTGCTGGATCAAAGAGTATGTACATTTTGATAGCCCTTTGGACATAGTTTCAAATTGCTCTTCAGAATGGTTGGATCACTTCACAATTTCATATGCATTATCTGCCCCAATTTTCCCATATCCCTTTCAAAATATATTATTTTCCTTTTCTGTCATATTAGCTTATCTGATAGGTGTGAAGGGGTACCTCATAGCTCTTCTAATTTTCATTTTTCCAATCAATAGTGATTTAGAGCATTTTTTCATATGGGTAAGTTTTGATTTCTTTATCTGAAAACTGCCGGCTGAGATCCTTTGATATTGTCAACTAAGGAATGAATTGTATTCCTATAAATTTGACTCAATTCTCTAGGTATTTGAGAAATGAGACTTTTATCAATGACACATTGTAAAATATTCCCCCCCCCCCAGCTTCTGTTTTCTTTCTAATATTGGTTGCATTGGTTTTGTGTGTGAAAAGCCTTTTTAATTTAATAAAATCAAAAATTTCCACTTTACATCTTGTAATGTTCCATATTTCTTGTTTGGTCACAAATTCTTCCCTTATCTATAGATCTGGCAGGTAAACTACTGCATGTTTCCCTAGTTTACCCAGAGTATCACCCTTTAAGTTTAAATCATGTGCCCATTTTAACCTTATCTTGGCATATCATGTGAGATATTGGTCTATATCTAGTTTCTGCAAAACTTTTCCAGCTTTTCCAGCAGTTTTTTGTCAAATAGTGAGTTGTTGTTCCCAACACTTGGATCTTTGGATTGATCAAATGCTAGATTACTATGGTCACTTACTACTGTGTAATGTGTACCTGATCTATTCCATTGATCTACCATTCTGTTTCTTAACCAGTACCAGATTATTTTGATGATTACCACTTTATACATTCTTCCTTGATCCCTGCTTCTGGTGCCTTCCCTCCTCAAACTACCTTTGATTCATTTTGTATAATATTGTCTATATACAAACATATACACCCACATACACACATACATACACACTCCTAGAATGAAGGGTCTTTTAAGCTAGATAATATTTTGCTTTTGTCTTTGTATTACCAGTACTTAGTATAGTGCCAGGCACATAGTAGGTGCTTCACAAATTCTTGTTGATTGATTGATGTTCTAACCACAGATTATAGACCACAGTCCTGGAACTTGAGGAGACTTTTGTAGAGCTCATCTTGTCCAATACCCTCATTTTACAGATGTGGAAACTGAGATCCAGAAAGGTTAGTGACTTGCCCAATGTCACACAGGTAGTAAGATTCTAAGCCAGTATTGCTTCCTCTTACCCCAGTGCCAATTCTTCTTCATACAGAACCATACCACCTCCCTCTCATCTCTTAATGAGAAAATTGTCTGTCTAAGGGATAATGTGCATAGTAAATACAGTCATGACCTTAGAGTGAAGAAGACCTGAATTAAAGTCCAGTCTCTGAAACATATTAGGTGTATGACTGAGAATTTGCTTAATCTGTCAGTATACTATGAAATGTTTTAATATGACAGATTGCAACCTAGTGGCTAATCTGTATCATTGAGGGGACATTGGGGACCAGAGATTTCTGCAGTAGAGTTTTCCAACGCAGAGAAAATTCTAGGTTTGCACAACAAAGGGGTGTAAGGGTGGGTGGGATGAAATCCTCATGGACAATTAAATGGGCTTAATGAGGTACATAGATCCTTACAATGCAAATATTTTATCTGGAAAAATCTTGGTGGTCATAAGCAAAAGCAGTATAAAGCGACCAAAAAAAAAAAAAAAAGGAAATGAAACCATTATTACAGTACAAGGAGGAATGGAAGATAAAGACTCAGAAAACCAAGATTCAAATCCTAACTCCTGATAATTACTATGTTGTGTGATCTTAACCTGTTTGAGCCTCAGTTTCCTCATCTGTAAAAAAAATAGGGAGATTGATGTAATGGTCTTTGAGGACCCTTCCAACTCTAAACGTATGACCTTATGGGCTTAATAGCAGACTATCATCACTCTGCTCCCCTCCTATATATACCTTTCATATACACCTACAAGGGATTTCAGCTCTGACTTCCCTTCTACCACCTGGTAACCAAACCAAACCTGCCCTGTGAATATATCAGAGTATAGAAGGAAGGAAGGAAGGAAAGGAAGGAAAAAATCAACAGAGGGAGGGAAGGAGGAAGAGAGGAAAGTCACCAAAAATAGAATGAAATGGTACAATTCCATGATTGGTCAGCTTTAGAATGGGGGATTCACATGATCTCTGCCCTAAATTAATAAAGATCTCTTTCTTTGCACAAAAATCTTTTTTTATCTGTTTCATCTGCTCTGTTTAATCTTAGAAGGAAAACATACCTTACATCTATTTTTGCATTAAAGTTATTAAGAAGCAAAGTATATGTTGACTTGGTTTAGAATAGAAATTCTGTGTGTGTTATGCACACACTGGCAGTGTGGGGAAGACTATGGACTCCTCAGAATAATGTTTTTCAAATGCATAAGAAAATACATGGGATTACAAAGGAAATCAGTTATATTGAAATAGAGTTACAAAATTATTTTTGAAGTTCATGAATCTCAGTTTGGGAATCACTTTTAGCTGGAAATAGTATTTCCCTCTTTGGAAATTTATTGCATTTTTTTCATGTAATCTACTAAGTTGCTGGAAATACAAAAGCAAAAATGGAAGGAAAAATTATCTCCCTCTTCCATATCCCCACCCTGCTCTATAATCATCATTACAGGACTTTGGAAGGTCAGGGTTCCAACAGCTGTCTCTTTCCCCATCTAATTCCCAACTGTCATTCCCTCCAATCCTATGATTTAAAGTTTCTGTCCAATGAGGCATTAATCATTCTCCACCCCAAACTTTTCTCCCACTTTCATTCCTCCTCAGCTCAGCCCTACCTTACCTTTCCACTCCCTACCAAAATCTCTATTCTTCTTTGACCTTCTATTCTAATGTGAAATTCTTCTCTTTTTCAAGTATTCTATCTCCTTATTTACAATTTCTTCAGCTAACACTCTCAAAATAGGTGGGTGGCACAGTGGATAAAACATTGAACAGGAATCAGGAAGACCTGAGTTCAAATTCACTCTCAGATACTTACTACTCAATCTCTTTTTGCCTCAGTTTTCTCATCTGTAAAATGGGGATAATAATAGCATCTGCCCCACTCCCGAAGGTTGTTATGAGAATCAAATGAGATAATTGTAAAGCCTTTAGCACAATGCCAGGTATACAGTAACTGCTACATAAATGTTAGTTGTTATTATCATTATTATTCTATGGCACTCATTTAAATCTCTGTGTTGCCTATAAATGCCCACCCCAAAGCTCTCTGCTCTTTTTCTCGTATTACATGACACAAGATCGTGAGGAGGCATTTGTCAGCTCATAGAACCACAAAGTTATAGAATTAAAGAATCTCAGAATTAAAAGGACTTGAGTCCCCTTAGTTCAATCGTTATCTGAATAAGAATTTACAACACTTTAGACAAGTGCTCATGAAGTCATGGCATGCTGGACGTTTTATTTTCAGATATTGTTAGGAAATTTTCATTTTATGTAAGCCTAAATTTGATTCTCTGAAACTCTCACTTATTTTTCCTAGTTCTGCCCTATGAGGTCAAGCAGAACAATATAATCCCTCTTTCATGTAATGAAAACCTGAAAACAGCTACCATACCCCATGTTCTCTTTAGAAAATTAGCCCCTTCTCTTCTCCTTAGAACTGTTTCACCCTGAGTCTTCTGAGACCTCCTTCTCCTTCCTAAACTGACTGGCCTGGGGTACACCCATACATAGACCATGGGCTACGCACAGATGATGAATCTGCAACTAATCTAAGAACAATTAATTCAACATGTGGGAAAAGAATCATGAGAAACAGTGGTGTCATGAAAATGCAGAAAGGAGAAGATATTCCAAAGAAGAGGGTTGTCAACAGCAGCCAATGCTATAGAGAAGTAAAAAAATGATGAGGACTGAGATAAGGTCACTAAAATCAATAATCAAGATCTTTGGTGACTTTGAAGAGTGGAATTTCAGTCACATGGTGAGGTCTGAAGTCAGATTGCAAAGCATAAAGAAGTGAAAAGGAGATTTTTCCAAACCTTTGAAATATGTTCTACTCAATTCTGGGGCACATGTCTGACCATACTTGAGTTTTTTCTCTTCTCCATATCAAATTCTAAGTTGAATTGGTCCCTCCTCACCAAGGTTCCTATCATTGCTGTCCCAGATAGCAATTCCACCATGCTGATATGAACAAGATGTAGAATAAAAGTCCCACTTGTTCAGTTCACTTTGCGTATGCTCTCCTGACTGCTTTCAACTCCAGGGAACAAGATGTTCCTCCCATGATAAGCTCATCAGGTCTAAACTCAACATTATGTAACTAACTCAAGTCTTGCTTGACACTACCTCCCTCAACCTCCTCTCACCTCTGATTAGAGGACTGGAGAACAGAGTACCAGACTCCTCCCAATGCTTTCTTTTACAGAGGGCAGAAGTTGGACTCAGTTCATTCTGCTTTGTATCTGCTGCCCTACCTGGTTTCAGCTCCATGGAATAAGTCACCATTGTGCTGGGTGTCCCTTGGTGTCCCATCTCTCTCCCCTCCTCCCCCACCTCATCTACATCTGGTTTTCCTGTGTAGGTTACCCCCCCCCCCCGCCTCCTTTTGTCTGTTGTCTCCCCCTTTAGATTAAAACTCCTTGAGGGGAGAAATTGTCCTTTTTATTAATTACATCCCACAGTATCTGTCACATAAAAGGACTTAATAAATGTTCACTGGAATTTTGAACTTGTTAGTTCAGTCACCATCTCAAAGATGAAATTACCATTAAATCAAGTCAAAAAATTATTCACTGCTCTGCTTTGACCATCCTGGTTCAGTCCCTCATCACCTCAAGCCTATTGTAATCTCCTTGTCTGGTCAACCTGCCTTTAAACTCTACCTACTTCAGTCCATCTTCTGTTCTAATACCAAAGTGATCATCCTAAAGTTCAGGTCTGACCCTGTTACTCCCCTTCTCAATAAACTCCAGTGGTTCCTTATTATCTCTAGGTTCAAATACAAAATGATCTGCCTGGCTTTCAGTGTCCCTCATAACCCAGCCCCCTTCTACCTTTCCAATCTTCTTATACATTAGAGTTAAGTATGCTCCAAGTACTCTACAATCCAGCAACACTTGACCTTCTTACTGTTCTTCACATATGACACCCCATATCCCAACTTTCCACTTTTTCTCTAGCTGTTCCCCATGACTGCACTGCTCTCCCTTCTCATCTCCACTTCCTGGCTTTGGTGATTTCCTTCTAGATTCATCTCAATCTCAACCTCCTGAGAGATATTTGTCCCATTTTCCCCTACTGCTAGTGCCTTCCCTCAGAATTTACCTCCAACTTACCCTATATAGGTCTCGCATGTACACAGTTATTTACAGGTTATGTTTCCCTTTAGAATGTGAATACCTTGAGGGCAGGGAATATCTTTTTGCTTTTCGTTGTATCCACAAGTGCCTGGAGGCACTTGATGCATGGTTATTCACTGACTGGCAAAGAAAGAGCTCCAGTAATTCAGAGGATCCTTGAAAGTCCCCTATCAATAAAATATCAGGCCTCTTTCCTTCACTTGAAATCTGCTTTTGAACTCTTCATCTAGTTCCTCTTTTTGTCTATATGATCTATAGTGTACTCCTTTGACATTATTTCAGTTTCTGCCTCTGTGGAGCCTTCTCTGATACCTTTTTCTTAATTCTCTCTTTTCCTAATTACCTTGTATTTACTCAACCATGGAAATGTTGCATTCCCCCATTAGAAAATAAGTTCCTTGAAGACAGGGTCTGTCCTTGTATCCTCAGCACCTAGAACAGTGCCTGGTATATAAATAATAACATTGAATTTGTAGTTGATAGCATAAAGTGTAAAGTGAATCTACAAGACTATTGCTAAAGAACTCATAGTCCCAGAACAAGCTGTGGGTTTTCTTTTTAATTAAAAAAATATATATCTTTGATCTTGAGTTGAGATGGAGAGGAGCTATTTTCAAATTACCTCTCTTCTTCATGCTTGGCCCTGGGAAGGGATAATACAGAATGTTATAAAGAAGGGGCTTTATTTGAGGGTTCCTCTGAACTCCGTTGTCCTGCTGGTGTTTGGATAAAGTAGGGATAATAGTCACTGTTGGCAGGTAGTGATAGACAGAAGTGTCTAGAAGTCTTCAAAGGCTTTCACAAACTGGGGCTAAGTATAGTTCCAAAACAGGAAACTCTCATAACTCTTCTTAGCCACAGTACAATGAGGCAAGGGATAATAACATCCGCTTGCAAATGTCTTCCTCCCAACCAGTTGATACAGTGCTAGAAGAATGAGAGGTTTGTTTTCTGGTCCAGATGACCTTATCTCCTGGGAGTTTCATTATTGTCAACTGTTTAGCACGCAGGTGCATTGGGGAGGAGACTCTTTCTTGCAACTCACATCTGGGTCAAAATTCCTGGTCTTATGATAAGTGATTCAGAAATGAGAAGGGCCTTTGGATGCCTTGTCATCCAGCCCTCTTCTCTATCCCCTCCTCGCCTTTCTCCCCACTTTATAGATGAAAAAACTAATTCCCAGAAAGGAAAGGTGATTTACTCATCGTCCCATAGGTGCCAATGGCAGAGCCGAAGTTCAAAGCTAGTTACTCTTACTCCAGATTCAGGGTCCTTTCCACTGAAACATGCAGTCTCCTTTACCAGCTGTTAGATGTCAAACTTTGTTATTTCTGTTCAGAAAACAGTGTTTATAACTTCCATCACTGATGTACAAAAATCTTAAGTGATTTGGTTTTTGCTTGTTTTGAGTTTTGAGTTTTTGTTTTGTCTTTTTTCTTTGTTTTTTCACTTCTTTACTAGGTTGATATCTATGATGTATGAAGAATATATACCCTACCTTCTTCCTAAGATTATAGGAAGAGCTTATTTGCTGACATGATTAAAGTACTTTGAGCTCATTAAGATACATGTGTAGTGCTCATCCTAGGCCCTCTCTCTTAATTGGGTACTCACATTTGAAGTTTGAGGTCATGAAAGAGTGGCTGGCTATTTATTCCCAAGGTTCTAGGGGTAGGCCTGGGTTTCTAGTACCTTTATTCACGAACCCCCAATCCCTTGTCTTAGGGAAGTATAGGACTGCAGAAATAGCATGAGTTCCAGAGTTAGAGGACCTGAGTTCAAATCCTGCCTCTGACACTTACTGACTTGGACAAAGCACTTAAACTTCCTGTCTCAGTTTCTCTATCTGTAAAATGAGACAGCTAAGTCAGAGATGGCCTTAGAGGTTTTTCCAGCTTTAAATCTGTGATCCTACTTCGTATATATATGCAGATGCCTATTAAACATGTGGCATAGATAGAGTGCTGGGCTAGGCTTGGAATTTCAGATACTTACTAGCTATGCGACCTTGGCCAGGTCACTTAATTTCAGTCCCAATTTCCTCATCTCCTAAAATTAGGGAGCTGAACTTGATGGCATCTAAGGTCCCTTCCAATCCTACATCTACATTCTTATGAACAGCCAACTGACTCAATTAACTTTTAGAAAATAGATTTACAAAGATGATAAAAGCTGGTAAAAAAAAATTCTTTCCATAATCCTAGTTTACATTATCCCACAAATACATATAGGTCCATGGGAAGAGTCAGCTCATAGAGTACAGCAGCATGAAACACACTTAGATGATTCACTTACTCTTATGGCAAAAAAGCAACTCACAACGACTGGCTTTTTATACACTGGAAGTCCTCCCTGGATTTCATAGCCAGCATTCTTCTCTGATATTAGGGGTTACACTCCTGAAAGTGGCCTTCCTCCTTTCATGACTATCTTTCCCTGGCTAGATGTTCTGACTCTTACTGGTTTCCCTTCTTCCATTGTCTGTTACTGGTTCTCTGATGCCATGGTTAATGTTGTTGGATTTGTTCCGTCATTCCAACCATGTCAGACTCTTCATGACCCCATTTGGGGTTTTCTTGGCAAAGATACTGAAGTGGTTTACCATTTCCTTCTCCAGCTCATTTTACAGATGAGGAAACTGAGGCAAACAGGGTCATACAGGTAGTAAGTGTCTGAAGGCAATTGTGAACTCAAATCTTTCTAACTCCAGGCCAGGCATTCTATCCAATGTGTCACCTAGCAATGGTTTATGTTATGGGTAAGGTAAAGAGAGGAGGGAGAAAAGAGAAAGGAGAGAGGAGGGGAGAGAAAGAAAAACACTCTCCTCCCTCCTAGATTAATTCCTTCCCAGGGATTCTCATCTCCTGAACTTGGAATCCTCTACCGTTTGATTGGGTCACCACCTGACTGACTCACTGCTGTAATTCCTCCAGCTGCTTAAATTCCCTCAGACCCTGGTGGCCCTTTTTGCTGAGCCAAAGACCTACTCCCTTCTTGATCTAATCAAAGAGGTTTACAGCTTAAAGAGACCACAAGCTACAGATCTTGCATTTAAACATTTAAAACTTCATCCAGTTGTGCTTATTACATTGAAGTAGGGGATGTGGAACTCCAATTAATGTAATCAACATAACTGTGTGAAGTTTTAAATTTATAAACATGCATGTACATATATGGATATATATGTGTACACACATATATGTTGCTTGCCTCTGTCAGCAGTTATAATATGTGTCAAAAAATGAATATTAGCAACGTCTGCCAATGGACCTTTCTCTAAGGAATCACAATGTACTGAATATTGGAAATAGTGTTCTGTTCCTATGTACATTAAGTACTGGAGCATACAAGGTGTTCAGGGAGGACAAGCCCTTCTGGTGTGAGGGCTGCTCATCTACCTTTGGGGTCCACCTGCCCCCCCAGCTCTCATTTGGGGCTCCAAAAATCTGTAGCATGCACAGCAGCCACACCCAGGTAAAACCTCAGCAGACAGTCTAAGCTAGGTTGAGAGTAACTGATAGGTCTCAAACTTGTCAGTGAGTTAGGGGGATGTCTACTCCAAGAATATGAAGACTTCCCCTTCCAGAATGGGAGGACGAAAGAATTCATTCCAAAAGTTATGAGGGCATCTGAAGCAGGTACTGTGAAGCATTTAGAGATTGGTCAGTCATTGAAGACACCAAGGTCATCCATTTCATCCCAGGCCATTGCCAATCATCTTGACTTTTATCTTTCACACTGGACTTTGATGACTCTGGAAGAAAGAGTGAGGCTGACAACTTTGTGCAACTCTGCCACACTTAAATCCAATTCATACACAAGTCATGATATCACCCTGTGATGTCATTGATCCTCTTTGAAAAATAAAGGACAGGCAACAGCATTAAACACTAATACTAAGAACACAAAAATCCCTTAAGAGTGCTTTTGGCCAGACTTCTTTAGATGACGCTCAGATCTCCTTGGTCAATGCCTCTTTTGGCTAGACTGCTGCCTAAATGCCCACCCACTTTTTCTGAATCAGTTTGTATCTGAAGTCAAAGCCCCATAGCATATTTCCTGCTATTGCAGTGTTTACCTCCTGTATCCTGCTGATAAAACCTAACTACTGGTTCTGTGTTCTGAGGAAAAGAAAGAGCTAATTACTTACTGTGAGCCATTTAGTCTATCATAAGCAGTTCCTTCAGAGCAACCTTCTCAAATGATGGCAGGAAGATCTCAGAGAAGCAGAATCCTTGAAACTAATTCCACTTAGTTGCTGCTTCTCTGTTATTTCTGTCAAGGATTATTCTTGCTCAGCCTTAACTGGAGCCACCTCTTCCCAAGTCTCACCAGAATTTGTTACTTGAAAAAATTATTTTACTCTCTTCTTCTGTCCCTATTCCTCAGGACATAGGATAATGTTGTGAGGCCTCTTCTAAAATGTTAATTACAATGAAGGAGAGTAACGAGTTCAAGGTCACAGAAAATGTTGATGACTGAGATAGGAATACATCTCATATCTCTGTTCTGCAACTCATTATACAAACTCTCCTGGCTTTCTCCAAACTTTCTTTAGGTAGGTTTAAGTTTATTTTAATTCACAGTTACATTTCTCTTAGGATAATCACATCCAATTCACATTTGCAGGATGCTAAGACTTGTATGTATCAACCCTTCTAACACATGTTTTAGCAACTTTCATCGATCCTTACCCATAAAATCTAGGTACTTCACAAATTATTCATTTATCTACAGATCTCTGGGGAAGAACTTTCCCCACATTTCTGTAGCTTCCTTACTTCTAATGATGTCCCTAAGGACTAAAATATATCCTTCGAATTTCAATCTGCTGCTTCAATATAGGCTTGAATATATAGTATAACAGTACTGACAATACAGATTGTTTTTCATTCTCCACTCTAGACATTCCTCCAAGCAATTCCATAACTACCAATCACCAGGTGAACTGGTAGACAACTTTTAGGGAACCTTTCAACACAAAGAGGTGCTGACTGAGTTCTAAGTAACTTATGGAAGTTTCACCACCATCCCAACACTTTCACTGAAAATTGACCTGAAACACCCAGGATGTAAGTGTCCCTATTGGACCATGCACAGGGTCTTTTGGCTTTCCTCTGCAAGTCACTTTCTGTGCTGAATGGCAGTCTCTTCATATAGATGTTTGGTCTTCCATCTCAAGGGTCATTTTAACCTTTCTTGCGAGCTTGGAAAAGAACCATCTGCCCTCTTTGGGACTAAGTTAATTCATTTATAACCTGTCCTTGACACTCCATCATAGGACCCCTCCCCTCACAGCAAAGGTCATGGTATTGAGCACTGAATACAACTGCAAATCCACCTCACAGTTAGTCTATACACACACATTTATTCTTGTACCTGAAAGGACTGATGGTAATTATCTCATGACAAGAGGACCTTAAAAGTCACCAATCCCCTGTATGGAGAGACATCTGGAGCCTTATTTTTCTCTGGACTCCCAAATCCATGAAAGGAGGAAATGAGTCTTATTCCTTCCCATAGTGATCTAAAATAGATATCCTTGGCTGCTGTTGGCCTCAGATAAACTTTCCTCCCTGGTGACTTCTGGGGTAAATGAAAAATTTTGGAACCCATTAGGGGTTTAGAGAATTGCAGTGGTCAAATAATTCTCAAAGGAGGAAAATCATTCATTGCTATAATTTGCAGGAAATGTACCATGAAACAAAAACAAAAATAAACAAAAAAGGATAAATGATGGTCACTCTTCAGGGCACAGAATTTTCTGTTAGTGGCATAATTTTTGTCCAAGAATTTCTCATTTTCCTTCTAAAAGTAGAAGCAATGTCTACAGAGGAATATTAACAGCCAATATAAATGGGAGAAGTTAGGATCTTGAGAATTAAAAACAAGCCCAGGTTATAGAGGATGGGAGTCTAGGGTAGGGTGAAGTATCAAAATTGGTTTTTTCTGTGGCTGAAAAGTTTGTGCTTAAACCCAGGTACATGGGGCTGATCTTCCTTAGTAGTTTCCATGAACAAAGTTCTTTTTTTTTTTTTTTACTGGCCAGAGAGATACGCTCTTCTCCTTCTATTCACAGTGATCCCAGTGTTTCGGAAAGCTCTTGTCCTTTCTCCTGCTTGGCCTGCAGCCTTTTTGGTTTGTGGATATGCTTGAAGGTCCATTTATCTCCCTCTATTCTTTAGGAAGGTTATTCCAGCCATTCTGGCTTCACCATCGCTGCTGTCCTCTGACATGCACAGCGCCTCAGCTCCTTACAGTTCTTTGAGAAAGCCCTTCCATTCAAAATTGTCACACAGTCCCTGCTCCTTAAGCTGCTGAAGTCAATGACAATCTCAAACCTGAGGGGGAAAAAATTAATCTTGGATCACTCCCCATTACCATAAAGGAGTTAAGATCATAGAAAAGAAATGGTCCCTATCCCAAACACTCTCACTCCTATGATGGGGTCACAAAGGCTAAGTCTGGAAACTCCACTTTCTCCCACATTGTATTTATTCTCTCCTTACACCTTGGTAAAATAGTACAGAATTAGCTATTGTGAATAAGAGACAAAGATTTTGTGTTCTGACCTATGGCAGTGACTTAATTCTTTGTACTTCAGTTTTTCCATCTCTAAAATGGGAATGATTGAACCTTCCTATCTCCTAGAAGCATATAAATGTGACAGTTCAGTATATAACCTTCTCTGGGTTCCTTTAAAGAGGAGTACAACATCAATCCAAGACTTTGCTTAAAATGGTGAAAATGTAATAGGTAAAGATTACATCTGAGTGCATATTCTCTACTCACTCAGGTTAGGTGATTTTTGATGCATGCTAGAGAGAGACTGAGAGATGAGGAAATGAGAAGATGAGAAAATGGTGAACCACAATGCATGCATGGAGAATGGAGGCTCAAGATGGTTTGATAACCACTAGAGATGCAAGCTTGGTCTTTTGAAAGGCAGAAAGAGAGGAGGGCGAAGCCAAGATGGCAGAGCAGAAGGATAGACTTACTCTTAGCTCTACCTGCAAAGCCCATAAAATACCTATGAAAAATGACTCTAAACAAATTCTAGAGCAGCAGAAGCCACAAAATGACAGAGTGAAAGAAATGTCCAGCCCAAGACAGCCTGGAAGGCCGACAGGAAAAGTCTATTGCAGGAGTGTGGAGCTGAGTACAGCCCAGCCTTGGCCAAACTGCACAGCAGGGACAGGACTAGAGCAGGTGGAATCCTGGGCAGCAGTTGTGGTTCTGAGATTTCTCACCTCACAAATGCCAAAGACAGCTTCAAAAGTCAGTGAGAAAGCTCTTTCACCTGGGTGAGAAGGGAGCAGGGTCCAGTCCTAGCCTCGGGTCCAGGGCAGTGGAAGTCACTGCAGCACAGCATCCATTTTTGGAGCCCTTGGCCTAAAGATCCTGGGGGAATTGAGCCACTGATCTGGATCTCAGCCCTGAGTGGCAGTCCTGGGGTGAGGAGAAGCACTGGCATGGTGGAGCTGGAGGCAGTTGTGGAGAGAGAAATCTGCTAGAATATCCTGGGCAGAAAAGTCTGTGGTTGCTCCCAGACCAGAGCACAGGCCAGGAGAGGAGTAAACTCCTCTCCCTTGATTGTGCCATCTTAGAGGAACTGAAAACACACAGGTCGCTAGAGTATACCCTCCTCTTGACAAAGGACTCAAAAGTCAAGTAACTGGCTGGGAAAATGCCCAGAAAAGGGAAAAAAATAAAACTATAGAAGGTTACTTTTTTAGTAAACAGGTATTTTCCTCCATCCTTTCAGATGAGGAAGAACAAAGCAAACCATTAGAGGAAGACATCAAAGTCAAGGCTTCTTCATCCAAAACCTCCAAAATAAAATTGCAATGGTCTCAGGTCATGGAAGACCTCAAAAAAGATTTTGAAAATCAAGTAAGAGAGGTGGAGGAAAAATTGGGAAGAGAAATGAGAGCAATGTAAGAAAGTCATGAAAAGTGAGTCAACAGCTTGCTAAAGAAGACCCCCCCCCCCCGCCCAAAAAAAATGCTGAAGAAAATAACACCTTTAAAAACAGACTAACTCAAATGGCAAAAGAGGTCCAAAAAGCCAATGAGGGGAAAAATGCTTTAAAAAGTAGAAAGGGGGGGTGTGGAGCCAAGATGGAGGAGTGAGAGCAGCTACTCACCTAAGCTCTTAGACAAACTCCTTCAGATACCTCTAAACAGAGAATCTGACCAAATTTTGGAGGTGCAGAATCCAATAGGAGACAGATTTGGCATATTCACAGCCCAGGACAGACTGAGAGGTCGATAGGAAGGATCTGTTCTGTGGGAGTGGAGGAGCACACAGGGCACAGCACAGCATGTCCCCACCGAGGCAGGACCAAGGAGGAAAGCCCTGGGGCAGCCTGAGGCAGTGGCAGCAGGGTGGAATAGCAGTGCAGGGTGGGAGTCCAGAAGAGTCGAGTGGGTGAGAGCTGCAGTGCCCCAGGTATCAGCAATAGCTGCTCCTGAGACTATCAATCCACAGATTAAATGCCTCTAAGTCACCTACTTGAACTTCCGGGAGCCAGAATGGTAGAATGATTAGTAAATACTCTCTCTTCCTCCCCTTGCTGACCTTGAAAGAACCATAAAATATTTCCCCAGAAAAATCCTGGATCAGTAGGATCAGCAGAAGGGGCAAAGAGTCTCATAGCATGTGAGGCTAGGAAAATCACTAAGGCATATTCCTCTTACTGTGGCAGAGGACTGGAGCTGTCCCAGACAGTCTCACCTCAGCAGGAGGAGATCCAGAGCTCCAGGGGGCTGGAGCCTTGCAACCACCAACACCAGGAGCCCAGGCATGCCTCAGCACTCCAAGGGAAATGGGAAGACACCAATCGGGAAGACACCAATCACTGAGCTTGCCTTTGCCTCAGCTCAGCTGAGGAGATCTCCCTCAGACCACCAAGCCAGATCACCCTTCCCCCACACTTAAGCTAGCTCCAGGGCTAATCTGGGGAAATACAAAACAAAAAAATAGAATTCACCTGGCCTTTGCTTTCTCACATCTGCTCAGCACCAGGTTCTTTAGCTTCTAGATGAAAGAACCAGAGGCCACAATGCACTAAGAGTCATCATCATGAGTAAGAAGCAAAGCAGGAAGGAAAAGACCATAGAATCTTTCTATGGGGACAAGGACCAGAACACAAATACCAAAGAAGTCAGTATTGAGACTGTACTCCCATATGAAACTTCAAAAGGGACTATGAACTGCTTGCATGCACAAAGAGCTCTCTTGGAAGAGCTAAAGAAAGAAAGAAGAAAAACTAGCCAATGATTTTAAAAGTATGAAAAAAGAATTCACTGAAGAGGACAACTCTTTAAGAAGGGAAATCGAACAAATGGAAAAGGAAGCACAAAACCAAATTGGGAAAACTGGACAAATGGAAAAGAAAGTACAAAAACCAAGTGGAGAAGATAACTCCTTAAAAGGAATAATTGGACAGATGGAAAAGGAGATGCAAAAGTTAACTGAAGAAAATAATTTGATAAAAATTAGAATTGGGCAAGTAGAAGCTGATGACTCTATGAGACATGAAGAATCAGTCAAATAAAATCTAAAGAATGAAAAGATAGAAGAAAAAGAAAATTATCTAATTGGAAAAAACCTGGAAGACAGTTCCAGAAGAAAAAATTAAAGTTATTGGCCCCCCAGAAAGCCATGATAAAAAAAAAAAAAGAACCTGGACAATATCTTCCAAGAAATCATGAAGGAAGTGTCCAGAATTGTTAGAACCAGTGGGCAAAATAGTCATCGAAAGAATCCACCATTCACCTCCCAAAACATCAACGAATATTGTTGCCAAATTCCAGAACTAACAAGTGAAAGAGAAAATACTACAGACAGTCAGAAAGAAACCATTTAAATATCGAGGAGCTACACAGGACCTTGCAGCTTCTACATTAAAAGATCGAAGGAATTGGAATATGATATTCCATAAGGCAAGGGAGCTGGGACTACAACCAAGGATCAATTACCCAGCAAAGTTCATCATAACATTTCAGGCAAAGAGATGATATTCAATGAAATAAGGGATTTCCAGATCATGTTGATAAAAAGTCCAGAACTCAATAGAAAACTCGATCTCCAAATGCAGGTCTCAAGAGAGGCATAAAAAGGTAAACAAGGGAAAAGAAGAACTTGTTACTCAATATGGGCAAACTGTTTACCTCCCTATAAGGGAAGATGACACTTGTTAATCTTGAGAATTGTACATCTGTTATGAAAGATAAAAGGGATATAAATAGATAGAGGGAGCAGGTATAAAAGCAGACAGGCATAAAGGAGACCCCCTGGAGCTTCAGACATGTGTGAAAATGGGACCCAACATGTCCCTTGGCTTCTAACCTTTGCAAATTTAAAGATTACTAAGAACAGATGTCACTTGGTTGAGTTCATTTTTTTTCTCTTTGATGTTGTTTATTTGTTTCAGTCTAGTCAGACCCCATTTGGGGTTTTCTTGGCAAGATACTGAAATTGCTTGCCATTTCCTTCTCCAGTTCATTTGACAAATGAGGCAAACAGGGTTAAATAACTTTCTCAGAGTCATATGATTTTCTCTCATGATTTTCTCAGGGTCACACAGCTAGTAAGTGTCTGAAACCACATTTGAACTTAGGTCTCCCTGATTCCAGGTCTATCCACTAAGCCACTTTATTGCTTTTTGGTGAGCTGGATTCTTATCATCTCACAGCTGCAAAGATATCTTATTCTTGTATGTCTTTGGTATACTCTATCTTGGATAACATCCCTAATGTCCACTTACTGCTTACTTTGATAGAGATTTACTGAGGTTTATTGATGTTGGTCATGTGTGTAACTAGTGTTTGGTTGGGGCAGGGGAGAAAGAGGACCTAGGTTTCATTTGAGAGCTGTCAAGGAAAGTGGAATTGATCATCACTATGGAAGCACCAGACTTCAGAGAGACAACCCAATTTCAGAATCACTATTAAAATAACTTCATTTTTAATTTTAATCAAAAGGAAAAGAAAATTTCTTGCAAAAGAAATTGCTAGCAATCACTAGTGTGAAAATATTCCTGCAGACAAACTCTCCCATGTAGGAAATATGTGGTTGGCTAATGTAATAGAAAGATGGCTAGACATGTGCTTGGCATGGATAGCTATCAGAACTGAGATCTGGTCCACCTATCTCCTAGGGAGACTGTCATTTCTGCTTTTGTGGAAAGCATGAGGAGTACTGTGGTTGGGTTTTTTGGCCTTCCATCTTCCAGAGAGGAACTGGGCTAGAAATATTTCTACTATTATTTAAATAGTGGTATTCCGGAGGGCAGTCCAGGATCATTTTTCCTGATTGCACAAAGTGACATTTCAAATAACTAACACACCTATTTATTAAAGTAACGAGTAAATAGAAATCAGGAAAGTTACATAGATTAGACTAGATCAACAATACTCAAAAATGTAAGAGTTCTTCAGCTGGGAGTAAGGTAAGATCTTGGCTCAAAAAAGAAATAGAACAATTACTAAGGGCAGTCTGCTTTTAGCAGTATCTAGGTTGAAAGCCCTAGAGATTAAAGGATATGTTGGAGCCCACTTCCCTACTGAATTGAAGCTCCAGGGGAAATCTCTTTTTGCCATTCAAAATGTTGAGTTTGCCTCTTATGATCACTTCTCACAAAGACTTCAGATCCCCAGCCCCCAGCCCATCGTTACCCAACATTCTCTCAACCAACAAAGAGTTATATCTGTCTCAATCATATTCAGTAAAAATCATCCATCCTAAATGTGCAAAGATGTTATAAAAGAATTTCAAATCTTCACATTCTTTGCTTCATAGTCATCTTCCCTAAAGTGATATTTCCATTTCACAGTGAATTTTCCCTCATCCCTCCACCCCTCTCCATATTACTGAGAGTCTGGATTCTTACAATTCAGAGGAATGAAGAGATCCATCCATCCACAGCCAGGGATTGCCACTGCTATTGCGGGACAGCCCTGTCCAATAGGAGTAGAAAAACTGAGAGTAGCTCTGAGGCATCACAAATTCCTGTAAAGGAGATAGAGAATGTGGGTTGTTCTTTACCTTCTCTTTGTGCTGTTAGGGCATAACAATTAAACAAAGAAGACAATGTATTAATGAAAAATTCTCTAATAATGTGTCACTTGAGCCACCACATTTGGACTATAACCAATCAATAACTACTTTAAAAGCACTATGCTAGGGATACAAGTACAAAAAAAGGAAAAAAAATTCTTACTTCCAAGGAGATCACATTCTAATTGTAAACACATGCAACATAAATATAAATTTAATAAATATAGATATGCATTACACCAATATATATTTATATATGTATATAAAATAGATATATGTGTGTGCACATATATATGTGTATATATATACATGTATGTATATAAAGTGGCTAAATATAAGGTAGTTTGGGAAAAAAGGAATTAGTTGAAGGACCAGAAAAGGCTTCATGTAGAACATGGTGCTTTAGCAGCATCTTAAAGGAAGAGTAGTTCTCTATGAAAAGGAGTTAAGGAGGGCATGAATTCCAGTCTTGTGGGATGGTCAGTGCAAAAGCAAAGAGCTGTCACAGTCCTTGATTTTGTACATGAGAGAGTAGAAAAGAAATGAAAGAAAACAAAGACAGGAAGAACAAGTGTATCAAGCCAAGAGTGTGTGTGTGTGTATATATATATATATATATATATATATATATATATATACACACACACACACACACACATATATATATACATATATACATACATATATACATATATATATATACATACATATACATACATATATATATATATATATATATATAAAACCCTATTGTCACCAACACTATTGTGAGGCTTTCATGAGAACTATTCTCACATTTTTTGAGAGGACATCAAATTATTTGGAGGAGGGAACAGCAAAATGTTATTTCTTTTTTAGTTTTTTTAAAATAAGCTTTTATTGATATTTCTTATATCACCATAGTTATTTTTGATGTCCTTCTCTTTCTCCCTCCCAGGAAGTTATCTCTTTAGAAAGGAAGAAAAATCAGTACAACAGATCAATACATTGAAAAAGAAAAAAAATATGCACAGTGTGTAACACCTGTGGGCCTTCCACTTCCACAAAGGAGTAGTTGGGGATGTCTTCTTATATTTCTTCATTTGAGTATTGCTTGATCTTTATAATTTTGGTTTTTTTTACCTTCAGTTTTCTAGTGTATAGTTGTGCTTTTCATCTACATTATTGTAGTTACTGGGTATATTTTTTCTTGGCTCTGCTTACTTCACTATGCATCAGTTCATACAGATCTTTCCATGCTTCTCTGTATTCATCATACGCATTATTTCTTATAGCACAGTAACATTCTACTACATCTATGTACCACAATTTGTTTAGTTGGTTTCCCAATTTATAGGCATCAAAGTTGTTTCCAATTCTTAGCTATTATAAAAAGTATTACTATAAATATTTGGGAATATATAAGGACCTTTTTCGTATTGATCACTTCCTTGGGTTATAATCCCAGTAAGAGAGTCTGTGGTTCCTACTTTAGTCATTTTACTTGAATAATGCCAAACTATGTTCCAAAATAACTGTACCATTTCACAGTTCCACCAGCAATGGATTAGTGGGCTTATCCTTTCACAGTACTTCCAACATTGACTGTTGCTATTTTGGGGGTCATTTCGCCAGTTCTCAGGGTGTTGGATAAAACCAGAAGGTTGTTTTAATTTAATTTCTCTTATTATTAGTGACTTGGATCATTCACGTTGTGATTACTTTGCAGTTCTTTTAATAACTGTTTCTTCATATTCTTTGACTATCTATTGGGGAATAGCTATTAGTATACAAACACATACATACAAACACATGTATATGTATGTGTGTGTGTTGTTTATATATCTTGGATACCAAACCTTTATAGTGGAAATTGAATACAAAGATTTTCCCCGTACCAGATTTCAAACTATATTACAAAGCAGTAATCTTCAAAACAATGTTATTGGCTAAGAAATGAGTGGTGGATCAGTGGCATAGATTAGCTACACACTACACAGTAGAAAAGTGTAACTAAGTGGCATGGTGCATAGAGTGCCAGGCTTGGAGTCAGGAAGACTCATCTTCCTGAGTCCAAATCTGGCCTCAGACACTTACTAGCTGTGTGACCCTGGGCAAGTTATATAAAACTGTTTGCCTCAGTTCCTCATCGATAAAATGAGCTGGAGAAGGAAATAGCAAATGACTTTAGTATCTTTGCCAAGAAAACCTCAAATGGAGTCATGAAGAGTTGGACATAACTGAAATGATTAAACACCAGCAACACAGTAGAAAATGGTCATAATAATCTAGTGTGTGGTAAACCCAAAGATCCAAGCTTTGGGGGAAAAAACTCACCGTTTGACAAAAATTGTTGGGAAAACTAGAAAGCATTTGGTAGAAACTAGGCATAGACAAATATCTCATACTATATACCAAAATAAGGTCAAAATAAGTAAAAAAATTTGGATATAAGGGTGATATCCTAAGTAAATTAGGGGAGTACAGAACAATTTACCTGTCAAATCTATATATAAAGAAAGCATTTATGACCAAACAAGAGAAAGAGAGCATTCCAAGAAGTAAAATGGATAATTTTGATTATATGAAATTAAAAAGGTTTTACACAAATAAAATTGATACAGATAAAATTAGAAGGAAACTTGGGGGGTATAATTTAGAACAAGTTTCTCTAATAAAGGTCTCATTTCTCAAATATATTGGAAACTGAGCCAAATTTATGAAAATAAGAGCCATTCCCCAATTATAAGTGGTCAAAAGATAGGACTAGCAGTTTTCAGAAAAAGAAATCAAAGCTATCAGTAGTTACATTAAAAAGTGCTCTAAATCACTGTTGATTAGATAAATGAAAATTAAAACAACTCTGAGGTACCACCTCACACCTATTATGTTGGCCAACATGAAAGAAAATGAAAATGATAAAAACTGGAGGGGATGTGGAAAAATAAGGACATTAACGCATTGTTGTTAGACTTGTGAACTAGTCCAGTCATTCTGGGGAACAACTTGGAACTATGCCCAAAGGGCTATAAAAATGCACATACTCTTTGACCCAGCAATATCACTACTAGGTCTATATTCCAAAGAGATCAAAGAAAAGGGGAAAGGACCTATTTCTGCAAAAATATTTATAGCAACTCTTTTTGCAGTGACAAAGAATTGGAAATTGAAGGTATGCCCATTACCTGGAGAATAGTTGAACAGGTCGTGGTATATGATTGTGATGGAATTCTATTGTCCAATAAGAAATGACGATCAGGATGGTTTCAGAAAAATCCAGGAAGACATATATGAAATGATGCAAAGTAAGGTGAGCAGGAGCAGAACCAGAAGAACAGGGTACACAATAACAGAGATATTGTAACAATGATCATCTATGAAAGACTTAGCTACTTTTATCATGACAGTAATCTAAGATAATTCCAAAGGACCCATGAAGAAAAATGTTATCCACCTTCAGAGAGGGAATTAAGGAATTCCTTGTGAAGATTAAAGCTTTTAATTAAAGCTTTCTTTCTTTTCTCTTTCTCTGTTGTTCTTGCATTTTTGCACTTGTGTGTGATTGCCAAAACGTTAACACAGAAATATATTTTGCATGTCTTCACATGTATAATTTACGTCACATTGCTTACCTTATGAATAGGTGGGAGGGGTGGGAGGCAGGAAAGAACTTGGAGCTCATTCATCCTAAAGATGAATGTTTAAAAAAATGTTTAATGTAATTGGGAAACATTTAATAAAATAAATAAAAATATAATTCAAAAATATTTCTCCATTCAATCCTTTCCTTCTTATGCTAGATGTATTAATTTTGTCTGTTCAATTTCAAGTAATCAAAATTGTCTAGTCTATCTTTTGTAGTTGCTTCTGTCTCTCATTTGATTAAGAATACATGTTTTACCCATAGCTTTGGGAAATATATGATCTGTTCTATTCTATTTTTTACAGTATAATCTTTAATATTAAGGTCATTTACTATTTTGGAATGTATTGTGAAATATAGTGTAAAGTGTTGGTCTAAATTCAATTTCTGCCAGACTGCTTTCCAGTTTTTCCAGCAGTTTTTTTAATCAAATAAAGAGATGTGTTTGTTTTTAACTAGGAAATTTATGCTTTCCATTTTATCAAACGCTGGGCTATTGAATTCAATTTTTTCAGATTCTCCTTTGTATAATCTTTTCTGCTGATTTATCTCTCCATTCCTTAACCAATACCAGGTGGTTTTCATGACTACTGCTTCATTATATGGTTTGAGGTGTGCAAATGATATCTCCCTCTTGTCCCTACTTCTTTTCCATCATTTCCTTTGATATGATAAATCTTTCACTTTTCCAAGTGATTTTTTTATTGTTTTATCAAGTTCAGTAAAGTATCTCCTTGGTAATTTGATTGGTATGACATTAAAAGTTTAAATTAATCTTAGTACATTCTAATTTTTATTTATATTGGCATGGACCACTGATGAGATTCCTCTAGCTATTTAAGCTATTCTTTATTTCTTTAAGGAACACTTTGTAATTGACTGTATAGAAGTCTTTTGTATTCTTTGGTAGGTTAATTCACAGATGTTTTTACATTTTATAGTTATTAGGAATGAAATTGCCCTTTCTCTTACTGTTTCTTGTGTTTTATTACTATTGTATAGAAAGGTTGTTGATTTTTGATGATATATTTTGCAGCTTGCAACTTTGCTGAAGCTATTAAATATCTCAGTTAGTATCTCAGTTAGTTAGTGATTCCCTATAATTTCCAGGTAAATCATCATATCAACCGCAAACAGGGAAAATAATATTTTAACTCAATTCCACAAGCATTGATTAGGTGCATGCTTGACATATGACATGCAAGCACCTAAAGGAAACAATCTCTGCCTTCAAGGAGCTTATACCATACTAATTGAAAACAACATGTATGTAGATGAATAAATATAAAAATATGCAAAATAAACATAAAGTAATCTGAAGTAGCAACACTAACAACCTGGGGGGTCAGAAAAGATCTTTCACCAAACGTGACATTTAAGATAAGACTTGAAATACCAACTCTAGAGATGCCAAGAGGTAAAGAGGGAGAGTTATCTTAAACTGGGTGGGAGGAAGAGGGAGAAATTGCAAAAGCATGGAGACAAGGGAGAAAAAAATACTGTGTATGGGTGATACAAAGCAAAATAATTGGACTGGGACTTAGAGTGCGTGAGGGAGATTAACAGCATAAGCCTTCAAACATGGGCTGGGGTTAGACTGAAAAGGCCTTGACATGCCAAAGAAATTAGTTTATATTTTATTCTATAGGCAATAGAGAATCAATGAAGTTTATTGAGCACGGAAGCATCATGGTCATACCAATCATATCAACATAACAGTTCTGTGGAGAATGGATGAGAGAGAGAGGAGGTTGGATGTAGAGTGAAGTAAAGTATTTCAGTAGGCCAGATGAATGATGACAAGGGCCTGAAGCAGGGTGGTGGCTGCTTGAATGAAAAGAAGAGGATAAAATTGTGTAAAATGTAGAATGAAGGAGAATCAGCAAGTCTTACAAGTGACTATGTACAGCTGAAGGAGGGTACGGAGTTGGAAATGACTCATAGTCTATGAACCTGGGTGACAGTGGTGTTGTCAATAGGAAAAGGGGAAAGTAGGAGGCAGGATGGACTTCTTTCTTGTGTTTTATTAGTATTATATAGAAAGGCTGTTGATTTTTCATGATGGACTAAGTTAGCTAAATTAAGACAGCTAAGTTAAAGGCATGCTGAGTTTGAGATGCCCATAGGGTTGTCAGATGGAGATATTTATAAAACAATTAGACATGTAGAACTGGAGTCCCAGACAGATATAAGGGCTTGACATATAGATAGGAGGTGCCTAAAAACAGATGATATTTAAACTCCTGGGAGCTAATGAGATGACCAAGAGACAGATTGTAGAGAATGAAAAGAAGAGAGTCCAGGTTAGTGCCCTTGACATATTGATACAATATAAAAAATACAGGACATAGATGATGATCCTGCAAAGGCCACTGAGATTGAACAGACAGCTAGAAGGAGAAGCAGGAGAGAACAATGTCACAAAAATCCAGAATCAAGAATAGTCAAGTGTAGAGAAAGGGTAATCAATAGCATAAGATGCTGCCCAATGTTCGTTCAATCAAGTGATGAGCTCTAAAGTTAGGTTGTAAGGCATTGAGAAGTGAGGAGGAAGTATGAAAGTCAAAACAATGAAGGCACACAATTTTTTTCTACCAAATATTTCTTCTTGAAAAATGTGACTGTGGAAATAATAATAGTTGCCAATCCTTGTATCTGTTTCCCTAACTCTATAAAATCTTTATGAGAATATTCTGTCCAAGCATCCAGAGCATCCTTAATGAGAATAGAATAGACAGACTTTCATAATATTTTATAGGAATTGATTTTTTAAAATCACACAATTGATTGAAAAGTACAGAAACTCTAAGATCCTTTTGAGATTATCAATTTTTTTTGTTTATAAAACTTTTGGTTCAGCATTGCAAAATGTCACTTTAAAAGCTATCTGTCAATAAGATGTCTCTGATGCATGTGAAAATTATATGACTCCCTAGGAAATGAAACAGTAGAGGTAACTTTGCTCAATGATTTTTTGATTATTAATATCAAATGAGACAAAAAAATACAGAGATGTATGCTCACCAAAGGTGTTTGTCCACTGTCATGTAGACTAGTACAGAGACCAAGTAGATGAGAAATTCCCTATGGGTGATGAGATCCTCCAAATGCTCCTTTTTGTGGATAACATTGGGCTTGTATCAAACCTCAAAACACTGCAGAGCCTCCTAAATGAAATTCATAGTCACGCAAAAAAGTTTAACCTAACTATTTACTCAGGAAAAACTAAGTGGATGAAGAATGTATATAGTTCAGACTATTATATGCAGTTGAATGGACAGCCCATAGATTGTAGCCATCAGTACATATACCTTAAGTGGACAGCTTACAGATTTTATCTCTAGGTACATATGTCTTAAACAGATACTGCAGAAAGACAATGAACTGAATTGAGAATTGAAGAGGAGGAAAACAGAGGACTGGGTGGCATTTGGGAAATTTCATTGTTCTTTTATGACCCCATGTTTATGAAACCAAAATTAAAAAACCTCAACTTTGTAGCAGCAATAGTCATTAGTAATTTAAAAAAAAATCATTATCTCAGAAGAATCAAAATTGGAGGCACTCAAAGGCAATAGAGAGATAAATGGTGAATGTAAGCTCAAGAATTGTGCACAAGAATAGTCCCAAAAATATATAATCAAAGAGATTTGTGACTGGAAAAGAAGAACCAGTCATTTAGCAAAAGCAAGAGATTGCTACCCATGTAATAGCAAGATTAAAGGAAATTATGTTGGGTAGATCCTCTGTGAAGAATTTATAAGAGAACATAGACATGTCATACAAAATACGAAGATGTAGATGGTTTGCTCTTTACCCAGTTGAAGGAAGTATCCACACTGATGAGGTCACGCTAAGAGATCAGTAGTTACACTAAAGCAGTAGTTATCATAGTGTGACTGAGGGACCCTTGGAGGTTCCTAAGATGCTTTGGGGAGTTCTGCAAGGTCAAAACTATTTTCATAGTCATACTGTTTTAAATTCTAATATGGTAAGTAACAATAGGAATAACATACATAAACAAATAGTCTTTGGGGGTCCTCAATAAATTTTATGAGTGTAAAGGAATCTAAGACCAAAAAGTTTGAGAACAGCCATACTGGAGTACTAAAAAAAAATGTCTATAAGTGGACTCTGAGGTCACCTTAGTATATAGTATATAGTATACATCTGAGTATATAGTATATATCTTAGTATGCATTACATATAGTATAGTAGTATAGTTCTTAGTATTAATAAGAGCACAATATAGGAATTTTGATGACATTGTTCACAGTGATAATCTATATTTTTGTCAATAATTTGTGTATTTGAGAGGAGGATGGCTGTGGCTGTTTATGAAACAGCCAGCAAGTCTGTTTTTGCCCATTTTACCCTACACTATGACTCCTTCTATTCCTTAAAAAAAACAACTAGACATTTGAAACTCAGATACTCTTCCAGCTACCTGATCCTGGGTTGAAATAAAGATCTTACTAGGTTTCTCCAGTCCTCTGTGTTGAGTTGAGGTGCTGGGCTAGGAAGTCTCCCTCTTAGATGCACCCAATGAAAGCGGCCAAAAGGAATGGGATCTGAAATGTGAGACTTTGCTTCTCTTCCTGTCTCAAGAATATTAGGGAAAAAAGCCCCAAACAAGCACACCTTACCAGAACATCTTGTGTCTCTATCTTCAGAAGGGTAGAGTTCTCAGCAGTGCAGAAATGTTCACAGCCTTGCCAAGTATTGCTTTCCTTAGAGAAACAGTAGCAATTGTCCTTGTGCCACTTCCATTTCTTTGGGCAAGGACTGCATGGGTGTTCTGGGAAAGAATCCAGACATTGTATTGGTTTGATTTGTTTAGCTACACTCCTCCCCTTTTTTTTTACAATGGAGTTTTCTAGGGAGGAGGGACGATAAAGACTGATTAGGAAGTAATAGTGACGTAAGGAAGAAAAAAAACAATGATAAAGCACTTTTTTTCTTTTTTGGAGGAAAGAAGTCCGAGTTAGAAAGTTCCTCCTCCAAGTGACTGTCACTGGGCTCTTAGAGTTAAATAGTGTCTCAATCAAATAGTCAATCAATCCATCAAGAAGGCTTTATCAAGTATTTATGATGTGAATAATCACTGGGGTACAAAGGTAAAAGTGAAACAGGATCTGCCCCCAAGGAACTTACTTACATTCTAAGAAGTTCAAGATAACACCCTCTTATTAATTTCCCATATCACTTCATCTCTGCCTAGTTACCTAGACTTCCTGATATTCAGAAACTCATCATTCCGTAAGCTACAAAAAGGAAAGGGGTCAAACCTTGGCATATAGGGCTTGGGGTCTTCCTTACTCCCCCAAATGATAAGGCAATCCATAAGTTAGATGGAACTCAATCATATTCCTTAGATGAACAATATTTAAGGAAGCAGATAGATATGATTCTAGCCCACATCCCCCTCTCTCTGAGGAGTCATTCTGCCTCCAACTTCCTGCTTCTTTTTGAAGAAATAAAAGTATCGCCTGGAGAATGGTAAGGAGAGAAATGAGAACTAAGCCTTTGCAACACATGGGCCTCTCCACAAATGTGGGGCCCACCACTTTCTTTTGCTATAGTGCCCTATCAGGCAGACTTAATAGGAGACTTACCTCCAGTTTTGTTATAGAGCTCCTGACAGAGCTTTTTAGCCAGGTGCTGCAGAGTATCTGTGAGCTTCCTGTTCTGGGCCTGGAGAGAATGTAGCTGTCTAGAAAAATTTGCCAGCTTTTCTTCCTTTTGAGTGAGAATATCCCGCTGGGTGACTGAGAATTGGTTGATCTGAAAAACTGATTTCCTGACATGGTCAGAATATGTATTGGAAATACCCCTATCACTATGCATCATTTATATATAAGCTTCTTTGCTCCACTTTCTGTATGCACTGTCTACTCACCAGCACAACCTAGGCTCTCATTAAATGCTTATATGGGTAACATAGATTGCCCCCTGTGCTTCTATTGTTACTTACCATATTAGAATTTAAAACTGTATGACTATGAAAATAGTTTTGACCTTGCAGAACTCCCCAAAGCATCTTAGGAACTTCCAAGGGTCCCTAGGTCACACTATGATAACTACTGCTTTAGTATATCTACTAATCAGTGTAGATACTTCTTTCAACTGTGTAAAGAGCAAAGATTAGAATCTGGGGCAGGGGTGTGCTGGTACATATTTAATATCAGACTTTCTGTATACATGACATACTTAAAAGCTTAATCTGTGTTTTTATACTTAACATTTTTCTCCATCACTCTCTTTAAAAAAATCAATAAACATTTATTAAGTACCTGCTGTGTGCCAAGTACTCTGCTAAGCTCAGAATACAGAAAGAGGGAAAAGACAGTCTCTGCCCTCAAGGAACATAGAATCTAATGAGGAAGATACCATAAAGGCAAATATACAAAGTATACTAGATACAAGGTGGGGAAAGGAAATAATTAACAAAGGGAAGGCTCTAGAATAAAGAGGGCTTGGGGAAGTCTTCTAGTAAAAGATGGAATTTTAATTGGGATTTAAAAGAAGCCAAGGAAGTCAGTAATGAGAATGAAGGAGAGAAAGTGTGGAAGGAATGGGAGATAGCCAGAGAAAATGCCCAGAGCCGAGAGATGGAGTATATTCTGTTTGTGGTGAGACCAAAGTCACTGGATAGAAGAGTATGTGTTAGGGACTAAGGTATAAGAAGATTGAAAAGTAACAGGGGGCTGGGTTATGATGGGTTTTGAATGACAAAAAGAACATTTTATATTTGATCCTAGAGGCAATAGGGACCACTGGAGTTTGAAAATCACTGTAGGGGTTGAATGAAGGACGGATTAGGGTGGGGAGAGACCTGAGGTAGGCAGTCACCAGCAGTCTATTGCAATAGTCCAGGCATGATGTGACGAGGGCTTGCTATAGAATGATGGTAATATCAGAAAAGAAAAGGGGGCAAATTTAAGAGATGTTGCAAAGGTGAAATTGACAAGCCAACAGATTGAATATTGAGGGTGAGAGATATTGAGCAATCCAAGATGACTGCTAGATTGTGAACCTGAAGGATTTGGAGGATGGTGTTACCTTCTATATTAACAGAGAAAGTGGGAGGAGAGGAAGAGTTTAGGGGGAAAGACAATGAGTTTTGGACATACCAGCTTTAAGATATCTACTGAACGTCCAATTTGAGATAGTCTATACAATCCACAAAACAATGAAATCTTCTAAGTTCCCAGGTGTACATGTTCAGATTAAAAATTTAACAACTGACTCTCTCAAGCCCCTAAATCTTCATCATTCCCATCTCAGGGCAAACCCTTGCTCCAGTACAATCCTGAATTTGAGTATATACTTACATTCAAGTCCTAATATCCCCAGTCCGATCAGCAACATGAAGCACAAAGTCAACAGAATTAGAGCAACTGGGCGCCAAGGAGAAGTAGTTGGGTATCCTAGGAAAACATGAGGAATCAACATTTTTCTTTTTTCCTGGAACAAACTGAGTTTGATTATTATCAAACTCAATTAAACAATATGCATTTATTAAGTGCCTATTATGCGCCAGGCAATGACAGAGTTGGAGAACGTAAAAAAGACAACTGGGAATAGTCTTGGCTCTCAAGGACAATCAGTGATACTGACACAGCCTCTGTCATTGAATTGCTTAGCTTCAGTAGTCAGTGAGGCTAAAAGACACTCATTTCATTCCTGCATAAAGCCAGACCCTCTCCTAAATCCCTCAAGGTCATTTGTTAAGCTTTATATTTGTATGTGATATACTTAATTTATATTATATATAGATAATATATGCTTAATTTATATATATACATACACATTATATACTTAATCACAGCCCTGTGATCCTAGGCTCAAGAACAAGAGCTACATATCCTTAATCATCTAGTCAATAAAGTATTTATCAAGCACCTACTACATTCCAGGCACTAAACTAGACACAGGAGATACAAATAAAAAATGAGCTAGCTCCTGACTTCAAGGAGCTTATATTCTACTCGAAGAATACTATAGTCACAGATAAGTTAATATAGGATAGCAAAAGTACAAAGGTGGGGGAGAACCAGAAATGTAGAAGTGGTGGGAATAAGAAAAGATCTCTTGAAAGAAATAAAACTTGAGTGGAAACTTTAGAAGGGGAGGTTGGGGTCAGAAGAGAATATTCTAGGTATGAAGGGAATCCTGTTGTAAAGTGATGAAGACAGAAAATAGCATGTTGGATACAAGGAATAGTAAACAGAGTGGTTTGGTTGGGAGAATAGAGTGTATAAAATAGAATAATATGTAATCAGCCTGGAAAATGAACTCATGTCAAACTGTAAAAAAAACAGAGAAGTTGAAATTTTAATGCAAAGGCAATGGGGAGCTACTTAAGCTTCCTGAGGAGTGAAATGGTCAGATCTGCACTTTGGGAATATAAATTTGACAGCTTACTGTATTGGAGAGGAGAGGGAGATTACATACTTCCAGATAAACTTTAGGACCATTATAGTAGTCCAGAAAACGGGTAATGAGGACCTAGATAGACTAGGGTGATTCTGGTGTGATTAAGAATAAAGGGATGAATATGAAGGATGACAGTTGTAGTGGAATTGATAAGACTTGGTAACTAATTGGACTTCAAGGGTGAATCTGATCCTTAGTATTAAGGTGAATAAACAGAATCCTAAAGTAGTGAGTGATTTTTTCCAAGATACCACATAGAAAGTAGAAGAGCTGAAGCCAAATCCTCTAACTCCAAGTCCATTAAGCCATTGTGCTTGCCTGGTTTTGGTGAGCTGGAGAAAGTGAGACACAATATAAATGGAAGTCATTATGGCTGTCCTTTGAGAATTTGGAATTTAACTGGATGAAGACAACATAAACTAGCTACATTAATTGGGGGGCAGGAGCGGAAACTCTAGTTTTTGAGGCATAACCTTTCTCATATGCCCTAGTCATACTTCCTCCTCCTCCCTAGTGTCCCCTCCCTCCTTCCCTGCCTCTTTTCTGGAACTTTCCATGTCTGGAGTCTTCTATGCCTATTAGCTTCCAAACCAGAAAAGTCTAGCTTCCCTGTTTATTAGCTGTGACGACAAAGGCAAAGAAAACAATGAAGGACATCACTCTTCCCCCAAAAAATACTTGTGTTACCTGGATCCTTGAAATGCTCTCATGAATACAACTGTAGACTCAGAAGTCTTAGAAATAGCCTAGGGTGACAAAGTCAGTGGCCTCTAAAAAGAACATGTGCTTACATTCGGTACATAGTAGGCACTTAATAAATGCTAATTCACCAATCAACTGGACTCTCTCCTCCTTCCATGGCCTGAAAGCCATCAAACCCAGGGCTCTGTGAAAATCCTTGAGTGAAGCTGATCTTTTTTTCCCTCCCATTTTAGAGGTTTCATTCTTGGGTTCAGTAGGAGAGGCTGTTCAACAGCCATAGTTTCAGATGTACCAGCTGCTACCCCCCAGGGATGCTGCTCTCGTGCTCTTCCTTTGCTGCCCCGGCTTCCTGTGCCATATTCCCTTGGATGTCTGCACTTAAGGCACATGGCATTCCCTGTAAATGCAACAACTAGAAAAGGATATTAGTAAAACATTTTTTTTTAATTTGAATGAAATAAAAGGGTGTATTACTTTTAGCATTGATTAACTCAGTCAATTAACTTAGTTCAATCTTCTTGAGTTGCAATAATGGAATTATATAGAGCTATCTTTGCAAATGTTAAGAGGACACACAAACAATACTGGAATTATTGAATTGAAATAGGAGTCAATCAGCAATAGCACCCGAAGCTTTCTTATAAAAGTTTTTTTCAGGCAGTGTCAGTTGAGGAGCATTTCTTATGGACTGGACAGCTTTCATGCTAAGGTCTAGGGATACAAAGAAAGGGAGAAATAGACACGTGTCCCCAGGGAGTTTACGTTCTCATCAGAGAGATAATGGGAAGGAGGCTCATATTATAATACTTGGATTTTAGGAAATACCACTTTGACAACAAAGTAGAGGATAATTTAGAGTTAGGCAGAGAGACCAACCATTTGACAACTGATCCAACCAGACAACCAGACCCAGCTTAAGAACTGAGCAAAATGATTTATATAATTTAGTTAAGATGGATGCTGTGAAGTTTTATATTAATTTGCCCAGAGAATTATATTAATTTTGTAATTTGCAGTGGAGTCCTGGTCCCTGGGATCTTTAATTTATGTCCCTTGATAGCAATAATGATAAGATTCCACTTCCAAGGGTTCCCTGTGGGATAGTAAAAAGAAATTCAGCATGTCTCATAGATAGGTCAAAATTTTCCAGAATTATTTGAAAGGAATCCTCTTTTTCTGATTACATTTTGGAGTCCACTCTACACAGATATTTTCTTTCTCTTTTTATCCAGAACTTACTCATTCTTGTTGGAGTTGAAAATTTTCAGACTTCAAAAGCTTTCCAAAGTAGGCTTAGTGCCTAGTTCAGCCTGAACCTTTTGTCTTTGGAAAGAAGTATAGGGTCAAAATTTCTCTGACTTACACACACACCCCTACCCCATCCCCACCAATGCTTTTACTCCCTCTGTGTTTTCTCCTTAGGCTGAATTTAATGTTCTTCAAAATTGTTCCAAGTGCCCTCACTTTTAATGAGGTCTCTCTCAAGGGGTTCCATCCCAGAACAAAGCGGCTTTTCATGTGCTGAAACTGCCTGGGAGGTGCCTCTGTTTGGCTTGGCTTTAACTGGATTTTATATTTTAGAAGAACACTCCCATACTATTTGTCGAAACATGTTTGGCAAAGAGGTATGGACAGGTCAAAGACTGATATAAACATCCCAGAGAATAATAATATATGTATATAATTAGTCCTTTCCTGTATCTCATTACTTTGAAAAGGTCTGTCATCAGTCTGAAATTAGAAATATTTCCACTTTGTATAGGACTTGCCAAATATTGTGCTCTCCTGTCATAGGATTCTCAAGGTCACTTCCACACAGCAGTAAGAATCAGAGCCATGAGCATATCTGCCCTTTCTGCCTACACACTCTAGGATAATTTCCCCAGGTTTTAAATAATGAATAGCATTTGAATCCTAGAATTGTACTTATTTTTCTATCTAACAGGGGGCTACATTATTCATTAAAGAAAGATCCAGAACATCAGAATCCTATGCACTGATGTTTGAATGCAAGGATTGCACCAGGAGCTGAAAACTTGAATAAGAAGAGGGAAGAAAAAAGAAAGCCATATGGAAAGGGGAATTTGAGGCATTCTTGTAAGAGAAGCACAATAATGGCGGCTTTGACGTTAAAGGACACGGTCCACTGTACAGGAGGTATTTGGCATGACAACTGCACTTGGTTCATCCAAGTTCCAAGAAGATAAGGACCCATGAACTCCACTATGCATAGAAAAAGCTGGCAGCCCAAAACTAAAATTAAACCCAATTAAGGATTTGCAATAAACTTCAGTGACCATCACTAAGAGAAAACTGGGAAATGATGAATATTTCCCTCATCCCATTTACCTTTATGTTGTTTTTATCCCTTTCTAAGTTTTCCCCTGAGGGGTTTTTCCCTCCTCTATCCACTGCCTCAGAAAATACAGAAAGTTTAACTTATTTGCATATGGAAAGTGGGGTGGAGGTGGGGGAATTGACTGAGATTGATTACCCTACTTGAATCTCCCTCTCTATTTATGACTCCATTAAATGCCTTTGCTAATGGACTTGTGATTCTTGCAAGATTTTTAAGTAAAGAATATTGCACAAGTGGAGGCTTGGATCTTAATTTGCATAAATTTACCCCTCAAAAAGAAGTTGAA
Organism: Notamacropus eugenii; assembly: GCF_028372415.1. Classification (NCBI taxonomy): domain Eukaryota; kingdom Metazoa; phylum Chordata; class Mammalia; order Diprotodontia; family Macropodidae; genus Notamacropus; species Notamacropus eugenii. The sequence continues at coordinate 200,097,466 of NC_092874.1, read as the reverse complement.
CTGGAAAAAGTAGTAAAAGGCTTGAGAGTTCAAATTTTCCAAACTTTCAAAGGTTCAATTTTTAGACACAGAAGATACTGTGGTGATAGATTTCTGACAATTGAGTAATCCTCATTAGACTTCTTTACCCATTACCAGGGCCTGCAAGGCAATGGACAGATATGCTCATGATCCTCCTCACAGTTCTCTACTGAAGTCCCACTCAGTCTGATAGTTACCATGATGAAGAGATCCTTGAGAAGACCATTCAAGTAAAGTGTAATTTCCTACAGGTCCTATACTAAGTGGAAATGCTTCTGTTCTAGACCCTGCAGACCATAAGTCTGGTCTTAGCTTAGCTAACATAGTGAGAACCTTCACACCAGGTTGCCACAGATGCCTCATGCATCTGGTTTTTAAGGCATAGAAGGGTTGTGAAGTGCATCAATGGGACAAATATACCGACAATAAAATCAAAGCTCTTTTGAATTATTTAAGTGTCTCCATTGCCCCTTTGTAAAGGAGAAAGGATGTCTGACTCTTTAGAGATGGAGAACACACAGAGAAGTACCTCACCCCAAATCACCGGGAAGATTGATGGCAGCTAAATTTTCAGTTTCTTCTGGTGCTCTCTCTACAGTAGAGTGCATACACATCTTCAAAGGGAAGTGAGAATTAAACTTTCTGTACAGCCAATAACACCAGAAAGGTAGAAACAGCCCCTTGAAGGGCTGTGTCTACTAGTCTTCTCATGCGTGTGTGTGTATGTATATGTGTGTGTGTGTGTGTGTGTTGGCTCCCATTTATGTATTCTTTCTGACCCCTATGCTGCCTATTGAATATACTTTTGCTTTTCTTCCAAAATAAATGTTTTTCTTTTGGAAACTTTCTTGGATTATATTTATTTTTTCTTTAATCTGCATATGTGGAATATAGTGAACACGCCCCATGAGCTGGTCACAACATACTGATCAAAGTTTGGTTCCAAATCATTATTTCTTCCATATGCTTCCAAATAAAGAATAACATTCTATCTAAAAATTTTGTTATTACTTACAGAAGAATTTCTACATGACTTACATGATAGGAAAAAAAGGAAAAGGAAAGGGCCAAAGGCAAAGATTATTTCTATGGGAGAGAGGTTAGACCAGATCTGGTTGGCTCTGGAGGGCAGACCTAGGATCAGTGGATGAGAGTTGGAGAAAGCCAGTTTTAGAACCATTAAAAAATGGAATGGATTGATTTAGGCAGTGATGTGTTCTCCTTCACTAGAGGTCTTCAAGGCAAGGTTAGATGACTACTCATTGGGATGTTGTAGAGGGAATTCCTGCCTGAGTAAGTTGGGACTAGATGACCTCCATGCTTGTTCCTAACTCAGCTTCTGTGATCTGGAAGAAACTGGAACTTTTACATGTCAATGTTTCACCTTAGAGTCATTTTTGCCACTCATTCATTCATTCAACAACACTTATTTTATAAGATATTCCAATTAGGGATTCCATCCAAAGGGATTTAGTTACTGAAAGATAATAACAAAATTACTTTGTAAAGTACCAAAGTTATCTCATATTGGGGTGATTTTAATTAGTGAGATGCTGGAACAAGCTTGTAACATTTATACCTCGGGGACAAAAGCTAACAAAGCAGAGTTTGCTTTATTATTTTGTTGATGGTCTAGGAAAATGATGGAGAAAATATTAATAATGCAGATTAAACTTCAAAGTGTGTCATGTGTACATTTTTTTTCTGGAGAGTCAGTTGTGCAATATTTACCAGCATAGCTCTGGTTTTATCATTACATGGATGCCAAAGACAAAGTTATAGACAAAGTTATACTACCAGCTTCTCATAGATCACATGATTTTAGAGCTGGAAAACTCATCTAAGAGGTTTAAGAGAGAAATCATGATATAGAAAATAGAGAATTGGCACTGGAGTCAGGAAAACCAATCAAATTCCACCTTTGACACCAGCTGTGTGACTAATATTTAAGTTTTCTGGGCTTCAATTTCCTCATCTAAAAAATGGTGATAATGGCACTTGAGGTCCTATTTCATGGGAATGTTTATCAATCTCCAGTGAGAGAATATATGTAAAATGCTTTGCAAACTTTAAAGAGAGAAAAAAAAAAGTCAGCTATTTATTATTATCGTCACTTTCATTATGCCCCATGCTCTCTTTTTAGAGATGAGGAAACTGAAGCCCAGAGAGATTAAATGACTAGTTGAAGATCACATTTTTGTTTTTGTTTTGTTTTGTAATTGCTTCGTTTTGTAATTGTTTCCTCTGAGTTCAAAGTTCTGATGATTCTAGCATGAAAGAAATTGATTTTCTCTTCACCTCCCCTCCTTGTCTAGAGTCTTAATAAGCCTTCCAGTTTGCAATAGGGGCAGAAATCATGCAATAGATTCAAAATATCCTAGTTGAACTTTGTAATTCCCTTGTCTTACTTCCTGTCTTTTCTTCTTGCTATCCACACTTCAGAGAAGAAATAAAAGTGACTGGGGTCACCAGGATGCACATTGATAGGTACCTACACTACTGTCATACAGTACTGTCCAGACGTGGAAGGAGAGCATATGGTGGAAGTGGAGGAGAAGATGGAGAGGGAAGCTAGTGCACCCAGTTAATATTTTTTAGCCTGAGCCATGGATTAGCTTTATCTAGAAACAGTAAAAAAAACTACCTGCTTGAACTCAGGCACTTGCTTCCCCTTCATATTTCCCTAAATCAAGAGTTGTCAAAGTATGGTCCATGGACCCCTGAGGATCTCTGAGATCTGTTCAAGGGATTTGTGATGTCAAAATTATTTTCATAATAATGTCATTTGCCTATTAAAATGATGGGCAGGTAAATATTTAGCAACCAGTTCTCCATTAAAGAGCAGATACTGATGATATACTTTTGGGTTCAATCTGTATGACTAAGACTTTTTCTATCATTTTTAAAAGTCAAGAGACATTTGCAAAGCAATAAGTCAAGCCTTGGTTTATAGTATTTGCCAATTTCTAGGGAGTATTTACTAATTTCTTTATTCATACTGAAAATTTAACAGCTTGTTGTTAAATTTGAATGACTCTAGCACATCCCTGTCTATTAAAGTACTCCTTCCTTCGCCAACTACACATCTGCACAAGGTCAGATTTTTTTCATATACTTCAACCAAAATGACATATCACACCAGACTGAATGCAGAAGCAGATTAAGCCAGATGTTAAAGAGATTAGCAAAAATGTATGAAACAGTGCTACTTTTCTCAATATTTCTTTTGGTTTTGGAAAATATTTTTCTTTTTTAAGTACTTTATTTTTTTAAACTTAGTTAATTTATTTGTTTTCAGTTTTTAACACTCATTTCCATAAGTTTTAAATTTTCTCCCCCTCCCTCCTCCCTACCTCCCTGAGACACATGCAATCTTATATGGGCTCTACACAGACATTCTTATTAAACACATTTTCACATTAGTCATGTTGCATAGAAGAATTAAAATGAGTGGAAGAAACCATGAGAAAAACGAAACCAAAACATAACGTAACACAAGAGAAAATAGTCTGCTTCCTTTGCTGTGAAGGGCTAAGTCTATCAGAAACACTCCTCACACACTGTGGCTGTTACTGTGTATAAAGTTCTCCTGGTTCTGCTCATTTCACTCAGCATCAGTTCATATAAGTCTTTCCAGGTGGAAAATAGTGATTTTTCATAAAAATGTTACTTATGTTAATATGTGATGGGTTTGCTACTTTTAAATGAATTAAATATTTTAAAATTTAATTTTAACATTTAATATACTAGATATCAATATATATGACTCACAAAAACAAAAGAAATCTTCGGGGTCCTCAATAATTGTTAAGAGTATAAAGGTATCCTCAGACCAAAGGGTTGAAAATTACTGCTCTTAGTAAACTCATGTAATTTCAGATAAGAGAAAAGGAATGCTCCATCCCTGCCTACTTTATACAGGACAGGGGTGCACTATTGAGAGAATTTCTCATCTGTACAGAAGATTTGAGAGAGGGGAAGGTGCAACAGAATTAGTTAATATTTCTTTTACATTTATGTCCATGTTATCAAAATCTATGTTGTCACTACAGCATCCTTAAGTTAACTTTATTGGTAAGCCACTTTGGAGAGCATCATATTTAACTAAATATAGAGAGTAGATTTCATATTTTAATATTTTGAGCAATATTCCATTTTGCCTCCTAGATGAAATTGAAACCCAGCCAATGAGGGGTTGCATCAGCAGGACCCCGACATACATAGGAGAGCCTGCTGTACAGGTTCTTACATCTGCTTTTCTAAAAGTAAAGGCAACAATCCCTTTAATCAAGCACATATATCATTCACTTAGTTCAGGGGAAAAAGTCAGCACCCTGAACTTCAGAGAAATGCTAAACAATACAATCAATAGATCCAACTGTCTGACCATACACACATAGTTGTGTGTGTTCATTCTTCATTGCCAAAGAAGACTATGCCATCAGAGAAATGATGACATGACTTGCACTTGACTTTGCTTTGAGTGAGGGAGGGCTGTGCAGGTCACCAGCCTCACTTCTCCTCCAGAGTCATCTGAATCCAGTGACTAGATATTCATCAGGATGACTAGAGATGACCCAGGATGAGGCAAGTTGGGGTTAAGTGACTTGCCCAAGGTCACACAGCTAGTGAGCGTCAAGTGTCTGAGGTGAGATTTGAACTCAGGTTCTCCTGACTCCTGCACTGGTGCTCTACCCATTGCACCACCTAGAGAGAAGCACCAGCATCTGGGTTTTCAAAGCTGGGGGGCTCCTTAGCAGCTGCTCAGAGATTTATTTGGCCAAACAAACACTTTCAATGAGTAAGCCCAAAACAAAACCTCACCTCCAAGTATATATATACTTTTCAGCGCAAGAGGGCATCAAAACCCTTAACAACCAGTGCCTCACTAGAAATTAGCAAAAGGTGTGGGCCTCCCCTAATCACACTTCCTTTAATGGATAGGCCTATTAATGGGTGGGGAAGATCTTTAACTCTCTAATTAACATTACAGGGATTAATAAAAACTATTGGTGATAGTGGTGAGTATCTGCCTAGGTGTTTATAGGACAAGAATTCTTGTGGTCAAGGGAAATACTGCAGTCTCTTAGGAAATGGTGTTCTTCAAGATAGCACCAGAGAGTCACTAATAAGACCAGGAAGGTATTTAAGTAGACTACTACCATCTAGGCAACTTAGACATTTAAATTAGTTATCTGAATTCCACTGATGGAATGGACTTAAGTAAGGTAGTGATCAAGTCATATAATTAAAAGGCCTCACATGTGGGTCAATGTCATATAGGCAAAAAAAAAAAAAAAAAGTTGATATTCAAATCCAGGTCTAGTAATAAGTTAGGTATTTTCTTACAAATCTATAGGTCAAGGAATATAAACTTTATAAAGTAGACATATTGTAAATTTCTGAATTTGGTGAAAGTAGTTTTAAGAAGATTCATCTGGCAGGAGTATAGAAAATAGATTAGAATAGACCAGAGTCAGGAAGACCTTAGCTTAGAAGCTATACTCATGGTTGAGGAATGAGGTCATAAAGCCTGAACTTGGATAAAGACAATGGAAATGGAGAGGAACAGATAGAGCTATTTTGAGAAAAAAAAATATGACTTGGTGGCATATGAGAAGTAAAGGATGAAGAAGCAGAGGTCAAAAGTAATAAAAGGGAATCTAGCCTGAGAGACAAGAAAAAATTTAGTCACTGGTAGAAATAAAGAATTTGGGTTGGGAATTGATTTGGGGGGGAAAGTTAAGAAGTTTAGTTTTGGACAAGTTAGTTGAGTTAATAGTAAAACATTAAATTTTCGAACTGGGAAATATATGTAGTGCTGCATTGTGATGGAGATGCTACAAATGTTTTAGAACCGAGATTTCTGGGAAGGGCTGTGCTTCTTGGTGTCTTAACAACACAGGCTACAGAGTATCAGATTAGAACTACACGTGAAAAATACATTGCTTTGGGAGTTTTCAACACTGAGGTAAGAGCTGAAACTACAACAACAGATGAGGTTTTTGGATTGGATAGAAAGCAAGCAGAGGCAGCTAGGTGGAGAGAGTGCTGGACTTGGAGTCCAGAAGACCCGAGTTCAAATCCTGTTTTAGACATTTACTGGGCTCTATGACCCTGCTAAGGAATTCAAATAACTAATTCAAATGTCTAAGTTGCCCACATAAATACTTTTCCTGGCCTTGTCCCAGCCTGCCTCGGTTTCCTCATCTGTAAAATGGAGGTAATTATAACACCTCCTTCACAGGGATTTTTCAAGGACTAAATGACAGAACACATGTAAAGTATTTTGGAAGCCTGAACGTGCTAGCCACAGTTATTAAATGGTAAAAGGAAGAAGTACCACCTTTTTCCTATTGCTACTAGCACTATTTATTTGAAACTAATCCTAGATAATACATTCAAGCTGCCTGGGGATAATGATTCTATTATAAAGGAATTACTCCATTACCCAGAGAAACCCCTGAACCTTATTTTTGCAGCTGATTCTTTTTTTAAGTTAATTAATTGTTTATTTTTAATTTATTAAAAAATTCTTTCTAGAATCTTTTTAGATCTGTTTTCTTTTCTAAAAAAAATAGTTTTACCATTTTCCCTAAATAGTACTAATATTGCCTGAGTTTGGAAACATAATTATTAGTAATAGGCACAGAGGGTGAGGTTTTTATGTCCAGATGTTTGTCTTCAAGATTTGTTCTCTAGTCTCCACTCCCTGAATCATTAATTTTTCTCTGCAATGGGAGGGGAAGCTGGAGCTGGTTTCCTACCTCTCTGCCCCTGCCATCCCAGCAGCAGGAATTTGAACACTATGTTCCCTGACAATGCCAATTCTTCCCTTCACTAAAAGGAGCTTCCAGACCTTTTCATTGCTAGATTTGAAAGCAGGAAGACTCAAGTTCATATTCCTCTGACACTATGCAACTATGGACAAGTTGCGTAAATTCTGGGCCTCAGTTTCCTCAGGTATAAAATGAGATATCTGTAGTTCTTACCTTGCAGGGTGATTGTAAGGCTCAAATAAGATAATCTTTTTCAACATTAAAGCACGCTAAACATGCCAATCGTTGTTCTAGGAATAGGAACTGGACTTGACACTTGAGAAATTCACTCTACTAAAGCAGATTGCTACCTTCTCTGCAAGTTATAGTCTCAAAAATCTGCCAAGAGCACATAAAGTTAGTGGCTTACCCAAGGTCACATAGCCAGTTATGTATCAGAGGCAGGGCTTGAACTCCATTACAAGGCCAATTCTCTATCCACGGACCTGAATTGCCTTCTTGTTACTATTTTTGCTTTTACTGTAATATAGCAATGGGATTAGATAAGAAACCCAGTCCTTATAAGAACATGACATGCCCAGCTGATGTGGTCCCAGCATGGACTTGGAGCATGTACAGACTTTATGTAAATGGTTCTAGTCTGCTAACCTTCTGATGAAGATGAGACTTTTTGGCTGGTTGGAGAGCTGAAGTAGGTTGCATTCAAAAGGTATTAACTGGCCAAAAGTGAATTCTTTTCCTCTTTCCTACCATTCTAGTAAATAGGTGGGCCTCCAAAACACAGGCCAGACAAGAAGAGAAGTCACTGTGGATACTTAGTTTCTTCCAAATGCACCCTAGTTGTGGTTTCATAGTCAATTTCAATAGCTCCCTTTCGCTGCAGAGCTAGGAGACTAGAACCAGTTACGGTCCATGCATGCACCAAAGTCCACATAGATACTGCATCAACCAATCATGCTGCACATGCTCATAAGAATTGGGCTGATTGAGCAGTTTCACTCTCCTATTTCAGTAATAGTAGTAGCAGCAGTAATAATAGTAGTAGTAATGGTGATAGTAGTAGTAGTAGTAGTAGTAGTAGTAGTAGTAGTAGTAGTAGTAGTAGTAGTAGTAGCAGTAGTATTCCCACACAGATCTAATTCTGTATAAGATTAGCAGAGGGAAAAATTCCTTCTCTATTGCTCACATCCTATGACTGCAGAGACTATCGTCAAACAGGCCCCCACCATGATGTCTAGAGGACTGGAAATCCCCAGGGAGCATTTCCAAAACATGGTACTAGCAGGGAAAGAAATTGTAACTGGGCTTGTATAGGGATTTTGTACAAATGTGACACCAGGAATAACATTAAAACATATTAAAATGTGAATAATTTAGTGCAGAAATAGAAAGGAGAATTTTCAGCTAGGGCCTGAAAAGGACCAGTGTTCCCGAAGTATTATGGGACAGAAATGGAGAAGTTTCAGGGCTAGAAAGGGAATGGAAAGGACACTTTAAATGAAAAACAATAAGGCTTGGAGTTGTATGAAACTTGAGAGAGGGAAGAAAAATGGGATTTTTGACAAATTGTAATGTAATGGATACAATATAAATTACAAAATGGAGGGAAATTTTAGTTCTAGGCATGAAACATTTGAAATGAACTAGAAATTAGAGAATGACAAGTTCATGACACAGGCTAACCATGAACTGAGAGAGAATAAAATTTCCTCTGCCTCTGTTTTTCTTTTGTAAAACTGAGAATAAAATGAAATCTTCAGTTTCAGAAAAATACAGAGACAATCATAAGATGAAAAGGATTAATCCAACACTTTAAAGTAAATGCATTCATAAATAAATCCTCCTATACTAATAGCATTAAGAGGTTTACTAGATCTGGTGTGCTTACAAATTGGGTGGACAGAGCCAGATTTATAATACACTACTTTTATCTTCAAAACCAATGATAGTGTTTCCACTTTGAAACCATTAAGCCAAGTCAAAAAAAAAAAAAAAGCCAGGTAGGAGGTAGCTTTCATAATATTATAATTTGCAAGTTAGTCACATTACAAGGCATTAAATGTTTGGTTTTCATGTAAGAAAAACAAAAAACTTTCTACCAATTCAGACCACTGAGACATATGATCATCCTCATCTCTCTCAGTCTCTTTCTTTCTCTTTCTCTCTCTTTCACACACACACACACACAAACACACACACATCATGGCATAGCATAAAAGAAAAAACAAACACTCATTGAAATACATAACTGACCCAACAATACCTTCTAGCTCTATATCTTTGATCATATGTTCCTATAACAACATGTGTACATATGTACGTGAATACATATGTATATCAAAATGCCATCAGTTCAAATATGATACATATGTAGAGGTAAACACCTAACAACATACTCAAGGGAACTCATAGCAATATAACTACTCACAAAAGCTCTTCTCCTTCCTCTTCCCAAGCTGTACCCACCAACGCTCCCCAAATGGTAAACAACATCATATCAATGCCTTTGGCCTCTTCAACCAAGGAACGCATTGACTACAAGGGCTAACAGTACCTGTGTTCTTGCTCTCTGATCTCTGAGAGATAGTTAGGGCTTGGGAACGCAGGCTTAGGGTGGTCTCCCCATCATCATCCAGCATATCCAGTGTGCTGTTGTACTTTGCCTGCATCTGAATCCTTAGAGATAAGAAACAGCCACAGTGTTTATTCCCTAGCTGCCTAGGATGTTGTAAGGCAAATCAATGCCGCATGAGAAGGAAAAAACATTCCTAATGCTCTGTGCTGCTGGCTTCAGTTGCTGAGGAAGTCACCGACCCCTGTTCCTGAATGGAGAGGCCCAGCCCTTCTCCTGTGTACTTGTAGCAGTCAGAGCTAATGCCAAAAAGTCAAGCTGAGGGGAAATCATTTCTTTCCCTGGTTTGGACCATCCCTTACCAAGCTCTCAGTGAGGGGGCTGACCATCTTAGATCATTATTGTTTTTCAGTCTTTCCCCTTGCTATTGAAGGCATTGTGAAATTCTATTGTTTTGGCCATAACAGATTGGCCCTCTCAGACACCACAGCTGTGAGGTGGAGAGGAAGGACCTGCATTGTTGGTGTCCACAGGGAATCTTTGAAGCAAAAGGCCAAGTAAGTCTCAAGAGATCTTGACAGTCAGGCAGTCCATAGGCATTTATTAGGGCCATCCTTCTGGCCAGGTACTACGGAGAAAGGCAAAAACACCATCACTACCTTCAAGCAGCTCATATTACAATGGGGAAGAAAACATGCCAAAAATTATCGGTACAAGATGCGTAGTCTCAGAGAGAAGTCACAGTCAGTCAATCAACATTCATTAAGTGCTTAGTACTGTGCCAGCACTATTCTAAGCACTGGAGATACAAAAAAAGACAAATACAGTCCCTGCTCTTAGAGAGTTCACAGTCTGATGGAGACAACATGAAAATAACTACGTACAAACATTGTGTTTTCAGGATAAACTGGAGAAAATAAATAGAGAGGAGCTGGAGCAGGAGGAAGAACCACCACATAAGACCTCCAGGCTAAAGGAAGCCAGGAAAGTCAGGAGGAGAGCATTCCACAATTAGAGAATTCATTAGAGAAGAAGGGAAAGACATGAAGTCAAGAGATGAAATTTTGTGTGTGTGATGAGTAGCAAGGATGGCAGCAGGACCAGATCAAAGAATTTGTGGAGGGGAGTGAAACCTAAGAAAACTGGAAAGATCAGAAGGGTCCAGGCTACGTAAACCTTTAAATGTCAGAGGACTATATATTTGAGCCTGAGGTAATGAGGAGCCACCGGGATTCATGTGGTCAGAGAATGTACTAGAGAAAGGAGAGACTTCATTTCAGAGATTTCCTAGGGAGTCCTGGGTCATCTCACCTCCACGCCACACACCTGTGGCCTCTGTCCTAAGACCCAAGGTCTCTCCAGGCATCCAGAGGGTTTTCTCATAGTAGAATATCAGCTCTTATGCACTATCCAGACCCCCACCCCCACCACAGACCATCTTTGATATGCTCCAGCTTTCTGTGAGTTCATTATCTTGAGCCTCACATAAGTCTATACCACCACCTGCCATAAGGCAGACAGAAGGCCTTGAACAGTCTAATCCCATGCCTCTCACAGTGAACCCATCTCCAGCCTCTAATACTCTCCTCAATGGTTAGCATATTATTGCCTTGTCATATTATCCCCATCACAGTGAATCTAAGCTCCTGGTTATAAAAAAAAATCCGATTCCATATCCCCCATGGCCCACTCCATTTCCCCCATCCTCCTCAACTATACCCCTCAAAATGTTCCACTCCAGAACTACCTACCCCTTTCACTGTGGCCTCTGGAACGCCTTCTCCATAATAAACACACTTGCTTTCATCTTAAACTTTATGCCTTTTCTCTTCTCACTCTTGCCACCTCCTGGCATTTACTGAGACATGATAGGGTATATGGGGTAAACAAGAAGAATTAACACCTCTGATTTGAGGGCTTGCTGGGTCCACCTTTCACCCAACTCTCACCTGTGGCTCCAAGAAGCTATAGAACGTGCAGCATCCACACCCTTGTAAAATGATATCAGCAGATAGGCTAAGTCAGGTTGACGATAACTGACAGGTCCCAAACCCATCGATGAATTAGGGGGATGTCTACCCCTGCTGGAACAAGTAGATAAAAACAATTAATTCCCACAGGTATGAAGATAACTGAAGCAGGCACTGTGGAGCACTTAGAGCTTGGTCAAACACCAAAGTCATCCACTGCATCCTGGGCCATCACCAGTCATCCTGATTTTTGTCTTGCCCCTTGTAGGGTTAATGGAATATAAGATCTTCCCTGTCCACTAATAGGCCTATGTGGCCATATATGTCCCCTTTTCCCTTTGAACAAGAGTTGTGTTCCTAGGTCTAAAGGTACACAGGTATTTCACTCACAGATATCTTGCTGCTTTGAAATTTGGCTCAGTTCACAGATATGATTTGTTCTGAGTCATATATAGCCCTGGCAGGTGCTGAGCCAATTAGGCACTAAGTCACATGGGTTGTGATGCCTTCTGGCTCTGAACCTATTAGTTGAAAACTATATATACTGGGAGGTTGGTATTTTACTTTGGGGCTCACTCATGGGAAGAATGTGTCTTTGTGATTTTCAGACCAGTCTCTGGGGAGCCGTTGTTAAGGGGTCCCCCAGCTATAAATGTAAATGTAGGCCTAGATGTTGGTGCTCCCTGGTCTGGTGATGTATGTACCTTTACTTTGTTTAGACAGTTGGAGCCCTGTCTATTGGATTCTTTCTTGCATACTCACTTCTCTTTACTTATATATCTTTATCTTTCTGCATTGCTAAATTAAAGTAAGATTGTTACTGTCTTTCCTTTAGAAAAACAGATCAAGAATCTGTGTTAGCAGTCCTCCTCTGTGCTGGTGTTATTGATCTTACACCTCCACAGCATCTGCTAGTAGCATTAGCAACACACCACTAGACTTTGATTATTTTGGGAGAGAGAGACTGACAGCTTTGTACAACTGCCTCACTAAAATCAAACTCATGCAGAAGTCAAAACATCACCCTTCTGATGTCATTGGTCCTCTTCACAAACAAAGGACAAACAAGAAAAATTAAAACCTGATTCTCTCCTGATGACCCTGTATTCCTTACTATCTTTTCTAGCACTGATTATATTTTCACTCATATTGACTCAGAAGTAATGGCAGGGGAGTTGAATTACACCCTGTTTCTCATTGTCATTTTTAAATTCTCACTCTGCTGCCATCATTCAGTAACCTACCTTCCTTTGAAATTCATTCCATCCAAAGTCATCACTCAATCAATATTCTGGCAACTATTATCTATCCAGCATAATAATCTCCCTCTTGCTTTGATGAGATGATTGTCTGGTACCCAAACTCCTACTCTCATATAGGGGATTTCAGCATACCTTGAACACCCTAACCTCCGCAGTTCCTCAATCTACTGAATTCTTATGAATTCACTTTAGCTACACACAGAAATAGCCGTATTCTTGCTCTTGCCATCACTTAGAAGTGATCTCCACGTTCATGAACTCTGAAATTCATTTTTCAGAACGTAATATTTTCATTCATCTTTCCCTTTGCCTAAAGCCCTTGACCCTGTTCTTTGATGTCACAATGATGTCTAATCCCTTCACTCTTAGTTCTTTCCCAGGCCAGTACTGCTTCAATGACAATCCTTCTTTTTCTGTCCCTATGCCTTGGTAAATTCAACTCTACATTGTCCTTTACACTGGAGTTCCTTTGCCCTCTTATCATCTCAGGCTCGGCCAAGTCTCAACCTGGGATTGCTTTCACCATCTACTGTCTTCCCTCCTATTCACATGCTAGTGAACAGAGCTGGAGAAAATTGCAAAACTGAGCTGATTGGGTCCACTACAAATCTGTGTTATCTACTCTCAAGTAGGCCCTCACTACAGCAAGGTAATCCTTTACACCTTCCTAACTGATTCAGTATCCCACTCAACAAAGTGATTCCCAACCTTTTCATTTCTCTTCAATCCTCCCATGGCACATTTCCCCTCACCCTCTCAGCTGAAGACCTTGTCCTATACTTCATTGAAAAAATTGAAACCATTTGCCAAAAGCTCCCTGTTCTCCACTCGTCCTTATCTAACATTATTAAAACATCCCCCTATTATTTCCTCCTTCACCCTTGTTTCACATGAAGAGGTGACCTCCTTGTCAAAACAAACACTCACTCTTGTTCTCATTCCATCCCACCTTCCCCAGTATATCACCTTCTTTTTCATATCCCTTTCTCACTAATTTTTAATGTCTTTATCTCTCCTTATCTCCTGACTCCTTGCCTTCTTCCTGCAAGACATAGCCATATCTATTCTATCCTTTAAAAACCCTCATTTGATCTGAACATTCAATTAATTATTTTCCTATGTCTTTTTCTCTTTCAAGCTAAACTCCTTGAGAAAGTCATATAGGTGATATCTCTGCTGCTTCTCCTTTCTCTTCTCTTCTAAACCTTCTGCAATTTGGCTTCTGCAATTAGCATTCCAGTAAAACAGTTCTCCAAAGTTAGCAAGGATCTCTTAATAGCCTTTTCTTTGTCCTCATACTTCCTGTGTACTCTGCAAGCTTAAACACTATCAATCACCCTTTTCTGTATAATCTCTCCTTTTTAGGTTTTCATGAAGGTGTTCTGCTCCAGCCTGTTTGTCTCTTTATTTCCCTTTGTTAGAGTTTGCTCCAGGTCAAGGCCGATACCTAGGAGTTTCCTTCAAGGTCCTGTCCTGGGCCCTCTTCTCTTCCCTCTCTACAATGTCTCCCCTGGTGAGCTCATCAATTCCCATGAGTTTAATTATCATCTCTCTTCAGATGATGCTAAGATCTATTTATCTAGCCCTAATCTCTCCTGACTTCCAAAGCTTAGTATACTTCCCAAACCCAACATATCTGAAACAGAATTCATTATCTTTCCCTCAAAACCCCCACCTGGTACTCTCAGAGGTACCAACCAGTCACCCTGTGTCATCCGTAATTTCCCAATTGAATTCCCTCTATATATCTAATGTGCTGTCAAGTCTGGATGCTTCCACCTTCACAGCATCTCTCTTGGATGTCCAAATCTCTCCATTCAGACAGTCATACCCTGATGCAGGCCCTCATTACATCACACCTAGACGCTTGTAATAGCTAACTGTCTGGTCTCTCTGTCTCAAGTCACTTCCATCCGTTCTCCACTCAGGTGCCAAAGTGACCTTTGTAACATGTCACTTCTCTAATCAATGAATTCCAGTGGCTTTTTATTATCTCCAATATTAAATATATAGTTCTCTGAAGCATCTGATGACTCAATGGATAAAGCCCTGAGCTAGATGACCTAAGTTCAAATCTGGCCTCAGAAACTTATTAGCTTATTAGCTGGGTAGTCACTTAACCTCTGTTTGTCTCAGTTTCCTCAACTATAAAATGGGGATAAAAATAGCATTGTTGTGAGGATCAAATGAGATAATGCTTGTAGAAATCACTTAGTGCCTGATACATAATAGAAGCAACATATATGTTTGTTCCCATTCCCTTCTGTTTAGCTTTTAAAGGCCTTCCTAATCTTTCCTATGTACTTTTCCATTTTTCTTACACCTTACTTACCGACATACTTTGCAACCAGTGACATTGTCTTCTTACTGTTCCTTGCATACAACTCTCTGCTTCTGACATTATGCCTTTTCATTGACTGTCCTCTCCTGCCTGGAAAACTTTCTCTCTTCATACAGAAGCAAATAATTTTAATTATTTCTATTTGAGAAAGAGGTAAGTGCTGCATTTGACATGCAAGTTCATAGAGAGTAAAAGAACATAAATTAATAAAGCATGAAAAGACCAAGCAAGTGAAACCATGTTTATATATTTCAAGAAAAGGATGAAATTATTGTCTTACAGTCTATTAATGGTTGTATGAGTAGTAAGAAAGGGACAAATGCAAGGGACACTGCAAAAAAATAGTGATGACCAATGACCATGAAGAGCACAATTTCAGTCTTGTGGTAAAGACATAATCCAGTGGGGGTGAGGAGAATTCAAAAGCAGTAGAGAAGAAGGATAAGGAGACACTCTTAAACAGATTCAGCATCAGGGTATAGAAGATGCAGTATTTGACTTTGTATGTGAGTTCTCAAAACGTTACTTCATTTAGTCTTGTGTTAGTTCTTTCCTGGAGTTGTGTTTAGTAGAAATGTAGCTAGGTGGCAAAGTAGACAAAGCATCAGGCCTGGAGTCAGGAAGACTCAGTTTCCTGAGAGGTCCAATCTGACCTCAGACACTTACTAGCTGTGTGACCTTGGGCAAGTCACTTAACCCTGTTTGCCTCTGTTTCCTCATCTGTCAAATGAACTGGAGAAGGAAATGGCAAACCACTTTAGCATCTCTGCCAAGAAAACCCTAAATGAGACCATGAAGAATTGGGCACAACTGAAATGAATGAATAACAACAAAACTGTTTAGTATAAAAGAAAAGAATACATCTCTGACCCCAAGGATTCTTCAGAACTAATAAAGTTCTAGGGATTTTAGTGAACTACAAGTTCACTATGAGTCAGTTTCTCAATATGAAGTCCCTAGGTGACACAGTGGATAGAGTTCTGTACTTGGAAACAGGAAGATTTGTCTCAGGAACTTATTAGCTGTGTGACTGTGACTTGGCTTCTCTCCACTTTAGCTTTCTCATCTATAAAATGGGGATCATAATAGCACTGATGTCTCAGGGGTGTTATGAGGTTCAAATGAGATAACGTATAGTGCTTTGCAAACTTTAAAACCACTAGATAAAGACTGGCTATTATTAGTATCTATGTGGCAAGTTAACACCTGAATACAGTCTTGGATTGTTTTAAGGAATAAGAAGGCAAGAGTTTCATTGGATTTTTTCTTGTCAGACCCTATCTGGAGCATTTTGTTTGATTTGGGGCCCCATATTTTGGAAAGAGCATTGACAAACTGCAGTGTTGTGGTGAGGACAGCTAAGATGATGAAAAACCACAGTATTAAGGTCGGGAAGAAGGATCATTTGGATGACCTGGAATTTCTTTCCAAGTAGACAAGAGCTATCATTAAGCTTTTCAAGGGGTATCAATATGAAAGAAGAATTAGATTTATTCTGTTTAGTGTCAGAAGGAAGAATTTAGAACCAAAGCATAAAGGTTGCGGAGGGACAGATTTCAGCTTAATGTAAAGGAAACTGTACTCACTATTGGAACCATCCCCAAAATGGGATGGACTGCCTTAGGAGAGAGTGGGTTTGACTTCACCTCACTAGATATGCCTTGGGCAAAGGATCTCTGACCACCCTAGGGGTATGTTACAGACAGCATCTTTGGTCTAGTTTGGGGCAACTAAGTGGTCTCTGAGGTCTCTTTCTGATTCTGTAGTCATGATTAATCAGAGGTATACCTAAAGGTATGTGCAACTCCCAGTCAATGGAAAAGCCAGAGGAAATATGGTGGTATCCCTTTTTTTGGTTATTTTGCAATCAAAGCAAGATGGGAATCAAAATTAAAGGATTACTTTTCCAACTCTCCAACAGAGCTGGAGATCTGGTGGGTGAGGCTAGTTCCTTCCTGCCTCATTTATAGGTTACAATGAATCTGAGATAAATCCTGGGCCTGGAGTCAGAGAGACCTAAGTTCAAATACAACTTCTCAGATACCTACTAGCTGTGTGACCTTGGGCAAGTCACGATCTCAGTCTTGGTTTCCTTAGCTATGAAATGGGGATCATATTAGCATTTACCTTGCAGGGTTGCTGTGAGGATAAAATGAGATAATATTTATAAATTATATAAAATATATACATATATAATTTATTGTATATGATTTTATAAAAATATATTGCATTTAATTTTAAATAAAATATGTTTTATAGAAAATTTATATAAATACATTGTATATAATTTTTATAAAATTTAATAAAATATATTGTATATAATTTTATATAAATATATATGCAAACCATCATTATTAATATGATTTTAGATTGTATTAGGAGAAGATTAGTATCCAGAAGGAGAGAAATCATTACCCTAGTTTTAATCTATATCCGACTGAATCTGGATTATCGGTATTCAGCTGTGTTCCACATTTTAGAAAGAACGTTAAGAAACCATGGAGTGTCCAAAGGAAGGACAACCAGACTGAACAAGAGTCTCACCATCTGAATTTCAATAGAAAGAACTGGCATTAATTAGACTAGAGAAGAGGTGAATTAGTGGGGGCATTATCACTATCTTGAAGTATTGGAAGCGCTCTTATATGAAAGTGGAATTAGACCCATGCTGTTTAGTTCTAAAAAGACAGAAACTTGGAGAAAAGGATATCTGTTGCAGGAATACAGATTTTTTAGCTCCAGGTAAATGAAAATTTCCTAATAATTGGAGCTATCCAAATGTGGAATGGGCTCTCTTGGGAGATTGCCTCTTAGTAAAAATTTTCCAGTAAAGGCTGGATTGCCCACTTCTCATTGTGGGATTTTGTGGAAGGTATTTTTGTCCAGATACTAGGGCTAGATATTCTCTATGGTCCCTTCAGTTCTGAACCATGTGACCTTTATTTTGGACGCATTACTTACTTTGCAAAGAGAGACAATAAGATTTGGAGTCAGAGAATCATTGGAGAACTCTTGGTTTTACCACCTGCTATGAATGTGACCTTGCGGATCTCACTTAATCCCATTGGATTTCAGTTTCTTCATGCATAAAACAGAGATGGTAATACTTGATTTCAGGCATTATTATCTTTAAAATGGGGGAGATAATTTTAATTTACAAGGTCATTGTGAATGGAAAAAGCAATCACTTGGCTAACCATAAAGTGAAATATAAATGGAAACTGTTATTATTACTGTTTGGTTTTCTTATCTGCAAAATGGAAATAATACTGCCTATCTGATCTATCTCAAAGGCAAAGGTAAGATAATGTCATTGACATTGAGACACTTTGAAATTAACATCGTTACATACCCATGAGGTATCCTGGCCCCTAGCATTTATATAACACTTGAAACTTTTCAAATGACTTTACCAATAATCCTCCTTTCCATCTCACGGAATTCTAACCCCCTACCTCTACACAAAGACTTAGACAATTCCCTATATCCTAACCTCTACATAATTTCCTCTGATAAACATTCTCATTCCTCCATTCTTCATTCTTTTATCTCCCTCATCCCTTCAAGCCTTCAATCAATGGGTTTAGTAATTAGCCTAGGTTCTTCCATTTCTGTGTCATTTTCCTTGGCATATGATTACCATCACCTCTCTGCCCTTTGGCTCACTAACAGAGCGGAACAGAATAGGTCTCCATTAATGTTCTGTTTGCCATTCTCCCTTGTTAAAACCACTACTGATCCTAATACTTCCCCCTCCCCCTTCTCCATTACTGGAATGTTGTAAATCAGTGACTCCAGATCTCCAAAACTGTTTAAAAGTAAGTGATTAAGCTTTAAAACAACTTTGAGAGAAGTTTTCCTAATCAGGGAATGGTGAGGAAGGGCAAAAAAGTAACTTGGGGGTCTCATTATAGACCTTCGAAATCTTGTTGCAACCCTATTAGTCTGATGAATCATTAACTTCCATACCAGACATTAAGGACATAGAATGGAACCAATGGAGTGATCATGCATAAACACACACGTGGGTATACACACATATACACATACAGTCACTGAATTGTTGTCCAGTGATGGTAATGGGTGGAGTTTAAAGTAGTATTTATTTTGGGATACTTTGATAATTCTCTTTGTAGTGTAGGTCATGTGAATCACTGCTGTCTCTCCCCAACACCCAGCCTCCCCCAAGGTCTTGGTGAAATGGGGACCATGACCTTGGTTGTGGGAAATAGTTCAGTACGTCTGCAGAGAAATGAACTTGCTAGGTGGAACTCAAGAAACAAATACATGTTTTGGAAGAATAATCAAAGTGTTGCTTCAGCAGTTGGGATGATCTTACTCTAGTGATGCAACTCTTTTTTTGATTTGCTAGGAGTCAAAAGAAGAACTAGGTATTTGGGTTATATCTAAAGAAATCTTTCTCAGGTTAGAGGATTAAATTATCAACTTGAATAGGTGCCTTAAAGGATCACAGAAACTACTTTCTTTAGAAATCTTTAAAAATAGGAAAGGACCCATTGACCTGCTATTGGCTTTTGTCAGGGGACATAGATAAGAAAAGTTGTGGTCAGACTGGTCACAATGAAGCCTTTGTTTTCCTATGTGAATTCACTTGTCACATGTATCATGGAACTCTTCCCAGTTCTAAAATGCTCCTGTTTGATAGAGATGTATAAGCAAGTTGGGGAAATTGGTAATATAGTGGATACAGTGCTGTGTCTAGAGTCAGGAAATCCTGAGTTCAAATCCAGCCTCAGACACTTACTAGCTGTGTGACCCTAGTTAAGTCACTTAATCTTCTCATCTGTAAAATGAGACTAATAACAGGTGAGGATCGGATAAGATAATAACTGTAAAAAAAAGTACTATACAATGCCTGGTATGAGCTATATAAATGCTTATTAAGGGCATCTAGGCAATACAGTGGATAGAGGACTGAGCTGGGAATTAGGAAGACTCATCTTCATAAATTCAAATCTAGCCTCAGGCACTTACTAACTGTGACCCCAGGTGAGTCATCCTGTTCCTTAAATGTAAAATGAACTGGAGAAGGAAATGGCAAATCAGACTAGTATCTTTGTGGACAAAATTCTCAATGACAGGACTAAACAACCACAAAATTGCTTGTTAACCTGGCAAAGCTAGCTCAGGTGACATACTTTGACTTTAGATTGTAGAGATAAAGAAGAAATAGTCTAAAGGTAGCAAATTTGTGCAGTTTTATTTCCTTCTCTCACCCTCTCATGGCCCTCAATGTGACTTCCTTAGAGTTCTCATGAAGAGGGTAGCATTCGGTAAGCATTTTGAAAGTGAAAGATGAGGAGTAGGTATGTGGCACAGTAAAAAAAGCACCAGGCCTAGAGTAGAGAAGGACCTGAGTTCAAATCCGGTCTCAGATACTTTTGAGCTGTGTGATCCTGGACAAGTCACTTAACCCCAATTGCCTCCTCTGCCCTTCCCCTCCCAAAAAAGGTAAAAGATGAGAAGGATTTAAGCAGCTGTAAGAGGCAAAGGAGAGACCGGCATAGTTTAGGGGATGCAGAGTTGGCCTTGGAGTCAAGAAGATCTCAGGTGAAGTTCTCCCTCTGACATATATTGGCTTTATGGCACTGGGCAAGTTATTTAATGTCTCAGTGCCCCCAGACAACTCTTAAGATTCTAAGTCGGGGTGGGGAACCTTCGACCTGGAGGACCTAGAGGGTCACTCTTTCTTTTTTTGTATTGATTTCCATACTCCCATTTCCAATTATTTTATGAGTGTCTCAAACTGCTCTTCAGTAGAAGTCATATACTCACAATGGACAAGACCAAAATAAAGCAAAAAGTAAATTGTCTCTGATTTCAAATCAGCAAAAAGTTTTCAATTAAAATCCATTCCTCTTTATATATTGTTGTTCATTGTTTTTTCAGTTGTGACCCACTTTTCATGATCCCATCTGGGGTTTTCTTGGCAAAGATACTGGAGTGGTTTTCCATTTCCTTTTCTAGCTCATTTGATAGATGAGGAAACTGAGGTAACAGGGTTAAATGACTTGCCCAGCATTACACAGCTACTAAGTGTTTCAGGCCAGATCTGAACTCAGGAAGATGAGTCTTCCAGACTCCAGGCCTAGAGCTCTATCCACTGAGCCACCTGGCTCCCCTTTCTTTTTCCAGTTCTGCTTAATTTCCTACTCACCTTTGATTTGTTTCATTGTGTTTTTGTATGAATTTGATGAACAACAAAAAGTCTAGTTTAATATAGAGCAAAAATAAGAGTAATGATACATAAGAAGGACTGAAAGGTGGATTGTATTTAGGCTGTAAAGGCTTTTAAAAAGCCAATCAAGTTTATATTTTGTCCTAGAGTCAATTGGGAACTGTTAGAGTTTAGGGAAGTGACATAGTGACGTAGTGACATAGGCCTGAGATTTAGGAAAATCACTTTGGGAACTGTGAAGGATGGATGAGAGATGGGAGAGAATTGAAGCAAGGAAACCAATCTGAAGGTTATGTCAATAATCCAAACAAGAGATGAAAAGGAATTAAGCTGTAGTTATGGCAGTTTGAGTAGAGAAGACTGATGTGAGAAGTTGTGTAGGAATGAAAAGACTTGTTAACTTCTTGGAAATATGAGGTAAGTCATAGTGAGAAGACATGGAGATTGTGGACCTGGGTGATTGGAAGAATGGTGACTCCCCCACAAAGAAATGGAGAAGATTGGAAGCGATGTTTGTAGGGGAGAAAAGATAATGTAAAATTCTGTGATGCTGATTATAACCCATCCATGACCATTCACCCTCTCCCATCCTAAATGAAAAGAGAAGGGTATGTCTCTTACTCAGGATCATTGAATTGGAGCATGGAATTTGCCCTCTAAGGAACACATGTTGCATCTACAAGGTCATCAGGGAAAAGGGGCTTTTCTCAATGGCACTTGTACTGCTTCTACTCTGAGTGCCTGGGTCATGGCCAGGTTATGTAACTGCCCTTAGGGCAAATACCCAAAACAGAAAAGGGGAGGTTCAGAAAAGAGGGGGTATAAAAGCAGTGGGGAATAATGGGTGAATGGTTGTATTGGCAATAATCTCCATAGATTTGCTATTCTAATGATCAAACAGAACTTGTAATTAAGCCCTGGTCTCTACCTTGGAAACTACTGCTCTAATCTACCCCATATCTATTCACTAAAGTCAGATTTAAAACCCTGATAATACACAAAGCTAATCAAGTCATTCCTACTAACTCCTCAGCCTGCTGCCCTCCAGTGTTTTTTCAGTACTCATCCTTACTGACTTCTCTGTGCCATTTGAAACTCTTCATCACTATGCATTCCTGGATACTCTCTCTTCTACGGGTTTTTGTGATACTAATATCCTGGTTCTCCTTCTACCTATCTGACATCTTGATCTCCTTTGTTGGTTCATCATCCTGCACCCATCCTTTATCTATGGGTACATCCTAAGATGTTAGCATTGCACTTATTCTCTATACATAGTTTGTTCCTTGGTGACCTTATTAACTCATCTGAGTTGTTTTCTCTATGCAGTTGACTCCCAAATCTACGTATCCAGACAGTTAGAAGCAGACTGATCCCTTTTAATTCACGTTCTATAATGTGACAAAATAAGGTAGTTGTAGATCATTCAACAGTTAACAAAATGAGGTTTACTTAACCCTAACAGAGAAAGAATACTCAACAAAATTGTAACAGCATTTAGATAGGTAGATAGAAGGGGTGGGAGGTGGGGAAGAGAATTAGTCAACAATAAACCAATATTTATTAAATGTCTTCTACGTGCCTGGTACTATGATACAAATAAGGAAAAAAGAGAAAGATATTTCCTGTCCTCAAGGAGTTTATAATCTGGGATCTGGTGATTAGTGCAGCCTCATTTGTTTCTCTAACACATGGGAAAAAATGTTAGAACAGACTATAAAGAAAATAATTGCCTTCTGCCTTAACTTTAATGCTCAATTTTCTCATGTCTCCAAAGGCAAAGTTAAAAAAAATAAACAACCATGAAAATAAATGTAGTTTATGTATTAGCTTCTGTTGCAGAAGATAAGAAGTCTTTGAAGAGCTAGATTAAAAACTTCAAAATTAACTCTCCTATTTCATCAACAGTGCAAAGGTGGAAAAAGGGGAAATGGTGGAAACAAATTGAAAACTAATGCTCCAATATAAGAAATGAAAGAGACCAGAGGTTTGCAGTCTATGCTGCGTATGTCCACATGCCTACATGTGTACATACTTTTCTCAGTTTTGTTTATCTCATCTTTGATAATCAGAATCTGTATTTTTGGATTTGGACAGTTAGGCGGCCCAGTGAACAAAATGCCAGACCTGAAGTCAGGAAGACTCATCTTCCTGAGTTCAAATCTGACCTCAAACACTTACTAGCTATGTGACCCTGAGCACTTAACCCTGTTTGGTGCTATCCGCATCCAGAAAAATAACTGATAAATAGAAGTATGTATAGAATGATTTTACATATACGTATGTGTCTATATATATAAACTATGTGTGTACACACGCACATTTATATCTAACGGTAGCCATCTCTAGGGTGGGGCAGAAGGTTGGGAGGAAAGAAGAAAAGGAATTTACATGATAACTTTATTATATGTTTAAAAAGAATAGCAAGTTGTATATAATAGATTTGCAGTTTCATGTGCAATCATTTTTTTAGCGTACTATGTGATGTAAAAAAATTTGTCTCTGTTGAGGAAAAAGAGGAGAAAATGTCAAACCACTTTAGAATTTGTCAAGAGAACACCGTATGGTATCACAAAGAATCAGACGTAACTGAAATAATTGAACAATGTTTGCGTTTAAGAAGTTTCACCTATTAATTTTCTAGTTTATTGACACTAGAGTCTTTTCCTCCAAACCCCCCCCCCCCTCACCTTTCTCAGGTAAAGAGTAAGTTTCATGAAATACCCATCTTACTCACTCATCCCCATAGGAGCTTGTATAATCCTCTCACAATCCTACTATGAGAAATAGTAATTTTCTCCTTCCTTGTCATCATTAGTTCTCTATTTTATTTAATTTCCCCCCCGTTTTTTCTTTCTCTCTTGATAAATTGCTTAGGCTCTAAATTCATCTCCATTTGTTTCTTCTTTGATCTTTTGAAAATGGGATTTTGATGGGACAAGAATCTCTTCTACCCCTATTAGAACATAAGAATGTGATCATCACTTAACCCTTTCAAATTATTCAAACTTGTTTATTTTCTAATTTTCTTTTTTTCTTGCATTTCAAAGATTCGAACAAGCTCTTGTTTTCTCAACAGGAATATTTGGAAGTCATCAATTCAACTTACAATCTATTTATTTTTCCTATATAGAAAATTATGCTTAGCTTTGCAAGATAAATTTTTCTTGGTTATAGGTATTTTTCTTTTGCCTTTTGACACATTGTTTTCAAAGTTTTCCTTTCCTTTCTTGTACAGTAGAACCTCAGTTTATGAGTGACCTGGTTTATGTATGCTTCACTAGACAAGGAAAAGTTTTTCACAAAATTTGTCTTATAGGATGAACAAAAATTCATAGTACAAACATAATGTTTGGACTTGAATGGCTAGATCCCAGATAAGACAGGAGTTTCAGAAAGTGTTTTATTTTATTTTATTTTTAATTTATGGAATAAAACAAGCATTTCCATAACATAATACAATGAAAAGATGATTGTACATGAAGCTGCAAATCTATTATACACAACTTGCTATTCCTTTCAAATATATAACAAAATCTTCATGTAAATTTCTTTTCTTCTTCCTGCCCCTGCCCTAGAGACAGCTACCATTAGACCCAAATAGGGATATATATGTAAAATTATTTTATACATACTTCTATTTATCCATTCTGTCTCTGGAAGCAGATAACATCTTTCTTCATATGTCCTTTATGGTTAATTTGGTTTTTTTATAATATTCAAAATAACTTATTTGTTCAAAGTTGTTCTTAAAACAATATTGCTGTTACTATATGTGATATTCTTTTGGGTTCTGTTCATTTCACTCTCTACTATTTCATGCAAATTCCTCCATGTTCAAAGGATGTAAACGGGCAGTTTTCTGATGAAGAAATTAAAATAATTTATACTCATATAAAAATTATATATAATATATAATATTAATACAATATATATATACTAAATCACTTGTTGAGATATCACTTTACACCTACCAGATTGGCTAAAATGATAGAAGGGGGAAGAGACAAATATTGAAGGGGATGTGGAAAAATTGGGACAGTAATTCATTGTTGGTGGAATTGTGAACTGATCTAACCATTTTGGAGACCAATCTGGAATGATGCCCCAAGAAGTATTAAACTTCTATATCTTTGACCCAGCAATATCAATGCTAGGTCTGTTTCCAAAATAATTAGGGGAAAAGGAAAAGACCTCCTATGTCTTAAATGTTTATAGCAGCTCTCTTTGTGGAGGCAAAGAACGGGAAATTTCAGGGATGTCCATCAATTGGGGAATGGCTGAACAAGCTGGAGTATGTGATTGTGATGGAATGCTACTGTACTATTGAAAAGTATTTAGAAATTAATTATCAGGCCTCTCACAGAACACAGCAAAATACTGCATAAGACTGTTAATAAATGAGGGGTTATCTGGAGACAAATTTTTTAAACAATTGCCTAGAACATAAAGCTTTTGGAAGTGCCAGGAATAATTAGTTACAGATGTTGACAGACCTCCAACACTTCACATTAGTTCCATCACAATGGAGCCAAAGGCTTAGATAAGGATTTTTCTCAGGAAAAGATCCATTTTCCCCCTGGGCAAGTAAATGGGTTGGAAATGTGATTAAAGCACTACAACACTGGTAGAATATGGATGTAGATAACTAGAAAGCACAGGTTTTAGAATTATACAGATTTCAAAGCCTTCAAAACCTAAACCACATAGCAAGGATACTTGTAGAGACTAAAGCAATAGAAGGATAGTGGGAATCCATAACAAATATATGAAGTTTATTCAGTCTAACACTTCACAAAAAAAGGGAAAGACCATTCATGTTTATAACATGGGTCAACAATCAATTACAAAGACTAATAGAGAAAAAATAAGCAATAAAGTTTGGAGGAGCAAATGTGGCTAAACTTGAACAAAGAATTGGCATTCCTAATTTGGAGTTAAAAACAAACTGCTAAAACTTAATCCTTTTCTGATTGGAGTAAATTAGTTTACATATATTTCCAATCTGTAAAAAAAAGTATCTAACTTCTTTGACTAAGCTCTATCTACTCATCACATCTTCCTGTAAATAAGTCATAGAAACCAGGCATGAGATCATCTCCTGGTTTCCTAGACTCCAAGGTAAGAATCTATGGAGAAAGGAAACAGCAGACCGAATAATTCCACTGGGCCTTTGGTCTGACTCCTCCAAGGCCACATCCACAGCTGGACTTGGTGAAGAAGGTATATCAGCATTTGAGCCAGCTTTTCCCAAGATGGAGCATCTCTGCTAAATAGGTTAAGTCTACGACTGACTCCCTGGGATCTTCACCACCTCCAGCCTTCATCTTGGTGATTCCTTAGTTGTTTCCTCTGTTATCAAAGGATGAAATTGTCGTTCTAGCAAGATAAGAATTTATGAACTGCTCTAAGTAGGGAAAGAGTGCCAGAAGATTTCCAGATAATCAAGTCTCCTGACTTCGAATTGTTTAAAATCATTCTTGTTTTAAAGAAGGGCTATCTCTCTTATCTCCCATAGAGTGTCTACAGTCAATGCTTAGTCACCAATGAACAGACTGGGACTGAATAGAGTGCTCCTAGGCCAAGTTCTAAGGTCTCAATTTCATCAGTTACAAAATATGGTTAAAGATATAAAGGGAAAGGGGTGGAGAGGAGAGAAAGAGGGGAAGAGGGGCCAAAAGGGGAAGAAGAGAAGAGGAAAAGGAAGGAAAGGGAAGAAGGGGGGGGGAGTGAGAGAGAAAGAAAAGTTAAGAGAGGGAGAGGGGAAGAGAAGAAAGGAAGAGGAGAAAGGTGAGAGAGCAGGAGAGAGAAAATAAATGGCAAATTGGAGTCCTCTGAGCCACAGACATATATGAGAGCCAAATCCATCATGTCTCTTGACCTTTTTGAGCCTGCAAATCTAGAGTCTGCTGAAGGAGGACCTCCTCTGGGTGAGATCACTCTCTCTCTCCTGGTTTGAACTTAGATCTTATTTCACTCACAGCTGAAAAGCTTATTCACTCTTATGTACTCCTTAGTATATTCTAATCTGTGGAACTTCAATTTCTGTTTGCTCTTTTCTTTGAGTAAAAGTTCCTTGTTATTATTACTGGTTTCTTTTGTGTGACGAGCATTTCATAGTGATAGGCTAAACTAGAAAGCATAAGCTAAGGAATGCCTCCCTTTAAGAGTAGTGACTTGTTCTGAATCTATCACACTTTTAGTCCAGAGATATTAGAGGACTAGTGGATAGACATCATTCTAGCCTTATGCCCTTCTTTGAGACTGAAAGAGATTAACTAGACTCAGTGGTCCCAGACCTTGCCTGATTGTCTGCTTCCGACATCTTATTGTGGTATAGGCATAGTCCTCCTTCTGTTTTTCCCATAAGGGAGCCAGACTTCAGATCATATCTATCCATTGCCTGTGAGCTACACCTATATTTTTAGACAACATATATGTGTGTATTATGTGTGTCTGTGTGTACATGTCCATGTATGTGTTTGTATATATGCATATACATATATGTACACATATTTATCTGTATATGTATAAACAAACAGCTAGGTGAAACAGTGGGTAGACTACCAGGCCTGGAGTCAGGAAGACTCATCTTCTTGAGTTCACATCTAGTCTCAGACACTTACTAGTTGGGTGACCTTGGGCCAGTCACTTAACCCTGTTTACCTCGGTTTCCTCATCTGTAAAATGAATTAGAGAAGAAAATGGCAAACTACTCCAGTATCTTTGCCAAGAAAATCCCAAATGGGTCACAGAGAATCAGATGTGACTGAAACTGACTGAACAACAACAAAATATGTAATAATCTACAACATACACAAGATACGTATTACTCCAAAAATAAATAATTGTAAATGTTGTTGTACTTAATTAGGCATTTCTTTTCATATATTCTATTTCCTTTCCATATATCTTCTCTCTTATTTGAGTATATTCTCTTGGAGGGCAAGAACTATATGTTAATTTATTTTGTACGTACTAGGCTAGAAGGTCTACGAGGATACCTTTTATTACTTTATTTTTCTATTTTCCTTGTCACCAAGTACATGACTCTTAATTGAGTATAAATGAACGAATAAAAATCATTATTTCCTTTATGCCAATCATTGGGCCTTAGTGCTGTGGATACATATGTAAAAATCAAAGTGCCTACTTTGTTATGCAGGGAGATAGGGAAGTGGTAACCTGGAAAGAATGTTTGGAAAGTCAAAGGGATAGAGTGTGGAGACATTGAGGAGTCAATTGATAAGAACTTAATAGAAATAAGTGCTCAATAAATGTTGGCTGACTGAATGAGTCCCTCCTACAGGGTCTAATACTGCATTCAGTACCAGTAGTAGAATCTCAAACACTGTCATTCACACAGACCAGTTGATTAACTGATCTGTTCTAAGGGGTCTGAAGGCTCCCAGTGAAGGTGTGTGCAAATGGAGCAGCTGCAACAGGGATTCCTGATCTCAATCTTCACCTGGCCCTACCCTAGCTTGAGAAGGCTTTCCAGGCCATTGGACAATCTCTTCAGATATTCTTGAGGTTGAGGGTAAATGGTCCATAACCAGACAAGTTTCTGGCTGCACCTGTAGCGAGGGGAAGCAATGCTATTAGAGACGGGAATGGGAGGAGAATGGTCACATGGGGGAGTAAGGTAGAGGTCAGCCCTGTCACTTTAATTTCCAGCAATCTCTCTGGAGGGTGGTGGGGAAAGAGAAGGAATATTACCACTTCCTTGGCAAAAGAAAGACTAGAATTGGGATTTGATCACTTGTTAGCAATCTACCTTTTGCATTCCCCCTTTTCCCAAGTCAAGAAAACTAATACCTAGGAAAGATAACTGGTAGAGAGGACAGATGGGTCTGACCTGAATATTCCCTCATAGAAAAAGGTTAGAAGAAAAAGAACTAGACATAAAGAAAGGAGACAAGAAGCAGATGTGAACAAGAAAGGAGGAACAATAACCTGATCAAAAAAAAAGAGAGAGAAGACATGAGTAAAAATAGATTTTAAAAAATAAGATTTGAAAGTGGAAACTAGGCAAACGGTGGTTCATGTAAGTGGAGTGTCTCTTTCCATGTAGTCTTTATGTCAAGGAGCATGAGATGGCCCAGGATTTTGAAAGAAGACAGCAAGTAGACACTACATGAGTCAGAAGAAACAGAAGCTCAAAGCCATGGGCAACCATTTCCCATTTGTGACTTTCTTTACTCTGGCGTATCTCTCTCAGGTGAGTTGAAGTGTGAGGAGGGAGATCTCCACCTCCATACACATATACACATGGGTCTGTGGAGAAAAGAGGTTCAGTGGGTCTGCATGGAGACAGGTCCTGTTTAGAAGAGGACAGTATGATCATGGTGATTTCATTGCAAGATTTTATAAAGAAGTAACATACATGTATGTCTGTGCATGATGAGAAGTGGAGTAAGGAACAGAAGTGACAGTCATCTTAGGTTCAGGTGGGATACAGGAGGGCTTTAGAATGGCTACATGAAGGTTCAAGCTTCTCTTTTCCCCAAGATACGTTAAGGATACATTGTCAGCCTTTCCCTACTGCATAGACCTATATGCACTATGTAATATATCAAGATTAGGTATACAAGGAGATTGTCACTCTTTTACTCTCTACTAGGACCTGGGACCCTACATTAAGTAGACAATCGAAGATCCACAAGATAACAAACTGGAGAGTGGATTTGATCAATTGCTTGCCTTCTCAACAAGGGGGAATGGGAAGAAGGGAGGAAGGGAATCTGGAACTCAAAATTTTTTTAAAATGTTAAAAATTGTTTTTATATGTAATTGGTGAAAAATTAAGGTATTAAAAAATTTGTAAAGAATGGATTTGATCCCTTAGGGATGCTTTGGATTGCTAAGATGTCTTCCATCTGGTTATCTATTGCAGGTTAGCCTAGAAGTGGACTAGCTTATTAGATGTGAGAGAACAAGAAAAAACTCAATGGTTCATTTCTCCCTAAGCATTCAGTTCAATTTTTAAGGAAAAATTTGAGTTGTAACGAGATTCCTTGAGAGGAAGAGAGACAATAAAACGGGAAATAGAATTCTTAGAGGTTTGGATGCCATCCTTTTTGTTTTCTATTTATAAAATGGAGTTAGTGTTCTACTCATCTTTGATTTTTCTCTTGGTACTAACATATTTTTGTACCTATTAAGCACATTCAACTTTTATTGACTCTGTATAAGAATTCAATTCTTATTCTAGGAAGTCCTGTTCATGAGAACTGTGAGCAGATATTCCTGGCTGAAGGGTATATGCACAGGGTGATGAGACATCTGGAGAGAGCAAACCATTCAGAGGCAAAGGGGTATAGATTTGAAGACAGACGAAATGTGACCCAGGAAGAATTGTTTGGTACTAGTGCAGCCATACAAATAACAAAAATAGATAAAGAAATGATAGATAGATGACAGATAGACAGACACACAGATAGATACATAGATAGATAGGTAGAACAAGCCTCTAATGGCTTTATTTTTATGCCAGGCATTGTATTAAGTGCCAAGGATACATATTTATGTAAGCAAGACAGTCCTGAAGGAAAGATAACACATACGGAGGTTTGGAAAGGGGTAAGATTTGGAGAGAAGGTGATCAAGAAGTGGTAGGGACAAGACAAGTTAAAAGTTTACCTTTTGGAGGCAAGGGATTGAGGTGAAGAGTCCTAGAGAGACAGCAAGGAAGGAAGGAAGTGAAGAGAGAATGTTCAAGAGTAACTTGGAGCCATTGGCAGAAAGCAACTCTGAGCCAAGGCAGAAGGAAATAGGAGCCCCAGTGGTGACCTGAGTTGAAGTGTTTTCCTAGACACCAAGAGAAGCTGGACCAGCGGGGAAGCAAGTCTATATTTCTCCTTTGTTGGGTTATCACTCTGGACAATATTGTAAGGTATATGGGACTATTCAGGACCTTGAGGAAAAGGAGCTTGCTGAAAGGGGTTCTTGGGATTTTCTGTTGCTTTGTACCCTTTATTGCTCTGTGCTCTTGTTAGTCTGGGTGCTTGCAGGTGATCAGAGCAGCTTCTAGGAGATGGAAGAAATTGACTTTTCCTGTGGATTCCCCAGAGGTAGAGGCACACTTCAGCCAGAGAGCTTTTTTGAGACTCATTGAAACATCCCTAGGTTTTCATGTCAGACCCTCACCAAAAGTGTTACAGTCTACAGAAACGATGCAGCTCGTTCAACAGGAGCCTCAGACTCACCTTCCCACCACTGCCATGATCAAAAGTAGGAGATGTTTTATACCAATTGATTCACACTTCTTTGCCTGGTCCTTGTATTTTGAATAGGGAGTACTTTGGCAAGATGAATGAGCAGGTTTGGGATAAAACCTCTGACCTTGGAACACAGTGAAGCTAATTGACCCATACATGGATTGAAATTGTGTCTCTGTTCTTATCAGTGGAGGAAACAGAAGGGGGAGGAAATGACAGGTAGCAGTAGACTATATAGCAGAGCAGGCTCCAATCATCTCTTACTTTCACTTTTTGTAGCTTCCTTGGGTGACATGTGAAGAGAACTGTGTGAATTCTGAGCAGTAAGTATCTGAACCTTCAAACCTATCTCCCAAGGAGGGAGGGAGAAAGGTTGAGTCAGGAGCAGAGGACGAGAAGATGGGGGAGAGGGCAGATTTCTATTACTGTCACTATTACTGTAACTATTGCTACTGGGATAGGCATTAATGGGGGAACCTTGGTGGCACAGTGAATAGAGAAAGAATCCTGAGTTGGAAAGACCTGGGTTCAAATCCATCCTCATACACTAGTTGTGTGACTTTGGGCAAGTCATTTCATCCTGTTTGTCTCAATCTCCTCATCTGTGAAATAAACTGGAGAAGGAAATGGCAAACCACTCCAGTATCTTGACTAAGAAAACCCCAAATGGGGTCACAAAGAGTCAGGCACTACTGAAACAACTTAACAACAACGATTGTCAGAGATAAGCCATTCAGAAACAAAGATATGCAGCATGATTATCCTAAAGATTCCAAACCAGCATTGCTCACAATGTTATTTCCAAAACCAGACTCCCCATCCACAAAAGTAAAAATTAATCTTGATTCATATAGAATGCAGTCTTAATGGCTTGTCAGACATTCCTTTATATATGATTTTGCGAATCATTCCATGCTGGGCTTTATTTAGATATAGTCCCTGGCTACAAACAGAGTTACCTCTAGGCTTTCTTCAGCACTACCACCACCTCATATTTGAATATCACTTAATATTTTCCAATTCATTCCTCAAACACTTAGTGAATGCTTAGTGTGAAGGCAGCACAGCTTTAGACTTGGAGTCAGGAAGACCTGATTTCAAATCTTGCCTCTGACACTGCAGAATGTAGGTAGGTTACTACTTTATGGGCTTTGGGCAGCTCCCTAAGACCTGTGTAATAATGGCTCAAGGGAATCATAAAACAGTATGCTAGATGTTTGAGGAGATATATAAATATGGCGCTGCATCCTTGCCCTCACAGATCTTACACAGATTCACATATGTGATCCATTTAGCACAATCAATGTCTTATCTTCCTTGCTGTAGTGATTCTGTAAGTTTTCCATGACTTCACTAGCTCACACTGATCTTTTCCTTCTTTGAGTTCCAGGTTACATTTTCAGTTACTACTACATAGTTTAGCATTTAATCATTTTTCTAAATGATAATATATATTAGTTCTATTTTCCCAGATACATTGTAAACTCCTTGGAGAGAAGAATTATATCCTTTTTGAGGATTATTTTCTCTTACATTAATTATTTTTTAATTTATTTGTTTTTGGTTTTCTACAATCACTCCCCCAAGCCTTAGATTTTCTCCCACTTCCTACCACTCCCTCCCCAAGACGACATGCAATCTTATATGGGTTCTACACATACATTCTTATTAAACACATTTTCACATTAGTCATGTTGCATTGAAGAATTAAAATGAATGGGAGAAACCATGAGAAAAACCAAAAGAAAACATAACACAAGAGAAAATATTCTATTTATTCTGCCATCTAATTCCATAGTTCTTTCTCTGGATATGGACGGAATTTTGCCTCGAATACATTGGGAATGTTTTAGGTCCTTGTCTTACATTAATTATTAAAAATGATATTTGAGCCACACAGCAACCTTATGAGTTGCTCCCATTTTACAAATGAAGAAATCAAGGCGCAGTGAGATTAAATAAAGGAAGTCAGAGCAGTAGAGTTGAAAAAGTGCTACTCTTGGCATCAAGTGCTGTTTAAATTCTAGCACTGTTACTTAATTCCTGAGTGACCTTGAGGAAACCGATGAACCTCTTTGGGCCCCAATTTCTTCTGTAAAATGAAGAATTAGATGAGCTCTAAGGTCTCTTCTATCCTCATATCTAAGATCCTACCCAAGTCAATAAAGTGTCAGAGTTGGGATTTTAATCCAAGTCTTTCTTTATCTCATCTCTGGTACTCAATCCCATTACACTTTTACATCATTAGACCTCCATTCTGTCTTGAACCTAGCACAATTTATATTTCATAAACATTTAATAAGCTGCCATGTGGACAGAACACCGTGCTAGGCTTTGGTGAGAAGAAACCAAAAAGTTTAGATGAGGTACGATCTCTGCCTTCAGAGTTTACAGTTAAGGAAAATGTAAAGTGACATACATAGTATTAATATTAGCCCAGTAAAGAGGTACAAAACAAAATGAGGAGGATTTTAAAGGATGATTAACAGAGGTGGGGAGAGAATGAGAGGGGGAGAATGAGATGGATGGGAAGAGATTGAGGAGGGAAAAAGTGAGACAGAAGGAAAGAGAGAAAGGGAATGAGAGGGAAGGAGACAAAAGAAGAGAAGAAGAAAGATGGAAATGGAGGGAGAGGAAAGAAGGGAGGGGGAGATACAGGTAGGAGAATGTGAGAGAAAGAGACAGAGAGAAGAGAGGAACAGAGGGAGGTAGTGGGGAGAGACAGAGACTGAAACATGGAGACAGGATATAATAAGGCTTGTTCTGGAAAGTTTAGAGTTTCTATGGAGGGCATCAGATTGTAGAGGACCAGCAAAGGAGCCTGAACTTTTGCTGGGGGGCCATAGTGAGCTGCTGAAGATTTTTGAGCAGGGCCGTGCAAATGGAAAGTTAGCCTTGAAGTAGAGAAAAGAGAGAAAATGAAAACTGCTTCTTGGAGAGCGAGGATGACTGCTAGAACAGGCTCCTGGAGGAGACAAGGGAACAAAAAGAAGGACACCAGAGGAAGGATTAACCTTAATGAGGAGCAATGATGCTTCTCTGATCAGAGGGAAGAAAGAGAAAATGGGTAATGCTGTGGAGAAATGTAGAGGAATGGAGAAGGAAAGATGGATAACCTCAGGGGAAATAGTCTCCATTTCAGTGAATCTAAAGCTAAATCATCTGCACTAAGTGCAAAAAGTGAGCATGCAGATGTAAGACTAAAGGTGAGAGAAAAGGGTTTGGAACAGTACCTATGAGGAATGAGACAGGATAGTGTATACATTCAGTAGGTGCTAAAGAAATGTTTTCTATTATTATGCCCATAGTACATACAGTATCTTCCTGGGACCTGGGCTCCATAGGTAATTATTGATTGATCAGTTGATTGACCCCATTGTCCTGCTTAACTATGGCAGCATAGAGTGGGAGATAGCTCATCATAACCATTGCTGTTCATTAACCAGAAACACAGCAATCATCACTGAAGAAAGGTATTTAGGAATGTGGCTTGAGAAGAAATATTAGAAGACAAAATTAAAGTAGCAACCATACAGAATATTAATAGTTCCACAGAAACTATATGAGCCATATGATAGAAACTATAGTTCCCATATTTATTTTGTGTTTTCCATAGCACAATCCGAGGGTGTGGTAGATGCTACACAAATGTATGTTGATCGATTAATCAGAAACCAGAGAATGTGAGTGCTTTATGGCTGTACAGAGTACTGCCTAATCTCATTTGCTCCGTACAATAACCCTGCATAGTAAAGTTCTTATTATTTCCATTACATACATGAGAAAATAAGATGCGGAGAAGCTATGTGATTTTAGGTCCAGAGAGGGATGGCATGACTGGACAGCGATGGTACATTGCTTGTAGAGCACTGCTTTTGGAATTAGGGAGACTGAAGATAGAATCTTACCTCAGATACATAACAGTTACATGACTGGACAATCACTTAATCTCTGCATGTCTGTGTTCCATCATCTATCAACGGATAATAACAGAACCTATCTCTTTGGGTGGTTATGTGGATCCAATGTTATAATCTACGTAAAGTGCTTGTAAACCTGAAAGTGTTGCTAGATAAATTGTTATCATCATCATCACCATCATTAGTCTAAAAAAAAATCTAGGTGCTTCATGGACAGCAAGTTCAATATAAACCAATAAGCCAATAAAATCACTAAGATAGCCAATGTGATATGACAACAGAAAGGGGTACCTGGATTAAATCTGGATTTGGAAAGAAATATTATTTAGAATAAGGATGGTACTATATTCTTTCCCACTCAGGCCATATTTGGAATGTTGGGCCCTGTCTTACATGCTGAATTTGAAAAATATTGACCAACTGAAGACTGTCCTGAGAGGGATAATCAGAGCTATGAAATTAAAGTGATTAAAAGAACTGGGAGTATGCCCTGGAGGAGAAAGACTGGGGATAGGGAGGTAGGGGAAATGGCTTATGATCTGTCATCAGATATTTGAAGGGTTATCAAATGAAAGAAGATTAGATTTGTTTTTCATGACTCAAGAGAGCAAAATTAGCAACAATGACCAAGAAAATTCCAAATGGGGTCACGAAGAGTCACACAACTGAACTACAAAGAACTTATCTGTTTCTCCATATGACTTCTGTGTCTGAGTCAGAGCTAAACTAGATATTAGGAGAAAACTCTCTGACAATTACAGTTATCACAAGGTAAAATGAGTCAGACTTGAAAGGTAGTAAATTCCCTATCTTTAGAGATCTTCAAACACAGATTGGATTAGTTTTGTCAGGCTTAAGTTTACAAGTTTAAAAAGACAATTCTGAGATTCTGTGATTCTGATATACTTTCCATGCCTGGGTTTTATAAAGACACAGAAGCCATATGGAGAAACAGATAAGTTCTTTTTGACCCCCTTTGGGATTTTCTTGGCAAAGATATTAGAGTGGTTTTCCATTTCTTCTCCAGCTCATTTTACAGATGAGGAAACTGAGGCAAATAGGGTTAAGTGACTTGCCCAGGGTCACACAGCTGGTAAATGTCTGAAGCAAAGTTGAAGATCACTGAGAACATAGGGAGAACAAGAAGTCAGCAAGCATGTTATTATGTGCCAGGTACCATGCTGAGTGCTGAAGAGACAGAAGCAAAAAGGGGGAAAATGTCTCTGCTCTCAAGGAGCTCAGTCTAGTGAAGGGAGGGGAAACAATGTATAAACAGCGATGTACAAATAAGATACACCCAGGATAAACGGGAGATAATCTCAGGGCGGGGGTGGGGGGCGGGGTAGGCTCTAGGATGAAAGGAAGGAAGACTGGGAAAGGCTTCTTTTATTACATAGGATGTTAACAGTCTTGAAAGAAGTCAAGAAAGACAAGCAATGAAAAGACAGAGAATTCCAGACATGGGAAATCAGCTCAGTGCATGAGGATTCATCGATCTGAGGGGATGAAGTGTCTTTGTGGGGAAGAACAAGGAGGCCAGTGTCACTAGATCAAAAAGTATGTGGAAAGATGTGACAGGAAGGAAGTAAATATAAGAAGACCAGAAAGGAGGGAAGGATCCAGGTCGTGAATGAGGAGAAAACTCTGACAATTACAGTTATCACAAGGTAAAATGAGTCAGTCTTGAAAGGTAGTAAATTCCCTATCTCTAGAGATCTTCAAACAGATTGAATGAGTTTTGTCAGGCTTGAGTTTACAAGTTTAAAAGGACAATTAAAAGTCAAATAAAGGATTCTATGTTTGATTCTGGATATAATATGGGGGTCTATTGAAGAAAGGCAGGGAGGGATTGAAATAGTCAGATCTGTACTTTAGTTGAGGGGGCAGTTCAGAGAAGATGGACTGAAGTGGGGAGAGACTTAAGATAAGGCAGGCTATTAGAATAGTCCAAGTATGAGGTGATAAAGGCCTTCACCAGAGCAGTATTAGAGGACAGAAGGGGGCACATACAAGAGATTTTATTTAGGTAAACTCAACAGGCATTGGCAAAAGATTAGATATGAGGAGTGAGAGAGAGGGACGAGTTGAGGATGACACCTAGGTTGGGAACCTGGTTGAGTGGGAGAAAGATAGTGCCTTCAATGGTAATGGGAAAATTAGGGAGAAAGGAAGCTTTGGTGGGAAGGTGGGGAAGATAATGAGCTCAGTTTTGGACATGTTGGATTTAAGATATCAAAGGGATATCCAGGTCAAGGTGTGAAATTGAAGGTCAGGATAGAGATTAGGACTAGATAGATAAATCAGAGAATCATCTGCATAGAAATGATCCTTGAATCTATGGATGCTGATAAGATCGTCAAGCAGTATAGGGGGAGAAGACAAGAAGGCTCAGAACGGAGACTTAAAGAAAATCCATGGGTACCTGGCATGACCTGGGTAAAAATCTAGCAAAGAAGACTGAGAAAGAGGGTCAGAATTCTCTGAGAGGAAAATGTGGAGGGTTCTTATGGAGGAACATAAAGAGAAGAAAGAGAGAGAAGGGGGTTATTGAGAGTTTCAATGGCTTCAGACAGATCAAAAAGGAGAAGGACTGGACAAAGTAGTAACAACTGAATGAGATCAGAAGCCAAACTACAGAGTTAGAGGAAAGGACATAGAGGCACTGAGTATAGAAAACTTTCTCAAGTTTAATAACAGAATGGAGGAAAGATACAAAATATAAAAGAAAATTTAGAATGGATGTTTTTAAGGATAGAAGAGAGATAAGCATGCTTGTAAGCAATAAAAAAGCAACTAGAAACAGAGGTTTAAGATTAAGGGGAGAGTGAGAATGATAGAGGAAAAAAATCTTCTGAAAAAAATAAGAAGGAATGGGATTGAGTGCATGTAGGGAAGTTAGTCTTAGCAAGGAGAAGGACCCACCTGTTCATATAAGTCAAGAATGAAGGAGGAAATGGTGGTAGAAGGCAGAAGAAACACTCTTTGCTTTTCAAGTAGACAGTAAAGTGAAACCACTTTATAAAGTTTCACTGCAGATTAAATCAAATTCTAAAGTTTCTTTAACAGAGAAAATTAATAACATGGGTTATATCCTTTTCCCCTGACACCAGCATTATAACAAGCTTTCACTATATAACATTATATGACGAAGTTTTCACTATTTTCACTCTATTACCTGACCTTTCTGCTTCATCCCTAGCTGTCTGACCACTGACTGGGTTCATCTCTGGTATATCTGGTAAGTTTCCAAAGAAAATTCTCCAACAAGTTACCCCTCATCAACATTTATTGGTATTATTCAAATATTATTAGTTTCCAGTACCATGTGACAGGAAATAATGAA
Source organism: Notamacropus eugenii (assembly GCF_028372415.1). NCBI lineage: Eukaryota > Metazoa > Chordata > Mammalia > Diprotodontia > Macropodidae > Notamacropus > Notamacropus eugenii. The sequence continues at coordinate 200,058,839 of NC_092874.1, read as the reverse complement.
TCTTTCTAGCAATTGAACACATTATAAAGCACATTTCTCATGCTACACTGGTAAGGAGGTAATTCAAATCCTCATTTTCTAGATGAGGAAACTGAAACTTAGAGAGCTTACGTAACATGCTCAGACCCACGCAGACAATAAGTGCTAGGGATAGGACTTGAAACTGGGTCTCCTAACTTCTAATATATATTAATAGTATTTAAAATATTTATTCTTCTAAACCATGTAGGCATAAATGCAGAGGACCAACAGGATGGCATCTCATTAAACTAAATTTCCTTTCCTGAATACAACCTATGTGACTGTAGATGATAAAGCCTTTGATGGAAAAAGATGGAATGGTGTCAGGAATTAGCGAACTACGGCCTGAGGGTCAAATCCAACCTGCCACCTGGTTTTTGTAAGGCCTATGAGATAAGAATGGTTTTTCTATTTTTAAAAGCAATAAAATTATTTCAAAATTTAAAACCCAGTCTTAGAGTGCCTGTACAAAATAGGCAGGGATAGAAGACAGTACTTGTAGCAGATTAGCAATTAGTAGAATGAGCTGACCCAAAAAGTAGTCATTAATGATTTTATATAGACTTGGAAGGATATTGTTAGGTAGAGGTTGCAGATATCTGTCCTGGATCTTGTGCTATTTTAAGTTTTTAGTCAGTGACCTGGATAAAGGTATGTATAGAATGCTAATCAAATTCACAGATGACCACTAAATTGGGAGCGAAAGTTAATCTACCTCCTGCAGCTTATATACGTAAAGTTAAATTTCTGAACCCAACTTTATAAACTGTGTTTTAAAACTTTATATTTATCCCTATTAAATTTAATTTAATTGGATTTGGCCCAAGGTTGTATCCTGTCAAGATTTTTTTTAATCCTGACTTTGTAATCCAGACTATCAGCTATCCCTCTAAGCTTTATGCCATCTGCAGTTTTGACAAGGATGTCTTTCTAAGTCATTGATAAAGGTGTCCCACAGCCCAAGGCCAAGTTCAGACTTGCAGACTTCCTGAAATACTCTCTACTAAGCTACACTACCACTCTTTCTTATAAATTTAATAGACAAGGGATTAATAGGAACAAATGTAAAATCTTAATGTTTGGGTTCAAAAAAATCAATTAAACAAGTATAAGATGAGCAAGAGAAATGACAATATAGAAGTTTATCTACAGAAGAACTGGCTGACTGAATGAATTGCAAGCTCATTATAAGTCAATAGTGAGGGGCATGGTACCTTAAAAAAGCAAAGGCAATCTTGAGTTTCATTAAGAAAGGCACTGTGTTGAGGAATGGGAAAGCAGTAGTTTGGATGTACTCTGCTCTGGTTGGACCAAATATGGAATGTATTTGTTACATTTGGACCACAATTTATAAAAGACATTGATTAACTGGAGAGCATCCAGAAGAGGGCTACCAAGATGGTTAAGGGACTTTAAAAAATCATTGCATACAAAAATCCTCTAAAGAAACTGAAAATCTTTCACCTGGTTAGTCACAGTGAGTGTGTCAACAACTATTATTAAGTATTTACTATATTGCCAAGAACTGAACTAAGCACTGGGGATACAAAGGAAGGCAATAAACATGCTAAGTGGATAAGTGGCACAATGTAGAGAGCACTGGGCCTCGAGTCAGTAAGACTTGCATTCAAACCCAGTCTCAAACACTTAGTAGCTGTCATCTTACCTCAGTTTGCCTCAGTTTTCTCATCTGTAAAACAGAACAATATTAGCACCTACCTTACAGGGTCATTATGAGGCTAAAATGAGATAATATTTATAAAGCACTTTGTAAACCTTAAAGCACGCTTAATCATTCTTAAAAACACCATCCCTGTCCTAAAGGAACTCATATGTTAATGGGAGAGAAAACATTCAAAAAGCTATAAATTCAAGATATACACAGTTGTAAATTGGCAATACTCTCAAAAGGAAGGCATAAGTAGTCAGGCAGAATAGGAAAGGCTTTCAGCAAAAGGTGGGATTCACAATGAGTTCTGAAGAAAGTCAGGGAATTCAGGAATCATGAGGGTGAGCATTCTGGGTACAGAAGACATTCAGTGAAAAGGCATGGAATCTGGAGATAGTGAATCATGTTCAAAGAGCAATAAGAAGGGCAATGTCACTAGCGTTTATGGGGAGACTAAGATGTAAGAAGACTAGAAAGGTATGAAAAGTTTTAAAAGCCAAGCAGATACTTTTATACTCTACAGTGGAGATAATAGGAAACCACTTTAACTCTTAATTGGGGGTGGGAGCAATGACACAGGCATAATCTTTAGGAAAATCAATCCAGCTATTACTGGGTGGAGGATGGATTGGAGTGGGGAGAGATTTGAGACAAGAAAATCAAGCAGAAGGTCATTGTAATATTCAAGGCATAAGTTGAAGATGACCCTAACCAGGACCACAGTGTGTGGGTAGAGAAAAAAGGGAATGCATACAAGAGATGTTATAAAGGTAGAAAATTCAGCAATATGAAGAGAAGGAGGCAGTATAGGGTTGAATTTGGAGCAGACACTAAAGCTTCCACAAGGTCAACCAGAACAAAGAATGGTAACTGATCATATTCCATGAGATGGCCCCTATAGCCAATTAACCCTCACTACACTTAAACAATAAATTTTATGATATAGAGATATTTTCACTTTTAATATTTTAGAGAAAAAATTCACTAGCTTCATCATTTTCCTTATGGAATTCCCAGTGGTTCCTAATGATCTTAATGGTCACAGCTTGGGAAATGCTCCTTTATTGTCTTCTTTTCCCAACATTTATCCCATATGGAAAGCTGGTAACACAGTTTGAATAGATTACTGGGGTTGAAATAAGGAAAGGAATGTTTATTCTGAAGATATAACAATAACGGAAGTTCAATCATTTGATCCAACACTTCAGAGACACACTTTCCCCTCTACTACCTCAGTCTTCTGAAAGTGGGCTCACTCAGCATATTTCCTACATAATATTGGGACTATTTAGTTCATGTCTAGCTGTGACATGACTCCCAGATGAATCCTCATCCCAGCTACCCTAAGCTGTGTCACAAAGGTCACTCCTAAAGACACTTCTTGCTCCTCGGGGGTATTGCCACCGAGTTAGCTACAAAACTCTGACAATAAGACACCAGGATGCCACTCTCCCTTCACCTGAAATAAAAGAGCAAATATTGACCCAGGCAAACAATCCAGGTCCATTTCCAGGGAACCACAGGGTGGCCTCAGTAGGGAAGGACTAAGACCTTTCCCCTTCCAGCATTGCTGTCAGTGGAAGCCATTGGAAGTGCGCAAAAGATCCACCAAGAGCATAGATGAAGAGAAAATGACCCAAGAGACTAGGCAAAGGCTGACTCAGTCCCTTTTGAAGACATATATCAGTTCCAGGTATGCAGCCAATCAAGACAGACCTCTTCTACCCACATAGTTATCATACTGAATTCACTGAAAAATGTCTACAAATGCTCCGGTCTCTCTCGGGCACCAACATCCCACAATATCACAATTGTCCTGGAAGCAGCTTCCTCAGCCTCTCTGCAGGAGCAATGCTAGGCCAGGTACCCTGTGTATACACTACATTCCCATTACACAAAGTCCATGATAAATTCCACAGATTACTTTCCAAACCATCCTGCTGCTTTCTTTTTGAACCTCCTTCCATTCTCTCCAAAGCCTTCTACAAAATGTTTCAAGGACTTTCTTTCAATGGCATCACTAATGCGTATCATCCCTCCACCCCCTTCCAGTTAAACATTGTGATAAAGGATAATGAAGCAAGAAAAATCCACACAGAGGTCATGTCTAAAAATGGAGGCCTCTTCCTGCACCCTGAGTCCATCAACTCTCTGAGAAAAAGGCTTCACCCTAGGTGGAGATGGGTTTGGTCATTGCTTTGATCAGAGTTCTTAAGTCTTTCAAATTTGCTTTTCTTTACAATGTTTTTCTCTTTATATAAACTGTTCTTTTTGTGCTCCCTTCACTTTGCATCTGTTCCTGCTTTCCAAGATCCTCTGCGATTGTCTCTTTCATCATTTCTTACAGCACAATATTTCATTACATTCATATGACATTATATTCTCATATTCTTTTCTATATGCCAAATGCAAATCCATCATTCCCTCCTGCTTCCTATTTTCCTATTTTCCCCAGGCAAAGGATTTATTTGTTTACTGTGTCCTGATACCACAAATTTCATGCTCAATATGTTGGAGACTTAACAGACCTATCCCTAAGTCCTATTCTTTTTTTGTGCACAGGAATTATTGTGGAAACAGTTGTTTTAATCCAGTTCCTAAGAAAGCAGTGGCCAAACTTGTAGTCATATGAACATAAATTATTGGAATTGTAGATCCATAACTGATCAATTCTCAATAACGAAAAAACAAGTCAGAAATCCTACTTCAGACATGTTTCTTCCCCAGTTGAGCCAGGGAAAACAGTATTGGAGAGACATCTATTAGCATAAAATGCTACCATTCTACATGGAAAGAGGCACCCAAACAACTCATTTCCAGGGAAGGAAGCATTTTATTTCAGTGTAGTATAACATATAGTATAACACCTGGGGTGGCAGGTGGTATAATGCATAGAGTGTTGAGTCTAGAGTCAGGAAGACTCATCTTCGTAAGTTCAAATCTGACCTCAGACGCTTACTAGCTGTGTGACCCTGGGCCAGTCACTTAACCCTGTTTGCCTCAGTTTCCTCATCTGTAAAATAAGCTGGAGAAGAAAATGGCAAACCACTTCAGTATCTTTGCCAAGAAAACTCCAAACTCCAAGAAAACTTACAAAGGGTCAGATATGACTGAAAGGACTGTAAAATAACACAACAAACAGAGTCCCCTATAAACCATTCTTAATTATTCTAATGATGACATCAGTACGGTGATGTGATTTTGTTCTCTGTCTCACAAAGAATGAAGACCCTTAGGAAGCTGAAATCAAAGCAATTCTCTGTAGTATACTTTTCAGGTCTTTCTGAAAAACACAGAAAGAAGGAGCAAATGTACACACATTGATGAATAAATTTGGATTTAGAGATATGACCACTCACACCTTGTACCCGCCCCTTCTAGGCTGCTGGTGGTGATTGGTGGGCTATTCCTTCTGTGTGGCCTGACCTCAGTCTGCCTCCGCTGTTGCATCAGTCGACAGCAGACAGGAGAGGAGGTGGGACCCCCACCTTATGAAGTGACAGTCATTGCTTTTGACCATGATAGCACCCTCCAGAGCACCATCACTTGTGAGTACATCCTCATACTTGTATGGGGGAGCCAAGGGAGAGAATCACTTGAAAGAATGCTAGTCTAAATTGTAAGCCTTTGGGATGTTCTGAGTAGATCTGCATTCTCAAGAATACAGAGTATTTTTATATTTGTAGATATTCTGAGTGCTAGAGAGGATAAGGTAATGGTGAGAGTCAGACATGCAAAAGGAAAGATTTTGTTCCCATGTTAAGAAACATAAAGGATCCAACAAGGAGGGGACTGGAGTGGATCAGAACTTTACTATGTGGTAATGGTAATCTACGAAGAAAAGACCCTTGTTGTGACAAAGGGACCATGAAAGATTAATATATCCTTTTAAAATGTGTTCCTGGATCACATCTATCCATCTCAACAGTCTGTCTATGATATCACTGAAAGATATTTTGTGGGAACATATGGTTGTCCCTCATAACAGATTCAAAAGGTTCATGATGGCCCTATCTTAAAATGTTCTCAGCTTCTACTGAAAATACAGTTATTGATCTATCATGCATGTATTATTCTGTCTTCTTGTATATTTTCAATCTGTACTACCTCCAAAGGATGCTGCATTTTAAAATTTTACTACGACTAGATGGCATAATTGATATTGTGTTGGGCCTGGAATCAGTAAAACCTGAGTTCAGATCTTACCTCAGACATTTAGTATGATCTTGGGCAAGTAATTTAACTTCAGTTTGCTCAGTTTCCCCATCAGCAAAATGGGAATAATAACAGCACCTACCTCCCAGGGCAGTTGTAGAGATAAAATGAAGTAATATTTCTAAAGTGCTTTACAAACCCTTAAAGTGCTATGTAGATGCTAACTAGAATTAGTATTGTTATTATTACTGTCCACTGTATAAAATACACTTTTACTTTTCCCAAAATTCATGTCTTTCAAAATCTGAGGAGTATCCTCCCCACTAGTTCCTTTACCTTGGTATTTGGTGAATAACTCCATATCTATGTAATCCGTACCCCTTCACAGTTTTATAGACTTTAATGATATCCCCTTTTAATGAAAGTGGGAAATGTTTGTTTTTCCTGGCTGAAGAATCATATACTTTAGTCTGTTCTCCCTATAACCTCTTTATCATTACAGTGACTCTTTTCTTGCTGAGAGTTCTCACCACCAAAGTTCTTAATACTGTTAAATGCTTCATGGTTCTATTACTCCATCTGCTTTGCTCTTGCATCCTAAGCATCCTAAGATGGGCCTTTCCATCTTGCTTGCCACTGAAACCTCCTATATATGCCTCATCCATTAGAATATTAGCTCCTTGAAAACAGGAGCTATCTTATTTTTCTATTTGTGGCCCCAGTGCTTATCATGTAATTAGCACATTTAATAAGAGCTTTTTCATTCATTCACTCATTTCTCGAGTTCTGAGACTATCTTTTTCCAAATTCAGTGATTGGCCTTGAATTAATATTCCAGGAGTGAAAGTTTTTGTTTCAAGTTTTTGTCCAGTTTTGTCCAGTGACAGTTGGAGAAATCAAGTTTTTATACTATGACAGAATGTTTTCTCTTTCTTGAAAGACACAGAAAGATGTCAGGTAGAACAAAGATAGGCCATCTAAAGAACTCTGATTGTGTAAATGTATTCATCAAAAGATTTCTGAGTATAGCAAGAAGGAGGAATCAGCTGGCCAAAGGGCAGTACAACTAGAATCTGGAAAGCAGGGAAAGATGAATCCAGAGCACTGGGGCAAATGGTTTTTTAAGGAGAGGAGGAAGATGCCTCTCGATCAGGAATCTAGGGATTTCCACAGGGGTTGTGGGAATGGATTTGAAGGTCAGAGGGTTGGTGTTCATACTTTGCATATTTGCAGAAAAGAAGATAACCTCATGCATTAAGGTCAAGGTCTGCTTTTCAAGCATGACTCCCATGCTCTAGCTCCTTTTTTCTCTCTCTCTGACAGCTCTTCAATCAATCTTTGGACCAGCAGCTCGTAGAATCTTCGCAGTAGCTCACTCTCACAACCCCATGCAGATACCTTCATTGTCCTCGACCCTGGAGACACCCCCAGGCTATGAGGAAGCTCTTTGCATGAGCCGCTTCACTGTGTCCAAGTGTGGGCAGAAAGCTCCTGATCTGGCTCCAGTGCCTGAAGAAAAGCAACTGCCCCATGGGGAGAAGGATGTTCCCCAACAACAGGTAGTTGACAACTGACAGTCTCCTGGGTTGTGAGAACCAAGTGTAGTACTTGGAGCACCCTTCTCTCACACATGGAATGCCTAGAATAGCTATCCCAGGTTCAAAGTATGGTCTGTAGTCACTTAAAACTCTACATCTTGAGCCTCTTCCAATAGGTTTACCTTTTTCTCTAGTTAGCCAGATGACACAATTTGTTCAAAGCAAAGGCATTTGATAACATACAACACAGTAATAAAATCAAAATAAAACATTCCTTCCCATAAACCTGGAGAACACTCTCCCACAAAGATACACACAGGGGTGGTGCTGGAAAATGGACACAAGAGGGGCACACTCTTAGAGAATGTGTTTCCAAGACCGTATGTGGAGAGCCAAATCACTTCCAAAGCTACAGGACCACAAGTTTCCTCTGATGAAGTCACCATTCTCATTGTTCTTATTTCTTGATTGGTCGAGAATTTCCACTGGGTGTCTACTCTGCTAGTTGCTAATATTTTTGTAATAAGTGATGGGTGTGAAGTCTCACCTGGGAACTACTTTTCTGATTTCCAGTGATCTAATGTTGACTTCTGGGTGTGATAATCTCTGCAGGACATTGCTCCCTACTACCAGTTTCTGGGCTTCTTGTCTTTAGGGTCACTTGCTGACCATCTCAACTCTCACTTAATGGTGTAGTGACTCGTCTCCCCATGCTAAGGGCATATTGATGAAACTTTACCACACCCCACTAGCAAAAGGTAAAGAGAGTACCTCAAGGATGATTAAGTTTCCTTTTTTCTTTTTTTAACTTATTTTATTTTTCATTTATGGAATAAAGCAAGCATTTTAATAGCATAATGTAATAAAAAAAGATGATTGCACATGAAACTGCAAATCTATGTTGTACAATTTGCTATTCCTTTTAAATATATAATAAAGTTATTGTGTAAATTTCTTTTTTTCCTTTTTTCCCTTTTTTCTTCCCTTTCTCCCCCATCTTAGAGATAGCTACCGTTAGACTCAAATAAGTATACATGTGTATGTTTATGTATGTTTGCATACATATATAGCTAAATATATGTAAAATTATTCTATACATACTTGTATTTATCAATTCTTTCTGTGGATGCAGATAGCATCTTTCTTCTTATCTGCAGGGAGATTGTTGGCCTCTATTCCAGACAACCATACCACTTAGGGTCAGATATTCCTTATATACCTTATGGCTCAGCATGTAAATAAATTTAAGCCAGATCAAAAGGCAAGCTAAGGTGGAAAGGAGAGTGTTGTCCACTTTTCTAGACCTTATTATGCACATCTATCAGCAACAAAAATCCAGTTCCTCAGGTATCATATTTTGGCCAGAGAAAAACTTTGTCTCTAAGAATTTTCCTTTCAGTAAAGAATATGAAAATCTCTGTATTCCAAAGAGGTCATAAAAGTGGGAAAAAGGACCCACATGTACAAAAATATTTATAGCTGCTCCTTTTGTGGTGGAAAAGAATTGGAAATTGAGGGGATGTCCATCAATTGGGGAATGGCTGAAAAGTTGTGCTATATGAACATAATGGGATACTGTTGTGCTATAAGAAATGATGAGCAGGGGAACTTCAGAAAAACCTGAAAAGATTTGTATGAGCTGATGCTGAGTAAAACGAGCAGAACCAGGAGAACACTGTACACAGTAACAGCCACAGTGTGCGATGACTGACTTTGATAGACTTAGCTCTTCTCAGCAATGAAGGATCTAAAACAACTCCAAAGGACTCATGATGGAAAAGGCTATCCACATTGAGAGAAAAAACTTTGGCATCTGAATGCAGATGGAAGCACACTATTTGCTCTCCTTTTGTTTTGTTGTTTTATTTCTTCTTTCTCATGGTTCCTCCCATTAGTTCTCATTCTTCTTTACATCATGACTAATGTGAAAATATGTTTACTGTGAATGTATAAGTAGAGCCAATATTAGATGGCACACCATCTTAGGGAGGGGGGAGAAGAAGGAGGGAGAGAAAATTTAAAACTTAAAATCTTTTGGACGTGAATGTTGAAAACTAAAAATTAATTAATTATTTTTTGAAAGAATATGAAAATCTTAGCAAATTACTTGCAGGGTACATGAGAACATATGTAAACATATATCATGAACAACATAAACTGTTAAATAGGATCCAACTTCATAAGTCATGGCATTCATACTAGCACAACATACATTCAAACATAATATGAACAGAACACATGATATATTTAACAGGGCAGTATGATACTTTGTCAAGAACATTGGCCTGAGAGTGGATGGGATTTGAAACCAGGCTTCAGGACACCCCTGAATCCAACCCTTTCCTCAAGCAAATTGCTTGACCCTCCCTGGGCCTCAGGATCCTCAAAGACAAAATGAGGGTTTGCATTAGAGGACCTCTAAGGTTCTTTGTGATTGTTAATTAAGGAGCCCATAGACTAAACAAAGATAAGAAACATCAATGTAGTACAAAACATATAACATAACAGTTACAGTTAGTGACCAAGTACATTAATCCCTTGCAAAAACATAGAGAAAACATGCATAGCAATAATGCATGTCCAACACTGCATAGCAGCATACGTAGCAATGACAGAAGTGTATTAAACAACAAACATGCAAATCATTTGCAACATAGGTTTTAATTATACACAAAGCACCCAGGTCATGCACTGGGGCAGTGGTGTCATTTGACTCCATTTTTCTTACTTTTCCAAAAGCACTATGTTGTTCTTATTTAGTCATTTTAGTCATTTCCAACTCTTAATGACCTCTTTTGGGGGTTTTTTGACAGAGATACTAAAGTGGCTTGCCATTTCCTTCAGCTCATTTTACAGATGAGGAAACTGAGGCAAACAGAATTAAGTCACACAACTAGTAAATATCTGAGACCAGATTTGAGCTCAGGAAATTCCTGACTTGAGGCCTAGTACTCTATATACTGAGCCACCTAACTGCCCAAAAGCACTATATGAAAGCCTTTTCACTTCCCTAATAGAGTTAGCATTTGTATCATGACCTTCTGAGCTTATAAACAGACCAGGTTGTCAGTGTATTCAGATGTTCTGGTCTGCATTCCTATTCCTGAACTTCTACTTGGTTAGGTCTTGCAGGTGTTTCTGTTTTCTTAAGTACTTCAACAACTTAAGTACTAAACATTAAAGGTGTGTACAACTCTTTTTCTCTATCTGGTCAGAGGTCCCCCTTGGTTTGGGATAGATTTTCTCTGATCTACCAGGAGATACCAACACCCAGTTTTGTCCTCATCTGAGTCAACTTCCAAATCCAGATCTAGATCTGACAGTCTCATGTAACTGGTGAGAAGTGCTCTTCTCAGAGTATAGTTGACTCATTTTTCATCTCTCCAATCCATTGTGAGGGCCCTCTCCAGTCATCCTGATCTCTATCTGGTCACTGGACCCAGATGGTTCCAGAGGAGAAAGTGAGGCTGGTGACTTTGCACAGCCCTCCTTCACTTAAATCTAATTCACTTGCAAGTTATGGCATCACCTTCCTGATGTCATGGTCTTCTTCGAGAACAAAGGACAAACAAGGACACCAACCAATTCATTGTTAAATCTTATCGATTCTACCTTCAGGACAACTCATATAGGTCTTCTACTTTCCATTCACAGACAACACCACTATAATAAAGGCCATGACTGCTTCTCACCTGGATAATTGCAACAGTCTTCTGATTGGTCTTTTTACCTCAAGTCACCTCACCCCAACCCCCATTCATCCTCCAGTGAGCTACCAAAGTGATTTCCCTAAAGCACAGATCTGGCCATGTCACTCCCTTACTCAGCAACCTTCAGCAAATTCTCACCTTTAGGATTAAATATAAAGTCCTCTGCTTGGCTTTTCAATCCCTTCACAAAATATGGCCCCTTCCTACCTTTCCAATCTTTTTATAATTTATTCCACATCCCCTATGATCTACCTCCTTATTGTTCCTCACATATGACATATCCATCTCCTTTCTCTTTGCCATTACTGCGTACTAACTGTTTCCCATGCTTGGAATAATCTTCCCTCTTGCTAAGATTAGCTTCCCTGGCTTCCCCCAAGATTCAGCTCAAATCCCATTTTCTGTAGGGGGCCTGTAAAGCCCATCCCCACCCTTACTCCCATTTTCTTTAGTGCCTTCCCTCCAAGATTACCCTCCATCTACTCTGTATATAGTTATTTAAGTGTTGTCTCCCACATTGCGGGAGGGAACACATGTTTTGGAAGCTCTTGTAGAGCTGGGACAGTGTTTTTTACTTTTTTTAGCACAGTGCCTAGCACATGTAACCTTTAATAAATGTTTGTTGACTTACTGACTATTCAAGACAGAATTTAATTAATTCCACCCGATAGCCAAAGGTGATTGTGATATATTTTATTCAGTCACTTGATTTGTAGTCTAGAAATGTGTCCAATCTTTCACCTTGACTTGGTATAGCTCTTCTTCTTTCTACTATCTTGTGTGTTCCCTTTACATCAAAATTTCTTTGCAGATCTCTTTCCTTGCTGAAGATCTTGCTAATAAATTGATGTATTTCACTGTCACTATTTCTATCAAAGTTGACCCCATACCTAGGCAACGGGACTCCTTTAGCCTATTATTCAGCTGAGAGATGTATATTTCCTACATGTTCTAAGAGTCCAAGTACTTAGCTCACAGACATACATAGTTCTTAACCCAAACACCACCAGGTGTTTAGTGATACCACTGAGCCTCCTACTTAAGCCTTAACCATATTCAGCAGGGTCTGATTGGGAGTTACTTGGAAAGTAATGAAGTATGGTTCCAGATTTCTTTGTTTCTTCTAAGGTCAACACCTCCCTAAGGGCTTACAATTGCCAAGTACTGTGCTAAGCATACAAACAGAAAGAAGTTCAGCTTTTGCCCTCAAGGACCTCCCTAAGTACTTTTCTTTCAAAGTCAGAGTGGATTCTAAAAAGGATTAGATGTAGTAGTCAGTCAATAAGCATTTAAGTACCAGCTAAGTGCCAAGTATTCTGTCAGTTGCTAAATATTCAAAGCGAAAAATGAGATGATTTTTGCCCTCAGGGGGAAATATTTGTCCCAAAACACCTTAGCTACAGTAGGTTCTTCTAAAACACATATCCAAGTGTCCTATCATTAGTAGGCTTAGCAGTGATAATATAATTCTCTACAAAAGATTGACAATAACCACTGAATCCTAGAATGATTCCTTATTGGGTATACTTGTTCTCACAGAGTAAAATAGTAATCAGTAGGATGTTAATTATAATTTTCCTTTTTCCAAGATCCAACAGCTTGCTGGTCCTTATACTTCCAAGTACACAAAATATTTTGGAAGTATTATGCTTTGAACATATTGGATATAACATTCCTTAGAGACCTCAGTTGCCATTTAGGACTAGTAAAATCTGTTTCTTATTCAGTCATGTCCTTCATCATGTAGAGTCATAGAGTCAAATGCCTTCTTGGGTGATACCAACTGCTGCTTTGTAGTGTGTGATCAGTTATATAGACTACTATAGCACAGTAAGATGTTCTCTCTAGGGGATGGAGTTTGAGTCCATGAGGGTCAGTCTCTCAATTTATGTTTGTGTTACTTTCCATAATCCATCATCATGCAGCTACTCCAACTCTCAATCACCCAAAGGAACCCGAGTCAAATATTGGTGCAGTGCAACAAAGGTGACACTCACTGATGTTATACCCTATGAAAGGGGTTCCAAATTATCAACTGTATTTCCATTTGGCTGTGACCCAGCTTCCTAAGTAACAAAGATTGTTTTCATCCCATTCTTAGGCAATTACTTTAGCCTTGGACCTACATGGCCTACAAGGCACAGCATCTGTATTCAAATTAGTCTTCCCTATCCCTGGCCAAGGATGCATTCTGAACTCATCCTCATATACATGCTACCAGGCAGGTAGAAATAAACACAAAATATAGATTAGTGGATTGTCATCTGTTTCAAATTTAAATTTAACTCTATATTCATGGCATTTAAACTTCAAGACCAAGAATGCTAGTTTGTATATTGAATAATGGATCTCACTATAGGTAACTCTTCTATTCCCAAATGCAGTTGGTTTCTGGTGACCCTAACCCTTTTGGTAACAGAAACCAAACACCGCGAGGTGTTTAGTGATACCACTGAGCCTCCTACTTAGTCCTTACCCGTATTCAGCAGTGTCTGATTGGGAGTTACTTGGAAAGTAATGAAGCATGGTTCTAGATTTCTTTGTTTCTTCTAAGGTCAACACCTCCCTCTAGCATTCCAGGTGAGTTTCAAAAGGAATCTGACCGGCTCTGTATCAGCTAGCATTGGTGTGTATCCAAGACGGTTGACCGAATCCTGAAGAGTATATTCACATTTCTCTTCCAATGATCTCCAAATAGTTTTAAAGGGGGTTGGGCTAGATGTCCCATGTTCACCTAGCTGATTTGGGTTCTTCCAAAACACATATCCAAGACTCTTATCATTGGCAGGCTTAGCAGTGATAATATAATTCTCTGTAAAAGACTGATAATAGCCACTGAATCTTAGAAACACTTTCAGTTTGTGGAGGTTCTTTAACCAATCAGTAAGCACTTCTATAACCTATGGATCAATCCTTACTCCATGTTAAGACTCTATGAGACTCACATATTTGACAGGGTCCCTACAAAACTGACATTCATCAGTTGTTGGTTTTAAACTAGCTTCTTCTACTTGATCTAACACTTTCAGTAAGTCAAGTCAGTGAGTATTTATTAAGGGTTTACTATGTGCCAGGTACTGTACTAGGCATACAAACAGAAAGAAATACAACCTCTGTCCTCAAGGACCTTATAATCCAATGGGGGAAAACAACACATAAAGGAGTGTTGGAAAGGAGAGGTGGAAAGGAAGGAACACAGGTATGGTAAATAAAGTCCAGAGGCAGGAATTGAATCTGAAGAGGAATAAAGATATGTCTGTCCTAGGCATTAGCATTAAGATAAAGGTTCTGGGAGGAACCAGCCAATCAAAAGAAGGGACTGAAGGGCTGGAGAGTACTTCCAGTGTGAGAAATTCATCACTAGAGTGAGCTTTCAGGATAAAAAGGCATCTGTGGCATGGTAGAAAAAGTTCAGAGTCAGGGGTAGATCCTGAAAGGGAATTAGTCTTTCTTTATATTCTAAAGACACCAGCACTCCAAGTAGTTTTCCTACTACCTTCGCCATAATTGCTGAAATGAGAACATTGTTCATGATTCTTTGGGGGCCCAGGTTCAAACTCTTAGAGTTTTGCTAGGAGAATAACAACTGTCTTCTCCTTATCTTCCTCTGACGTGGGAATCTGTCAAGAACTTCTATATAAGTCCAGTACTAAAAACCACTAGCTACCCAACAGGCATTCCAGACCATGCTGAACTCATGGAATGGTGTACTACTCCACCTAATTCTCTGATTCAATGTCTGGTAATCTATACATATCTATGAAGATGCCATTGATGAACAATCCTTTGTGTGTGTGTGGCATTGGTGGAGTGGGGTTGTGTGGTTCTGAAGTCTTCCATATCTGAGAAGGCTATCTTTTGAAATCACTTTTTAAAGGACAGGTAGTCATTAAATTAGATTCTGTGCATCACTCCTTAGGAAGACTCTTCAACACATTCACACAGTGAGAATGAACTGGTCTTTGCACTGAATTTCTTTCTCAAATGACCTTTTCATTTCTTAGATTCTAGAAAGTATTACGAGTCAAATTTTTCTGCATCCACTGTTGGGGTAGAGGAGTCAGTACTACTTTGATGATTTCTCTCCTCATAGACATCCACATTCCTGTGTAGATTTCTGCCCAGGGTACATGGATTGTCAAGATGTCTAGAAACAGAGGTTCAGTTTGCTTCCCACAATGCTAATTGGTTGTTGTCCTTCATTCTTGAAGAGGAACAAAATGACATCACTCTGCTAGACACAAGTTTCAAAGTATCCCACTGTGGCTGATCAGAGCAATATGAGTTCAGAATGTTCTGCCACAAGTCAGGCAAAAATAATTCATGTGAATATTTGGGGTGTATTCTCTAAATTTGTGCTTCCTGTGTTTCCTTCGAGCTGTTTCAATTCTGCTTTGCTCATAGAGCATAGTACCTTCTCTGATGTGGCCATGTCATGCTGAGTGGTCCTGTGCCAGTGTCTTCCATGTCACACAATCAATTCCAAAGTTCTTAAGTGAGATCTTGAGAATGTCTTTGTATCACTTCTTCCAACCACATTCTGTGAATGCTTGCCCTGTGTGTGTTTACCATAAAACAGTCTTTTTGGCAAGCTTATATTTTGCATTTGAACAACATGGCCAACTCATCGGAATTGTGCTCTCTGAAACAGAGTGTGAATGCTTGGCAGTTTGGTTCGAGTAAGTACCTTATCCTGCCAGGTGATCTGCAGGATCTTCCTAAAACAATTCAAATAAAAGTGATTCAGTTTCTTGGCATTGTGCTGGTAGATTGTCCAGGTTTCACAGGCATACAACAATGAGGTCAGCACTATGTCTGTGGAGACCTTCAGTTTGGTGGTCAGTCTAATACTTCTTCCCTCCCATACTTTACTTCAGAGCCTCCCAAACACTGAGCTAGCTCTGGCAATGCGTGCATCAACATCATTATCAATGTGTACATCCCTGGAAAGTACACTACCAAGGTAAGTGAATTTAAAATTCAGAACTTTTGCATTTGCTGTAACTGATGGTTCCACATATGGATGATGCGGTGGTGGCTGACGGGGCACTTGTTTTTTCTTGGTGTTAATTGTTAGGCCAAAATTAGAACAGGTTGTAGAGAACTGATCCATATTTTGTTGCATCTCAGCTTCAGAAGCTGCATTGAGTGCACAAAAATCTGCAAACAGAAAATCATGCACCAACACTCCCTCCACTTTGGTCTTGGCTTGGAGCCTTTTCAAGCTGAAGAATTTACCATCAGTGTGGCAGCTGACCTCAATGCTATGTTCATCCTCATTGAAAGCATTTGACAACATGGCTGAAAACATCATGCTAAAAAGCATGGGAGCAAGTATACAACCATGTTTCACTCCATTGGTGACTGGAAAGGCAAGAGAACATTTTCTATTATCTAGAACCTGGGCCAGCATGCGAATACAGACTATCCCAAAAGCCTGTGTATTTTAATCTCAAATAGTTTAGTGAGCTAGTTAAGCTTGTAGAGCTTAAAAACAGCACCCAAATTTTTTAAGACAGCCTGTATTTTGAAGAGGCTAGAGTAGGCTTTGATCAGTGCTGATACAACAGATATATTCACCTGGTTTAGACACTGCCTCACTCAAAGGAGACGTTTAATATAAATCTGTTGATTAATTGCTTAGTTTTGCAGCTTAAGATTCATGATGTTGTTGTGGCTGTTCAGTTGTTTTCAGTCATGTCTTATTCTTCATGAGCCCATTGGATTTTCTCAGCAGAGATACTGGAATGGTTTGCCATTTCCTTCTCCAACTCATTTTACAGATGAGGAAACTGAGACAAATGAGGTTAAGTGACTTGCCTAGGGTCATACAGCTAGTAGGTATCTAAGGCCAGATTTGAACCCAGGAAGATGAGTGTTCCTGACGCCAGGCCCAGGGCTCCATCCACTGCACCACCTAGCTGCCCCAAACTCACAGTACTACAGCCCTAATATGAATAGTCATCACCAGATATAAATAGAAAACTAACCCATAAAGAGCTACTTTTGCAAGTATTTCTCATAGAACAATGGACATGCTCTCCTCACCTGGGATGTTCTCTCTGAAGCAGCAGGGCATTACATCATCCATTGTCACAGTCACTGTCACTTGAGGCCATACAAGTACCAGTATGAGCAGTGCCTCAGAAGTCCTTCCTGATTCTGGTCTAGGGGCATTCAGCTTCTGAAATCCTAGCACCTGACGTGTCCCTCAAGTACACTTAGCACATGCCTGATCATCCATTCTATATTTGGAACAAAATATAGCACTGAGCTAGAGTTCATCTTACCTGAGGTTTGCATGACCTTTGTTCATAAGTCCCAGGAGGGGTGGCTCTGCTCAAGTCAATAATCATTTATTAAGTACCTAATATGTGCTAGGTACTGTGCAAAGCACAGGCTCTACCCAATGAACCATCTGCCTTTCTTTCCTACAGTTTAATAGTGGAATCTGGTTGAGTCAGGGAACCTTCCCTTTTGATTTCAGTGATCCATGAAAAGGAAGGAGTTTTAGAACCTGAGAAGTTGTTTTCTGTTTCATCAGTATGCAATCCTTGTTCATCCCCTTGTCTTCAGATTGGTTATACCATTTCTGAGTACCTGGGGGGACTATTCCTTCTGCTTACTCAGCTGTGGCTGGGTCAATAGCAAAATTTTACGCATAGTCAATCCTCTCAAGAAATTAAATCAGTCAGGTACAACTGTACCTGAACACTCCAAAGGCACTGGGTTCCTGATCATGGCTCTGTATAGCAGCTTCCCTAAACTGAGCAGAAAGTCTGTCCTTCTGAGAGGCAGTTAGGAACTTCATACAGGTGTCATTGGCACCTTCTGCATTACCACACTGACTTTTCAGCACTTGGAAGCATTTAAATACCTTAGATTTAGAGTATTGTATTTCTAATGTACATACAACATCATAGGAAGGTCCCCTGGAATTCTACAATAATAATACATGCTTCTCTTTTTAAGTTTGGTACCCTGACATTCGGTCAGTTAATCAATGAAAATTTATTAAGCACCTACTATGTGCCGGGGACTGTGATGCAAAGAAAGATAGTCCCTCCTCTCAAGGAAGTCACAGTCCAATGGATGAGACAATATTTAAATTAATATTTACAAACAAGCTTTCTACAGGATAAATTAAAAATAATCAACAAAAAGAAGGCACTAGAATTAAGGAGTATAAATACAGGATAGTGGGATTTGGGCTGGGACTTTAGGGAAGCTACTTAAGACAGGAGGTGCAGTGAACATTCTAGGCATAAGGAACAGCCAGTTAAAATACCTGATTCAGGAAATGGAGTACCTTGTACACAAAAATGCAAGGATCACACAGTATGTTGGAGAGAGAGCTGATGTAAGGTATAAGAAGACTGGAAAGACAAGAGGAAGCCAGATAATGACAAGCTTTGAATGCCAAGAAGAGGATTTTATTCACAAATATGAGCTCTTGGTTTTGAACTGGGCTGATGCTGAGAAGTACAAAGAGTATGTATAATGAGCTAAATTTAAGTACTGACAGACTACAGGGTATTGATCTATTTTTTGGCTATTGTCAATCTGCATACCACCTGCCAGAGAAGTGTCGCTGTGCTACCCACCTATGAGTTCAAGAGATAGGGAAGATTAAGATGGATGTGTCCTATAAACCATGTGGGTCCACTCTTTTGGTAACACTCTTAGAAGACATAAAGGGCATATCTGACATCAGAGTATCTGGGTCATAGTCAAAATAGTGTCTTGATTTTTTATTTGTTATCATACTCTATCGTACATGATTTCTCTTCATTCTCAGTCAATGCCCTAGAAACAGAATTCTTATTGTTTCTGTTTAACATAGAACACCATCTAACAGAATAGCTGACTTTTACGTAGGGTTATATTTATTATATAAATATGACCCACCCTGTCACTTGAAAGACTATAATTTCTGCTTTTGTGGGAAGCAGGAAGAGGGCCATGGATGAGTGATCTCCTTTCCTTTTTCCAAAACGGGTGTTAGGTTCAAATTATATCTATATCTATCACACATCAGATATCTATAGTATAATAGATAGAATATGATAGAATAAATATGACAGAACATAATATCTGTAAGACAAAGGTACTATGCACAGAGGTTTGAGGGGGATAGGAGTGTGGATAAAAACCACTTTCTCTTTTTCTTCCAGAGGAAAGGGAAACTGTAAACTTACTCTCAAGTAGCTTGGCTTCCATCCTACCCAATGTTTAATACACACAGGACAGTCATGGATAGGAAGCAAATATATTTGTCAAAGCAGGTAGCAAAAGAGTAATTTGGGTGTTATACACTTTAGATTAGATGATAGCACATATGATGATCAGCAGCTCTGTGGCTTGGGAGTAAGATATAACCTAAACTCACCTTGGACTTGATATCACGTGAGAGGTCTACTCTTAGCAGCTTTTTGGGCTTGAAATCAAAGAATGTTTTGGGGTTCCAGGCTTCCCCACATGCCTGTGGTTCTGCGTTTGGCCTCCTGACCAGCCCTCCTCCTTCTCAGCTTCTCTTTTTCTTCAATCTCATTAACAATCCACAGTCATGTCTCTGTATTCATACATAACATCATAGAATTATTCTTTAGGGAACAGTCCCAAACCAAGCTGGGTGGGGGTAGGGCTACAACAATTTTAGAGTGCCCCATTCCAAAAGTATGTATATTAAATGAATGCTACATTTCAGCTCTTTGTCTCTGCTCCACTCCTATATTCCATTTTCTACCTGTTGCCCCATTTTGTAACTGATCACTTTAGTTGGCTATCGTTATTAGCCTAACCATTCATTCCATGATGAATTGCTATGCACGCCACATTATGACATAGGAAAAGAATTGGATTTGCATTTGAGTTTGAGTCCTATCATTGTCATTTATTAGCTGTATGACCTTGGGTCCATTATTAAACCCTTCTGAAGTCCATTTTCTTTATTTCCCTTCTGGGATTGTTGTGAGGATCACACATGGCAATGGAGGTTCCAGTGCTTTGTAAACTGAAAATTATTATATAATTATAAGCGAATTGTTTGAGAGTATCTCAACTGCCTCTTGCTATTGAAAAGGCAATGAATCATCTCTATCAGACATGGTGGGGGTTGCCCTTCTACCAAAAAAGCATCTTTTGGTATGGTGAGGTAGGAAAGAAGATGGAAGATGATGCAATAGTATTTATCATCACTAGACTTAGCTCCATCTTTAGTACGCATGCTATCAGAATGCTCAGTGAAAGAGACCACTGGCAATACAGTATCTAAAATGAGGTAAAAAGGGGATAAGAGCTGGACATCACATGATTAAAGAACCTGAATATACCCAGTGGATGGAAGGACTACAAAGACAGCACTACTGAAGATCACTATAAAAGACACAGTTTCACATTCTCTGACCAAAAATACTACTTCAATCTGAGGAGTGGAGTTCAGATGGATGGTGCTAAAGCTGCTAATTTCTGAGCCATTTAGAAGATCTCACCTACGATCTGACTTCTCACAGAACACTCTCGCAAATGGCTTTCACTTCATGTTCCCTTCTTTTGCATTGAGCCAACATAGCCACTAGATGTCAGTGGCCTCATGCCCTGACCTACCAAGTTGGCTTGGCTAAGCCACCCTTTGAATTCATGAAATCAAATTTGGCCACTCAAGGTATTAGGCCATGTCAAGTGTCTCCTGCCAAGCCTAGTTCCCTCTTCTTGGCCCATGTACTAGAGTAGTGGTAGAAGGAACTGTTTTAGAGAGTGACTATAACTTGACCCCAGAAAATACTATGACCAAGACAAGTATTTGAAATATCTTGCAAAAATAGGGTTGATCATTAAAACTGGGTTTGCTTTTCCGATTTTCTTGGTCTCCATGGGAAGCAGAAACTTCTTTTCCTGCTTTACTATATGGCATCCTTCAACCACACCTGAAGTGACAGCATTTAATAAATAAATACATGTTAATTGATTTAAATAACATATTATAGACATATGTGATACATGTTAACATGCTTTGCTCTATAAGGGTATGGAATGTTAGCAAAATGTCCTGTGAGGTTTAATTAATTCAATAATTGTTACTTCAGTGTTCTCCAAAATCTTGTTTGTTCCTATAACCTTAGCAATAACAAATTAACCCATACCCCCAAAATATACATGTATCTTTTCTCATTTATAAATTCTAAGTAATGCAGTAGAAAGAGCACTGGGCTTGGAATCAGAAAGACTCATCTTCATGAGTTCAAATCCAGCCTCAGACACTTAGCAGCTGTGTGACCCCGGGAAAATCATTCAAACTTGCTTGCCTCAGTTTCCTCATCTGTAAAATGAGCTAGAGAAGGAAAATGGCAAATCACTCTAGTATCTCTGAAGAATTTGGAATCAATTGTGTGACATGGGAGAAGCAAAGGCATGTTCACATCAAAGAAGGCAGTATACTCTATGAGCAAAGCAGAATTGTAGTAGCTCTAGAGAAATGTGAAGTATACAAACATAAGGGCAAGCAAAATAGGATCTTTTGCTGTTTTTGTTTTAGTCTAACCAAGTGCCTCTGATTGAATCTTGGTTTTATCAACCAAGAGTCTTTACTAGGAGCAAAGTACAGAAACAAGAGTTTCTTTAACTAGAAACAGTATATGTATTTGTATTGTTAATGTGATTAAAGATCTTTTCCACCCATTAATGGGTCTGCCAGCTATTAAGGGGAGTTTGATTGGGGAAGATTTGTAGGAAGGCCCATGCCTTTTGTCAACGAGGCACTGATTCTTAAGGGTTGGGATGCCCTCTGGCTCTAAAAAAGGTATAAATACTTTGAGAGTGAGATTTTTACTTTGGGGTTTAGTTTTTGGATGAAGGTTTGTGTGCCAGATGAGACTCTGGGAAGCCACTAGGCAGCCACCCCCTCCCCCAGCTTTGAAAACCCAGATGTTGGTGCTTCCCTCTCTGGCAACCATGGTCAGACTGTTGGACTTGTCTATTGATTTGTGATATATGTACTGCTTATGTCAGACAGTATGGAAGTGCTGTCTCTTGATTTCCTGAACTAAGTGAATGATATATGTGCTTTATTAGAGATTATTAACCCCTCAAAAGTTGCCTTTCCTTTTAGAAAAGCAGACCAAAGAACCTGTGATAGCAGGCCCCCCTGTGTATGTTGGGGTGCTTACTGATAAGGCAAATTTAGAGATATATCCATTCCAAATGTTCATGTGGACTACTTGTGCTGAAATGAAACAGAGCCTTCCAAGCTTATATTGGTCTGACCAGCCACAGTTGGACACATGGTACCTTGATTCCAACACAGTGATATCCTTTTGGTCCTCTTTAAGAATGAAGAAAACCCAAATGGGGTCATGAAGAGTAAGACACAACTGAAAATGACTAAACAACAATAGTAATGTAATATGATCAGCCATCTGTCCCAACTCATTCATGACTGCTCATCCTGTGAGATTTTCTGTCCTATACAAAATGAAAAGGAAGATGGTAGATTCTATATTCACTGTTCACTCCCCTGGAGTCCAGAACCTGCCCTCGAGAGGATGCTCACTGAAGCCAATAGGTGATCTGGGAAACAGGATTGGATACCCTGCTAGGTGAACCTTCTTTGAATATATTCTTTCTAAATATTACTTTAGGATCTTTGGGCATGAGAGATACCTAATTTCTGGTAATTGAATGAAGAGAGAAATAATTATTAAATAGTCAATTCTTAGGGAGATCCAGGGTTATTATCTTTTTTTTAAGGAAATCTGTCCTTGCCCAAAATTTTACCCTACCTAGACCCTCTTACCTAGGTGGAGTTGTTGCCGCATCCAACTAAAAAACACCACAAAGAATTTAATCTTAAATTTAAGGTAAATTCTGGCCCATTTTCCCAGCCTCTCATTAGAATAGGCTTAACTCTCATTATAATATTTATTCTCTAATTACTTGTTAATGAATCAGACTTGATTGAGATCCTCAGGAATACCCACTCTTCCAAGGGCATATAAGCATTGAGTGAGTTCCATGAGGGATCTTTTGGCATTTGAGATTACTGATTAATAAATTATTAATTACCCAGAAATGTGTCTCAGAATTTTTTATATCTCACAGAGTTTAGTTAAAAAAAAAAAGAAAACTCTTAAAAAGAAATCTCTCCGCTCCTTTCTCTCTTTGGGTTTTCTGCATTAAAGATACTAGAAGATAACTGGTTCTCATCAAGCATCCAGAAAAAAGTTTTAATAGTGAAGAGCAACAGTCAGGGTAACACAAGACTATTAGCATCAAAAAGAATGAGTAGATAAGCAAGAATGATAACTAGCAAAATTGGGCATGTACAATTCTGCAGGGGGAGAACAGACCTTTAAGGAAATAAAGGATGTACAAGCATTCCTGATGAAAAAACCAGAGCTGAGTAGAAATGTAGAAATGTTGAAATGCAAATACAGGAGTCAAGAGAAACATAAAAAGGTTAATGTAAGCAAGCAATCAGAAAAGACTAAAACAATGACAAATTTCCCTAATAGAGGTAATATAAATATCCCCTCTGAATCCTAATATGACCAGGGGTCACAGAGGCTGTCAATTAAAACGAGAGCCCAGCAGTGATTTTATTATGTTGGCATGATCTTAAAAGACAAAGGAAAGGGGCAGAAGAGGGAAGAAATAGCTGGGAACTGGGAGTGGGGAGCAGAGGGAGAATGGGGAAAATTACCTTGCCTAATAATACAAATAAGGAGGAAGGGGTGTAGGGGAGCAGGTAACACCTGAACCTCACTTTCATCTGAATTTTTCAAAGGAGGGAAGAATGCATACAAATACAACTGGGTGCAGAAATCCATCTCATTCAACAGAGAAATAAGAGAGAATATGTTGTATATAAGGTGAGGAATAAGAGGGAAGACAGATCCTGGAACGAATTGGTCATATGTATCAATAAATTAATTCTAACTAGGAGGGTGGATCATGAAGAAGGATTTAAAGGAAAGAAATGGCAAAAATCCATTACTAGAATAAGAAATAAGAGAGGCAAAGGAACAGAAGCAAATTGCATCAAGCCTAGAACACTGGTCCTCAAAGCTTATTACTTTGTCTATGAAAAGGGAGTAGGAAACAGAGAGAATTCCAGAATTTAACTCATCATCTTTCTCTCTAACCTTCTCCATGAGAGAAATTATTTGTCTATTAATAACTAATTATTAAATTAAAATTTAGGGTTTTTTTTTCCTATTTCCTATGCAAGGACCAGTCCTTTTAACATCAGTTAGTCTCTGATGGACAGGGTTAAAGACGAGATTGACCTAATCCCCCAGGAACATTCTCCTCAGTCTCCTCAGAGGACCCCACCCAACTAGAAGAGTTTACTTCTGATTAAAGTGTAAAAACAAACTAATCTAGGTAAATTTGGAGCAGCTGAAGACTTTTTGCTCGTCTCCTCATTAAATGCCCCCACCCATCGATTGTTCACCAATCAGATGTTCACTTGTCAGGGGTACCCACTTTTTCAAAGGTACTTAAGCATTCTACAATCTCCCATGGTCTTTGTCTTTGGTTTCTGAGAGAGATCACTGATCATAAATTTATTTTTTTGCTAGTCTAACTAATAAATTGATTATTAATTACTCAGAAACTGTCTCTTGGGCTTTTCATTTGTCTCAACCTCTTTTCGATTTCCCTATTGCTGTTGAAGGTACCACCACCCGCCCACTCACCCAGGCTTGCAACCTAGGTGTCTTTGACTCCTTCATCCCTCTCTCCACATCCAATATATTGGCAATCTATCTCTTCTATATATCTCTTATACATCTGTCCTCTAGCACCGCCACCTTGGGTAGGCCCTCAAATACCTCATAAACAGATCACATGCAATTATCTCTCCCCACTCCAGCTCATTTTCCATTCAACTATCAAATCTTATTTCCTAAAGCCTGGATCATATCACTCTCTGATTTAGTAAACTCCAGTGACTCCCTAATAGCTATAGGATCAAAAATAAAATCCTCTATATGGCATTCAAAGTCTGTACTCCACTCAACCTTTCTACTCTTTTTATAGGTTACATTCATTCCCCTCACCCCCAAACTCCCACTTTCCATGTATATATGATCAAGTGGCACTAGCCTCCTTGGTGTTAATCACAGAAGATACTCCATCTCCCAACTCTTGGCATTTTTAAAGATTGGTCACCATGCCTGGAATACTCTTCCTCCTCATTTCTGCCTTATGTGAAACTGGTTTCGTTCAATTCCCAGCTAAAATCTCATCTTCTATAAGAAATTTTTCCTCATTCCCATTATTTCTATTGCCCTCTTTCTTTTGTTTTTTGGAGGTAGGTGGTGGGAGTGAGGCAATCAGGGTTAAGTGACTTGCCCATCTAGTGTGATAAGCATTCCTATCATATCTATGTGTCTCTGCCACTTACAGAATGCAATGTCTCCTGGTTGTTATCCTTTGTTCTTTGACACCTAGTAAATCTCATCTGGAATAGAATTAGCATCATGTGCTTTGCCTCACAAAAGGAGACTAATGGCATTCAAAACCTCTTCTTCAGTTAGAACTTCAGCTAGGGAGGGATTGACTTCTACCTGAGGTAAATGGTCAATGGTCATTGATGATCTGTTAAGAACATTATGGAAATGTCTCTAGGATCATGTCCTTATCACTAATCAATGCGACTCCATCAGCACTGAGTAGTTGAGATGCACCATAGGTCTTGGGCCCATAAATAGCCTTCAGGGCATCATAAAAGCACTTTGGATTGTTACTATCAGCATAAAACTGAATTTCATCTGCCTTCTTACTGAGCCAAGAATCCTGTACCTTTCTAAGCTTTACTTGTACTTTACTTTTGATGCAATTAAATGCTACCTTCTTAGAGATGGATTAACTATCCTGCTGGTAAACCCTGAGGAGTTCTCATTTTTCACCTAGCAGGTTCTGAATTTCTCCATCATTTTTATCAAACCAGTCTTGATGTTTGCAAGTGTTCTGACCCAGATGATCAAATGTAATGCTATACACCAAATCTCTGAAAGTAGCCCATGCCTTTTCTGCTCCACTGTTGTCAACTGTGTGTTGGCTCAATTTTCCTCCAAGTTAGTAACAAACTGTTCCCTCTCAGAGAAGAGCTCTAATCTGTTGACATTAATTCTTCTGGTAGTCATTTTGCCTTGAGGATGTTGCTTTTGTTGAATGTGAATATATTTAACTTGGAAAAGATAAGCCTATGATCAGTCTGGCACTCTGCATTACACATTGCCTTTGTCACTCTCACAATCTTGTCTGTCTCTTCTCCTTATAATCACATAGTCTATTAGATGATAATTTTAGCTGCAACGGTGCATCCAAAAAGTTTTATTGTTTAGGTAAACAGAAGACAGTGTTGGTGACAATAAGGTCAAGGGATGCACAAGTCTTCAGTAGAAAGTGACCATTGTGGTTGCTGTGTCCAACTCCATTCCTCCTTAGGACTTCCTACCAAGTCTGGTGGTCTGAGCCTACTCTAGCATTATAGACACCCAGAATTATAAGCTTGTCCTCTTTTGGCACATTGATGATAAGGGTCTCTAGATCTTCATAAAATTTTTCTTTGACCTCATCAGGGTTCATCATGGTGGGAGGATGATGATGGTGGCATGGTGTTTTCCTGCAAGTGGCAATTGCATTGTCATGACTCTGTGGTTCAGTCCTTTTGGGAGGCTTACAAGCTTGCTGACTGTATTAGTTTTAATTGCAAAACCTACACCAGCTTCTTGGTGCTCCCCTTCACAGTGGCCACTCCAGAAAAATGTGTATCCAGCTCCGACTTCAGTAAGATGGCCTTCATTTGACAGCCTTGTTTCACTCAGGGCTGCCATTTGGTTGCAATACTTGCTGAATTCTCTTGCAACAAGAACAGTTCATCTTTCAGGTCTATTGGATTTTGATTTTGTATTGTCTATAAGTGTGCACACATTCCACGTGTCGATGGTGAGTGGAATTGTCTTTGCAGACATTTTTGTATCTTTTTTTGTGTTCCAACCACAGGGTGGGATCCCTACCTGCCACAGTAATCAGGCCAGGGTTGAGTACGCAGACAATTTTTAGGGCATCTTTTCTAGCCTCTTCCTCACATCAAGGGGTAAGCACTATGATACTTAAAAGCCTGCTTAGATATCCAGACTTAAAAGGCTGTCAATTCCCACTGTTGCTTCCAGTGAGAAGATGACCCTATGGCCTGGGCTGCCTGTGTGCAGGGTTGTGAGTACAGCTCCCAGTGCATCCACACCTGCTTCTTCAGCACTTGCCTGTCACCACAGGACTTTGAGATAGGTAAAATGGTAAAATGGTATGGGTGATGTCTCTTGATTCATGCATAAATTATTAGTATTTAAGTGAGGCAGAGTTGCATGAGGTCATCGGGCTCCCTCTCTCCTCCAGTCACACAGTCCAGTGGCAGAACAGAATCAAGATGACTGGTAGTGACTCAGGATGCAGTGGTTGACCTCAGTGTCTTAGATGTCTAACCAGGCTCTAAGCACTCCATAGCACCTGTGTCCACTGCCTTCATGGCCATTGGAACAGGTGGTTCTCATCTGCCCATTCTACCAGGGAAAGTCTTCACATGCTTGGGGTAGATACTCCCCTAAATCACCAATAGTTTTGAGGAAACTAAGGCAAGCAGAGGTTGTGACTTGCCCAGGGTCATACAGCTAGAAATTTATCTGAGGCTAGATTTGAACTCAGGTTTTCACGCTCTGGGGCTTAAAGCTCTCTCCACTGCACCTCCCAGAGCAAAGACAGTGAGATGATCAAAGACACTGAGACTAGAGAAGAAGTGACATGCTTGAGAAAGAGTAAGAAGAATAGTTTGGCTGGATGGGAGAATACATGATGGCCCTCATCACCTCACACTTGGACTACTGATGTTGCCAGTTGGTTGGTGTCCCTCTCCCAAGTTTCTCCCCATTTCAATCCATCTTCCATTTACCTATTAAAGTGTGATTTTCCTAAATGGTGGGTCTGATAATATCATCCACATACTCAATAAATTCTACTGAATCTCTATCATTTCCCAAATGAAATATAAAACCCTCTGTTTTTCAAAGTCTTTCATAACTTGCTCTTACCCTCCACCTACTCTGCAATTCAGTTGACAGGGTGTCCTGATCCATTGCTGACTTTGGGCATTTTCACTGGCTATCCCTACTGGCCTTAAATTCTCTTCCTCATCTCTGCTTCCTGGCCTCTGGCTTCCTTCAGACCCCAGATAAAATCTCATCTACAGGAAGTCTTTTCTCATCCATCTTAATTTTTGCGCTTTCCCTCTCTTATTTCCAATTTATCCTGTATGTAGTTTATTATATATATAGCTATTTTAATGTATCTCTTACTAAATTAAGAGCTCCTTAAGAATAAGAACTTTTTTTATATCTGGTTGTTGTTTTTTGCCTTTCTCTGTATGCCATAGACATAGCACAACGCCTGGCAAAAAGTAGGCTGTTGCTGTGTTCATCCTTCATTTTCAAAGACGACCATGACATCAGAGAAATGATGACATGACTTGCACTGGACTTTGTTTTGAGTGAGGAAGGGCTGTTCAAGATCACCAGCCTCACGTTCTCCTCCTGAGCCACGTGGACCTGTGACCAGATACTCATCAAGATGACTAGAGATGGTCCAGGATGCAACGGGAGACCTTGACCTTTTTCTCCTAAGGCCTATTCAGGTACTTACTTAGAGTGAGGGGGTGCCCATTCAGTGAATAAGCCTCTTTCTCTTTAATCAGGGAATGGCCTCTTTAATGAGCAAAAGAAAAAAATATAAGTAAATCAAGCTGGGAGGGAAAGAGCAACAAAGTTTCTTAATTGTTTATATATAAACTGTTCTTGAGATTTGATTGACTCAGAAGACTAAGGCTTAGGCCACTGATGTAACTTCCTGGTCACCTAGGTACAAAATAGCCAGGACTCAAGGGTCTAAAGTCTCTTTCCCTGAGGTTGAGGACAATAGATCAGCATGATGAACAATATTAGGAAACTTTGTTCAGTTGAGTCATTCCCTTCCTCCCCGCAAGGCTGAGTAAACATTTTGTAAACATGGATTGTGAGTATCCAGTTTCACTCTGACTTCATATCTAAACTACTAAGGACCTTTGGGTGTTCAGAGAGGACTAGAACCCCAGGTGTGATGGCTGCCAAGTCATATGCAGGGCTGCTCAGCCACCTTTGAGGTCCACCTTCACCCAACTCTCACCTGTGACTCTAAGAAACTGTAGCATGTACAGCAGCCATACCCTGGTAAACCAACGGGGCAGATGGGCTAAACCATGTTGAGGGTAACCAACAGGCCTCAGACTTGTTGGTGAGTTAGAGAAATGTCTACCCCAAACATGTGGAGACTTTTCCTGGCAGAAAGAGTGGATGAGAACTATATGTTCCAATGGCCATGACAGCAGCTAAAGGGTGATATGGAGCTCTTAGAGTTTGGTCAGGCATTAAAGACACAAAGGTCATCTAGTGCATCCTGGACTGTTGCCAGTCATCTTGACCTTTGTCCTTCCACTGTACTTTGATTGTTGTTTGTCCATCATTCTTGAAGAGGACCATGACATCAGGAAGATGATGCCATGACTTGCAAAAGAATTGGATTTAAATGAGGAAGGGCTATGCAAGTTCACCAACCTCACCTTCTCTTCTGGAACCATCTGGGTCCGATGGCAAGATATAGATCAAGATGAATGAAGAAGGGTCCCCTCACCCTGGACTTTGATAATTTGGGGAGAGTGAGGCTGATGACTCAGTGCAACTCTGCCTCGATTATACAGCTCACATCCAAGTCAAGACATCACCCATGATTTCATTGGTCCTCTTCGAAGTCAAAGGATGAGCAACAACCAGGGACCCAGCCTGTGGTAGGCCTGCACTGTTAGTCTGTCTTCTGTATTGATA
Organism: Notamacropus eugenii; assembly: GCF_028372415.1. NCBI lineage: Eukaryota > Metazoa > Chordata > Mammalia > Diprotodontia > Macropodidae > Notamacropus > Notamacropus eugenii. The sequence goes on along the minus strand of NC_092874.1, from coordinate 200,028,835 downwards.
GTCTCTAAATCAATGCCCTCTGGTTGAAAGCCCAGAAGTCAAGAGTTACATTGATCATTTGAAATTCATTAAAGAGAAAATGTAGTCTTTGTTCAAGACGATAAAGGCACTGTGCTATATAGCTATAACTTCTCTAGTTTCTGTTGTTTTTTTAACCTATCAGACTTTACAATTATTTCTTCAGTTTCCAAACTGAGAGTTCATTTAACGCAATATGGATCAAAAACATGATATGATAGAAAAAAGTATCAAAGAAAAATATTAATACTGTACTATGTATTTTATTTTTTTCATATTTCATATTTTTTCCAGTTATATGTAAAAACAATTTTTAACATTCATCTTTTAAAAATCTGAGTTTCAAATTCTCTCCCTCCTTCTTTCTCTTCCTCCCTACTTCAGAAGGCAAGTAATTTGATATAGGTTGTACATGTGCTATCACACTAAACACATTTATGTAACAGTCATGTTGTAAGGGAAAATACAAACAAAAACAAAAAAAGTAAAGTAAAAAAAGTATTTTCAATCTGCATCCATCAGTTCTTTCTCCAGAGATGGACAGCATTTTTCATTACAAGTCCTTCAGAATTGCCTTGGATCAGTATTGCTAAGAATAGTTGTCATTCATAGTTGAGCATCATAATATTGCTGTTACTGTGTACAATTTTTTCCTGGTTCTGCTCATTTCATTTTGCATCAGTTCATGTAAATCTTTCCAGGTTTTTCTGAAAACATCCTGCTTATCATCTTTTATAGCACAATAGTATTTCACAATCATATACCACAACTTGTTCTGCCATTCTCCAACTGATGAGCATCCCCTTAATTTCCAATTTGTTGCTCCATAAAAAGAGCTGATATGATTTTTTTTTGCATTTAAATCCTTTTCCTTTTTGTTCTTCATCTCTTTGGGATGCAGACCTAGTAGTGGTATTGCTGGATCAAAGGATTTTATAGCCTTTTGGGCATAGCCCCAAATTGTTCTCCAGAATGGTTAAATCAGTTCTCAATTCTACCAACAATGCATTAGTGTCTCAATTTTCCCATATCCATTCCAACATGTTGTTTTCCTTTTTTGATAGGTGTGGAGCACCCCAGAGTTATTTCAATTTGCATTTCTGTAATCAATACAGATTTAGAGAATTTTTTTCATATGACTATAGATAGCTTTGATTACAGCCTCTGAAAACTGCCTATTCATATCCTTTGACCATTTATCAGTTGGGGAATGACTTGTATTCTTACAAATTTGCTTCACTTCTCTATACATTTGAGAAATGAGACCTTCATCAGAGACAACTGTAAAAAATTTTCAGTTATAATTACTGTGTATTTGCCTCCCCCACCCCCATTTACCATACTCTTTCTCTCCTTTCACTCTGCTCATCCTTGAAAGTGTTTTGCTTCAAGACTACTGCCTCCCCCAATCTGCTCTCCCTTCTATCAGCAGTACCTCACCCCCTTCTCTTATTCCCTTTCCCTCCTACTTTCCTGTAAGGTACAATAGATTTTTATACCCAGCTGAATGTGTATGTTATTCCCTCTTTCAGCCAATTCCAATGAAAGTAAGGTTAAAGCATTCCTCCCCATTTCCCCTATCTTCCTCTCCACTATAAAAGCTCCTTCTTACTTCTTTTTTTGAGGGAATATCCCCCCATTCTACCTCTCCCTTCCTCCTCCCAGTGCATTCTTTTTATTATCTTTTTATTTTATGTTTTTAGACATCATCTCATCTAAATTCATGCCCATGGCCTTTATGTACATTCCTTCTAATTGCCCCCAAAATGATAAAGTTCTTACGAGTTACAAGTATCATCTGCCCATGTAAGACTATAAACAGTTTAATCTTATTGAATCCCTTATGATTTCTCTTTTGCGTTTACCTTTTTATGTTTCTCTTGAGTCTTGTATTTAAAAGTCAAAATTTCTATTCAGCTCTAGTCTTTTTATCCTCTATTTCATTGAATACTCATTTTTCCTCCTGAAGGATTATAACTCCATGTTGCTCATAGTTTAATCTTGGCTCTAATTCTAGCTGCTTAGCCCTCCAGAATATCACATTCCAAGTTCTCTAATGTAATGTAATCTTCTGTTAGCCTGATTATGGCTCCACAATATTTGAATGGTTTCTTTCTGAGTGCTTGTAATATTTTCTCCTTGACCTGAGAGTTCTAGAATTTTGCTATGATATTTCTGGGAGTTTTCAATTTCATTTCATTTCACCTCTCAGGAGGTGATTCTATTTTACCCTTTGATTCTAGGATATTAGGGCAGTTTGATAATTTCTTGAAAGATGATGTCTAGGCTCTTTTTTTGATCATGGCTTTCAGTAACCCACCTTTGGGCAATGCAACAGAGTCCTTTACCCAATGCTAACAAAGGGATCTCTGTAATCTCCTTCTGACCTCCTTACCATCGGTGGGCTGAGAGCTCCAGAAGCCAAGTCCATTGCCCCCAGGTCTGTTGCTTCTTGCTGAGGGGTTCTGCCTTTGTTGGACTGATCTCCACTCTCATTCCAGTATACCAGACCTTTCCTGCTGACCTTTTAGGTTATCTTGGGCTAGAAAATTGTTTCACTCTATCTTTGTGGGTTCTGCCATTCAGAATTCATTCTGAGACATTATTTTACAGTTGTTTGAATGGGAATTTGGGAGAGGTCAGGCAGGTCTCTGCCTTTTTTCTACCATCTTGGCTCTACCCTCTCATTTCCATATATATTTTTATATATATTCAAATATTCTATTTATCTCTATATATACATATATATTTCTTCATATCTCTATATTTTCTGCATATATAGTATGTCAGGAATAATTTTATTTAACATTAAATACTAACAGTATACAAGTCATTTCTAAATTGAAGAGAGAAATATTCAAATTGGCATAGTTCCCCCACGTCCTTAAACAAGTCTCACTTCCCAGAAGAATTTAAGGAAACTTTTATAGGAATTTTGAACAAAGAAAATAAATTTTGGGTTAATATTCTATTTCAACAGATGGAACATAGTCAATTGATAACCACTTACATCTTTCTTTGACCACTCCCCTCAAGTATGTATAGTCCTATCCCATGACCTCCTCCCCAGATCCATATCATAATTCTTTTAAATGGATAATAGGGGCACTACCCTTAGGTGAATTACAGCCCAATTGCTTCTGAGGGTTGGGAAGCTCATAGGTAACCTCAATTAAAAGTTTGGTTTTCATTCTTAATCAATTACTTTTGAATAGGGAGAAGCTTAGAACGTTTTTTTAAGACAAGAGAAATATTTTTTCTTAATACAGTTGGTGAAACTGACAATAAGGCTTTTATGCTTCTACAAATGCTAATGTATTTCTGACTGTATTTAGAAATATACAATATCCATAAATAAAATGATGAACATGTTCTACTCTGCCACGATCAGATCACAACTACATCATTGTGTTCATTTTGGGGTGCCGCACTTGGGGAGGTATTATAAAAAGCTGAGAGTTTCAGAGAATGGTAACCAGGACTGTGAAGAGCTTAACATTCATGTGATGAATTAAATGAGTGAAAAAGGATTTAATAAACTTTGCATATGTCAAATATTGTTCTAGATATTTAAGAACATAAATATAATGAAGTACCTTAGTCCTACCCTCAAAGCGCTTAAGTTTGAGGAATGTTTCAGGATGGAAAAGTATTATTTCTTAATATTTTCAGGTGAGAAAAATATAATGGGAAGGTAGAAAGAGGGATGAGGTTAGATGCAGAGGTATAGTTTGGAAATGGCCAGAAAGTGGCATGATGGCCCGTTTTCTCGCAAAGTGAGTTAAAAGCTCGATACATGCCAATCTGCTGAGTGAACCTGTAATGGCTAACATGGAGATAAGGATGCTTGGCAAACATCATAGCTGTCTTTAGGTATCTGAAGATCTGTCACATGGTAGATGATTTGATTTGCCCTTTGGGGCAGAACTACAGGGAATGGGTAGGAGTTGTAATGCGGTAAACTTAGCCTTAATGTACAGAAAGACTTTCTAACAGAGATCACAAAGTGGAAGGGGTTGCTTTGGAATGAGTTGAAGAAAAATATTAATGACTATAATTTTGTTTTAGCCTCAAGTCTTTCAGAAAACAAATTTTATTCATTTAACATTATTCTAAATCCAGTCTATGCGTTAGAGAAAGAAATGACCAAATAAGTAAGCTCCCCAAACCCCATTCCTTTGGAAATCTGTCATCAGACAACTTGAGGTAACAGGAGTCTTGATTAAGGAAAAGGACACAAAAATATTAAAATACAATTTTGGTTTAGCATCCTACTGTATCAAATAGAACAATAGTCACTTAATAACAACCCATTTCCTTCCTTGACCCCTCAAGAGTTCTCCAGGAGTAAATAAAAGGAAACACCCTTTAATCAAAATCCTAATCCTTTCAAAATGGGAACACCAGTGATCTTAAACTGGCCAAGTCAATTTTTTTGTTGTCCTAAATTGGTTACCACATCTAATCCATTTACTAAGGCCTTAATTTGTAGGCTTCCCCTAAAAGGAAAAGTTTGAGAAGGGTTTTGGCTGGAAAATATTATTTTTTAATATTTTCAGCTGAACTAAAAAAAAGAGGTTTTTAATATGCTTCCACAGATGCAATCAGTTCCCTATCACTGGAGGTCCTTAGGCAGAGAGGCAGGATAACCACTTAATTGGATTTGTGGGAGGAATTCTTTCTGAGATACATGGTGAACTACATCAAAGGGACATTTCAACTCAGTTTCCAGTGATTTACAATTTTAGGAGTGATTGGCTTTTCAGAAAGTTTCTTCATAGGTCAGCTAAAGCAAGTCCTCGGTCCCCAAGCACCACTGAATCTGAAGGCAGAAAAACCCAGTTTGAATTAGAGGCCTACTAAACGCCATTTGACCTTGGCCAAGTCAATTAATTCTTCTTGGTCTCAGTTTCCTCATCAGTACCATAAAAATAATAATAACTGCACCATCTGCCTCCTAGATTGTTGTCAAGGGAACCATGCAAAGGAACATTTTAACCTAAAGCTATTTAAATCAAATCTTTTATTAGTCTAATGCTATGGAATTTTGTGATGCTGCGTTTATCCCCCTGGTTACCTCCTCTCCCCAATTCGGGCCGGTGGCTGCTGACAAGTCTCTTGGCAGACAGTAGTGGGTAAGGCCCAGTTCATCCTCATCACATGATTTCTGTTTTTCTTTCTTTCAGCAGTGAGGCCTTGCAACACTAGTGATTCTAAGAGGAGGGTGGGGAAAGGGCTGGAAACGAGGTTTGGAAGAGTCCACTAAAAGGGAAATTCTACTCCAGCACCTTAGCCTCTCTAAGCCAGGATTGCATTTTTCCTCATTCTCTATCCTTCTAAAGCCCTTAGTCACCTTGTTTATGTGGTTCCTCAGTCTAGTAATTTGCAGCTAACAAACAAAAACAATACATAGAAGTGCGCAGGCAGAATCCCTGGGTAAACTGAGAGGACCCTCAGAAGAAAGGCCGAGAGAACACTTAAAGATTTCTGTATCTGCCCCACACGTAGCAGGTCTTCCACTCCCACCTCCTCACCCCTCCACCCCTTACTTCACACCCCCAACCACAGCCAGCCACCCCAATGTGCTTAGAAAGGCTGGACTTTAATCTCTGGTAACTGCTCCTGGATTCAACCAAAAAAACCCCACGACGAAGTGGAGGGGGAGAAGTACGCATCTTTGGTACCTTGCCTTAAGACATTCCGTAACGAAAGAAACAAATAGCGTTTTAGACCATACGAGGTTTTGATTAAAAAGATTTGGTGAAGGATTTTTTTAAAAAGGAAAGTTAATATCGTGGGCTCATTTGAACAACATTTTCGTTGGCCCCCGGTTCGGAGTCAGCACCGGGACGGGTCTAGAACATTGTGAGGGAGGGAAGGGCGGAGCTTTGTGACGTCACAATACCAGGCTTGCTACTGTGTTGCCTGTGTGTTCCCGGCTCTTCCAAGAACGCTGCAGGATTTCCCCACCCCCACGCCGGCTCTTTCTCCACCTCCCAGCCCGGGCCAGCCGGGGCCTCAGTTCTGAGCGCTCTCCGCGGACTGGTGGAGCAGAGCGGGCAGGGCAGCAGAGGTTGGCACCGCTAAGGCTCTTCGTATTGTACTTCGACCGGGAAAAGACAGACTCGGCGAAACCATCCACTCCGCTTAAGCCAGGCCCCCCAGGGGAGATCGGAGACGCTGCGGAGCATCATGAAATTCCAATACAAGGAGGATCATCCTTTCGAGTACCGGAAAAAAGAAGGGGAGAAGATTCGGAAGAAATACCCTGACAGAGTCCCTGTGAGTGGTTTGGGGGCCTGGAGAAAGGGTGGGAGGAAAGGAAGAAGGAGGGGGAGGGGATGGGGACGCGACAGCTCTCTGACCTGAGGAGCAGGAAGGGTCCTTGGAAGACATTTCGTCTCCAATTCCCTAATAATGTAAACTGGATATCCCTACTGATGACATCCCGCACCCCACCGTTAGTAGCAGAGGCATAGGGGGCTTCTAAACTGAGCATCAGCAGAGAATGTGTGTTGTTGTGAGTCTGAGGAATGGGGGCAATGCACCATCACTGCCTTGATACGTGCGTGTTCGGAGATGAAGCCCAGTGACTCAGGAGTGCGCCAGGTGCGTTTGTGTAGGTGGTGCTTGTGTTCAAGATGCGGCGCTCTTGTGTGAGAATGGGTAGGATGGGGTCTTTTCTTGACTGCATGGAAGAACGCCAAGAGAAAGCTGTTGATCAGGGTGGCCACCATGGCGATGGCTCTGCGGCTTCGCCCTGTTTGTTTATGTCCTTTCAAGGGTTTATTCAGCTCTGGTTCCATCTTCGGGCTTCTAGACCTTTTGTCCTTGGAATTAATTGGGCGGGGGAAGAGAGACATGGGCTCCTTCCTCTCTTAAAAAAACACAAGACCGAACCGGCTTGGCAAACAGGGGCATAATATCTGCGCAGCAACCAGTTTGCTTCATCATCCTTGGCTTTAGAATTAACGCATGTTAGGGGGAGAACAGCTTTTTTCTGGTGACTGTTTTGCCTTTGACCAGACTGACTTGTCACAGAAAATGCAGGAGTTGGGGGTGGGGAGAGTTCTTCTTTCAGCTCTAATTTATCATATTTTCTGTCCCTAACACCCTGCTGCGCCACCCCCACCCCTTTCTCTGTGAGGGAACATGCTGCGCCTCTGTGAAAGTGGGACTGTTTGGATTTGGGGAAAAACAGGTTCATATGGAGGTAGGGTGGGGTAGAGGGAGCATAGACCATAGAGTTTGGGAGGTATGGGTGCAAAAACTAGAGGTATGGAGAGGAAACAAAAAGAATCAATGAAAAATGTTTTAGTGCTTTACCCAGGCCCTGCTCCCTGCAGAATAATTGAGGCCTTATTGATTGACATTACTGCTGCAAAATTTAGAAGTCAGTTAATCCAGGATGGAGATCTGGAAGTAAAGATAATGGGGATATGAGGCATTTATTTTTATAGCTTTTGAGTTCCTAATGTAACAGCTGAGACCTTCTTAAGACTGACGTTTCTCCAAGCAGACTAGTTGAGGTAGGTTTGGAAACAAGGTAGGCCATCTTGCCACATCTGGATCCAGTTATAGAATGTCAGTCACCCTCTCAAAGGAGACTAAGGAGGTCCCCTTTCCAGTCACCTCCCACATCTCCTGCAGGACTCACTGGTTAGTATTTGGTTAGAGGGAAAAGATGACTGAGTAAACAAGTTCTCTTCTTGACTTCTTTGAAGCATGTGACATTGACTGTCCATCCCTTTCTGGAATTTTGTGACACTATTTTTGGCTTTTGTTTTATTATTGATTCTCCTGCCTTATCCACTCTCCACTTATCCCCTCCTGCATGTCTCCTAACTTCTACACCATGCTCTTTAACTTCTCTATACATTCTCTTATGCTACTGGGGATACAAAGGCAAGTGATATAACCTTTGCCATCAAGGGAGACAACATAAATAAGTATACAAAATAAAATCAGTGGGGGGAATGACACTACCAGTTGTGGAAATCAGGAAATGCTTCCTATTGAAGGTGGAAATTCAGCAGAATTTTGAAGGAACATTTTATAAGACTGACCAGGTGAGATGGGAGTGCATTCCAGGCATGAGGGACAACCAATGCAATGACATGGATTTAGGAGACATAGTTTCTTGTGGGAGAAATAGCAGTTTGACTAGACTTTCCTTTAGCCTGTATCAAAGGAAGTCTTGATTTATTGATGACCTCAGTGGCCTCAGGCAAGTCATTTAGCCCTGTTTGCCTCAGTTTTCTCCTCTGTACAGTGAACTGAAGAAGGAAATGGCATACTGCTCCAGTATCTTTGCCAAGAAAACTCCAAATGGAGTCACAAAGAGTCGTACATGATTGAAAAAATGACTGAACACATGGTGACTCCCAGATCTCATAAAGTCTGAATCTCTCTTGATCTCCAGTTCTCCATCACAAACTGTACTGTCTCTTTGATATTTCAAACTAAATATGTCCAAAATGTCTTCCTTTGTCTTCCAAACCCACCCCTGTTCCTTCCAAATTTCTCCCAATCTAAAGGACGCCATCTTTTCAGCTATTTTATTGTTGTTCAATCTCATCTGACTCTTTCCCTGACCCCATTTGGGATTTTCTGGGCAGAAATACTGAATTGGTTTGCCATTTCCTTCTTGGAGGAAACTGAGTCAAACAGGGTTAAAGTAACTTGCCTGGGGTCACACAACTAACTATTGGTGTCTTAGGCCTGATTTGAACTCAGAAAGGGTGAGTCTTCCTAACTCTAAGCCCAGTACAGTTGCTATCCAACTACCCATCTTTTTAGTCAACCCAGGTTCATAACCTTGAATCTTCCCCTTTCCCTCACCCCCCTATCCATTCTGTCATTATCTTTCATGCTTATTGGCCTTCTACAATACCTTTTTCATCTGCCATCTCTCCATCCTAGTTCGTAACAGTATCAGCTCTTGCCTGGATTTGAATAGCCTTGAAATTGGTCTTCCTACCTCTAGTTTCTCTTCACTTCACACTGGAATCCAAGTGATTTTTTTTTAAAGTTTGGATCATGTCATTTCAGTCACTCTGGTGGTTCCTATTATAACTCCAGAATCATATCCATGGATGGGGAACCTGTGGCCTCCAGGTCACATGTGGCTTTCTAGGTCCTCAAATGTTGTGCTTTGACTGAATCCAAACTTCACAAAACAGATCCCCTAAATAAAAGGATCTGTTCTGTAAAACTTGGACTATGTCAAAAGGACGCATCCAAGGACTTACAGGGCCTCAGGTACCACACCCCTGATATATCTTAAATAACAACTTTGCCGAAATCGACCTTTCCAGCATTATTATACAGTACTCCCCTTCCGATATGCTAGTCTAGTCAGACTTACTTCCTTACACATAATTCCATTTATTTACCTTCTGCTTTGTTTACTGGTCGTCCCCATTGCCAGACCTCTTTGGCTCCAAGGTCATGCATAAGGGCCAAATTTTAAATGAGGCCTTTTCCAGTCCCCCCCAGCTGTTAGCAGTGTTAAACCCCTTGCCATCATCTTGTATCTATTTTTGTGCGCACGTGCATGCACACACACACACACACACACACATACGTATACACACATATATACACACACATGGTCTCCCTTCCTCCTTCCTCCCCCCTCCCTCCCTCTCCCCCCAATAGTAGGTAAGCTCCCTGAGGGGCAGTGTCTTGTTTTAACTTTTCTTTTGCTATTCCCAATGTTGAACCCAATGCCTTCACACTTACTAGGCCCTAAGTACATGCTCCTGAAATTGATTGATTAATCATTTTGCCCTCTCTGCCTTAAGCTGATATAATAGAGTACTCATTCAGGTTTTCAGGACTCACCTAATCAGTGTTGGACTTCATAGTTTGTTATCTCTCAAAAGAAAGGGTTGGGCTGGGTGACCTAAGGGCCTTTCTAGCTTTAAACTTATGAATCCCCTCATTTTACTGATGAGGAAACTGAGGCTCCAGGAGCATTAGGTGACTTGCTCATGGTCACAGTTATAGCGCATAGTCCCCAAGTCCTGATTAAAGTCTGATTTTTCTACTGTTAATAAGTGGCCTCACTTATTAGTCCTGTAATTTGGAGCAAATTCTCCCTGAAGACTTTCCTCATTGGTAAAAATAGAATAAAATTGGTTAGTCCCTTGATTTGTTAGGCTCTATACTTTCTTCAGTTTGGAGACCTTCATCTTTCGATGTTATGTCTGTGACTTAATAGCTGAGCCACTAGTCCCAGGGCTTTGTCCAGAAGAGATATAGTTCTGTGATATATATTACTATAATGTACCAGGTACTGTGCTAAGTGCTTTACAAATATTATTTCATTTAATCCTCACAACAACCCTTGGAGGTAGGTTGTTATTATTACCCTCATTTTACAGTCAAAGCAGCTTAAGACAGGAATGGGTTAAGTTACTTGCCCAAGGTCACACAGCTAGCAAAAGTCTGAGGCCTGATTTTAACTCTAGTTTTGCCTGACACCAGACCCAGTGCTCTATCCACTCCACCAAACATGTCCAGGAAGTCATGGTGGCATGAGCCCTTTATACCAGTCTTAGAACCTAAATATTAGTATATTCTCATTCATATAGCACTTTACAAAGCATTCTTTCCTACAAGGGCCAGTTAGGTAGTGCGGTGGATAGAGTACTAGGCCTGGAGTCAGGAAGACTCATTTTTCTGAGTTCAGATCTGGTCTCAGACTCATACTATGTGACCCTGGACAAATCACTTAACTCTCTTTGCCTTAGTTCTTCATTTATAAAATAAGCTTGGAGAAGGAAGATGGCAAACCACTGTGGTATCCTTGCCAAGAAAGCCCTGTGTGGGGTCACGAAAAGTCTAAAACAACTGAACAGCAAAAATGATCACATTAGCCATTCCACAGGATCTTTTATATGTTATCTGGGTCTATTTTCCACTCAGCCTCCCCAGTAGAATTCCTGGCATCTGTGTTTAGCCTGGAACGCCAACCAAAAGCTTGAATTCCCTCTCCCTCAGAACCATCCAAGGAGAATAGAATGAGACTATGGGGATGAAGGATAGATAACACATGCCTTTTTCAACACCAGATTTTGGGTTTCTTCATTCTCCAGCCATTTTTATGGTCTCTAGCCTGCCTCCTTGCCCTCTGTTATCTCAGTGTGATTTGTCCTGCCATTTCTTTCCCTTAACTGAAACTAGCTCCTGGGAATCACAATGAAGCCTGCCTTTTGACTGGGATGCACTTTGTCATTCTTTGCAGTCAGTGAATAAATAATTTATTGTTTCAATTCTCCATTTGAGTAACTTTGAAGGAATTATTTCCAGAAATTTGGCCCACCTCCTCCTCATCCCTGGTTTCTTATCTCCAATGTGCTATCCAATATACTAAAAAAATCTGATCCCTTCCATTCTTCACTGGTTCTAAGCATCTGACTGTCCTTCAAGAGGCCTTTCAGGATGCCTAAGAGAACTTTTTTGATTATTCCTCCTCCCCAAGTCATTATGTATTTATTTCATATGTTCCCTGTATTTAGTTTTCTGTGACTGACTTGTATTCCCCCCAAATAGAATGTAAGCTCCTTTGAATACCAAGACAGACTCCCTTTTGTATTTGTGTCTTCCTATCTACCGTAGCATCTAGTGCATAGGAGGTTTTTAATAAATGTTTGTTGATTTCTTCACATAGAGTTATGCCACTTCCCACCCACACACTTTTGCAGCTTTTCTGTTTTTTCCTTTCCTTTTGAAATTTTTTTGGGAGGTAGTTGTGGTTAAGTGATTTGCCCAAGGTCACACAACTAGTAAGTGTCTGAGGCTGGATTTGAACTCAGGTCCAATGCTCTATCTGCTGTGCCACCTAGCTGCCCCTTTTCTTTCTGCTCCTTGGCCTTGGGTCTTCCATATTCTCGTCCTTATAACTGATCTACTGGTTCCTTTCTTGTGTTTATCTCTGTAACATTTCAGTCTAACTCACATCTTAGAACACAAAGTATGGGCATTTGGGGAAAAGGGAAAATGAAAATAGAAGTGTTAAATGGAACCTGTTCTCTTCAGTTTGCCTTGCTAGGGAAACTCACCTAAGATTGCTTCATTATGCCATTTTCTACTAAAGGTTTTATTGTTGTTTTCAATGCGAGAAGATAGGGACATGGATATTAAGGAAAACCAGAGGAAGGCCAGAAGGAATCATAAACACATAGGACATCAGAAGCTTACAAGTTGAATTTATTCTTCCAAAGAAAAGCAAGTTCTGTGTAATGGACAGAATCACCATTTCATGTACAATTCTCTCCTGCTGTACAGCATATACAGAAATGCTCCTTTTATTTAATTTTTGTTAAATTCTGAAGAAAAATGAAATAAAAGTCAATGCTGGATGAACAAATGTTGGGCTTAGCTGATAGGGATTAGTTTTGAACTACATTTTTCCCTTTAAAAATAAATGCTTTCCTTATAGTGGATAAGTGGGGAGGGAAGGACGGAAGACAAATATTCAGAAATTAAAGTGATATGAAAACAAAATGTATCAACACATTTTAGTTTTTAAAGTCTCATTTAAATCTCTCCTTGTATCTCAATAACAGGTAATTGTGGAGAAGGCACCTAAAGCCAGAGTCCCTGACCTGGACAAAAGGAAGTACCTGGTGCCCTCTGACCTTACAGGTAATAAACAGTCAGCATCCCTTTACCTTCTTGTAAAAAGTTGATCAATTTTTCCTGGTAAAGAGATTACATGGGAATGGAAAGCTGGAGGAAATATACTGTATTCTTCAGACTGAATATTCAGTTTGAAACAGAAGGCCTCATAACATTTGTCCCTAAATTGTCTCCAAAGCTATTTGGTGACTGAAAGGCCATCATTTAATTTCTTTTGCCTCAAGTGCCTATCCAGCTGACTAGAAGCACTTAATTATTCTTAGGAATCAACCTTGGTTGCAACATTGTGCTGTGTATTACAATTATGTAAAAACAGACCAATGGAATTCAATTTTATGTCCCACTAAGTGGACTGGGAATGCTCATCATATTCAATTTGGTGAATTTCCTCTATGATGTAGAAGAATTTGCCCCCAAGATTAATTGTAGATTTGACTACTAGGCTTCTATTTCTTTCCCTTCTATTAAAGCTTCATTCCCTACTGCCATGGTCTCTGAGCATAAGTAGCCAACACAAGTAGTATTATTGTCTTAAAGATTTAGATTTGGACTTAAATAAATTACAGGGAGCCATCATCTGGATTCATATGTTAAAACTGCTGCAGTGATCAGAATAACATCTGCAAAGCAAGTCAGTTTCAAGACCTTTGGCGACATTTTTTATTTTCTCTCTGAAGCTTAAAGACTTTTATTGCTAATGAGTGTAGCAAGTGATCAGGTTTGCAACTGTACTTCAGGTTTGACATTGTAGGCCAGAAGAGGTGGCTAGGAAGAAGGTTCAGGTGATTATAGTAGGACATGAAACCAGGTTCCTCTATTTTGGTGGGTTTGGGGAATCCAGGAATCAATAGGGGACACGTGCTCTGAAGGCATTTCAAAGACAAAGGTAAGAGGAGATTTTGCCCCATTATTGTCTATAGATATTGTCTATAGTATACTGTGACTTCTTATGCTTCTGTCAGTGCATTGCTTGCTGTGTCCCCATCTGAAACTTTTCCCTTGCCTCAATCCAGTTGGTCAATTTTACTTCTTAATTCGGAAGCGGATCCACCTTCGACCGGAAGACGCCCTTTTCTTCTTTGTCAACAACACTATCCCTCCTACTAGCGCTACCATGGGCCAACTTTATGAGGTAATGATGATGCCAGTATGAAATATTCCTTGTCATCTGCGGAACTTCACATTAGTTATCTTTGTATCTCCTAGAAAGTATGAGGAAAGGCATGGGGGCGTGCAGTATCTTACAGTTTGAGAGGCAGAGGCCCTGATATAAAGTGCCAGGCTTTCTACAGGACTTTGAGAAAAAAGGCATGGATCATTAGATTAAGCTTTTTAGTGTTTGCTTTCATATTCCTCCCTAATTATGGGTTATTTCCTTTAATGGCTTTACCTTTCTTTTAGTTGTTAAAGGTCTTAATATTTATCCCATTTTGAAAAATCATTCTTTGTTATTTAATAATCCATCATTGAGTCCTAGAATTAAATGTAGGATATAGTTTAGTAGAGAGCCTTCAACTAAGTCCAAAGACCAGCCTTAGCTATGCTCTGATTCCTTTTGTGACATTGGAATCTGAATCTTAGATACCCCATTTGCAAAATGGAGAGAAAAAACCACCTTTCCCTTCCCCTTCATCATAGAGGAACTTTTCATGAAATAGAGGATCCAGAATGTATATCTTAGTATCTGAGAATTCCAATCTTCCCCTCAGTTAGTATGTGATAGTCTGTGCTCAAGTGCATTGTTCAACAAGGAAGGAGCTTTTAGACTAGGAGTCAGGAGACATGATGGTGAGGACAGCCAGTCTCTCTTTAGTGCTTTAAGGCTTCATTTGTGACCTTAGATAAGTACCTTCACCCCTCTGAGCCCCAGTTTCTTTATCTATAAAGTGAAACCTGTAGTTGATGTATTTTTTTCCAGCTCTAACATTCCATGATTCTCTGTATTAAGGAAAGAAAATGAAACTTGTCCTCCAGAAACCCAGAGTCATCTTCTCCCATCCCTGCCCTAAGCTTTTCTGCAATTGCTACTAAAGCATAATTAGAAAATTATGAAAGATATTTTGCATCTGTTTCAGTCAGGTGTTAGATGGCAGCCAATAAATGACTGAACAAAGTACAGATGGCCTCATCTATAAAATCTTTGAATTTTATAGATATAATTTTAATTTAAATTTTTCCTGATTATCTTTTATTTTCATATCACCTTATTTTATGAAAATATCTTTTTCCTGTTTCCTACCCAGAAAAACATCCTTTGTAACCAAAAAATAGAAGAAGAAAAACAAATCAAATAAAACTAATTAGTATAAGTAGCCAAAGTGCACAGTATATGAAATTTTCCATAACCATACTCCGTCGCTTTTGGTAGAGGGAAGAAAGTGCATTTTCTCATTTGATACAGTTTTATCCATTTATAAGCCTTTGTAGACATTTTAGAGTTATAAGAATCGCTGGCTCTTCCAAAACCAACTAGCCTAGAGAAGATAACCCTTCTTCTGTTGACAAAACTGTTTAAGAAAGCCTTAAGGGAAATTTTTACCCGTTCTGCTAGTGGGGAAGTAGTAAATCACACTCACAATCCAACGATTGGATTATCAAAAAGAAAAAAAAATACCTTCCTTTAGGGGAGAAAATCTGCCAAGAACAATTTTCTTTATTTAACATTGTAAATCCAAGTGTTAATAACTTAAAAGAACGATATGACTCAGCTTGCATAGTTTACTCCCCAATGTTCTCGGACTTCTCAAATTGAATAGAATTAACGTTTATAAGAATCTAGAACCATGAGAAGTTTGTAGTACATTTAAATGCAATTTTGAGTGAACATTCCAGAATAATAGTCACCTGATCTTCAGCTAGATCTGTTCAGTTCTTTTCTTGACTCCTCTCAGTACTGTATCAATACCATGCCCCTTCCTTAAGTGGATCATAGGTCAGACAGAAATGTGGAAAACAATGTTCTTAACTTGATCTAAGGCACTTTAGTGCTAAATACTGGTTCCCACCTTTCCCTGAGGAAGAGATCTTTTGTTCCGTGACCTACCTACTCTGCTATTAAGACAAATCTAGAAAGGAGTTTCAGACTAGAGAAATATTTATTCCTAAATATTTCTAATGGAAAGTGGGTTTTTAATATGCTTCCATAGGATCTACGTATATTAATTCATTCAGTCTTTGTTAATGGTCATAGTAATATGATTGAGAAAAAATAAATTCACTTGGCTTGGTCAGTTGTGTCATGAGATAAAGGGTTTGCAAACCTTAAAGCACTAAAATAGATACTGTCATCACCATCTAGTTGATTGAAAAGCCAGGACTAGAACCTTTGTCTCCTGACTCCTAGTCTAAAAGCTCCTCTGTGTTGAACAACAGACTTGAGCACAGACTATCACGTGCTCAAACTAGAAGTCGGCTCAATTTTTCAACATTAAAATAACCTACAAAAATAATTTGAGAATATGGCATCCAATAGGCATCACCTGACCCTGCTCCATGCCTTGCTAATGTCTTAGAGTTGTCACTTCTATTGGGAGATCAGGACAGAATTCTGACTGTAGGTTCATAAAGCTGGAAGGGATTGAAATCATCTAGTATAACCCCCTCTTTTTACAGATGAGGAAATTGAGGCACAGAAATGACTTGCCCTAAGTCACATAGTTCAAAAAGTAGATTTGATTCTAGGTCCTCTCGCTCTAAGAGTCCAGTACTTTTTACATCATTCTTGTCCTCTTTTGCTCTAGGACAACCATGAGGAAGACTATTTTCTCTATGTGGCCTACAGTGATGAAAGCGTCTATGGGAAGTGAGTGGCAGGGACCAAATGGATGGGAGCACCTGGACTTGGGGGGTGGGGGAAAGGGTGTGTGTGGGGATTTGGGGGTGGGCTCCCGCCAGAGAGGAGGCTGAAACCTAAGACAACTGGAAACGCTTAACCACACACCATACACACACGAACACCATCATTTGTTTACCTTCTCATTTGCTATCTTTTGCTACTTTCCTGGCCCAGGAAGAAGGCATTGCAGGACAGAGCTGCTGGATTGGCTGGGGGAAGTTTTCGACATGTATGATTGGGAAATGGGATGGCACCCCTCCTTCCTGCCTTCTTCCCACCCTGCGAAATTAGCCTTTGTTGTGCTGGATAGAAGGGTTGAGGGATGGGGGTGTTGATAGGTTGTTTTCAGATAGTCTATCCAGGGGGAACTTCCCTGGGGGGGTGGGAAACTCAGTTTAATACATTGGTAGGAGGGGTGTGGGTGGGAGAGACAGAAGAAAATGCTCTATAACTACCCCAATATTTCACCAAACTTGTTTTTATCATCTCTCCTTGGCAACATCTCTTCCATAGTCCTGTGGGCTTTATCCTCCCCCAATATCCCTAGGTATCATTCTCCGAGGGGAATATGGCCCCAGTGTTATAACCACTATTGCCTGGCTTATTGGGCTTGTGTCTCCAGACTTCACTTAAAAGAGAATAAAGACATGGAGAATGGGAGATAAAGGGAGAGTGTCTGCTCCTCTATGTCTTCTATGGAGGTATTGGGCCAGGAGCTTGCATCTGTCCCACCTGATGTTTTCTTGTCCTTCTAAATTGAGGGCCAGACCTGGGGACCAAAGAGGAAACTTGTTTGACATTATGACCCTAGAATATAGGACCTCCTTCACCCTCCTGTCTAACTACCATTCCACTGTCCCAATGGAATGTCCCAATGATGGTGAAATCACTAAGGGAATGTGGCTGTCAGTTCTGTGGACTTTGGAAAGGAGGGTAGGCTGGATCTATCACTAAATTGAATTTATGGAGAATCTTTGTCCCAGCTTTTTTCTGGGTACCTTTTAGTACAGAACAAGAAGCCCTTTCTGCCCTGGACTTAGTTAACCTTGAAACATTCCCAACTGTAGGTGGGAACTTTACCTATCATTCCTATACCCCACCATTCTGGGTACAAGGAAAGGTAGAGAGGAGGATTAGCTCCCTCCTAGCATTCTTGCTCCCATGCACACATAAATGGTTGATAAATTCAGCTCCCTTGTTCTATATTCATTCATCAAAGCTGCTGGTTAGAAAGTTCTGGGTGTCTTGATTTATTTTGTCAGTTTTGATTATTTTTTTCTCTTTGGGGGAAAATGGGGGGAGGGGGGTAGGCAAAGAGGTGTTGAATTCAGCCATTTAGTTCCATCTTTGCTTTGTTGGAAACAAACCTGGTTCCCTGTGATGGGGAGATGCCTCTCTTTGTCAGTTGTTGTGCTAGCTGCAGGTTCGTGTGTAAATGAAGTTCTTGCTGTGGGGCAAGGAAATAAATAATTGCACACTTTAAGATCAACCATGGACTCAGAAATGGTGTCTTTCTTTAGCATGTGTGTGGTGATTGGGTCAGTTGTCAAGGAACGGTGATTCTTAATGCCTTGGAACATGGATGAGTGTTGGCTTGTGTGGATGGTAAAAGTGTATGTACATGTTTACAAACACTGCTCCAGGCAGGAAAGCCTGCCTAGAGGTACACTGAGGCTTAAGTGGACAACTCAGCAATGACATGGGGAGATGTTTTGCATTAAAATTTTAGTAAGCACGTATTGTGGACATATATGGTCTGAAGCCACTGTATCCTACATTCCCAACTAACCCTATTCTCTGATCATGAAATGGCCTAAGAAGGCCTTTCCCCTCCTCCTTCACTAGTCGCACAGCAGCCTGCAACAGCCAAGTAACAGAAATGGAGAGGTGTAGTACAATATATGTGTGGCATCTACTTCTGGTGCTTAGTGGGGAGGGGTTAACTCCTTTATGGGCATTGTTTATCCCCTCCTGAACCTTAGAGCTCAACTCCAGTTTACTCACCGTAGATACCTAGTGGGCTATCCTTCCCATGAGACAAAATAAGTTTCAGTTTTAAATCCTTTATAGTATGCCTTCACCAAAGTTCCACACTAATGCCTCATCATGGAACTTCCTGGAAGTCTTCCTGAACCTGGTATGCAATAGAAAGGGTGTTATTCAGGGACAGATTAAACTCAGTTCTGAGGTTCCTTCCAACTCTGAAATTCTTTAATTCTTACATTGAGGAAAAAAACAAGGTGTGTTTCTCCCTTTAAAGATTTTCCTATGACTAAGAAAAAAGAGGGAGAAATTATCAGTATTGTTTTAGGGGATTTATGTTATAGGTCAAAATAAAGAATGTCTTTGCTTCTATCAGATATCTAATTCTATTTCCTGTATTTGAAATAGCAGAGGGAAGAAGGCACATTTCTGCTGGTTAGAATTCCTTCTTTTTTCTATTGAAGTGAAGCACAGGTTTCATTGAACCTAGAAAATGACCAGTGAACCTAGAAAAGCTTCAAGTGTAGGACTAATGATGAACTGTCATTGAAGGATCAGCCTTGATTCAGAAGGAAATACTCATTAACAGCCACCAGGGGGCAGTGGTGGTGGTCTGTTTGTGTGTTTGATTAGACAGAGAGAGTGTGATGAGGGGTTGTGTTGGGGGTAGAAGTGAGAGAGAGACCTCACAACCCATGCAAATCATGAAATAAGTTTTAGAGGAAATATCCACATAAGTCATGGATGTGAAACGTTGAAAATACAGAATGAACTGCCCTTGAGGCTAGAAAGAATGACTCAAGTCCTGTGCCTATCATATATTGGCTGTGTGACCCTGGGCAAGTCACTTAATCTCAACTCTCTTAAGACTGCAAATTGCAGTAACTAATACAGGGAATATCTGCACCTGGAAGTTCCTTATACCAATGAATTTACACATCCATTTAGTCTTATTATATTACATTTCTTGTGTGTGGTATAACATTTTCTTCCCTGAAACAGCTTATAAGGTAATGGGAAGTGAGACATGTAAATTTTTACTTTAGCTTCTTATCACCTCTGCTGACACTGTCTTTAAAAGGGAATGGAATGGGAAGGCTACAATTTTAACTCATCTGTGAATGGTCTGTGAGGAGAAACTGAGGGAAGAGAAGACTAACAAACTTGCTGAGAGATGGAGAAAGAATATGAAGAGGCATTTCCTAAGACAGTGATGTTCAGTCATTTTTCAGTTGTTTCTGACTTACATGTCAGTACTAGAGTGGTTTGCCATTTCCTTCTCCAGCTTATTTTACTGATGAGGAAACTGAGGCAAACAGAACTAAAGTGAGTTGCCCACGGTTACACAGCTGGGCAACAGTTTGAGACCAAATTTTAACTCATGAGTTCTCCAGACTCTGGGCCAAGCGCCACTAGGGAAGGTAAGATAGTAAGTTACATTATTCCTTTGAAGAAACCTTGAATTGTCAACCTGAGTAAGCCTATTTGAATTACATTCTGGAACTGGTTTGCTGTGATCTTTCTCCTAGTTGATATATTGTAAGTAATTATCCTTTATAATTTGTTACATTGTTAATAAATTATATAGCCAGCAACCTTGATCTTTCTCCCAATTGATATATTGTAAGTAATTATCCTTTATTATTTGTTACATTGTTAATAAATTATATAGCTAGCAACCTTGATCTTTCTCCCAGTTGATATATTGTAAGTAATTATCCTTTATTATTTGTTACACTTAATAAATTATATAGCTAGTAACCTTGATGCTTAAGTCTGAGATTAGGAGGTTTAAGCAGAGTGAAAACTTTCAAGTAAAAGATGTTTCTCTGGTTTATTTCATAAGTGGTGTTTAATAAACTATGGGCAGTGTTCAGAACTGTTTGACTAAGAGATGTTGCAATTTTAGTAATTTATGAGGGAATGTCAAAACATACCTCTTCATAGTCTTAGAACCCTGGATCAGAATAAAGTCATGAGTCAACTGACAATTTTGGAGGTGAAATTTGGTGGAGCACGCCAGCAGTGTAGGAGACCTCCAGTGGAGGATGCCACCCAGTCCTCCCAACCGTGTCTGTTGATGCTAAACAAACAAATATCAAACCTTAATATACTTGTAGCAATTCAACAATCTCCAGCCCCTGCTATGTGCAAGACATGGCTTCCCTGAAGGACCTTGCTTTCTGCTGCTGAGGGATACATGTACACAGATACAAGAGTACAAGGTAATTTAAAGGATGGAATGCTAAAAAATGAAATAAGAGAAGGCTTCACAAAGGAAGTGGCCCTGGAGGGAGAGGGGGAAGCCTGGAAGACAGATAAGGATTTTGAGAATCCGGGATGGTAAGAAGGAAATACTTTCCAGACATTGATTTGTTGTTCAGTCGTGTCTAACTCTTTGTGACCAAGTGGACCAATGCCAGTAGTGTCCATGGGGTTTTCTTGGCAAAGATTTTGGAGTGGTTTACCATTTCCTTCTCCAGTGGACTAAGGCAAACAAAACAAGTTAAGTGGCTTCCCCAGGATCACACAGTTAATGTATAAAGATCAGAGTTGAACTCAGGTGTTCTGGACTCCAGGCTCAGTACTATATACACTGAGCCACCTAGCTGCCTAGTAGTCAGATCTTTTAATAATTTTCTTTAAAATTAAGATTTTTGCTGCATATACAACTTTTTGCTCTGGTATCAAAATTGGTACAGCACCGAGCTGCCTTAAAAGTTTTCTATAACAATGACTTTCAGGGGTGCAGCAGAAAATTTGTCAAAAACCAGTAACTTAACTGTGGTCAGATAGTTGTCTGCAATTAACTTCTTGCCATCACTGTATCCACAGAGGGAAAGTTTATTCTTAGAGGAATCAGGAAAGGTGTATGGAATTGTTAACACAGTGGTTTCCCCACTAACAATTAACAATTTCCCCATTTCAGAAAAGCAGTATAGCCTCTGCTCTTTTCTGACTGGATTAGACTGGCTTTATTCATATTCCTCTGCAGCAGTGATGAAATAGCACTGCCACCTTGTGACTATACAAGGAGCAGTTGTTCTTAAAATGAATGTGACTTTCTAAACCTCATACACACAGATCTAGCAGATGTCAGTAAGGACTAACACAGTGACGGGAAACACCACAGCACTGGTCAAAAAAAGGACTGTTTACATTGTAGTATCCAGCACATTAAAAAAAAAATCTGTTTCCCTTGCCTCCCTTCACCCAATATAGTATGAGTATGTAAAGATGGGAGAGAAGTGTTTCCTTATGGAAAAATCAGAGGGAAACAGCACTCAAACAATAGAGTAAGTTGTAAGTCACAAACCACATATTGGTCTGCTGCCACCAGATACCTGCATACCTGAGAGAAATACTATCTTAACATAGCTTGCATGTACATGTATACAAAAACACATGCAAGAGCAGATATGAAACAGTGGAAAGCATGGTGTATTTGGACTCCAAGACCCTTGCTTTAAATCTCGGCCCGAGTATTTATTACCTATGTGACTTTAGTTGATATCTTGTATCACTTAATCTTTCTGGGCCTCAGTTTCCTCTTCTGTAAGAGGAGGGAGATAATTTAGGTGATCTCTAAGGGCCTTCCAGTTCTTTTAGCCATGCTCTTGGAAGAGGAGGGAAACAGATCATAGATTATGAAACACCTCTCTTGCAAAGAGCTTGAAGCATTCTTTTCTTCTTATATTCCTTTTCTGTTTAATAATCTGATGACTACTCCTTTGCACTTTCCTTTCATATCCAGGAGTCATTTCCTTGCTGGGGTCACCCCTCCCCCATCAGGCCCACTGGCAGAACTGAATTTAATATGGGGAAGACCCAGAACCAGATTTGAGAGTTGGCATTAATTATGTTACCTGGGCCTCACTATAAAACATAATCCCTCTTGGTGATAGCTACAAGAATCAAGTACTGGTGTGTGTGTGTGTGTGTGTGTGTGTGTGTGTGTGTGTGTGTGTGTGTGTGTGTGTGTGTGTGTGTGTGTGACAGAGACAGAACTACTTTTAAGACTGGGGAAAGGCTGAACATATTGTCTGAGTATAATATGTATAATAGGAAATGACAAGGAATCCAGAAAAACATGGAAGGATGTATATGAACTGATGCAGAGCAAAATGAGGAACAGGCAGCCTCAAGAAGTAATGGTATGCTGTAGAGGGGTTTTATTCAGAGACAGGTTAAACTCAATGGATTCTGAGGTTCCTTTCAACTATGAAATTCTTTAATTCTTATGCTGAGGAAAAAACCAAGATGTATGTCTCCTCTTAAAGGTTTTCCTACTGCTAAGAAAAAGGGGAAGAAATTATCAGTATTATTTTGGGGGATATATATATATACACACACACACACACACACACACACACGTATATATATATATATCCCCCAAAATAATGTATCTACTC
Organism: Notamacropus eugenii; assembly: GCF_028372415.1. Classification (NCBI taxonomy): domain Eukaryota; kingdom Metazoa; phylum Chordata; class Mammalia; order Diprotodontia; family Macropodidae; genus Notamacropus; species Notamacropus eugenii. The sequence goes on along the minus strand of NC_092874.1, from coordinate 200,005,939 downwards.
TGAATTCTGTAAATACTATTTTGCTTTGCTTCTATCAGATGTCTAATTCCATTTCCTATATTTGAAGTAGCAGAGAGAAGGGACATTTCTGCTGGCTAGAATTCCTTTTTCTATTGAAATGAAGCATAGACTGTGGCTAAAGCCCCTCAACCAGCTAATGTTCTCTGAAATTAATACAGTGTATTCATCTTAATATTTTTTGTGCTCATACTAATGATCTGTTTAAGAGATGTCTGCTCCACTCAATGGGAATAATTAGTCCATAAAATTAGTTTTTACTGAGTTTGAAAAATGGTAGCTTATGCTTGTGTTTATTTCAGTTTCAAAACTAATCATGTTTTAATTAGTTAATCAAGAAATTGTTAATGAGATCTTAATGCAAGACACTATGCTAGGGTTGCAGGGTATACGTAATAAAAAACACATTACCTACCCTACAATGAGGCCAATAGTCTCATTCAACACTATATTTTTGTGTTTGAAAAACCCCTGATGACAGTAGCCATAAGTAAATTATCAGTTTTACAAATCGAGTATCAAATATCCTAAGAGCAAGAAGCTTCCATGCATACTTGGTTGATAGCATTCATGTGCTCTACAGTGGTTATCCAATGTGAAAATACATACCATATAATCCTAACATGTGATCATTCAATCTACTTAATAATTCTAATGATTAGGAACTCTGCTTCACAGAGTCCTTCCTTACATTAAGACAAAATCTTTCCCCTGTTTTATTACAATGATTTTGCTGGGTACTCATAGATATCAAGCAACTGATAGAATTTTTAAACCCAAGCTACTTTGTTCTAGATGTCAATATACCAGTAATAAAAAATGGCAGACTAGGAAGATTGATTAAATATAACTAAGTAACATTTCAATTTAAAGAACAGAATATCTAAAATTATTTCACCTTGGTTCCATGCCTACAACTTCTGGGATTAGATTTCAAGGGTCTTTGAATTTTTCTAAAAACTATTTCTCATATATTTCTCTTAATTGTTTCATTATATTTGGTTTTCTTTGTAATCCTGTGTATTTTATTTTATTCTCTTAAGAACATTCAGAGATGATGTCCGTAGGCTTTACCAAACTGTCAACGAACAAAAAAAGCTTAAGAACACCTGACCTAAAGGGTGGTTCATCAGTGATGTTATCTGAAAAGAAGTTTCAGGGGGAAAAAGCCAAGCAGGATAATTTTGGAACTAATATGACAAAGGTACAATTTACTTAAAAGGGAGCATCACGCTTTCCCCTATTCTTTGCCTTTGTTAGTGTTTGTCAAGTTTGGGTCAATAAACAATGAAAATTTATATAAAATGAAAATAAATGTAAAAGTAAAGAGAAAATTCTGAAATGAATTGACGAAAGAAGGGAGGAAGGAAAGAAGGAAACAAGGATTTATTAAGCACCTGTTCGTACTTTGCTAAATGCTACACAAATATTATCTCATTTGATCCTCATAACAACCAGCTATGTGGAGAAATGACTGCAAGGAAAGTCAGCAGCTGGAGGTTTCAGCTGCAGGATTCCTCATTGGATGGAGGAAGCCTCCATCTCATTGGATAAGAGCCTAGATTTTGAGAGGTGAAGTTGTCCAGAACTGCACAATGCTCTGTATTGCCTGTTCTTTATGCTACATGCTAATTGATTATCCTGGTGAATGGAGCTAGTTGGGCTCATCTGCTTTGTTAGAAGACTCAACCTGAGCTAATTTTCCTGAGTTCTGTTTGCAATAATAAATACAGGGCAGTATGAGTGAATAGCTGGCTCCGTTTGTTTTCTTTGTCCAGACAGACAGCCTGATGAACTTTGTAGTTCTCTTGCTTAAAGCTATCTAACTTAATAGTGTAAAATTTCTTAAGCACCCTTCTAAGAGTGACCGTGAATTGAAGGGGCTTTGAAATGCTTTGTTTTGACAGTAGAAGAAAAAATTTGCCAAACAGAAAAGCAGTGGAGATCAGAACTGGCCCATAACTTCAAAGCCTAAAGTGAAGAATTGTGAATTACTCTGAGTTTTCCTCATGCACATGTTTACCTGACGGATTTGTGTGTGCCCACTGTCCCTTAGAGATAGTGCCTTTGTGAAAGAGTATGACCCAAGTTTACGTGGGGATTGTGATATATTTATCATTCCTTTATTTACCTTAATATATGAATACCTGGGGCTGTTCCTAAGTATTTCTTTTGCCTTATTATTAAGTAAATGGTTATATTTAAGATCTTAAAATATCAACATTATGACAGAGGAGGTTTAGGTAAGGAGGCAGCTGGATGGCTCAGTGGATAAGGTGCTGGAACTGGAGTCAGGAAGACTCATCTTGAGTTCAAATCTCTCCTCAGACACTTACCAGCTAAGTGACCCTGGGTGAATCATGTAACTCTATTTGCTTCAGTTTCCTCATCTGTAAAATGAGCTGAAGATGAAAATGACAAGCTACTCAACTTTCTTTGCCAAGAAAACCACAAAGGGGATCATGGAGAATCAGAAACAACTAAAAAGAACTGAAAAACAACAAAAGGATTCTGTAAATGAAGAGAAAGATTGTTTTTTGTTATGCTTCTCTGGAAACTTAGTGTAAGGGTAGGTTGGGGTCAATAAGCCCAGAAAGTGTGTAAATGTCCAAATATCAATGTTAGAGATAACAATGTGTTATGGATGGCCAATTCATGCATTTATTTTGCTCACATAAGCTGGACCTCAAACTTGGAGATATTCTTAGGGTTTGAACTTGGGAAGGGAGCAAACAAGGCAATTTGTGAACAATTTATGAGAGAAGCCAGCAATACCATTAGGAGGTAGAGATCCGTAGGCTCTTGGGTATTGATGCCCTTTTTAACTTGTCTTTCCTGTGTCCATAAAAGGAGTCCTTCTGAATGCTGGACTATGCCCTGTACTATCAGTAACAATATCATAAATGATTTAATTTGGGGATGTGCTGACTCTCTATACGTGAAGATTTACTGGGATTTTTTTTTTTTTTTTTTAGTTTCCCAATGGCATGTATGTGTTTGCTCAGCATTGGAATTTTTTTCAGGTGATTTCTTTTTTGAAAAATAGAATATTATTTTTATGTTGTACTCTTAATATAATATTTATACTCTAACATCAATACTGTAAAAATAAAGATTTCTGAATGAAAAGAATTTTGATTAAGCAGGATACCAGATAGCGAACAGAAGTAACATAGCTCACCTCATGGCAAAGTGATGATGGACTAATGGGCAAATAAGAAACACATTATGGATAGGACAAGTACAAGAATATGTTTGACTTGGCTGGTCTTATTAACACTTGTAAAGTGCTTTGTAAGTGTTTAAGTGCTATGTAAAAGCTGTTATAGTTGTCGTTATTATAGAGGGATACCATATTCCTCTCTTCCTCTTTCTCTTTCTTTATCTCTCAGCAGGGGGAGCAGGAAAAAGAATGATCTATAATTAGAAAAAAAATAAAATACTGAAAATTGTTAAGCTATAAGGAGCAACCATTTCAAAAGAAATATGAGAAAACTGAATGAAATCATTCAGAGTGGAAAAGAAACAGATTGACAATGATTCAATAAGAGAAGGAAATGTTATTTTATTATTGCTGCTGCTGAGTGGCTCAGTCTAGAGAGCAACCAGCCTAGAGTAAGGAAGATGTGAGTTCAAGTCCAGCCTCAGACACTTACTAATTGTGTCACCATGGGCCAATTGCTTAGCCTGCCTTTTGCCTTGGTTTCCTCAACTGCAAAATAAGGATAATACCAAATAGTTGTTGTGAGGACCAATGGGATATTTGTAAAGTGCTTAGCAGGGGCTTGGCATGTAGTCAGAGTTTAATAAATACTTATTTCCTTCCTGTTGCTTTAAAAACTATTATCAAATAAAGGCAAGGAACATATTTATTAAGTACATACTGTGTGCCAGGTACCATGCAAAGCATTACATTTACACAAAAAGGCAAAAGCTGGTTCCTTTTCTCAAAGAGTTCACAGTCTAATAGGAGAGATACTAGTCAACTGTGTACAAATAAGACACGATAGATAGATAGATAGATAGATAGATAGATAGATAGATAGATAGATAGATAGATATAAATATATATGGTCAATTAGAAATAGTATCAGAGGGAATTAAAGGAGCTGAGACGTGAACGATGTCAATAAAGTCAAGAAAGGAGAGAATTGCAGACCTGGGAGACAGCCAGTAAAAATGCTTGGAATAAGGGACTAGGGGTGTCACAAGAACTCCAGTGTCCCTGGATTGTAGAGTATGTGGAGAGGAGTAAGGTATAAAAAGACTGGAAAAGTAGGAAAGGGCCAGATTATGAAGGACTTTAAAAACCAAATGGAGGATTTTATATTTCATCCTGGGATTAATCATGAGCCAATTATGTAGAAGCCTGTCACTTAGTGCAGTTAGTCTGAGTGACCACATGACCTTTCAGACTTTGGGCATCTACCCAGCCAGTCTGCAAAAGATTGTGGTCAGGAGAGATACCCTTAGGCATGTGCACCAATCCCATCTTCCTATGATACTGTAATGGGCGAGGAGTTGAAGGGGCATCAACTCCATCTCTTTGTCTTCTCTTGGAAATCAATCCTTACTGTCTTGCCCGTATATGGAAGTTGTTTACTTCTAGCCAGTCTGAACCCAACTGTCTGGCTGCCTTGGTAAATTGCTAAATAAAATCCCTTAACTTTCTTTTTCTCAGTTTGTCTAAGGTAAGGCCCAACTAAGATTTTGTTTACCAACTGAATGGGGAAGAGATAGTGATGATGTACACAGGAAGATTACTTTGATAGTTGAGTGGAGAATGGACTGAAATGGAAAGACATTTTGGGAAGGGAGACCAATTTAATTCAATAAACATTTATTAATTACCTACCACGTACCAGGGGCATCTAGGTGGTGCAGTGGATAGAATACTGACCCTGGAATCAGGAAGACTCATCTTCCTGAGTTCAAATCTGGCTTTAGGCACTAGGTGTGTGACCCTGGACAAGTCACTTAAAACTGTTTTTGTCAATTTTCTTGTCTGTAAAATGAGTTGCAGAAGGAAAGACAAACCACTCCACTATCTTTTCGAAAAAAATCCCAAATGGGGTCATGAAGAGTTGGACGTGAAAGAACAACAGCTATGTTCCAGACACCATGCTAAGTGTTAGGAATACAAAAAATAAAAAGAAACACAGTCCCTCAAGGAGCTCAGGATCTAATGGGGAAGACAACATACAAAAGAAAGCTACAAAAGGGGGTGTTGATACCCTCCACAGTAACAGGGAAGGGGGGAATCATAAGGACTTTAGTTTTTGACATGCTGAGTTTAATATGGCTACTGAATATTCAGTTTGTGGTATTCTCAGGAAATAGAGGTTTCAGGCAGGGCCTTCACTAATCATTGAGTTGCCCTTAGGGTGGAGTCAGACAGCCTGTGTAGCTACAAGGGGTCTGGGCAGGGAAATGAGTGTCAGTGTAGAGTCTGGGAGTTAGAGAAGGGTGGGAGGGGGATAGAATGGATGACCCAGGCAAGAACCCTTCCTTCAGAGGACAGTGGAGGCAACTAGTGTGGAGTTGTCTCTGGGATGGGCATATCAATTAACTGCCCGATTATTCTATTGGTCATCCCTCAGGCTTCCCAGAGGGAACCACCCTTCCCTGGCCATCATACCTCTGTATGTGCTGCCTCCCTTTTTAAAAAATAATAATTGCTAACGTTCATATAGCTCTTACTATGTATTGATGGTTTTACAGTTGTCTCATTTCATCCTATTTCTCTTTTGTATTTATATCCACATTGCTTAGCACTGTCCTTGGCACATAAATATTTAATAAATACTTTTTCATTTATTCATTCATTCATCTACATACTCTGGAAATGTCATCTGACTCTCTGGAATAGTTCACTGAAGTTAATGCCCAGGGCCTAATGACTATTTTACACAATTCATTACCCCTTAATTCAGGATCACCATTTAGCATTTCCATCAAAGGAGAAGAATGAAAGGAAGTTAAATTGAAATAAGTTGATTTAGCTACTGGCTAGTAGTTTGATTTAAAAGGGCTGGTGGAAGAGCAAGAATACTGAAGCCATGGGATATTCATATTAATGATGAGCAGAGACAATTTCCTATTCTATTACCTTTCATAATTGAACACCAAAGGATTAGAATTACTCCTTCACACCACCAGGGGGCACATGTAATCTGGTCATACTTTAAGTAGCAATTCCTAAAGCTAGGGTATCTTCTTCCTAGTAAGTGAAACGGTACTTTCAAACCAAAAACATTATAGGATATGTGTGAGGCAAATATCACATCATAAAAGTCATATCCTTCCAATGAAAACAGAGGCAATTACATTATTATTATGAAATAGCCATTCTGGATAATACTAGTTACTCGGCAAGAAGATATTGTAAAAACAGCAACAGCAGTAAATTTACGCAGTAATTGATAAATCATGATTAAAAGACCTTTCTTTCGATAGATTTAAGGCAGTAATTTTGCCTATGAATTTCATGGTAGAAAGAGAGAAAGAAAAGAAAGAAAGAAAATAATAGTAGTAGGTAGCATTTATACAGTGCTTTAGGGTTTATAAAGTGTTTGTAAATGTCTCCTTTTATCCTCAAAACAACTCTCAGAGGTAGGTGCTATTATCCCATATTACAGATGAGAAAACTGAGGCTTAAGTTATTTAAGAGGTTAAGTGACTTGCCTAGCTAGGGTCACACAGCTAGTAAATGTCTGGGATAAGATTTTCATTCAAATCTCACTACACCACTTAAGGAAGAAAAGAAGAAGAGAGGGGGAGAAAACAGAAAACAAAAAGGAAGAAAATAGAAGAAGGCAGGAAAGAAGAAAAGGATGGGGGGAAAGAAGTCAGGAAGGAAGAAAAGGGAAGGAAGGAAGTCAGGAAGGAAAAAAAGGAAAAGAAAGAAAGAAGAGAGGAAGAAGAGAAATCCACAATGGTCAGAACATGTAAAATTCTGAACAACTGTCCAAAGAGATGATCTCGTTATTGTGGTCTTGTGATGCAGCTCTGTATCCTGTAGGTAGATTCCTTGACCAAACCTCTGTGACCATCTATCTGCCCACAGTCCTAAAAGAGGAGATCTACTTCAAAGAAGCAGAGATCAGTTGCATCGCCTTCATCGCTTCTGCCCTTCTCAAAAGCTAAAAGGAAGGGGCAGGCAAAAATTGCATTTACTTTGTAATGCCTGAATTGATTCAAAACAAATATTAATGCATTTACTAAAATAATCTCTGCCCTATAGAAAGCAGGGCTGTGCTGATAGGTTGGACAACTGGATGTCTGAAAGAAATGTACAACAAGGCACACTTTTAAATTTAATCTGCATTATTAACATTTTTCTATCACTTCAATAAATCTTGCCAAGCAACAAAACAATGCATCAAGCCTGTTAGGTTACCTATTTCTGATATATAAATGTATGCACTGATAATTTCACAATTGGCTTTCCTGGCTCATACTGATGACTTGGATTAACTTTTATCTGTGGTTGAAGAAAAAAACAATACATTAGTACTATGGTATGTGTTTTAGGCACAATTCTATCAGAAACTAATTAACTAAATGTTATTCTAGATCCAAACCTTTCTACCTTAGACATATAGATAACCAGATAACATAATCCCCTACCCACATGCTCTCAGACATTTTTATAGCCAAGACAGTAACAGGTAACATATATAGGTAACTTAAATAGGGAAAATGATATTCAACTTCATCTAATAGAAGAATGATCACCTTATCTTTTAGGAATGTCTCCCCTGAAACTTTCTGGTTCTTCTTTGACTATGCCCAGTAGCTGGTGACCTAAAGTAATCAAAAGCATTTCCTCTCTGATCAATGCCCTAATCCCTTTACCTCTGTGTGAGTTTTCACTTCAAAGGATGGGGAAGGCAAAGATTTTAATTAGACTAGAGGTACCTTTTGTTCTAGGTTTGATACTTATCCTTAATCCATATCCCTAGGACTTCTAGTGCTAGGAGGGCAGAGTGAGTAAGGAACCCTCTGAAGCACTCTCAAGTTCCCCTCCAAACAACTAGAAAACCACCTCAGAACTGATCTAGGTACAGGGAAGCAGCTTACCAGCACAGCAGAAAAGGTCTGTCTTATTGGGTATTGAGAGGGAAGCACCAGCAGCCAGCCTCACAACAGGAGGCATGCAGTCTGACTGCAAGCCTGGTCCCCACGATCCTGCAAACCAGAACCCCCCTAGGTAAGTGAGCAATCTGTGCAGCACTTCAGGGCCCTACCCCTGTGATCCCACTCCCAGCACAAGCAGTGAGGCCCTGACCCCATTTGCTGCCCAGTAGTGAAGCCCCACCCTGGAGCTGTTCAACCACAACAAGACCCCACCCTTGGGGCCTACCAACAGAGAGACACTGTTTCCACAGCAACTCAGAAGCACAGTTCCAGCCCTGGAACAGGACAGCAGCTAAACCCCACACACAGGGAGGCCCTACCCTGCCTCCCCCAGGACAAGCCAGAATGGAAATACCCTCCAGGGAAAGCAAGCAGCTAAGTCCTGAAGCCCAGTGAAAACCAGCAGTAAGATTCAGAGTTCTAGTACAAATTGCTTAGGACAGTGCATGACCAGAGCCCAGTTCTCATATAAAAACACCAAGTCACACACAAAAAAAGGCAGAAAAAAATGAGCAAAATTTTAAAAAAGAGCTTGACTATAGAAATTTACTGTGGTGATAGGGAGGATCAAGACATAAACTTAGAAGAGGACAATAGTATCAAAAGCCTCAAAGAAAACTGTAATCTGGTCTCAGACCCAAAAAGAATTCCTGGAAGAGCTTTAAAAGGATTTTAAAAAGCAAATTAAAGAAGAAAATAAAAATTGGGAAAGTAAATGAGAGTAATGAAAGAGAATCATGAAAAAAAGAATAGCATGGGAAAGGATACATAAAAATTTATCCAGGAAAATAACTTGTTAAAAAATAGAACTGGCCAAATGGAAAAAGAAATACAAAAAGCTCACTGAAGAAAATAATTCCTTAAAAATTAGAATTGACCAAGTTGAAACTAGTGACTCTGAAATATCAAGATGCAATAAAACAGAATTTAAAAAGTAAAACAAAAAACAGCAGAAGTAAATGTGAAATTTCTTATTGGGAAAACAACTGACCTAGAAAATAGATCCAGGAGAGATAATAAAAGAATTACTGAACTAATTGAAAGCCATAAAAAAAAGCCTGGACAACATCTTTCAAGAAATTATCAAAGAAAATTGCCCTGATATATTAGAACCAGAGGGCAAAATAGACATTGTAAGAATTCATCAATCACTGCCTGAAAGAGACCCCAAAATGAAAACTCCCAGGAAAACCATAGTCAAATTCCAGAGTTCACAGATCAAGAAGGAACTATTACAAGCAGCCAGAAAGAAACAATTCAAATATTGTAGAGCTACAGTCAAGACTGCATAGAATTTGGCAGCTTCCACATTAAAGAACCAGAGGGCTTAGAATATGATATACCAGAAAGCAAAGGAGTTAGGATTATAATCAAGAGTTACATACACAGCAAAACTGATTATACTTTTTTAAAAAAAAATATACTTTTTCAGGGAAAAAAAGTATATTTAATAAAATAGAGAACCTTCAAGCATTTCAAATTAAAAGACCAGAGCCAAATAAAATAAATTGACTTCCAAATATAAAACTCAAAGGAAACATAAAAAGATAAAAAAGAAACAAAAAAGAGAAGGCACAAGAAATTCAATAAGGTTAAACTGTTTATATTTCTACATGGCAAAATAATATTTATAACTCTTTAGTCAGATAAGAGCAATTAGAAGGAGTATATATAGACAGCAGGTATTGATATAAAGTGACTTTGATGGGATGGTACCCCAAAAAACAAAATAAAGGGACAACAAACAAAATTGCACTGGAAGAAGGGGGTAAGATTGAATGGGGAAATTTATTTCACATAAAATAGGCATGAAAGAACTCTTAAAATGGAGGGAAATATAGGAGTGAAGGTGGCAGGCAAAGCTGAAATCTTACTCTCATCAGAATAGACTCAAAGAGGGAATAATATGGACGCTCAGTTGGATATAGAAATCTTACGCTATAAAGAAGTAAAAAGGGGTGGGGATAATGGAAAGGAGAGGGAGGACTGAAAAAAGGGAGGGTATATTGGGGAAGGTGGTGATCAGAAGTAAAACACTTGTGAGGAGGGAAAGAGTGGGAGGTAAGAGAGAGAGGAATAAACAAGTGAAAAATAACATGGAGGGAAATACACAGGTAGTTACTATAACTAAAAATGTAAATGGATTGACCTCAGCAAAAAATGGAAGCAGACAGCATAATGGATTAAAAAAAAATCCTACAATATGTTGTTTACAAGAAACACATATGAAACAGAGATACACACAGGATAAAGGTATGGGCTAGAGCAGAATCTATTATGTTTCAGCTGAAGCAAAAAAAGCAGGGGTGGCAATCATGAACTCAGACGGAGCAAAAGCAAAAATAGATTTAATTAAAAGAAACAAAGAAGGAAATTATGTCTTGATGAAAGTTCCCATGGAAAATGAGGTCATATCAATACTCAATATATATGCATCAAATGATATGGGATCTAAATTTTTGAAGAAGTCAAATGAGTTACAGGAGGAAATAGATAAAACTATACTAGTGGGGGACCTCAATTTTCCCCTCTCAGAACTAGATAAATCCTTTTTTTTGCTTAATGATATTTTAATTTTTTCTACTTACATATAAAGATAGCCTTCAACATTTTGTAAAATTTTGAGTTCCAAATTTTTCTTCCTCCTCACCTCCCCAAAACAGCAAGCAATCTGATTTAGGTTAAACATGTACAATCATATTAAACATACTTGGAACTAGATAAATCTAGCAAAAAATAATAAACAAGAAAGGAATTAAGGAGATGAGCAAAATTCTAGAAAAGTTAGATATGATAGATCTCTAGAGAATATTGAATGAGAATAGAAAGGAATATACCTTTGTTTCAGCAGCATGGCACCTACACAAAATTAGACCATGTATTAGGACATAGAAGCTTCACAATCAAATTCAGAAAAGCAGAAATAGTATTAGATCATAATGCAATAAAAATTATATTGAATAATGGACAATGGAAAGAAAGATTAAAAATTAATTGGAAATTAAATACCTAAAAAAAGTGGATCAAGGAACAAATCATAAAAGCAATCAATAATTTCATTAAAGTCAATGACAATAATGAGACAATATAACAAGAGTTATGGGATGCAGCTAAAGCAGTACATAGGCAAAAATTTACATCTCTAATTGCTTACATGAATAAAATAGAAAAAGAGTTCAATGAATTGAATATGCAACTAAAAAAAAACTAGAAAAAGAGCAAATTAATAATTCCCAATTAAATGCTAAATTGAAAATCCTGAAAATCATAGGATTAATAAAATTGAAAGTAAGAAAACCATAGAACTAAAAAAACTAGAAGCTGGTTTTGAGAAAAAACAATAAAATAGATAAACCATTGGATAATTTGATTTTAAAAAGGAAAGAAGAAAGTCAAATTACTAGAATCAAAAATGCAAGAGTTGAACTTGCCACCAATGAAGGACTAGTTAAGACAATTGTTAGGGGTTATTTTGACCAATTAATTTGGTCAAATTATTTGCCAATAAATTTGACAATCTAAATGAAATGGATGAATATCTACAAAAATATGAATTACCAAGCTTAACAGAAGAAGAAATAAAATATTTAAATAACTAAAACTTAGAAAAATAAATTGAACAAGCGATCAATGAACTTCCTAAGAAAAAATTCTCAGGACCAGATGGATTCACAGAGGTATCCTACTGAATATTTAAAGAACAATTAACCTCAATACTGCATAAACTATTTTGAAAAATAGGTGAAGGAGTTCTACCAAATTTCTTTCATGACACAAGTATGGTGCTAAGACACAAATCAGGAAGAGTCAAAACAGAGAAAGAAAATTGTAGAGCAATTTCCCTAATGAATATTGATGCATTGGATCATACCCTGGATTCTTGGATACCAAGGATCATGACCAGGTGGGATTTATACCAGGAATGCATGGCTGGTTCAATATTAGGAAAACTATCAACATAATTTGTCTATATCAATAAGAAAACCAATATAAATCATATAATTATCTCAATAGATGCAGAAAAAGCCTTTGACAAAATAGAGCACCCATTCCTGTTAAAGATACTAGATAGCATAGGAATAAATGGAGTTTACACTAAAATGATAGGTAATATTTATCTAAAATGATCAGCAAGTATTATCTGTAATGGCGATAAGTTAGAAGACTTTCCAATACAATCCAGGGTGAAACAATGATACCCCTTATCATCCCTATTATTTAATATTGTACTGAAAATGTTAGCTACAGTAATAAAAGTAGAGAAGAAATTAAAGAAATTAGACTAGTCAATGAGGAAATAAAATTATCACTTTTCCAGATGATATGATGTTATACTTAGAAAATCCTAGAGAGTCAACTAAAGAACTATTTGAAATTATTAGCAACTTTAGCAACATTGCAGGATACAAAATAAATCTACATAAAATTATCATTTTCTATATATTTCCAACAAAATCCAGCAGCAAGATAGAGAAATTCCATTTAAAATAACTATAGACAATATAAAATACTTGGAAGTCTACCTGCTAAGACAAACCCAGGAACTATATAAAGACAATTACAAAACACTTTACTCTATCCTGGAGTCAGGAAGACAAATCTTCCTGAGTTCAAATATAGTCCCAGACACTTACTAGATGTGTGAGACTGGGCAAATCACTTAACCCCTTTCTACTTCATAATAAGGCAATTGAAATTTGTGTAGCAAACCCCACAGTTTCCAGTCTGACTGGTTAATCAGTCTTTTGGGACGGTTGTGAACAAGTCTGCAGCATGTACTTTGATCTCATCTCCTCTTTATGAGTAAGTGCAGAAGAATTAAGAAGACTCTAGATGAGGGTGAGAAAGGAGAGTGAAAAAGCTGGCTTGAAGCTTAATGTTAAAAAAACAAAGCAACTAAATTTGGCAGCTAGTCCCATCACTTCCTGGAGAATAGAGGAAGAAGAAATGGAAGCAGTGTCAGATCTTACTTATTTTCTTTTCCTTGAAGATCACTGCAGATGGTGACTGAAACCATGATATTAAAAGACATGTGCTCCTTGAAAGGAAAACTATGGCAAATCTGGAAAGCATACTAAAAAACAAACTTGTTGAAAAAGGTCCATATAGTCAAAAGTATGGTTTTTCCATTAACAATATGTGACTTCTAGAGTTGGGTCTAAGGAAAGTTGAGTGAAACAGAACTGATATTTTGAAAATGAAGGACAAACACAACAATAAAAATGTAGGTGATTTTTAAAAGTAGACATGAATATTTTTTTTAAAAAAAATTGAAGCCAATGAACTTTAAATTTAAAAAAAAAAAAAAAGCATAGCACCTGTTCTGAGATAGCCAGTGATTTCAAATGATTTAGAAATAATAGATGATGGAAACTTCAGCCAAGCAGCATCTAGCATCTAGAAAGTATATGGGGATGATGAGTCAAACAGAACAGGGGCTAATTAAAACAATGTACCAGAAACTACATATACATCTGGCTAAACTGTATCCAGCAATATCAGTATAATAGTATCAAGAAGCCAGGTCATTCAATGGATAGAGTGTTGATCCTGGAGATAATCTAAATCCAACCTCAGACATTTTTATCTGTGTTTCTCTAGGAAAGTCACTTAACCCTGTTTGCCTCAGTTTTTTCAACTGTAAAAAAGGGATAAAAAAAGCATTTACCTCACAGTTGATCAATGGAGTAATGTGTACAAGGCTTAATAGTGGAGTCTATGTAAATGCTTATTCTCTCCATCTCCTCTGATTGTGAGATTTCAAGACCACTTGAGAACAGATCTGTTAAGAGCTACCCAAAACATTGCTAGAAAAACTTTGGGTTTTTTTCTCTTTTTAAAAAATTTTTTAAAAATTATCCTTTGGTTCTGGAAAGAGGAAGAAAGGGAGAGCTTGTTGTTGTTTCAGTAGTGTTCAACTCTTCATGACTCCATTTGGGGTTTTCTTGGCAAAGATACCAGAGTGGTTTGTCATTTTCATCTCCAGGTAATTTTACAGCTGAGGAAACTGAGGAAAACAGGGTTAAGCAACTTGCTCAGGGTCACACAGCTACTAAATGGCTGAGATTATATTTGAACTCAGGTCTTGTTGACTTCAAGACCCAGGATTCTATCCATTGTGCAACCTAACTGCCCAAAGGGAAATTATGATGAAGTAAAAAAGCAAAACAAAGCAAATGATATTAAATTTTAAAAAAGATCAGCAAGTCTGTAGCATCAGAAGTTGAATTGCATCTCCGTGTATGTGACCTTGCAACCTTCCATATACACCCTGGAATGCCACATGAGTTTCTATTGATCTGAGAAATCAGTTTGACTTTACAGCCCCAGTGCCAATTTTCTCTCAGTAGAATGGCATTATTAAGCTTAGGTTTCCTACTTCCCTTTTCTTTGTTCTTCCTTCTGTGCTCCTCCTTCTTTCTTACATAATTTGGAAGATTCCTTAAAATTTGTTGGTCCTTTAGTTAACAGGGCAATCTTCTACTGCCATTGTGTAAAAAAAAAAAAATTAAATTTGAACCCAGGGGTGTTCTAATGGAGTAATCTATCTACTATCTATTATCTACTAAGTATAGAGACAGCACACCCAGACATCTCTGCTTCTGCTGCTCTTTTCCCCTTCCCGCATCATGCATAGCAGTTTGTGAAAGCTGTATCTGCTCACTAATATTCTTCATCTCAATTCCCCATTCCCTCTATGGAGAATTGGGGAGGGGGGAATGAGACAGGAGTAGTATCGAATCTCACAAATTTGACTAGGAGCTTCACTCAGCAGAATCAACTTTACAATATGATACTACATCTTTCCAATATGAGGTGCCTATGTTTGTTGAGTGTCCTTTTCTTGCCATGACTAAATAAATCTTTTTATTAACTGTCAAATAACTTGTGAGTGTCTCATTTTGTTCTAATACTGAACCTAAAAAACCACAGGACTGGATTGATTCACACCCAGCCCAGAACAGGGTTATATGTTCATTTTAACTTATTATAGTATATGGTATAAGATGTCCATCTAAATCTAATTTTTGCTGGACTACTTTCCTGTTTTTCCAGCATATTCTTTAATATTCTGATCATACATTCATTTTAATATATACCTTAGAGTATGATTTTTTTGGTGATTTGTCCTCTTTCCCATTATTACCTGAGTCTGTGTGATATTTTATTCATTTATGTACATGTATGAGTGAGAATGATTTTACCGCATTTTTCTATTTTTTCTTTTTGGTTTTTAAAATTTATTTATTTTAAAAAGCATTTTATTGATATTTTTTGTTTTTATATTACAGCAATACCATGATCCCCTTCCCCAGATTGATTCCTCCCTTATGACAAAGAAAAGCAAAATTAAGTCAAAGTATCTCAAACAATAGCTATCTGACACCTTAAAACTAGGAATACATGGTCATAAAACAGTGAGAATGGAAATATAGTTGATTACTTTGGAGAATTTACAGCTCTAACTCTACCATTTAATTTCTTTGCATGGGACTATTCTAACTTAAAAATACTAGGAAGAATAGATATGCAAAGCATAAAGAAAATTGAAAGAAATCAGAGCTTTATAGAGTCAGTTTGGTATCATATGTATAGAACTGGGATGTGAGAGGTCACATAATAATGCAACCCCCTCATTTTATAGATGAAGATCAGAGACCTAGAAAAATAAAGTAATTTGTCTAAATTCATGGAAGTAGAAACTGGTTGAACTAAGACATGAAATGAGGCCTCTGGATCAATATCTAGTGTTCCTTCTTCTATGTCATGATGCCTTCCAGGTACATGACCTGCAAGACCTCAACCCTAGTAGCCCTCACCTAAGCCTTGGCAAACAGTCTAGGGAGGTGCCCAGAAACCTGCAAGTCTCTAAGACACAGCTCTGGAAGAAAGGAAGCAAATGTGCCATTACTACACTCCTGCTACCTAAGTGCCAAATTGACTAGTGCCATCTTCCTCCCTCTTCCAATTTCCCAGCCAAAAACAGAAAATGGAAGCAAATTCAGCTATGCCCATAATTCAGATAAACTATACTAACTGATTATATAGTTCTATTTGTCACCTATTCTATTCAGCATGTGGTTATTACAGGTGGTAAAATATGTTATTTGCGGCAAACAAGCTGTAAGCCCCATGGCCATGCATTCACCTCAATGTCCATGTAAGGGAAGAAGAGCCAGGGCACATGCCAGGTACTACAAAGCTCCCAGCCTCCTCCTTCTCCTGCTCATCCTTCCTCTGCTCTGATGCTAACATTCACAGTCACCAGAACCACTTCCTTTCCTCTCATGTTCTAGCACTCTGAAAACACAAGTTTGCTTCTGACTACCACCTGCCATTTACCAGGTGTCACAGCATCCTGCTGACTTCTTGATGGCCTAAAATCACCTAACCTCTTCCTCCAGCAACCACTCCCAGAACAATAGGAGGTGAGATGGGGATTTTCTTGCTTAAGCAACAAAAGTTGCACATCTTTCCCCTTCTTGGTCATGCTGCATCTCAAACTCCTGCCAGTGTTTCCCTTACAAAGATCTTTGTTCTCAACGTTTTCCTGGATGGGGAGAGTGACCTTAACTCTGCAAGTTAAGGGCAAAGACTGTGTCAGTGGCTGTGGTTGCTCTATTGTCTTTGTATAGGGTAGTAAGTCTGCATAGGAAAAAATTTTGCTGGTACAGACTTGACGAATAATTTTGTTAACCATATGAAGTTTACCACCGGAATTATTATTCAAAAAAATCATGCAATGCTGATGAACTTCACTGATTGCCTTATTTGTGATGCTCTATAGGACCCAGACCTGCCCATTTTTCAGGGAGAATGGAGGAGACCTTGAACTTCCTAGGATAGTATCAGCTTTTAAAAATATATATATTTTATTTTTAATTCATGAAATAAAATAAGCATTTCCATAACAATATAATAAAATGATGATTGCATATGAAACTGCAATTCTACTATACACAATTTGCTATTCCTTTCAAATATACAACAAAATTATGATGTAGATTTCTTTTTGTTTCTTCCCATCTCTCCCACCCTAGACATGGTTACAGCAAACATCCAAGCATATACAGGAAGGCCTGCTGTACAGGTTCTTAGAATTACTTTTCTAAAATGAAAGCAACTTTTAAGGGATCAACAATCTACTTTAATTACATTTACATTCACCAACAGAGAAAATGCAAGCAGAGAAATAAAGACCAACAGACAGGGCTTCCAACTGTCTTACCATAAGCAACACAACCATCACAGCTCAACAGACAGATCCAACTCTGATCATTACATACATACATAGTTACCAGAGAGAGAAGCACCAACTTCTGGGTTTTCAAAGCGGGAAAGAGGGGTCCAGCTATTCAGAGTCTCACCTGGCACACAAAACTTCTTCCAACCCCCCAAAAGCAAAACCTCTCCTCAGAGTATATGAGTATATATACACTTTTCAGAGCCAGAGGGCAGGACCTTCCGACCCACTGCCTCATTAGCAATTAACAAAAGGTATGGGCCTTCCTACAAAACAAGCCTCCCGTAATCTGAGGCCCATTAATGAGTGGGAAGATCTTTCATAAACATAAATCTCATTAACTTTATACTACATATACTATATATGTGTGTGTGTATATATATATGTACACACATGCATACATATATACGTAAAATTATTCTGTACATGCTTTTATTTATCAGCTCTTTCTCTGGATACAGATAGTCTTTTTTCATACATGCTTTATAAATTAATTTAGGTATTTATAATAGTCAAAATAACTTGTTCACTCAAAAGTTCTTAAAATGATATTGCTGATACTGTGTACAATGTTCTTTTGGCTCTGTTCATTTTGCTCATTATTTTATGCAAGTCTTTCCATGTTTTTCTAAAGTAATTGAGCTCATCATTTCTTTTTTTCTTCAAAAATAACTTTTATTACTATATCAAAATAGGTCAGGAAAAATAGGTGCATTTCCTACAAGTAATGAAATATTCAGATCATTTGAAAGTCTCCTAAGAATATATTCAGATTAAAAAGAATTCTTTCAAGATGAAAACTTTAGTTTAGTGTATAACAACTGTCATTTTGAAGTACACTATACATGATAGGTAATGATTATTTACTGTGCTTTCATGTGATTCGTAGTTAAACATAACCGTTATACTATGTGTTTCTATTTTAAAAGATCATTGACAAGAAAGAAAGTAATCATCACATAACACCTTACACAAGGTTGTTGTTGTTTTTTTCTTTCTAGAGTCAGGTTAGTAATCACTGTGGTTGCCCAGACAATGGAAAGCATACTCCCTTTCTGAGTCTTTGGAGTCAACACCATCTTATTTCCTTGTAATTTCAGAGTTCAGAATTTCTTACAGCACAGTGGTATTCCATCAAAGTCATATACCACAACTTGTGCCATTCCCCAATTGGTGGGCATCCCTACAATTTCCAGTTTTTTGCTGCCACAAAGAGACCAACTACAAACATTTTAAACCATATACATTCTTTTCTTTTTTTCCTAATCATCTTTGGAAGTAGACCAAGCAGTGATGTTGCTGAATGAAATGGTATAGGTATTTTAATAACTCTTTGGGCATCATTCTAGATTGCTCTCTAAAATGGTTGGATCAATTCATAATTCCACTAACAGTGAATTAATATCACACAAAATAGCTCATTTTTAAGGGGCAGCACCCATGTTTCCAACTAGTCTGAAATGGCAATCCTCAGTGGTTGCAGAGCTTTGAGACTAAGTTCTAGATGGTATTTGGCTACCCACATACACAGGATGCTGCAACTTCGGTGCTAAATGCAAAGCAGATGTAAAACTCTTTTATGTGATGGCAGGAGTGAATTTCAGTGGTTGAACACTATTTGGGTCTAGGAGGTGATTCTAGAGTCTTGGAGAAAATCCTTAACAAATACATGAGGAAGGATATCCAATAAGGCTAAAGGCGTGGAATGGGGGAGGGGTTATATGTGCACTGAAGCAGGAGGGCTGACATTTTTCTAATACTTTAAGGTCTGATAAGCACTTTTCATAAATTATTTCATTTGATTGTTTCAGATAAGCTCTGCATATGCAAGAGTGTCAGAGGCAGAATTCAAACCTCAGGCAAAGTGATGCCCCAACTAGGCCTTGTGTTAACCACAGATAGAGTCAGAAAGAATGGGATATCAAGCAAAAACCTAGTTCCCACCTGGGTTCAACCTCCAATACCAGGCCTGGAGCCAAAATGACTTTGCCACAGGCAAAGTCCTTGAATTACCCTTGCTGAGTCCTCAAGCACCCTCCTGATCTCCAAAAGCACCAGGGCTTTGGGACCAAGTCTAACACCAAGCCAGTGCATATTCTACATGTGCTATATCTTCTGGGTGTACTTTAATCCCTACCATCTTGGGATATAAATACTGAGCTGATGCCATTCGCAAATTATTCTAGCTTCTAGGAAATAGGGGATTCCCAACTTACACTCCTTACCACACCATTCTCAGCTGCCCAGTGTTTGGAGAGTTAGTATATACCATACGCTTTAAGATGATAAGACCCTGGAAAGTGGAGGTGCCAACCAGCTAGATGCTATGGCTAGCAAAGATGTACCTCCTGCTCCCCTAACCCCAGTTATTCAAAATTACCAAAAGCACCAGCCACTTCCCTGGCTGCCTCTATAGCCTCATGCTGTGGAATCTGACCACTTCCCAGTTCCTTCCTGCTTTTCTTCTTCTTTTTTGTGCCCCATAGAATCACTGCTCAACTGTTAGGAAACTTCCCTTCATCCACAGTCTCTTTTTTTCACATTCTTTTCATTTTCTTGTGCTTACAGAAGCTTGGCTTTCTCCAAAAGACACTGCATCCCTAGCTAGGCTCTGAGTGCTGGTTGTTACGCCCATGGCCTCAGGCACATTGGTAAGACAAATGATTATTTCTCCCTTGCATTAATAAGTTAGTTATTTTAATCTGTTAATTATATTATTTGTATTATAATAAATTACTTAATTTATATATAATTATTAATTCATCTAAATGAATCAATAAAACCAATTATTGAATCAGAACCAAGATTGCCCCCTCTTCTATTTCCTCATTCAGAAATCAACCAGTGTGGAGAATCTTTCTCAAAGATTTACCCAGGCTAAGGGGCAGCTAGGTGGTACAGTGGATAGAGCACCAGTACAGGAGTCAGGAGGACCTGAGTTCAAATCTCACCTCAGACACGTGACACTCACTAGCTGTGTGACCTTGGACAAATCACTTAACCCCAGTTGCCTCATCCTGGGTCATCTCCAGTCATCCTGATGAATATCTGGTCATTGGATCCAGATGGCTCTGGAGGAGAAGTGAGGCTGGTGAGCTGCACAGCCCTCCCTCAGTCAAAACAAAGTCAAGTGCAAGTCATGTTATCATTTCTCTGATGGCATGGTCTTCTTTGGCAATGAAGGTCGAACACACACACACACACACACACACACACACACACCTAGGCTAAGATCTAATCAGACAGTAAAAGAAATTCTAAGTTTAAGCCTAATTACCCCCTGACTGAGACTGATGATAAGGTGAGACATCCTGTGAAGTAATGCATAGATCCGATCTATCAAATTAATTTCCTTTAGTCTCAAAAACCCCCATTGGGAATCAGCTGCAATGGGAAATAAGGTACTGATAGCTCCCCATCTTAGCTACCTAAAAATGGAAGAATGCGATCTCTTATCTGAGACATCTAACTATTTAACTGGCTTTGAAAAACTAAGTCTTCTGAGAACTCTCCAAGTTGATGGAACTCTCTATAGCAAAAAGGGTCCCCACACTGTCTGCATTAGAATATTCCCTCATCATGCATAGCTGCTCTAATGAATTATCAGGTTGCAGTTTAAACTTTTCTATCTTATTAAGGTAATCAAACTTAATCTCATGTTATCAGTTTTACTAAACTGACAAACATTCCTATTGTCTTACTGAGACATTAAAACTTATTCTTTTACAATCTCACATTTTGTAGCACTGAGATGCAGCCTATTTTCCTGTGAAACCTTTGGGTCAAAGTCTATATTTTGCTCCTTTGCCCTTTCTAGTCCTGTCTGAGGCCTGTTAGACCCTGGTCCTGGCAGCATTTACCATTCATTTATGACATTCCCACCTCCTGAAGCTGCCTGCTCTGCTTTCATTGGATTTCCTCAAGAATTGAGAGCTCTGCTTTGAGCTACTCAACATGTTTTGCCAGTTTACATACAACTTTTTCTTTTATGTTGGTAATTCAGATGATAGTTAACAATAACCAGAGAATGGTAGAACTAGGCCTCTTTGTGTTTTAATCTACCTGTAAGCCTTCTCTAGCCCAGCAGCCACTGAGCTAATTAGTCCACATCAGTAGAGAGAATAAATGAATATGTAAAGGTATTATATGTAGAGCAGGGGAAATGAGAAAGTTCATAAATTATGGTTTAGGTTTTCTTAGTAAAGCAAGGCCAACTTCTGAGAGGGGTGAGCATGGGGGGAGTAGAAGAAAGAGGAAAAAATTTGAAACCATGAGGAATGAGGCAATTAATTGATAAGAATAAAAAGCTTATAGCACATTGGAAAAGTTGACAAAAGGAGAATAGTCAGTATTAGAGGGGCTTCAGAAAGATAGGCACATTAACATCCTGCTGATGGAGCTATGAATTTGAGTCATTTATTCTGGAAAACAATTTGGAATTCTGATAATAAAATACATAAAATAGCTACACCTTTTGATCCAGAGATCCCATTACTAAACATATATGAGGTAGATTAAAGATAGAAGGATTCCATATACACCAAAATATTAATAGTAAGAACTTTTAGTAGTAGTAAGTTACTGGGGGGAAAAGGAATTTTCACAATTTAGGGAATGACTAAACATATGAATATGATCATGTACATGACTATAATGGAATAATAGAATGATACTACACTATTTATAACAAATTATAACAAATACAGAGAAGCACAGAAAGATATGAATAGATATAAAGTAGAAACAGGAAGACAATATATACTCTTTTCTCTCTTAATTTTTTTGTGACAAGGGACAACTCTTTCAATTGAATAGGGGACAATTATTTAGAAATGAAGATGATATAAAAAGCTTCAGTGAGGGTCAAATTAAAATGAGATAATATGAATTTTGTCATCGATCTGGTTGCACAGTTGCATGACTTCATTTTGTAGCTCAAGAGGAGGTGTTGGTAGAGAAGACTGTTTGAGGAGGGCAGCTCAGGATTGAGTACTTATGGTGTATTATCAGTAGAAGAAGAGGCAAAAGATTCAAGGGTAGAGAATACTGTGTAGTCAAATTTGGAACCCCATCAAAGGGAGAGTACTAAATTTTGACCCCATCTACAGAGGAGTTACCCATTTTTCTGTGGATTTTGGATAAAGACTTCCATTCTTCTTTATCCAGGGATTCTAAACTATATATCAGCCAAATTAGCTTTTTTTAAATTTTTTTTTACAATTATCAAGCATTTTTCCCCTTCCACCTTCCCTATCTTATTGAACAAAGAAAAAGAAAACCTTTGTAACAGATAAGCACAGTCAAGCAAAATAAATTCCTATATTGGCCATTTTCAAAAATGTGTGACTCGTTCTCCATATTTCCTTTATCACTATGTCAAGAGGTAGATAGGATTCTTTATTGTGAGAGTTCTTAAAACTTTCAAAATTGTTCATTTTTTCAATATCAATGTAATGGTACAAATTATTCTTCTGGTTTTGCTGACTTTTCTGTATCAGTTCACACAAGTCTTCCCAGGTTTCTCTGAAATACTTCCTTCCCCTTCCCTCCATCCTGTCTCTTCCCTCTCGTTTTCTCCTTCTCCATTTCTTCTGCTTCCTGTTTCTCTCCCCTCTGCCCCGCCCCCACCATCTGCTTCACCTCCACTCATAGACCCAAACCCTTTGTTGATTAGCACAGAAGTTTGACCTGCTTTTTTTTCAGCATGGGCTTAGATAGCCTCAGTCCTGGGGACTCACAATATTAGTGCTGGACAGTGTGCACATTTAGTCCTTCTGCAGCTCAGAACTCTCAGCTCAAGCAATCCATAATCCTCAGATTCCTCAAAATCTAGGATTTTGACATGCATCACTACCTCTGGCTCTTTTTTTTTTCCATTTCTTATAGCACAACAGAATTTTATTACACTGTTCAATGATTCTCCAAATTATGGGTGCTCCTTTAGTTTTCAGTTCTTTGATGCTACAAAAAGAACTGCTATAAATATTTTTATACATATGGAATATTTTCTTCTTTCTTGGATCTCTTTGGGGCACAGACCTAGTAATATTATTGCTGGGCAAAAGGGAATGCATAGTAAAATAACTTCTTAGATATAATACCAAATTGCTTTCCAGAATAGTTGCAACAATTCATAGCTCCAACAATAGTTCATCAATGTACTTGTTTTTCCCGAGTCTACTCTGACAGTTGGCATTTTCCTTTTTGCCAACTTTGCCAAAATAATGGATATGAGATAGAACTTCACAGGTATTTTCTTTGTATTTCTTTAATTATTAGTGTTTGGAAGCAGCTTTTCCCCATGTGACTGTGGATATTTTGGGTTTCTTCCCTTGAGAATTTCCTATTTCTATAGTATATTAGACCTCTGTTATTCATTGTTCCTTTTTACTTGTATAAAAAAATCCATTGTGTACAAATTCATTTATCTTTTACTTACTTTCAAGGATCAGAAGGTCATTTACATTTTTCTCTAGTTGATTATATAATACGATCTCCATCCAAACTGGGTGAGGGTGGGGCATTCATGTGCTTCATTCTGCCCTAAGAACATCATTTCAGATTGATGTGGAAAGTGCAGAAGGAAGTTTGCATGACTGCATGAGGGGTGGAATTCATGCAAAACCTTGGAAGATGAGAAACATTCTTCATTTCTACTTTGAGAAGGCACACATACTTCCAAATTCTCTTAGGGACTTATCCAAGACATGGAGTGACACAAACAGAGTTTAGTGGGCCGACACGTAGATGAAGCTAGCTCTTCAACATGTCCCTGATTTCTACTTTGCCTCCCTAAACAATTAAGGCAATTTCCTTTGCATGAGATTGAATCTTTCTCTGATGGGAACTCAGACCAAATTCATTTACTTTTATGTACTTTGTAGGAGTGTTATGGAATTCCATCTGGGCTACATAAAACCCTAAAAGATGATGCTGTTAAAGTACTGCACTCAGGAGTGGAGCCAAGATGGTGGAATAGAAAGACACATATACTCTAGCACTTCCCCCACAGCCCACAAAATACTTGTAAAAAATGACTCTCAACAAATTCCAGAGCAGCAGAAGCCACAGAATGACAGAGTGAAAGAGATTTCCAACCAAAGGTAACCTGGAAGGCCAACAAAAAAGTCTATCATAAGGGACACTGAGTGGAGCAGAGTCTAGCCCTGGCTGCACTGCATGGAGAGGAACAGGAGCAGAACAGGCCTCCGGGGCAGAATTCCCAGCAGGGAGGGTCCCAGATCCCTCAACCTACAAGTGACAAAGAAAGCTTCAAAGGTCAGTGTGGGAGGGCTCTCCCAGTGGGCAAGAGGGGAGTGGTGTCTCCCCAGCACTGGCCCTAGGCAGCAGTAGAGGCAGCAGTAGCAGCAGCAGCAAGCAGTAGGTGGCTACAGTGGCAGCAGAAGTAGCCTGGGTCCATTGTTCAAGTGGCTCAGCTTAAAGCCTCTGGGGGAATTGAGCAAGGGATCTGAATCTCAGCCGTGAGCATAGTCCTGGAGAGAGGAGGAACACTAGGACCCTCCTCTTGACAAAAGATTCAGAAGTCAAGTAAATGGCTGGGAAAATGCCCAAGAAAGGGAAACAAAAATAAGACCATAGAAGGTTACTTTCTTGGTGAACAGGTATCTCCTTCTATCCTTTTGGATGAGGAAGAACAATGCATACTGTCAGAGGAAGTCAAGGCTTCTGCCTCCAGTACCACCAAAATGAATATGAAATGGGCTCTGGCCATAGAAGAGCTTGAAAAGTGAGTCAGCAGCTTGCTAAAGGAGAATCAAAAAAAAATGCTGAGGAAAATAATACTTTTAAAAATAGGCTAACTCAATTGGAAAAAGAGGTCCAAAAAAGCCAATGAGGAGGAGAAGACTTTAAAAAGCAGAATTAGCCAAATGGAAAATGAGGTTCAAAAGCTCACTGAACAAAATAGTTCTTTAAAAATGACAGTAGAATTCAGGGAAGCTAATGACCATACAATAAACCAAGAAGTTACAAAACAAAACCAAAAGATTGAAAAAATAGAGGATAATGTGAAATATCTCATTGGAAAAACAAATGACCTGGAAAATAAATCCAAGAGAGATAATTTAAAAATTATGGGACTACCTGAAAGCCATGATCAAAAGAAGAGCCTAGACATTATCTTTCATGAAATTATCAAGGAAAACTGCCCTGATGTTCTAAAACCAGAGGGCAAAATAAATATTGAAAGAATCCACCGATCACCTCCTATACTGTAGCCAAATTCCAGAGTTCCCAGGTCAAAAAGAAAATATTGCAAGCAGCTAGAAAGAAACAACTCAGGTATTGTGGAAATACAATCAGGATAACACAGGATCTGGCAGCTTCTCCATTAAGAGATCTAAGGACTTGGAATATGATATTCCAGAAGTCAAAGGAACTGAGATTAAAACCAAGAATCTCCTACCCAGCAAAACTGAGTATAATACTTCAAGGGAAAAAATGGTCATTCAATGATATAGAGGACTTTCAAGCATTCATGATGAAAAGACCACAACTGAATAGAAAACTGGACTTTCAAACACAATCAAGAGAAGCATTAAAAAGTAAGCAGGAATGAGAAATCATAAAGGACTTTCTAAAGCTGAACTGTTTACATTCCTACATGGAAAGATAATGTTTGTAACTCTTGAGACTTTTCTCAGTATTTGGATAGGTGGAAGGATTACACACACACACACACACACACACACACACACACACACACACACACATACAGAGAGAGAGAGAGTACAGGTTGAGTTGAATCAGAAGAGATGATATCCATAAAGAAATAAAACTAAATTAAGGGGTGAGAGAAGAAAATATTAGGAAGAGAAAGGGAGAAATGGAATGGGGTAGACTATGACTCATAAGAGAAATAAGAAAAATCTTTTTCAATGGAGGAGAAAAGGGAGAAGGTGAGAGGGGAAAAGTGAAGCTTAATCTCTTCACATATGACTTAAGGAGGGAATAACATGCTCACTAAATTTGGTATGAAAATCTATCTTATACTACAGGAAAGTAGGGGAGAAGGGGATAAGTGGGGTGGGGGGATGATAGAGGAGAGGGCAAATGGGAAGAGGGAGCAATTAGAAGTAGACACTTTTGGAGAGGGATAAGGTCAAAAGAGAGAATAGGATGAATGGGGGGCAGGATAGGATGGAGGAAAATATAGTTAGTCTTTCACAATATAACTATTATTGAAGTCATTTGCAAAACTACACATATATAGCCTATATTGAATTGCTTGTCTTCTCAATGGGAATAGATGGAGAGGGAGAGAAATTGGAACTCAAAGTTTTAGGAATGAATATTGAGAATTGTTTTTGCATACAACTGGGAAATAAGAAATACAGGTAATGGGATATAGAAATTTATTTAGACAAGACAGAAGAGATGAGAGAAGATGGGGATAAAGGAAGGGAGGGGTGTGACAGAAGGGAGGGTAGATTGGGGGAAGGGGTAATCAGAATGCTCAGCAGTTTGACATGGGGCAAGGAGAGAGATGCGGAGAAAATTTGGAACTGAAAATTTTGTGGACATGAGTTGAAAACTAAAAATAAATAAATAAACATAAAAAAAGAAAAAAAGGATGAACAACAACAAGAAAAAGTATAGTAAAAGATCATCTGTAATTTGAGTACTATGGTAGTGGAGTTTATTTCTAATTTCTTAAACTGCCATATCATTTCCTAGCTTCTTTATGTCAGTCAATATAACATTTTATTTATTCTTTTCTTTCATGTACTAGCTGTCATCTGGACTACTATCTACTTTGACATATCCTTAGGTGTATGTCCTTTCTCACTGAGTACTTGGCTCAAATCCCACTATAGTTATTATATTTTTCTTTCCCAAAATTTAAGTCTAAACCTTGCTGATCCTTCTGTCCTATAGTGCCAAACATAAGTATAATACCTCTTCCACAGGACAAATCTTTAAATACTGGAAAGCAGTTATAATGACCTCCTTTACCGCGAAGTTTTCTTTAGTCTAAATAGCAGATTATCATATGGCATAAACTCAAAACCACTTGTGATACTTGTTGTGCTTTGGATGGTTTTTGATTTGTCAACATAAGTTCTTAAAATATATAACCTATAACTAAACATGATATTCCCAATTGTAGTATGACTAGGACATTGGGAAGTGATACTATTGGCTCCCTAGGACTAGACACTTAACTTCTCTTAATTAAATCTAATATATTAGCTTTTGGGGACTGCTATAGCATAATGTTTACTTATGTTAAGATTATCTTCTACTAAATGTCCCCTGGATTTTAGCCAGATGTACTTTTTTTCACTTCTCCCCCATCTGAACTTATAAAGTTCATCTTTGCTAATATCACTCGTATGAAGTTGTTGCTCAGAATTATTTCAATTTGTATTTCACTGATTATTAGTGACTGAATAATTTTTCAAATGGTTGTTGTAAATGAAACACAAGTCATTTGTCAATGCTACCTTATTTCTTCTTTTCGTTTTGTGGTCCTTTTATTAGACATCTGCTCTTGTGATTGGCCAACCACAGATAATTGAGACAAAGGTTTAATGACACAAAGTTTACATAGACTGCTGTTTGTTGAAAGGTACAAATTTTCAGCTATATTGTCATTGGATTGCAGCCCAACTGTCTGGATGCTAAGCCATCCCCAGTTGTCCTAACCTATTCTTGCCAGTGGACTCTGATGACTCTAGAGGAGAAAGTGGGGCTGATAACTGTGCACATCTCTGTCTCACTCATATCCAATTCACTTGCAAGTCAAAAAATCACCTTCCTGGTATCATTGGTTCTCTTCAAGAATGAAAGATGAACAACCACAACAGTAATCTGCCTGGATGGTCACACATAGCCTTTCCTTCTTCCTTAGGTATCACTATAACTTTGACATCACATAGTCGTTAGGACAGATCATCTATATTCACATGTTTTCCCTAGATGTCAGTGTATGTTGAATTCACAGGTAATTAGTGCCACCATCCATCTTAGCAAACAGCATATAACTTGTTACTGGTCAAGATATGTCATTAAAGTTGTTATCAGTCTCATCCGAAATTTAACTTCATACATATAGTCTCTAAACTTTTTAGCAACACCCTATTTCAAAGCCAAGAAGTCTAATTTGTGTCTGGGTCAGCAAGTGTCATTATCACTAAGTCTGCTACAATCAGTTTCTGGTGACTATCGTTCTCTTGGAATAATGCTGCTCCCAAACTCTCAAGCTTAGTATACAGGAAAAAAAGGCTTGCTTCAATCTATAAAGGACAGCATTGGTGTAAATGCAAGAAAGTTGACTAACCCTTGAAAGCTTTTGTTCATGTTTGAAAGTCTTTCTAATGATCTCCAAAGGGAATCATACAGTTTAAAGCAATTTGGCCTATCTTGCCTTTCTGCTTCTGGTTCTCTTTAATTATGAGTAGTGATTTAAAACAGCAGTATAGTTCTTTAGACATTTGAGATCATAATCTTCAAATCCTTAAATCTTAGCTTTTAACAAGTTCTTTAAATTAGGTATGTGTTTATTTTCTTCATTTATCTTTGTTGACATACTGCAATAGCTAGTATTTCTAGTACTATGTCAAAAAGTAGTGGAATGATGGGTAACACTGATGATCTTATTAGAAAGACCTTTCTTCATATAATGTTTGCTCATAGTATTAAGTAGATACTATTTACTGTATTAACGAGAGATCTATTTATTCCTGTATTTTCTAATTTTTTTAAAAATAGAAATAGGTATTGATTCTGGCAAAAGCCTTTTCAGTATCTATTGATATAATTATGTATTATTATTGTTAATTTTATCTATGATATTTATACTTTATGTCACAATAACCCTGCATTCCTGGAATAGATCAGGTATATAACCTATGAAGTGATGTGATTAAAAGCCTAATTTTCAAATCTTCTTGTGGAATATAGGATAAATTGGGAGGGAAAGAGACAAGGCAGGATAAATGTTTTGTTGGCTATCACAATAGAAAGGAAGTATATAAACATTTCTTAAGCACCTACTATGAAACAAGCACTGTGTGCTAAGTGCTTTACATATATGTTATTTCATCCTCATAATATCCTTGGGAGGCAGGTCCTATTACATTATTTCCATGCAGGAATTTAGGCAGACAGAGGTTAAGTGATTTCCCCAGGATCACGTACCTAGTAAGTATCTGAAGCCAGATTTGAACTCAGGTTTTTCTGACTCTGGTCACAGTACTTTATCCACTATGTTACCTAGCTGCTTCTAGTCAAGATAATAGGTATATCTTCAGGAACAGGGAGATAATAGTCCCACATTATTCTTCTTTATCAGAATTTAGAGTACAGTGTTAAGTTCTGGAAACTACAGTTTAAGAAAGACATTGAAAATCTAGATGTTGTCAAGAGGAAGACAATGAGGAGAGCGAAAGTCCTTGAATCCAAGTCACAAGAAGATTGATTGAAGGAGCCAATCACTTGTTGGCCATGTCATTCTGGAGTTTCCTTCATGGATGGATGGTATTAGATGGCACTGAAGGTGCTTCCAACTTTCCAGTTCTGTAACTCTGTGAAATAACAAGGGGCTGAACAACATTAATAACATTAGAAATGGTAAATAAGATATAGATATGACAGATCTTGGGGAGAGTCAATAAGACTTTGTGAATGTTTAGCTACTGGCACCAAGAGAGACAAAGGACAATGGGGAATCAAAGATACCTCTGAATTTGTGCATCTGAAAACAGGTTCCATGGCTGGTCTTATGTCCAATATAAATGCCATCAACTCCTTCAACCAATTCTAATATGGCATGGAATACCTTTCATTATCCTAGGCTTTTTCCTCCAGGTTATCAATAAACTGTGGCACCTAGAATTGAACCCAGTACTCCAGTTGCTGTCTGACAAAGGTAAGAGCACAAAGGCAATAAAACTTCCTTATTCCCAGAAGTCAGACTTCTCAGTTTGGGGGGGGGGGTACTATATTGTACTACTGACTCGTACTGAGCTTATACTCACTAAAATCCCAAATCCTTTTCAAAGAAGCTGCTTTCTAAACATGCTTCCCATATTTTGTATTTGGGAAATTGATTTTTTTCTATCAAGGGTAAGATTTTACATCTATCTTTATTTTATTTCTCCTTATTAGATTCAGCCCAATGCTCTGAGAGCTAGTAAAGATTATTGTGGATTCTGACTGTCCTCCAATTTGCTAGTTTACATTTTTTTAGTCCTCTCACAACTAGAAGAGCATGTCAGCCATGCCTTTAGACAAGTCCTTGATTTTTTTTTTAATGTTAATTAGCATATACACAGTAGATCCCTAGACTATGCCTCTGGAGATCTCTGTCCAAATTCACAGTGCCTCCAGTTCTAACCTTAACCCTAAATAATTCCTCTTTGAGTTCAGTCGTTCAACCAGTTCTGAATCCGTTTAACTCTATATCATTATTTTGTAACTTTCCATCTTTTTTCACAAGAATATGTATAAAATTATATATAGTTTTACATAGATTTTAGCAATATGTTAAAAAAAAAAACCAAGTATCCATGTCAATGTATATGTGTGTGTGTATGTGTGTGTGTGTTTGTCTATTTCCAAAAAATAAATAAGGTTAGTTTGGGATAGGCTGCCCTTAATATTTATAAATCTCTTGTCTTTACATAGCTTTTATTACCAAATATATTTCCTTGACAGAGGGTCCTTCTCTTTTTCTTCCTTCAGTTTTCTTTTAAGTTAAGATTCTCTCCAACAGTCATACAAACAAATTTCTGTTTTAGACATGTTCTAGAAAAAACAGATGGAGATGAAAGAAAAATATGTTTCAATCTGCTCTCTGAGCGTATCAGCTCTCCATTCAGAGGTGGACAGCATTTTTCTTCATTCTAATTTTAGAACTTTGGTAGGTCATTCTGTTGATCGGAGATACTAAGTCTTTCACAGTTGCTTATCTTTATATAAATTGTCTTCCTAATTCTGCTCACTTCACTTTGCATCAGTTCATTTAAGTTTTCCCAGATTTTTCTGAAACTGTGCTTTTCATCATTTCTTACAGTACAGAACTATTCCATCACAATAATGAAAACTCCTTATCCATGTCCCTTGACCATTTGTTAATTGGGTATTATGTCTTATTTTTATAAATTTGACTCAGTGCCTATATATTTCAGAAGTGAGACCTTTAGCAGAGAAACATGCTGCAAAGATTACTTTTCCTTTAGTTGCATTGCTTTTGTTTGTGCAAAAACTTTTTAATTTTATGTAAACAAAATTACTTATTTTATTTCCTATGAACTTCTTTATTTCTTGTTTGGTCATGAGTTCTTTCCCTATCAACAGATTTTTCCATGCTCCACTAATTCGCTTATGATATTACCCATTACAACTAAATCATGTTCCCATTTTGATAGGTGATATATGGTATTCGAGGTGAGATGTTGGTCTATGCTTAATTTCTGCCAGACTACTTTCTAGTTTTCTCAACAACTTTTATCAAACAGTGAATTCTTGCCCCAATAGCTAGGCTCTTTGGGCCTATCGCACACTAGATTAATGTGCTTTTTTACTTCTGTATGTTTTGTACTTAAATATGTTCCTGTATATCAACCTCTATGTTTCTTACTTAATACTATAGCCATTCTTTATAACAAAGAATAACAATATAAAGAAAAAAGGATTAAGGTTAATCAGTGCAACAAAACTAAGTGTGTAAATGAAGCCTGACAGAACAATGCTTTGCACCTGTAATCCCCCTTTGCAAAAAAAAGGAGGCAGGTAACTTTTTTTCCCATTTTTTTTTCAGGGACAACTTTATTCATTATAATTACGCCATTAAGTTTCTGATTTTGAATTTCTGTTTAAGGTCATTATAATTATTGTTTTCTTGCTTATATTTACTTCATTTTGCATCCAGTCATATGCATTCCTATAATTCTCTGTATTCATCATATGGTTTCTTACAATGCCATAATATTCCATTACATTCATATATTTAGGTTATTCTCTTCTTCCTCCTCTCAAAAGATCCCAAACTCTGGGTCCAGGACTCTGGGCTCTTCTGGTGAGCTTTCACTTTATCGGGTTTCCTTCCCCTTGAACCAAACCTTCATGTTACTTTTTAGCCATTCCCAAACCATGTCACTGGGCATGAGTTTCCCCTCACTTCCCCTACAACCTTTCTAGCTTCTTTTTATGTGTTATCTCTCTCATAATGAAAATTTCTTGAGAACAAGTGCTATCCTTAGCATTTTTGCACATAGTAAATGCTTAATAAATGCTTTTTTCTTTTATTCATTCATTCATTCATTCCTGTACCACAACCTGTTTAGCCATTCCATAGTAGCTCCACCAACAGTGTACTAGCGGCTTGTCTTTCCATGATCCTTTCAATGTTGACTTTTTCTCTGTTTTGTCATTGTTGTTAATTTTCTGAGTGTGAAGTAAAAACCCAGAGTAGTTTTGATTTGAATTTTCTCATTATTCATCATCTGGAATAATCTTTTATGTAATTCTTAATAGTTTCTGATTTTTTTTGAAAACCATTTCTTTATACCTTTTGATTATTTATCCATTGGAGAGTGACTAGTGACTACTTCCCTATAACGTCTTTGATAGCACACAGTAGATATTCAATAAATGCTTATTGCATTTTCTGACCCTTATCAAAGATATATTATACAATGATATTTCCCCAGTCAACAGTTTTCCTACTAACTCTAGTTGAATTGCTTTTATTTGTATAAAAATGTTTCACTTTATATCATCTAAAGGATCTGTTTCTATCTTTCAGGACCCTTCATCATTTCTCTGGTTAAGAGATCCTGGTTTACTGCTAATATTTTTGCCAGACCATATCCATTTTGAACATGTTGAGGTATATAGCATGAGATATTGGTTTAAACCTAATTTGTCATCACCTATTCTTTTTTTTTAAGTATGTTTTTACTGATGTCATTTACTTTTCACATTATCATGATTTTCCCCATTGTTCCTCTCCCTGTCACTCCTAGAGCCATATAACAAATAGTATTTTTAAAAAAGAAAAAAATTCAGCATAACTGATTAATACATTGAAAAAGTCAGAAAGTATGTGTATTGCAAATGTACAATACCTGTGGACCTCCCACTCCCTGAAGGGATGTCCTCTCATGTATCTTCATATAAGCCATGCTTAATCCTTAAAATTTTGCTTTTATACCTTATTATTTTTATTTCGTGTGTTTATTTTTCCATTTATATTGTAGTTACTGTATATACTATTTTCTTGGCTCTGCTTACTTCACTCTGCATCAATTTAGGAAGATATTTCCATATTTCTCTGTATTCATCATACCCATCATTTCTTACAACACAGTAATATGCCATTATATTCATGTGCCAGGATTTGTTTAGTCATTTCCCAATGAATATGAACTTTGTTTCTAATTCTTTGACATCACAAAAGCATTGCTACAAAAGTTTTTGTGTATATGTGTATATGAGGATCATCTTATGAATGGCTAGGGTCTCTGGTTTAAAAGTATTGACATGGTAGTCACTTTATTTGAAAATTCTAAATTGCTTTCTCAAATGGTTGTGCCACCATACAACTCCACTAACAATGTATTAGGATGTCACCTATTCCTAATTAAACTATGCTGGGCTCTTGTAATATCTACTAGATACTCTTTGTAGATTTCCAATAACAATTTCTTTAATGATCCACTCTAGAATTTTGCTAGCCCATAGTTTTCATATTCCTCTCTCCTCTTTTTTCTGTTTGAATAAATACCCTATTCCACATCTAATTAATGTTTCTCTTTGGATACCTTTTTTTTTATAAACTTTCTTCCCTGATGAGGAAAACCCTAGACTTCAAACCAACCATCATTTCTATAATTTGCTACTCCAACTAGCAACTTTCCCCAGAGTAGCTGGATTAGGGGTGATGAATGTAAATATTAGAGAGCTGCCTTCCTTTATTGAGAACTCAGGCCAATCAGAGAAATATAAACCAAGCACACAACTTCATGGTTGGGTACAAAACAGGGAGCAGGAGGTACTGGAAAACCCCCTAATTTCTGGCAACATTCACCCCGGTGTAAGACCAGGGAAATGACTTGGCAAAACAAACAGAAGCCAAATATGAAGTAAATCAGTTCTTCCTTCTTTCTGTTCTCAACTATTGTCTCATTCATTCTAAGCAGCACT